>NC_079552.1:6086485-6780235 GCF_015846415.1 Triplophysa dalaica
AGCACTCATAAAGTGAAACTGCTTACAGTGGCAAGATTGGGTTTCTTGCCCTTGTGTGTTGATTTGAGGTCAAGTGATGAGGTCACGGTTATCAGTTCAGGGGTGTTGCCTTGAAACTCTTGGAGATCCTTGGAGCACTGATGTTTTGGTGTACTTTGCTATTGATATATTCTGCAGCTATCGGGCAAACAATTTGTCTTGAACGTAGCTGTGACGTGAAGAAATTGGCGTTTGCACGTCACTATAAAGCGTGCTGTAAATCTCATTCCTGTCCATTTATGACCACAAGCATTCCTCAATTCCAGGATGTGGTGCACTAAAAGAATGTTGACCTCGTCCTGGAGGCACCGATGGCTGGAACTCATTAATTCGTTTCTTTACACAGTCTGTGTTGCAATTCTGCTTATTTCAATCCCCTCTTTTTCATAGTTTAGATATCACAATACGGCTCATCTAATATGTACATTTGGGCATCATGATATTATAAAGAGATTTTTGGACGTAAGAAGCCTTTTGACCTTTATTAGAATGACGCAAACAAACAGTTGCATCAGTGACTCGCTGATTTAAAGATGTTTTATTTAGACCTGCTATTATAGTTTTTTGCAATCTCAGGCCTGGATGAACTCCGTTGCAAATACACTTTCATTGCATTGTAGTTACAAGCCTATTGAAGTCACATGTACCGACCACTTTTTAGTTTCTGTGGATTTTTTGGTTGCTTATTCCATCGTTTAGCCCACAATGTTCCCTTTTCTGCTTCAAAAAGGAAGTACTCCGATCAGATGATACGTACATACATCATCCTAAAAGGGAACGTCTTTCTAGCTAAACTCCCAACTCGCCTTTTGTTTCTCACATAATATCTCTCATTATATGCCTTCAATTGTCCATAGAGGGTGTGCACCTGGGGTGGAGGTTAGAATAGCGGCTTGTGTTGAGTTTTCTGTGCGGAGGTATCGGCTACACTCTTGCTCTCACACACCACACATCCTTTTTTCTGAATGCTCATGGCTTTATATCATCCACCCACACACAGTCATTCCGCCTTGCGGCATCAAATGATCATTATGTGGACACAGGAAATGATATTGTACAAATCTGTGGCATAGTGATGGGAAATGGAGCAAAGGAAGTGGTTTGTTTAAAATTAGAGGAAGTCTGCATGAGCATTCCTGGAACTTACTTTTCATAATGTGGCCGTGTGCTATTATTCAGTTCATTCATCCACAGCCAACACCGGTCACACTGCATATGCATGGGTTTTGTGCAATTACACTGGTGAATCATAAATCTAATTGTGTCTATAAAAGGTCTTATACAAGTGTCCAACCTGTACAACAGGACAACTTTATGGCATTTAGTTTCAGTCACGTAATTAAGAATAATACAAAGATATATTACTGTCTTGCAGATGGCAACGTGCAGTACGAGGAAGTGCATGTATTTGTTTGGGAGAAAGGCAGAGCTATGTGACAACATGCGTCTGATTATTGGATGTCTGGTTTAGTAATTGCTTTAATTAATTCTAAGATGCTAAGTTTCGGGAGAGTCCTTGAATGTTAGATTGCATTTTGTAGAGCGTTTAAAGGTACAAATTACAAATACAAAATACAAATTCTTTCATCATTTACTCCCCCTCATGTCAATCTGAACCTGTTTGACTTTGTTCTGCAGAGCATAAAGGAAAGAACATTGGTAACTAAACATCCATTGTATTGTTGCAAAACCACTGACACATATCACAAAAAATGCCAAAGAGGTCATATGCATTTTGAGCATCATGAGAGTGAAAAAATTATGACAGATGCATTTTAACTAGTGGACATTTACATTCATCAGAAAATATTTACTAACAAAGCAAGTGCATTAGTTCTTTGAACTATTTGCACCTTTTTGTTTTAGGAAATATCAATCACATGACATCTGGAGATCAGATAACTTTGAGGAATATGAGAGGAGGACAGTACGCTTGTTTACAAATAAGTCTCTGGGTATATCTGTTACCAGTGCATGTAGGAAAGGTCTTTCTGTGGTCATGTGAACTAGTGCATTGAGGCTGAAGAGCACTGAGGTCTGTGTACATGTCTGTTTTATGTGTCTTGTGTCATTAGGGTTGGATGATCTGTTTTTTTACTCCGAGCTTCAGGGTCTCAATCAGTCAGTCAGCAGGGATTGAGGCCGCGTGTTAAAGAAGGTACTGTGTGAACGTGTGTGCGTGCACGTGCTCTTGGCAGGCCACTCGTCTAAATTACATAAGTTAGTGGCATGAGTTATTTGTTCCCCGCTGTTAGCGACATGGTGTTCTTTTCGGTTTTGGGCACATCCATGAACCTTTGAAAAATGATTCAATTTATTTCCATTCCAACATTATGCGGATTACAGGCCTGGTCTACTTTTGAATATTCCCATTTGAGTTTTATGCAGGAAATGGTCTGTAAGTGCAGGTCTTCCAAAGGTCTTTCGTTCTGCCTGCACTGTTCTATTTTGCAGCGTATCATAAAACTTGTGAATGCAGATTTAGTAAATTCTTAGACAAATGAAATTTACATTAACTACAGATTTTTCAGGGGCTTTGATATCTGTCTGAGGTAAGAATGGCCAAAAGGATTACTTAATCATTGTTAGGACTTGATCATACATCAGAATTCTGTGTGCTGAACTTCAAAACAAAACTTTAAACCTGTGCATATTTGGCTGACAGAGTGAAAGGCCAAATAAAAGTTTAGGAATAAACTACATTGGAGTGTCACCCTTGTTGTAGGGCCCAGGAGTCTCCTGGGCGGTTCCGTGGACATTTTTACATCAGTGCTGTGGTTTCAGCAGAATGCTGGAAAACAATAAGAGACCAGTTATCATTTAATCAGCATTTCTAGATGCATTGTGGTCATTCTAGTCCAATGTCTGTTGAATTTAAATGAAACATCAAAGTCATCCAACATCAATGTGAAAAACTGACAGCATGACAAGACACTAAATAACCTATAAAAGGTTATAACATCATTTTTTTTTTGAACTTTTCCTAAATACATATGAAAAGCTCTTTTCCAAAACGCATTAAGTGCCAAATAAAAAAAAATGGGTTTGTAATGCCATTTTGCTGTGTACTAAACCTATTCACGGCTCCATCAATGTTTCATGCAAAATCGCTATATTTTCTTGTTTAAAATGTACTGCAAGATGCAGTTTCTTTCCAAAACGCTATAAATCCCGAATCTGTTTTTAGCCTAAATGCGATATGTCCTCTCGACCAATCAGAATTCGCTCATTCATTAGTGGTATTTGTATGTGTTATTTTTAGTGGCGCCGTTAACGCAGTGAGACTCTTATCGCGCGATAAAAAAAATGTCGGCGTTAATCTATTCTCAAAGTTGGGTTGGGAGCTGGGTCTATACTACGCAAGCTATGATGACTTTCGCCTTGATATTTTAGCGCGGATGTATACCAGCTTAACTGCACTGTACGGGGCGAGAACGAGATTTTTCAACATTCGCAGAAGCAGAAGCCGCCTCATCATCTCATAACCAGGGCTTCATTCGCGCAGCAAGTAGGTCTATTGGCTCTTTGCATTAACATATAAATCACTCGCGCTTGACACGCCATTCGCGTTTGGTCTGAACACAACATAACGTTACTGTGAAATGACCACATCAAACGTGACGTGCTAACATGGATGCAGCTATGAAGCCGCCGGGTTTGCTTCAGGGAATATTCATTTTTAAGAAGCTTCCCAATGGAAACATCGACAAGACTAAGGTTGTTTGCACCTTGTGCAATGCGGAATTGGTTTTAAAAAAAAACACTTTCTCTCAACAGGTAGTGGTCTAACTTTAGTTGAAACCAGTAACTTTGTATTGAGATCTAATGTATTATGGCTCCTGTATGACATATCGCTTGTTGCTCCCTCACTCTTTGTAAGTCGCTTTGGATAAAAGCGTCTGCTAAATGACTAAATGTAAATGTACTGTAGGAGCTCTTCCAGTCTCAAGTACCACCTAAATGCAAATCATCCCTTATCTAATGCGGAAGTAAACACAAGTTCATCTTATTGAACATAATTTAATTTTCATCACCAATTATCATAGTAGAACAGCTTTCTCAAGCAGTTTGAGATGCATTTTTGGAAACAGGAGATGAGCCTGGCTTGAGAAACCCGTTCTCAAAGACTTACTTTTAGTCATTATTTGGGTAGCACACATATTCTGAATGCCTTCGGCAGAATTCAAATGAGCCATTTTAATCTAGATTAATCTAGATTAATCTTGGAATTAATCTAGATTAATCTAGATTAAAAAAATTAATCTATGCCCACCACTAGTTATTTTTAAATTATTTATTGTATGTGGTGGAAAATATTGAAACATGAAATTGAAAATATTTATTTTATGTTACTATTTATTTTATTTGGCTGTTATTTATTTCATGCATTTGCATTTATTTGATTTATATTAATTTATAGTATGAGTTCCTGATGTCATATGTTTCATGTTCTCTTGTTTGTTTGTTTTTAAAAAGAAATAGACCAACATTTTTTGGAAAAAAAGAATGGATTTGTAGCGTTTTGAAATTTTTTAAAATAAAATTTGAATTTGTAATCGACAATATTGTTGTTCCATTTAACAATCATTGTTTAACATGGTAAGACTGAGCCAACAGACCATTTTAACAGGATAAATTGAATATTAACAGAATGTATGGGTCTAGGTAAAAAAATGACATTTTCATGAAAACTATTAAAATGGATTTATAGCGTTTTGGAAAGAGCTCTTCATATACAAATATTGTTGTGTTGCCTTAAAGTGAATATGACGCTTGATTTCTTTGCAGTATCTTCAGGTCTGAAAATTTTCAGAGAATCTTTTATGTCATTTATCGAGTTTGCATTATCTGCAAATAAATGCACATTGAAAGAGTTTTATTTGAAATTTGGTAGAAATATTGTTAGTAATTCACTGAACAAAACAAAAAAAGATCATTTTACATAAACACATACTTATAAATAGTATATTCAGAAAAACAAAAAATGGTCTTTGAAGTGGTCTCTTAATTTTTGCCGTGGTATCTCTTTTGTGATGGTTTCGCCCAGCCATCTGATGCTGAAACTCGCAGCACACGTGTCGCTCCCACACAATGGAGTGCCGCAAGCTTCAACAATGGCTCCAGTGGAGGGTGAGGTCAGAGTTCATTGCCCTCTCTTGACTGCAGCGAGGCAGATGTGGTCCGCTCAGTTTATGGCTCTCGTCAAAGGCTGTAACATTCCTCTTCTGCATGATTCGTTCGTGGTTATTTTGGACAGAATATTTAGCGGGCCAGAGTTGTATATGCAGCAGTAAATCAACAATCTGTGTTGCTTTCTTGCTTGTGAGAGCGGGCCAGTTTCTCCCGGCGTCAGTCCGCGATGTTCCCGTGGGTTGGATGCCATTCAATGGGGTTATTGCACTGAGGAAGAATTCTATAGACTATTACGCTTTAGTGCTCGAGCAGCGTTCATGCATCATGACAACCGAACAAACAGCGGGAGGGATTTCAGCATTTCCTGTGTCATTCCTGAAGGGTTTGGTCACCGTTCGACTCTGCACAGAGCTGCACCTTCGAAATACAAACAATCTATCTGTGTCCTGGAAAGTTGTTGAGAATTTCACCAGAATGCAACATGTTTTGCTTTCTGTTTAGATCTTATTCAGTGTGTTGGATCATGTTTACTCTCTTTTCAGAAGATATAGGAACATGGCACAATCAATGCACGGTTTTAAAGTTTGAATTTAACATGAGTGAGCACGTGTTGTCCTAGAGACGTGTGCCAGCTGAATGAATATGTTTCCAGGTTTTATAAGTAGTCCATATGTTAAATGGCGGCAAAAGTCGATGGCTGTATAGAGTGTCAAGCAAGCATGTCTGGATGTCCTGGCACGAGGAGTACAATGCTCAGCAGCAGGTGTCTGAGGCACTTCTGGGCTGTCTGGAGACTCCCGGGGGGTACTGGGGGTGATTTTATGTGCGTGAGGACCAGATGGATGACTCTGGTTTAGCTCTTTGTGAGGGGAATCACAGATTAACTCAATCAAAGGTTGACCCCACTGTGAAACTGATCCCATCTCCGTTGCCTGACAATGGCCCCGTATCAATGTCATTTTCTTCTCCCACACACTTGCACGTGTTCAAACACAACAACATGCACAGTTTGTCTCGGCACGATGAGTTTTGAACCAGTTTGCTCCCACCCACCAGCAAATGCAATTCATTTTTTGTTGGTTTCTTCGTATGGTGGTTGAATTTCCTGCTTTTATGCTGTATTAAGCCTTATAAAACGTGTACAGTCCAGTGTCGGTGTAAAGTGAGCTTTAGACAGTTTTCATTGAGTTTGAAACATTTTTCTATTTGCAATAATACTCAAGTTGATTGAGATCGATAAAATGCAGTTAAGGAAAGAGACTTAAACAGTTCAGCAGGATAAAAAAGAGGTCTGACGACTTATTTAAGCACATGTGCAGAATAAATGCAAAATAAAAGTTCACACAAAATATAACAATTCTGTCATCATTCAGTCAGCCTTTGACTTTATTTTTTCTCTGGAGCACAAAAGAAGATATTTTGGGAATTTGTGTCCAAACAATGGAAGTCAAAGCAGTCCAGTGTTATCGATATCACTCAAAATATTTCCAGATCATGATCATGCCATTTTGTTTTCTGTAGAAAATTATATTTTGTTCACAACAATACAAGCATGAATAGGTAACATAAATTGACATTCAATGTAACTAACAGTACAATTATTTCCATATTCTTAAGTGGCTCATTTATAATTTATATAATTTAAGTTTATAAATGATATAGTTTTATTTTGCTCAATATAATGTAGGATACAGACTTATCACCCTCTTCACTGTTACTGAACCTGTTGCCCTGAGTTTACAGATTGGTCTATGGTTTTGGGAACATTTGCAGTGTTGACTCAAGCCATAATGATGTCATTTTGCTTTGTGTTCTTCTCTGTTTCCTGTGCAGGCTGAGAGGCTCATCCAAAGACGTGCCTCAGCAGAACACTGACCTGGATGAGTCTTGGGACGAGGCCATTCAGGAAGAGGAGGCTCCGTATGGGACCTCCCCTCCTCTCACTCCGCGGCAAATAAAGCGCACGTCCATCAAACACCATAGAACTGGCCAGGGGTCGAAGGGCAAAGGTGAGATCCCTTCGCTTGCAAATTTCGAAAACATATGGTCTGGAGCACCCAACAACAGCGGTGTGCAGCCATGTTGACCTGTTGCACATGAAAATTAAGGAATATAATCGATTATCAGAACAGGTTTTAGTTTTATCCTCAATAAGAACAGAGGCTGAACATATGCTTCATAATAGGTTGAATTATGATGTATAGTAGTTTTGCTTTTTGCCCATGTATTTAGCAGGTGTCTGATAGAAATGGTAATCCTCGCATGCATGTGAATGTAGAAAAGAGATTAACAGATTAATGATAGTAAATAAGACCTGTATAAAATAAAAATATTCATTTTAAAATTTATTTTTCAGAAATGTACATATTTTAAAGCCGAATAATGTATTAAAAAGCAGGTATGCATGGGATATGCAAACATGTTTTTGTCATGAGTACAATTTTCCCACCATAAGTGAAAAATCCCCTCATGAGTTGTTTTAGAGGGAAATTTCCTCACATTTTCAGAAATTAATTTGTCAAGTTCGATTACATTGCTTGTGAAAGACAAGATGAAAAAATTAAACGACCACTCCTAAATTATTATTGAATTTATTATTTATAGGTATGTGTTTAAGTGAAATAGTTTTTATTTCATTCTGTAAATTAATGACAACATTTCTCCTAAAATTTACATAATTCAATTGCATTTATTTGCAGAAAATTTCAATTGGACGGACTTGTCAAAATAACAAAAAATATGGAAATTTTGCGGATCTTGTGTTCTGCAAATAAAACAAGTTTAAACAAATTTTTAACACAATTCATGTGTTTTTACATGCATTTTACGATCAGTTAAAAATGAAAATGTGATGGAATACGTTTTAAGATTTTTTTCACATTGCTGATGTGTGACTATATCATTCAACAGACACTGGACTGGCATTGCCACAATGCATGAATAAATGAAAACTGTAAAGTTATCTTAATTTCTTCTATAGAAAGAATGACCTGGAGAAACATTTTTCATAATAAAAAGTTGCATAATTCATGCTTTAAATGTATATTTGTGAAACATATGTTTGGTCACCAATTCTCCTCTCCTGGTTCATCTACAGGGAAGCCCCGTTCCTCCAGCCCGGTGTCTCAAAGAGAACGTGAGGGAGCAAAATCAGCCGAACCTCCTGAGGAGCACAGCTACGAGCATAAAAAAAAAGTTCTCTCCAACCAGCGTACCAACGAGCGAGACAGCAAGAGGACATTTGAGGGCTCCTTCATGCTAGATTCAGTGTCAAGGACCAGTAACATAGGATCCAGAAACATGGACCCCCGCAGACCCTACCTGAGCCTGGGCTTGGTCCATATGCGCCCCAACCGGCAAACCTCTCGTACCGACTGTCCGGCAGATCGCCTCAAGTTCTTCGAGACTCTGCGGCTGCTGCTCAAGCTCACCTCCATGTCATCCAAGAAGAAGGAGAAGGAGCAACGAGGCCTGGAGAACACGGCCTTCATGGGCCAGAACAATGAGGTGATCTGGTTGGAGTTGCAAGCCTGGCACGCCCGGCGAAGCATCAATGAGCAGGACCTGTACCTGTTCACTGCTCGCCAAGCCATACCTGACATCATCAACGAAGTGCTACACTTCAAAGTGGACTATAGCAGCCTAGCGGGGCACGAGAACAACCTGACAACAGAACAGAGCGACTACTGCCCTGACAAAATCAATTGCAAGAAAGATCCCTTTAGCTTCAGCGACTGCGCCTCATCTTGGGGAGAGATCGACGCCGCTGCTCCATTTTCTTCAACGCTGGAGTGCCGTGAACACCTGCAGAAACAGCGTGTAGCTTTTGATCAAGTGAAGCGGGTCATGTCGCTGTTAGAGTCAGTGGAGGCTTTGTACCCATCTCTTCAAACCTTGCAGAAGGACTATGAGAAATATGCCGCTTGGGACTTCCAGGGCAGGGTGCAGGCACTCTGCTTGTGGCTCAACATCACTCAGGACCTCAATCAGAAGTTGCGGGTCATGGGCACCGTGCTGGGCCTCAGGGACCTTTCCCACATCGGCTGGCCCGTCTTTGAAATCCCCTCGCCTCGATGCTCCCGTGGCAACGAGGATGAGGATGAGGAGGATGAGGGCCAGTCCACCCCTACCTTTGAGAACAACGATGGGGAGGAGAGGACTTTGAGCGAGGCGACTAGCGACGACGAGCAATCACCTTGCCTCACCCCAAAGTATTCGGGCCTCATGTCGGAGGAGGAGTCTCTCCTGAGGGACGATGAGGCTCACTGCTGCCCCACTGCCATCTACAGGCCGTTTGTCGATAAGGCACTTAAACAAATGGGGTTGCGGAAACTGATTCTTAGACTGCACAAGCTGATGGATCGCTCGCTGCAAAGATCCAGAACCGCACTGTTGAGTCACATGCCAGCTCAAGAGGTGAGATGCTTAGCTGGTTTATCTTGTGGTATCCAAATCTGACCAGCTGATCAGCCTACATATCTTCTAATAGCAGCAAACAAAAACAGCCTAAAGTAGGAAGACAGCCTGCCTTGAAGCTAAATTATGTGTATGATGGTCAATGCAAATGTTTGGGGTCATAACTTGAAATTTTTTCATTGCTTCGTTCCTGTTAGCTGTCAGCAGCACCGGGTTATTCCTTGCAGCACTGTGACTACCTACCCGAGCTTTTTCGACACTTATCCGACCCAGTGGATGAGGACGCGGAGGCTGAACGGGTATCGTGGAAGGAAATAATAGACATGGACCTGCCTTCTTTCCGGTCTGCCTTCTTGGTGCTCTGCCGCGTGCTGCTAAATGTCATTCACGAGTGCCTCAAACTGCGACTGGAGCAAAGGCCAGCAGGAGAACCGTCTTTGCTTAGCATCAAGCAGGTCATTACTCAAACACAAACATATAATGTTATGAACACCACATTTTGTAAACATCCAAGTTTCATGGACATAAAAACTGTTGTGTGTTGTAGTTGGTCCGTGAGTGTAAAGAAGTTCTTAAAGGTGGGGTTTTGATGAAACAGTACTACCAGTTCATGCTCCGGGGCGTCATCAACGACCCCCAGGGTCTACAGACTAACGCCAACATCGACGAGTTCGAAGAGGATCTCCACAAAATGCTTGAGGTGGGTTTCATGTTGTGATATGGGTCTGTAAATATACCTGAATGCCTCCTGTATTGCTTTAAAGAAAGTTGATCACATCTGAGATAATGCACCACCAGAATTCCACTGAAATATATCCCAGAATGATATATTGTGTGTTTGGTATGATAAACATGCGTGACTGCTGGTAATTGACCAAACCAGTGAGGAAATTATTGTTTGTAGGGTGATTCCTTGATTGTGACTCAGTGGGGTTGGTCCACGTTTGCTGGCTGATTTTTGCTGTGACTCTTTACTTATTGCATTCTTTTCAAATCTTGATAAAAATTTCCTTCTTCAAGTCCAAGGGTAATTTTAGATCAAAGTCTGACAGGGTGTTATTGGAGAGGTATTTAGAAGCGAGCCAAGTGGAGTCTTTAGGGTTAAAGGTGTTGATTTTGTTTTTGTGCCTTGAACTGCTGTTTTTTTATTGATAAGAGCTGTGAATATTTTTTGGCTCACAGATTGATTTGATCTTGTCGTCTAATTCCAATGAATTATTAATGGTACAAACACTTCTTCAGCTTTTTATGGACCAGCTGTTTTCTGACTTAAGAACAAATTACATAAGAACCTGTCTGGTTTTCCCAAGTCATACGCTGTAAGCATGCACTTAAAATGTGTTTTTTGTTGTTCACAGTGCATGGTGCCAAAAAATTTTGGAAACTGTCCGTAAGATTTATTAGTGATAGTTTAGTAAAAAAATTGTCATCCTCATGTTAGTCGAAGTATGGGGCAGACGGATCTCTAGAGAAATGTTACTGGTGCTATAAGGTGCCACAACTCTTATTTAAGTAGAATAGCTTTTGGCTTGGCTGAACAGGTGAATCTCTTTTCGACGACTTTCTAGATGTACCATTCATCATGGGTCTTTTGACGTGATGCTGGTTTTAAATATCAGCATGTGTTCTCTGTATCGTGCATTCAGGTGTACTTTGACTACATGCGCAGCTGGATCCAGATGTTACAGCAGTTGCCTCAAGCATCTCACAGTCTGAAGAACCTGCTGGAGGAAGAGTGGAACTTCACTAAAGTCATCACTCCATATATCCGGGGCGGAGAAGCCCAGTCTGGAAAACTCTTTTGGTTAGTGTCTTTGTACACACGTTTAAAATAATCAGGTTTAAACAGATGTAAACGAAGAGAAATGTTTTGTGAATTCATCACTCAAACATCATACCGAGGGGAAAAATGAATTCGAGCATATTGTACTTGCAGTGTGAATGCACCTGTCAATCATACTGTTGCATTGAAAACATCAACTTTGTTTTTGTCTTTTTCAGTGATATTGCTGGCATGCTGCTAAAATCCACTGGAGACTTCTTGGATGCCGGCCTTCAGAAGAGTGGCAATGAGTTCTGGGAGTGTGCGGATGACAGCACGGCCTCGGATGAAATCAGGTGTGTCTCAAAACACTTAATGAGCAATTATCCGCTCTGAACATACTGTGCGAGACTCATCAAAGCATGTGGAACGTGTATTTCAGTGATGTCTGACAACCTCATTGTTTTCAATCCCAAAAATGTGGAACAATATGGATTAAAGGGAGGTGGTAAAATTAAGTAAAGAACGACAAGAACAATATGTTGTGATCTTATGAGACTTGCATGAAACCAAAAGTCTATAGACATTATTTTAGAAGTCCAGTGTATGAAATTTGGCAGCCCCTCCATTTCGAAGCACTTTGAAGGCTGCACAGAACTGAGATGTTGTCACGTTTTTGCTCCTTTGCTGAAGGAGATAAAGTATTTACGAAACAAGCAGTTTGTCCGTTTAGGGCTACTGTAGAAACATGGAATTCCATGCAAGAATCATGTAAATAGAAATGGCTCATTCTAAGGTAATAAAACGTAACGCGTTTTTATGTAAGGTCTTTATACACCTTTGAAGACATGGAAATGTATATTATTTTGAATTTCTGTCAGTAAATCCGCCAAAAAATACACACTTGCTCTTTAAGTTGATTTTAAGGCTCCACATTGAGTCAACCAAATGTTGTCAGCCAATCAGATTGCATGGTCAGACCTAATAATTGAATGTGTTTTGTTTCATTGCAGACGTTCAGTGATAGAGACGAGTCGTTCACTGAAAGAGCTCTTTCATGAGGCCAGGGAAAGAGCATCCAAAGCACTGGGCTTTGCCAAGATGCTGCGCAAGGTCAGCAGAGAACAGGCGAAACAGCGTTCTCATGTCAGTTTGTCATAGTGATGGACCTTTAAAAAAAAAAAAAACATTTTATTCTCTCTTAGGACCTTGAGATTGCGGCGGAATTTAGCCTAACCAGCGGGGTACCTTCTCTCCTTCAGGCACTGAAGTCTAAGAGTTATGTCAAGGTGATAACATGCTCCTCTGTATCATTGATATTTAAAATAAACTTTTGTGGAAAACTATATGAATTGGATTTTCTTCTGTGTTTTTAAGGTCCTTATCCCAGGACTGGAGGAGCTTCAGGTGTTTGTCCCGTGTGGCCTAATGGAGCAGAGATTGGTCATCTTGCAGTTGTTAAATGCAGCAGCGGGAAAGGACTGCTCTAAAGAACCGGATGAGATCCCGGAGGATGAAGCCTACCTGCTCATGAGCAAACACGGAGTGGGGGAGTCAAATACCGGTGGCGCATGGGCCGACTGGAAAGGAAGCGTTCTCAAACTAGTACCTCAGATGGAAACTGTGGATACGTTACGTGCCATGAAGGTATGGACTTGGGTGTATAAAGACTGCAATGTTGTATAACAAAGGCTTCCACTCTACAAAAATGTCCCTTTCTCATTCTCGATTTCTAGGTGGACAATCTCCTTCTGGTCGTGATGCAGTCGGCGCATCTGGTGGCACAACGAAAAGCCTTCCAGCAGTCCATGGAGGATCTTCTGACCCTCAGCCGGGAGCAGACATCGAGTCAGCCCCTTATCGTCTGCGCTCTAGAGCAACTCAAGGTGATTCAGCGTACATTTTTTTTTCTTTCAATGTTTTCTTATTTACTGGGAGATATCTATTTGTTATCTGTTTCTAGAGTTTGTGAAGACCTACTTTCACATCACGTTAAGCCACATTAGGTTTCAGTTACGCATCACGTTATGCTGATTTTGCAATCAAATGAAATGTGAGTGTGTTTTCATGGTCATTTTGAAAGATTCGGGTAAGATCCATCGATACAAACCCACATGTTTAAGGAACATCGAGACTTTCGATGGTTTTGCTTTATAAGCACAAGCTACAGTGTTATGAAATGAGTTGAAACCTCTTAGCAGTGCATCAGCAAAGTTTTCTTCACAAACAGGATGTTTGCAAATACAACATTAGTTTTATCTACATGTACATTTGTGCATTTGGCAGACGCTTTTATCCAGAGAGATATTGCATTGCATTTTAACATAATGCATTGTTTAGGAATTAAAGGCATGATCTTGGCTTGCATGCATTAAGCTTTAGTTTCTAAGATATGATGGAAATGCATAGTTTTTAAAGACAAATCTTCTCTCATTTCAGAATGAGGCACTCCAACTGTGTATCAAGATCAACACAGCGATTGACCGTGTGGAACACATGTTCACATCAGAGTTCGAAGCAGAAGTTGAGGAAACGGAGAAAGCCACACTGCAACAGTATTACAGAGAGGCCATGATCCAAGGCTACAACTTTGCTTTTGAGGTCAGAGGCCGACAGGATTTTGCAAATAAGACTGCACAATAGCACCTTAAATTAATATTTAACACCTTTTAATATACCATGCGCTACATGCCCACTTTTGCATTTAAGGAGAAACGCGCTGTTTTGATGTGTATCTCTTTAAGTGCAAGTGAGCTGCTAGTCTCCGCCCCCTTTTCAGCAGAAAAAGCAGCTAGGGCTGTGAGCGTATGCTTCCAGCGACAAAACAATAAAGTATGGGAACATAAAGCGAACGAGAAACAAGGTCTCGTCTTTGAACACCAAATACATTTTTTTTTGGATAAGCACACCTGTTCCCCCGGGGCCATTCGCGAAGCCCCTCAGTTTCCTGTTGGTCCAGTCACGGGCGCATTCAGGAGAGAGAAACGCGCTGCGTGTTACAAACCATACTCGAAGTTTATGACATTTGATCTACTTTTAAGTTGCCACAGGTCCCTGGGGTCTTACGTAAAAAATACAGGTACTTACGATGTCTTTATTTGCAGCTTTGCCTCTTTCAGTGTGGATTCCATTGAAAACTAAATAAATCCATTGCTCTCTTGTCTCCCGTGAGGCTGGGAACATTGTTCTGTTTTGGTCTGTGCAGCCAACAACAGAAGAGTTCGTAAGCTTTGCTACTTTTGCAATGGTGTTGGAACTTCACACATGCGAAAGTATATATTGCATTTATTTAAGTTTTATTAATAAATAAGTGATATTTATTGATAATATAAAAAAAAATGTTTATGCAGGAGGTCATATCAATCTGGAATAGTTCAGGGTAACATCCATTCTTTTGTGAACTATTCCTTTAAGATAAGATGAGCAGAAATGATTTTAACATCAAAGTCACCATGTGTACCGTTGTTGTCCCAAACCATGAAACTGATAGCAGGATCTAAGTGCAGCCAAAGTACTAAGTAAACGTGAACAATAATCAATGACATGAAACAATAACCAGAAAAGATGGCTGGACAATACATTACGGACATTCCATAACCAACCCTAGACGCATGAAACGCCCTGGTATATATACTGTACACACAACAGACCCACACATAACCATGACACCATGCTTCATCTTTACAGTCGAAAGGATGTAGTTGTGGGTGTAGCTTAGCCGTGAACAATCTAGGCAGGCAACCGAGTCGAACCCATAACTTTTCATTTACGAACCCAGGTCTTTAATCACTTTGGCTTCACCAACACCCATCACCAAAACATTTCATCCTCGATTACTCTTGGGGGGTTGACCCGCTAATAAGTCACATCACATGAAAGTAACCTCTGGTGACATCAATTAACTAGTAATTACCCAATTAAGTTAAGAGCCCTTCTGTACTGTCTTTATAACAGCGTTAAGTAGCCACCTGAGCTCACCAGCCAGGGACAGAATGAAGCTCAGGGGAAAACATCTCGGAGCCCTAGTGTCAATTATAAAACAAACACGCAATTAAAAAGTTTTCTCTTCCAAACACTGTCTCTGTAGTATCATAAAGAGGTCGTCCGTCTGATGTCTGGAGAGTTCAGGCGGAGAATAGGGGAGCGCTACATCGCCTTTGCCCGCAAGTGGATGAATTTCGTCCTCACCAAATGTGAAAGCGGGAGAGGCACCCGTCCAAGGTCAGTAGGTTCTGTTGTAAAACCAAGAGAGTTAACTTGATGTCAACTGCCTACATAGGTAGCTGCCTGCTAAACATCATATAACCTCATAAGTGATGGAATTGGATCACCCTACATGGCAACATCTCTGATATTTTCTAATGTGGTACACTAGGCATAATTTATGGGGTGAACATGTAAGATACAATTATTTTAATTTACAATCAACATTTCTCTCTGTGCATTCGCTGAAAAATGTTTTTGCATGGAAGCATCATCGTAATGGTGTTGCTTACTATTGTTCCTCTTGGGAACCCACCTATGACCCTTTAAATGCTGTCTATGTAGGCAGTTAACTAGATTTTTGTGCAGATCCAGCGTTTCATGTTCCAAGAAAATGTTTCTAGCTTCATAAATGAATTCTATTGTCACATTGTTCTTTTATCCTGCTCACAAATGTTTTTTTTTTTATCGGCAGATGGGCAACTCAGGGCTTTGATTTTCTTCAAGCAATTGAGGCTGCATTTATATCAGCTTTGCCAGAAGATGACTTTCTGGTGAGTTGTCTGGTTTCTGTTGTTATAGATAAGTGTCGAAATGGTTTGTAATTGAGCTACTTATGATTATTGTCATGTAGAGTTTGCAGGCGCTGATGAACGAGTGTATCGGGCATGTTATCGGGAAACCGCATAGTCCAAGCAGTACGTACTTTGGTAAGTGTTATCCGTCCTGGTAAACTCTCCTAAACTCACCAGTGTATATTATGGAATGTTTTGTTCATCTTTTTGGGGGATTGTAGCACTTTGAGTTTTAGAAGAGCACATTAAAAATAAAATGCTTTATTATTTTTGCATTTTGCAAATATTTTATTCAAATTATTATTGAAATAAGAGCGAGAGGAAAACTGGCACCTTTGCCATAGCTCATTACTTTATGATGAAGTGACTACAATTTATTCTTCATTAATTGTTGAAATTAACTTTTTACTCATTAAGTACATAGTCGATGCCATACATGAATACAAGTATGAATAAGTAAACAGTTGTTGACACTATTGAAGGTTTTGCATAATTTTGGTCATGTTGTGTCCCAAAAAACTGCCTAAATCCCACCAAAAAAATTACAAAATTGTGTTTTAAACCATATCAGGTCAAAAATACGCCTTTTTTGCTCAAAAATGTAATTTTCGCCAAAGTTAAAAGTAAATCGCATTTAAAGATTCTGACAACCAGATTGATCTTTCACCAGGCACCCGGAACAGCCCTCGACCTGTTAAAGTCCCCCGTTGCCACAGCGACCCTCCAAATCCGTACCTCTTCATCCCCTCATCTCATGCTGATGGCTTCAGGTAGGTTTTCTCCCAGGTCACAGAACCATTAGCAAAGCTAGTGTAACTTCTGATTCAGTGTTACTACGCTTGTGTAGCTCTTTTGCATGCTCTCGTGCGGTGTTGTTTAATCTGTAGGAGGGAATTAAATGACTCATGCTTCTATTGATGCTTTAACCACAACCTTTGCTGCAATGTAGAGCTTCTTTCGAGTGTGTGTATGTGTACTGATGTCATAGCGTGTGTAAAACTCATTCACACGCCCACCTTCACATCCATAGCACAATGCTGAGGCTGTCAGTGTGTGTTTCCAACACAGCTCTCGGAGTCTTCCGTGTGATCTGCGTTCCCAGTTGTGTCCCTCAGGTCCCCGTACCGCCCCTCCGTTACCCCATGGTGAACACAGCCACGCCATGAAATCCACTGGAAACGTCCTTAATGACATCAGGTAGTCAGGACCGCCCCTTTTCAAGCCCGCACGGAGCTTTGCAAGATTACAAACTTACATCTGTGTCAGAACAGCATCGCTCGTGGGCTTGTGTGTGGATGTGTAATTTGAATTGCCAAAAATATGAAACTAAGAATGTTTAATGTCGGCGGCCTGATCTTTTAAAATCTTGGAACAGTTTTTTTATAGTCTCAGAGTGATGCTGTTTTAACAGAGGATGAGAAGTTAAAGGGGTCATATCAAATATAAGGTTTCTGATCGTATTAGTTGTTGCCATTCGCAGCAGCACATTAAACAAATGTTTTCGTGAACTCAAGCAAGGCTTGGATTTTTAAAGAATGGATTCAAACTGTATTAGATTTAATTTTGCAGTCACAAAAACAAAAAATAAAATGTGTATTATGTGGCTCAGAGAAAGGTTAAAAAAAAAACTAAATTGGGACAACAAACATTGCTAACTTACCTTAATAAGTAAACCATAAGAAAAATATTAATCATAAAAAAATCCACAATATGACCCCTTTAACAGCTTTTAATGCACAAGGATGTGATGTAGTGCTCCTGCTTAAATAAGCAGCCTGTTTGCGGTGTATAACAAAACCAGAGTTATTCTTTGCATGATACACAGTCATGCACGTTAATCGTTGATTCAGGCGTTCACAGATTGATTTATTGAATGATAATTGTGTTCTGACAAATTCAACCTATAAATTATTATTGGCTAGTGTTGCTTTATTAATAGTTTTTGTTGCAGCATGCTTTAGCATGTGTCATTTACTCACACTGGGAAAATCTCAGGGTGCTTTTTAAGGATGAGCTCACTTCCACCTATGTGATCGATCATAAGTCTTTGAAAGGTCACCTGATCGGGTTAAGTTTTCTGATATGCTTGATACATTCGGAGTTGAACGCACCCAGTTTTTTTCTTAATCATTCATTTATAGAATAAAGACTATGCATTACAATGCGTTTTACAAAGATTTATGGCCATCACCCTGTCTACACCTGACGCGACCTGCGCGACACGACAAAAGACATTAGAAACGAAATAGAATCCATGATCATTTCAAATTTCGTCCACACTGGATGTGGCGCGTCCAGTGTAGACACGGTGTTAAGGTCCAGTAAACATAATATCACACATGGCTTTAACACAGTCAGCTATTAAAAATGTTATGTCGGCAGTCGAAATCAAAAATCAGTGAATGTGAGGATATTGGCTATTTTACAATGGCTTATAATCACTCTCACACATAGATACAGAGATGGTTGAATGTGGTTTGAAAGAGCTTAATACTGTTGTGACTAACATTGCTTTGTTGTCATAGAGCTAGCTTTCCATCTGCTGTAGTGTTACTGTAAGCATGCGCAACATAACTAACACGTCTTTCATTCTATGCATTCTGTTGCATGCGTTGTTTGCCAAACAGTGGATGTTTCTGAAACCATCTGTTCGCAAAGATGTTTTTTTAATGTCTTCTCTGGTATACAGGAGTTCTAGTGCTCATGAGAACGACCGTCTGTCATCTGTTGCTGCAGAACTGCAGTTTAAGTCCCTCAGTCGCCACTCCAGCCCCACTGAGGACAGAGAGGGTACGGACTTTTAAACTTTTGCCTGGTTTTGATGCTGTAATGCTTTTTAAAATTAGGTCAAAGTACGTAATTAGTAAAGCAAGGACATAAACATCTTTTTAAAATCATCTCCTTACCCTGATTACCTCTTACTCTATGATTTACAATGCAAGCTGTCAGGTTTGATATCTCTCGAAATGTCCGTTTAGCTTCATTTGACTTCAGCTCGCATAGATAAGTATGTAGAGTAACATGCAATGTTGTTTCAGACAGAGATGGTGATAGAGGAGCAAAATTAATCATTTTTTTCTCGTCTTTCCAGAACCTTCGTACCCTAAAAGTGACCCCAGCACTACTGCCCGTCGCAGCTGGGAGCTGCGCAACTTTATCAGCCAGTCAAAAGGTAGTTTGCATCACAAAATACTTATAAACAAAAATATCACTTGTACAACATTTTGAAACTATTTTTATCCATGTATTTGAATCATTGCACTTCAATGGTCCAGTTTATGAAAGTTGAGGCTGACACAAGGCTAAGATTTGTCCGTTAAGGCTAACTGTATATAGTTATGTATATTATATTCCATTTCTGTCAGTAGATCCTCCAAAAAATTACACACAGCACCTTAAAACTAATGCATGCAAATACATTTAACACACTAACTTGATTTTCTTGCAGACACAGCAGCACGTCAGAGCCCCATGGAGGCGGTACGACGGTCTATATTCGCCTTCGACGAGAAGCACTACGTGCTCATGAGACAGCGCAACATCATCGGTCAGGTGTGCAACACCCCCAAATCATATGACAACGTCATGCATGTGGGGCTGCGCAAGGTCACCTTCAAATGGCAGAGAGGCAACAAAATAGGTAAGAGGTCACCATTATAAAGCCAAGAGCTTTCCGTGATTCAGTTTTTTTCTAAGATTTTCTAGAAATTTCCATTTGGAGATCAATTCTGTCTCTGTTTACAGGCGAGGGGCAGTATGGGAAGGTGTACACATGCATCAATGTGGACACTGGTGAACTGATGGCCATGAAGGAGGTATTTTTTTATTTTAGGCCACTTTTAATGCTGTTGTAAAATAGTTTGGGACAGTTTAACATCCTACTAGCCCACAACACAGTACATTTTTGTATATGGTAAACGCATCTTTAACTGTCAATTTGCTTTCAGATCCGCTTCCAACCCAATGACCACAAAACCATAAAGGAAACGGCCGACGAGTTGAAGATCTTCGAAGGAATCAAACATCCCAACCTCGTCCGTTACTTCGGAGTGGAGTTGCACAGGGTAAAAAATTACGTCTTTGTATTTTTTATATCAGTGGGGATGTGCAAGGGTGTTTCATGCATTCTGACTTCTTTACACTGTTAAAACGTGCTGTCTTCTCATGTTTGACATGGTCAACTGCCAAAATCAAGTTTGAAGCATGACGTATGAGGATGAGTATTTTTGTGGTCGATACACTCCCCCAGCGTTCGTATAGGTTTCGGAAAGTTTTGGAAAACATGAAAATCGGTTTCATAACAACTTTTCTTAGTCCCTTATTGGGCAATACTGCCGGAAAAGCACAACCACGTCAAGGCAAAAGAAATAGCCTGCCAACAAGTCCACCGACGAGCCATTGGAAGACTGGCTTTCCATAAAGATTGGTTTCGCTGTGGACCTGCAGCTGCAGCTACTTAAACTTGCGATAGTGAGAGATGTTGAGGTGTGTTTGTTTGTTAACGGAATTTTAGTGATGGATGTTATATAAACAGTGGATATGACCATGGATTTGGAGATCATTTGAAACTGAAAATGCCGCATTCCCAGCGCTTAAAGATCCCGGACATAAACTGCATGCGTTAAAGAGTACGTAGCATGAGATCATGAAAATGATATTTCATGCAGTCTGTTCTGTTGCCGTGTTTGAAAGTAAGCTGTCTGCCAAGTTGTAAGTCTGAAGGTGAATAAATAACAAAGTTATTTGCTTGTAAAAATGGGAGTCGACTCTGAATCACACAAACGAGACGTGGAATAGTTCACCTGCGTATCTACGTCACTACACATAGTCCCCGCCTACGTTTTGCTGAGACTGCCGTGAAAACTTCTCTCCTCCCCCAAACACTGTCGCTCGTTCGTGATGCGTGTGTATCATTTCTAGAGCCTGTGTTCTATGGTGTGAAACTAAGTCGGTCTTATTTCAACTACCAAAGGAAGAACGTCTGAGGGAAAAAAGGTTACAATTAATTTTTCCAAAGATACCAAAGGAGTATAACCCCATGGTTGTACTGTGCGCGCGTCATTTCACCAAAGATTAGTTTAATAATCTTGGCGCGTTCACTGCAGGATATGTGAAACGACGATCCTTGATAGAGGGGGAAATAGCAACTCTATTTGGACATGTTAGCTCCACCGAATCCCAACCTGTAAGTGTGACTATTGATTTTGTATATTTTCGTACCTTATGTCTGTGTTTAGCTAATTCATATAATGCTAAGATTAGCATGTACCGTTATTTCTGGGGTGTTACAGTTTGTTTATCTTGCTATTAACTTTGCATTTTGACACATTTTCCGCACGTGCACCTATATAGATATATTTGGGTGAAACTACAATCATTTTTCATAACGTCGACTTTCTGAAATGCTCTATGTACCGTGACAACGCACAGTTGAGACAAAATAACAGTATTACTAACGCATTAACAGTATTTTAAGAAAAAATTCTATTTTATTTCATTGATGAGCAAAAGCACAACATGCATGTTGTCACACTGGGAGTTTTTATGACAAGAGTTGTCACTTGCAATTGACAAACATCCTGCTGCAATCGTGGTGGAGTTTGTTGTGGATTAGCGTCTTCTGATGCTTCCTCGTCAGACTCGGGCTCAAAGTGATACGGTAAAATCGCCGCCATCTCTAGCTCACATATAATATACATGCCATCCAACCACATGTAAACCGTAATACTGTAATGATGGTGGGGGGTTCCATTTACAACATTTTTGGGAGACTATAAACTTTGTAGGATTTCTGTAAAATAAAATGCACCATCCTGAAGCATTAATACTTTAAGATCTTTTGAAGTGTTTTCCTCATTTCGGTTGTTTTCGGACAGGAGGAGATGTATATCTTCATGGAGTATTGCGATGAAGGGACACTAGAGGAGGTGTCTAGACTGGGTCTGCAGGAACACGTCATCCGCCTCTACAGTAAACAGATCACGACAGCGATCAACGTGCTTCATGAAAACGGAATCGTACACCGTGACATCAAAGGTTTGTAGTTACACTTCTTTGCTCCAAATGTGATTGTATATCAGTTGTCAATCGTGAAAATTGAACGAAAAACTGAAAATGCATTTCTCTTCTTTGTTTACTTCTTAGGAGCAAATATCTTTCTCACGTCATCTGGCTTGATAAAGCTGGGGGACTTTGGTTGCTCTGTGAAGCTGAAGAACAATGCTCAGACGATGCCTGGAGAGGTGAACAGCACTCTGGGAACGGCAGGTAAGCTGGGTGTCAGTTGTGGTTGCTTTGTGTTAAGCAACACGAATAACGTCACAACAGTATATCTCATATCATGATAAAGGATCATGTGGGTTTTAAAAAGTGATTTTCACTGTAGATAATTTTCTAAAATAATTGTTGGATGTTGGAATTTCTAGGATTATTTTTCACAGATGAGTTACCTGAAGGAAACTAACATGCTTCGATTCATTATATGATTTGAAAATAATTCTGTCACGTCTAGCATACATGGCTCCCGAGGTCATCACAAGGGCAAAGGGTGAAGGTCATGGTCGGGCTGCTGATATCTGGAGTCTTGGTTGTGTCATTACAGAAATGGTCACTGGAAAGGTAAAACATACCTTACATTGTCCAGAATATTGTGCTTTATGTTTGTTTCCTTTTTTAACATGTAAACCGCACCCAGTATCCTAGAACCATTTTCCAAGCTTGTCCACACATGTTTGTAATACACCCAAACCAAACTACTTCTGTGATGTCTGCCTAACAGGGCTTTGTTGGGAAAATAAACTAGATTAAGTCTTTAGATTACTATTGAACTATATTACAGTGTGTTCGTCTGTTATTACTATTCAACAACATTTTTAGCAGCATTTTTAGTTTTTTCAGAATTGAAAAATATTCAAACTTGTTTTAGATCCAAACATGGAAACTAAATTTTCATCCTGTATGTTTACACAGAGACCCTGGCATGAATACGAGCATAACTTCCAGATCATGTATAAAGTGGGTATGGGCCACAAACCGCCCATTCCTGAAAAGATGAGCAGAGAGGGGAAAGCTTTCCTGGAATACTGCCTAGAGAGCGAACCCAAACGCCGTTGGACCGCCAGCGCCCTGCTGGACCACCCCTTTGTCAAGGTTTGGACCAGCTACCTGTCATACAGCTCAATTCTTCATTGGTTCACACAAATTTTTGAGAAGGAAACAAGTTGCATTTGATGGTGCCAAATCTGTACCGATTGCCAAATGTTCCTAACTGTTACTTGAATCAACAAAACCAAAACTAGACCCACCCTGGCTGTTTGTCTTGTACAGCTACTCTGAATTCCCAAGGAAAGCCTTGTTAAAGTGATAGTTCGCCCCTAAAATGAAAAGTCTTGCATCATTTACTCTCCCTCTTGTTAGTTATGTCAAACCTCTATAACTTTCTTTCATCTGCAGAACACCAAAGACGATATTTAGAAGAATGTTGATAACCGAAAATTGGCAGCCCATTGACATGCATTGGTTTTGTGTCCATGACTCCATACAATAGGTTGTTTGCAATCAAGTGGTTGGTTGGAGGGCACCAAGTGATTTTCCTCAAAAGGAATTCACTATCACAAACTCCAATTACCTTTGTTTTAATGCCTGAGCAATGACCAGGTATGCCCAAATTTCTGTCAAACTTTACTTGTTATAAACACTAGCTTAAGTTAAAAGAACGATCCCCTATTAAATGGTTAAGTGAAAAATCTTGCGTTAAGCATTTCTTTCCCATAGAAGTCTATCATAAGAAAACAGCCAAAACAACAACGTACCAAAACAATAACCAAAATAAATACATTTGTTTATCACCTATATCACACATAAACATTATAACAGAAAGATTTTTCTCAGTTCTTTATAGTAAACTAGTGTTTATTCTAATTAAGGTTTAAAAGAAATTTGGTTTTACTTGGTCGTTGTTTCGGTACGTTAAGCTGTTCCATTATAATCAAATTTTATTGGGGAGGAACGCTTAACCCGAGATTTATCACTATCCGTTTAATCAGGACTCAAACTTTGCAGCTAGAAATTTTAAGTCATCTGGTCATTGTTTAGGTAACTTAAACCTTGTTAAGCGTTTTAGAAATTCATCCAGCTCGGCTCATCTCAACCGCAGATTCAGGTTTACGAGTCACATTTATCTCCGTTTCTCAGTCAATGCTTGCATTTCCCCCCTCATGAACATCAACTTTTGCTCCACAATAAAAACACCTTTCATGGTTTGACCGATTTGACGGTCAAAAAGGATGCAAAACAGAAGCATTTTTTAGTTTGATACAGTGAGTTCCTATGGGGGAAAAAATCACTTGCTGCCCTCCATCGGTACTTTGCGCAGTGCCGTGACGTCATGTGCAAACAACCTATAAGTTAATGGGTATCGCCATTGTTCGGTTAAAGACAAATTATCTTTTGTATTCTGCAGATGAAAGAAAGTCATACAGGTTTGAAATGACAAGAAAGTGAAGAAATAATGACAGAATTTTCATACAATCCCTTTAAAGGATGCTGAAACAGAATTCCTGTTTTAAGCACTGAACAAGCACTAATCCACAAGCTAACAACGTTGACATGATATGCGACCAGAGGGGTCAAGGAGACCCATACTGTCTAAATTACTATGTCTCATGATGTCACATAGTTGGCCGATCGAATGAGGTCAGTTGACGCTCACGTGTCAATCTCTTTTGTCTCAATTGCAGGTGTGCACAGATGAAGAGTGAGGTGGGAGAGCTCGACGTACTCAAACGTTTACAAAAATGCTAGCACTACTTCACGGCATGAAAGGAATTGTGGACTTGAAAGGGGGAAGACGAAGGAACAAACTGTTTTTAAGCTTGCTCTGCTTAAGCCCCTCACAAAGGGGCCAGTCTTACATGTACAGTCACGTGAACAGAGAGTTGTTCGGATAAGAGCGTTATATTGTACATACTGTATAAGAATAGTTAAGGGTTTTCTTTGTACAAAGCATATTGTAAAGCTGAAGTTTAATAGCCACTTTTCGTGGCTGGTAAATGGATTTTGGTGATTGTGTCGCAGGGAATACATAGACAAAGGACAGTCGTTCAAGGGAGACTTTCTTCTCTGACTGAACAAAGCATCAGAAGGGAGAGTTCGGCAATACATCGACTGAGTGTTCATTGAAGAAAAACATACCTGAGGTTTAAATGTGTTTATTTCTCAGTTAAATATGGTATTTTTGTTTGCCTTGCTGCAAAGCCCGCTGTTAACAAATCCTATTTAAGCCTATGAATAGTTGTGCTGCGTCGACCCGGCCGACTCCCGGTCAACGTCGTGCCTTTACGTTCCGAGTGGATATAAGCATAACCAACCAATGAGAGGGAAAAAGAAGCCAGTCTGACTCCGCCTTTCCGCTGCTGCACTCAGGACAGGTGGACACAGAAAACATGCTCTTACACAGGCATCAATGTTGCTGGTTCTCTGCTCCTCAAACAGTGTTTGCAATATTTAAAGAATAATATTAAATAAACAGACCTTTTTTAAATCGCCTACTTGTTTCTTAAAAAAAACATTGCGTGAGTGTTACACTGTTGACATCAAGTTCCTTCCTTTCGTCACTGATTCCTCAAATTTCACTCAGGTGAGCAGTTTTAGTTGCCAAACGGCAGTTTTGTGAATGCCCTCATGTCAATGACCTACATCACGGTACGTTAAGCACGATCCTGTTGCTCCCGTGCTTCTCTCACTTGTTGTTCATTTGCGCCTCCTTGTTTCCGTAGCTCGAGCCCCTGTCAATCTCAGTTTGTCCAATCATCCAGCGGATACCAGCTGATGCTGAAAATTAAGGAAAATGTTTGTCAGTGACACTGCACAACAGCCATTTTTTATATAAATAAAAATTAATTTTTTTAACCATGTCACTATTATAATACTGACTGACAAGGTTCCCACTGTAATGAAAAACCTGAAAATATCAGGCAGGGGATTTAGTAATTCCAGAAATAAAGGAAAAGGTCTTGGCTCAGAAAGATTGAGTAAACGTGTGAAAGAAATTGAAATGGTTTAAAATGAGTGGGAACCCCATACTAAGCAAAAATGAAGTTAAACGTATATTGCTGCAATGAAAGCTTCATTTAAACTGAATATCTGATACATGGTTTCTCGGTGTATAGCTCATGTAGCTTAAAACTCGCTCTTAAGTGTGCATTCAGTGTTTAGATGAAACTTTTACATCTGAAATGAAAATTTAAACCCGTTCTTGCATGCAGTGACACCTTAAATGGGGAAAACTCAAAAAATGCAATAAAATGCATGCATTTATGAATCGAGCACCATGCATTAAATGCAGATAGAAGTGGTTGATATACTTACTGTCATAACACCAAACAGGCCTCCGTTTATTAAAATTTTTGAAAAACAGATTGAATGAAAATACTGTAGCAGCAGTGGATAATTCCTTTTTCTGCCCCAATAGTAAATGTCTCTGTGTTTTATTGTTATAACAATAGAAAAAAAGAACCACCCACCCCAGTTGTTTACCCAAATACCTGCTATACAGAAGAAAAACGTAGACAGCACTGTAAAGGTTGACCCTGACAGCAGTCGTAACGCTATTATGCAAAGAGGGTAGACCAGCAAGCAGACCCAGAATAACCAGTTCAGCAGGGCCCAGGGTCGGTACGGAGCATTCATAACGGGCCCCGGGAAATAACCGGTCTGACTGTAATGCTCCTGGAACTGGTCCTGAGAAAGAACGCAAACAATCACTTATCAGTGTCTACAGAGTAACTTGTGCCTACAACGGTGCATTTATTGGAAATGGCACCCTATAGCCAGTCACCACAGGAATTTACACAGCATCAAAGAGGTTTGTAAACATGGGTTTTCTGAGCCATCTACACCTAAAATAATTGTGCGTCTACATGGGTAACGTTCCGCCTGTAAAGTCCAATTGTGAAAATTAACCTCTGTCTGGACATCTAGAATTTCTTTAGGGAGATGAAGGTTATGATCGTGTTTTTACAGCAACCAATCAGTGTATATTCGATTTGTTGTTGTTGTTTGCCTATGCAATCAGAGCATTTGGATCCGGAAACGGTATATGACCTTTCATGGTGTGTGACGTCAGACTTAACAAGCGGTTAGGTGTGTTCAACGTTTTTTACTTTTGCTGTAAGATCATCATTAAGTGGAAAAGTTTTATTTGGATTCAGAATCGCATTCAGTATTAAATGACAATAAACATTGCGTTAACTTATACATTTACATTTAGTCATTTAGCAGACGCTTTTATCCAAAGCGACTTATAAGTGGGGTAGGTAATGGAAGCAATTGGGACAGCACAAGTACAACAAAAGCATAAGTGCAATCAAAAAGAAGACTGGTCTTATATATTCATTCATACTTTTTTTATGGGTAGAGAAGAAAAGAGTAGAGAAGAAAATAGAGTCAGAACAGATCAGTAAGATGTTGGCGGAAGAGATGTGTTTTCAGGTGTTTCTTAAAGATGGCTTATACACAATGCAGGATTAAACACTAAGGTTATACACAATGCAGGATTTTTATGTTGTTTAACTGTTTCCTTCTTCAATAATTGCACGCCAAATAAAAAAATAGGTCTCTCCATAGTGACATTTTTTTAATTCATAAAAGAATAAAATCAAATAGTTTTCTACAAACTCCAACAGATTTTTGTTCAACGTCTTCCCAAGTATTTAAAGGCTGAGTAGGCAATCCTGTCCAGAAATGTTTTTTGTCATGCTTGTTCGAAGTCTCTTCACATCCTGATAACAATCAATAAGTAAACCAAAACATTGGTAATTTTATAATTATATATCTTCTGTTAAAGGCGTAGGGTCAAAAAACGTTTGACCAATGACTGCCCTCGGTCTGAGGGAAATGATACATCATGTGTACATGTTCAGTCAGCGTATTTTACATCCCACTGCTCACGCAGTGACGCAGTCTGTTCCCGCAGACAACAAACGTATTTTATATTTTTATGAATTTAAAAAATGTGTCTGTATAATAAAATAGTTAGTATTGGTCATGACTTTGGTGTTCAATTATAAAAAAAATAAACGGTTAAAGAACATGAAAATCACCACAGTGGTCCTTGGGTAGATGTAGATGATGAATCTGGTGGAGTTTGCTGAAAATTATTTGATTTTATATTGATCTGAATTTTTTAAATATGTCAACATGAAAACTTCCTATAAAAATCCTCCATTGTGAATAATTTAATGCAATGTTTAATGTCATTTGATACTGAACATGACGCCAAGGTCATGGGTTCGATCCCAGGGATTACACATACTATAAAAAAACAGCCACACACCATATATGAAAGGTCATATGCCGTTTCTGGATCCAAATGCTTTGATTGCACAGGCAAACAACATAAAATGCGAATATACACTGAATGTTTGCTGTTAAACCACGATCATAACCTTTATATCCATATTGAAATTCTAAATGTCCAGACAATGTTGATTTTAACAATTCGACTTTGAAGGCAGATTGTTACCGTACAACCCCGTGAAGGCGCACAATTACACTTAAGAGTAGATAGCATGTCCTCTGTAATAATACCGGGTGACTTAAGTGTTAAACTGAACTGTTTGCAAAGGCATTTGATAACTAGTCCTAGCCTTTCAGTTTTGAAGTGTAAGGCATTAACACCTTCATGTAAGGCAAATAGTGCACTTACTTTCTCCTGATAGAGTTTTTGGAGCCAGGCGGCACATTCCGTCTCGTCCTCGGGGATCGACTCCAGAGGAATCCGCCTAACAGACACACAAGGAATTCGTAAACATTTATCTAACGCAGGGCGTGAGGTCTTTTGGTGACTTTTCAATATTTTCACTTTGTAAAAGAAGAAAAAAAAAAGTATAAATCATTGCATATTTGAACTTGGATACAGGCTTTTGAAAAACACATGATAAAAAATATAATGTTTAATATTGTCAGAGGTACCTCACGTATAAAGCGCCATGGTACTTTTTTCCGTTGAGCACCCCTAATAACGTTGGCATTTCGTTGTTTCTGAAATTAAGCGTAGAATCGTACACAGCAGTAACTACAGAGGAGACACAGACCAAGTCAGCAAACCAAGTCCTTATATGTCAGGACTTCATCAACATTCATTTATAGAAATTAATTGATCATCATTTGCCCAGATCAATGGAAGATCAACAAAATCAGTTTGGCTGTGAAGATCTTACCCGTTCCCCTGAGGTTCTGGACTGTGACACAAAAGCCCTTGGTTCGAGGTAGAAGGTGGTACTTGAGTTTGGGTAGACCTTTCTTCTCTGCCACCTCCATACTGATCTTGTGCTTCTTCTCTGTGAATCGTGTGCCCTCACAGTGCAACAAGAACTGTGTTTTGTAAAAAATTAACATGAGCCCTATGGTTACCAACTATGTAACAGATGAAATGTTAAAAAGACCAAACATAGAAATGCTAGTGTATATTTGTATAAACTGCTCCTTCAATTAATGCAAGAAAGAAATTCAAAATAAATATCGCAAAGATACCCAAAATTTTTCTGGGTAATCACGCAGGTTCTGCAGGCTCTGCACGACCGATTTACGGTCCTCCTCCCACTTCCTTTTACAGAAGACGATCTCCAGGAAGTACCACATCCAGCCAATGACAGGAACATAAGAAAGCTCTTTTTTTGCCAAGACTTTTGAGCTCTGAAATCAGAAAGTGTCTAAATCAATTGTTGACAGCACAACAGCACATCTTGATGATCAAATAAGCATCAGCTGAAATTAACATTCAGCGTTACTAAAAAAAAGACTGAATCAAAATAATTGAGTTTGGGTTTTGTCTTACCCCTAAAACACCAAATCTGTCACAAAAGGTCCAGCCGCACATAAAATCAATCTCAAAATTGTGATTGAGGACCACAATGGCGTTCTCTTTGCCGAAGTAAGAAAAGCTTTCAGGGTCTGTGTAAAGAGTGCATTCTGTCCCGGACCACCATTCCAACAGTGCCACCAGCTCTGGACAAAGACAGAAAAGGAGAAATAAGTAAATTGAAGATTCACAGATTTGTCACACAAACAGTATTTACATATTCATAAATATGTAGCTCAGTCTGTGTCTTGCTGGGGCTGGTCATACACTAGCCGTATGTAAATAAGTAGATGCTTATCCCCACATTTTGTTTAGCTGTGGTTCTTTTTAAACAGGAAGTAAATGGTTTGAGGTTTGGTGTATTGTGAAAAGTGAAGCGTGACATCTACATCACATAGGCTGGGAAGCTCTCTGGAATCTCACATTTAACACACCCGAAACAACTAATGTAGGTTTAAAAAAAAATACAGCAAGGTTTGTTCTTTGATGTTGGAAATGTCACATGTGGTCTGAAAATTGGTTTCGTGTCAAATTTGCTGGACTTACGACTGGAAATGGAATAAGCCAATCGGCAGTTGATCTTGCGTGCGAGTTGCTTGTTTATTGGCCACAGTGGTAGAGTACAAATCTGCAGCAGGTTGATAATAAACCCGCTGACCAGGAAGACATAACAGATAATGAGATGACACAGGAACTGAGTTTTAAGCATTTTAAGGAATCCCATCTTTCTTGTGTAGTCTTCACTTCCCTAGTCTACAGCAAAACCTGCGGAGAGAAAAACGATCAATGAAAAGACAAAGGAGGATGTCGCATGTATGTTTGTAACTGTATCTGAAATATGAAAATCTACCTCAGACGATATTCAAAATGTTTAGTTACAGCATAGAGGAAAATACTTGCCGCTTTTCTTATAACTTTCAATGTTGTGTAAATAGACAAAAAAGTTTTGATTATTTATACCTTCTGATTTAACAAATCTTTACATTTCTACAACTCACTGGTCAGATTGTTCATTAAATCATTTTACAAGTTTTTCCAGTGTACTGAATCAGAAAGCAGCAATCCTAAATAACCACACCTGAACCTGCTGATCCAGGTTTTCAGGATTACATTAAAATTACAGTGTTTAATAACGGTTGGAGATCATGCTCCATCATTCAGGTTTTGACACCCCTGTATTAGTGGGAACAGGGAAGGACGTTTTCAAGTATACACCTTTTTGTGAGTATACTTTTTGGTGTTCACGTACCATGGCATGTACAGTAAGCATGTTAACACATTTCAGAATCATACATGGAAATCAACATAACTTCCATATTCAATTTATTTAAAAAAGACTGATAATATTGTATTTTACGCAAGACCTTAAGTTACAACAAATTGTGTTAGTTTCTTACTAAGGTTTAAGATGGCCATATACATTTACATTAAATTAAGTCATTTAGCATTTTCCAAAGCGACTTGCAGAGGATTCAGGGAGCAATAAAGTGATATGTATGTAATAAAGGGGCAATAAAACAATTTCCACAAAAGCCAAATAGATAAGGTATACAAATACTTTGGTTAGTTATGTTTAATCTTACTTAGGTATTGTAAGATGTTGTATTATTGCTCCAGTATGAAATATCGCTTATTGCTCCCTGAACTCTCTGTAAAACCCTTTGGATTAAAGTGTCTGCTAAATGACTTAATGTAAATGTAATTACATCTTGAAAATACAGTAAGTTATCTTGAAAAACATTCAATCGTATTCTCCTTCAACAGAAAAATGTGTATTATTGTAAAGCAGTTTCCAGAAAAAAACATTAACACACAAAAATGATATAAGGGAATAGCAATAGCGACCTTTTCTATCATTTGTTAGTAAAACGTGAAAATATAGCAGATAGCTAAAAAGCGTATTTAAAATGAAAAAGGTTTATTACACCATCTGAAATTATACTAATCAGTAACGTCAAACCATGACATCATAACCCGCGCACGCCCACTTCACTTTTAAATCGTAACGTCACCATGCAAGACGTCAAAATCAAACGAGAGTGTGGCGCAAGTTTGTACGTCATTACATCACAACAGCTCGTCTGTTTGACATTTACATGAATGGTTTACACTACAGGGTGCGCCTTGTTTAAACTAACAAATGAATCTGACACACTGGCTCATTCTCCATCGCGTGTTTTTTTTTTTGGAAAGAACAGATTAATTTATAAAACTTAAAATAAACCAACAGTTGTGGAAGTAGCACAAACCTCTGAAACGCTCTTCACGCGCACCACTTAGTTTAGTCGCGTCTCATAAGCATCAAGTTTGGGAAAAAAACGTTTCTTTGACACATTCCTAAATCGCATACAATGAAGCCGCTGTTTGGTTTGAATTACCTTTTTTCTTGCTCGGTTAATACTGGCGCAGACGTCTCATTATTATCCAAGCTAGAGGTGTGTTTTAAGTTGAACAGAGCAGACTGAGATAGATTCCAGAGTTGGTATTGAACGGAATACGTGACCACACCCGAGCACCAAGCCGCAACGAGAAGAGCATTGGAAGGTGGGCAGGGACGTATTGAGAGTGTCATTATGTCATTTCCTCTGTGAGCTCAATACGAATGTTCATGCACTTCGCTTTAACCAACAGCTGTACACAATTGTCAAGCAGGCTATTTTGCCACAGCAGGGCATCACCTTGAACGTGGGCTTTACAGAGCAAATTGTCAGATCAATTGCACTCTCTGCTGGATCACAGCGGGATTTGCTACTAGACAGAAGAAAGAAGCGTTATTCTAGATATAACATGGTGAGAGAGATTTTTTAGGTAATAAAAATAAAATAAACAACGACATGCCATTTTTCTTGTGTTTACAAAGGGGAAAAAACTCATCACAAGCCTCGCATTGATAAAAAGTATAAATTCCGAATAGTAATGGAGTCTGAAGTCGCATTTAGACATTAAGTCAAGACCATAAAACATATATAGTTTACATTTACATTTAGCAGACGCTTTTATCCAAAGCGACTTACATTGCTTTATCTACACATTTTACATAGGTATTTGCAATCCCCTGGGATCGAACCCACAACCTTGCAATGCTCTAACCACTGAGCTACAGGAAAGCTATATTGGTTATTGGTTTATTGGTTTATTTATTGGTTATTGGTTTATATATAGTTTATTGGTTATACACAGTGTTGGGTGTAACTAGTTACTGTAATTTAATTACTTTTCCCTTGAAAAAGTAAAGTAAGGGATTACTCATATGTTTTCTGTAATTTAAATACAGTTACTTTTGATGTAATTAAACTAAATACTTTGTGAAATATATGCTGTGCAATAGCGTAATTGACTTCAAAATTCAAAGTCTTACTTTAAAATCTGTGCTTTAATGTATAATTCTCACATTTGTAATTTTATGGTCAGTTAATAATATTATTTGAATGAATTCAATAAGCCGTTTCATGTATATTCTTGAATCACTTAACTAATCAAGGTTGATGTATGATATAGAAAGTAATTAGTAATGAGCAGTGTTGGGTGTAACTAGTAATAAGTTACTGTATTTTAATTACTTTTCCCTTGAAAAAGTAAAGTAAGGGATTACTCATATGTTTTCTGTAATTTAATTACAGTTACTTTTGATGTACTTAAACTAAATACCTTGTGAAATATATGCGTGTGCAATAGCGTAATTGACATCAAAATTCAAAGTCTTACTTTAAAATCTGTGCTCACATTTGTAATACTTTGGTCAGTTTATAATATTATTTATTTGAATGAATTAAATAAGCCGTTTCATGTCTATCCTTGAATCACTTAACTAATCAAGGTTGATGTAGGGTAGGATATAGAAAGTAAATAGTAATGAGTAACTAAATACTTTTTGGACAGAGTAATTTGGACAGTAATCTAATTACACTATTGAATATGTAATGAGTAACTAGTAATTAATTACTTTTTCAGAGTAACTTACCCAACACTGGTAATGAGTAACTAAATACTTTTTGGACAGTAATCTAATTACACTATTGAATATGTAATGAGTAACTAGTAATTAATTACTTTTTCAGAGTAACTTACCCAACACTGGTTATAAATTACTATACAATCTTGAGGAAGGACTTACTTCGACAGTTTCTCAACTGTGTTTTGGAAAAAATGTCTTTGTGAAATATTGTTGTAAAATATATTCTCAATGTAAACCATATGCTCGATTTTAAAAATGTTTATGGGAGCACATTATGGCACTCAATAATAATAAGAAATCTTAAAATGAACCAAATGAACAAACAGATAAAAAATTAACAAAATTAAACAAAATAGTTTCACATTAGACGCTGACAACCAAAGGATTCTGACGAATTTCTATTTGCGTATTGCATGAATTAGCATTTTTTATATTGTTTGTAAGCTAATAAGCCAATTTCGTAACCAAGTTATCAAACATTAAGCGAAAAAATATGTGATGAGTGAATACAGTTCAAAAAGATTTCCAGGAACATAATTGACACCATTTATTTAATATCTCAGCAAGCTCATCTCGATTGACTTCACGACGCGTTCTATTGGCTGAGGCGAATTTCCGTCTAAGCCGGAAATGGACGTGGCAAGATGACGAGCTCGTGGAGCGCTTCCTGTTTTAACTCTTGACAAAGTAACATCAGTCAGCTGTCTGTCAGCTATCACCTCTATAACGCTTTTCCCACATTATCTCTCCATGTCCCGTTTGTAATATCCGGATAGCGCTTTTGGGGTGTGTGCAAGGACGATGCGCGTGTTTTTGCGGTGCCTCTGGGCGCTGATTTGGTTCGGGGTGTCTGCAGATCGTGCAGGTTATCCTGTGTTTTCTGACGAGATAGCCTTTAAAATCCACTGGCCGGGATCAGATTTCACCCTGGTAAGTGAAACCATAATAAACTTGCCAGGCGCGTGACATGTCAGTTGTAAATACAACTAAACGTGTACTGTACCTTGAAATGCCAGCTTGTATGCTGAAGTGGATCCATACGGTTTGGATGGTCCCTGGACCTCACAAAAAACTTGGGGACTCTTCCTGACAGCATTATTGCTACTGTACACGTTCAGGGTTGCCAAATCTGATTTGTATCTGTCATAATGGATTTGTTATTGTTTTTCATTACTTGTGAAGGTAAGCATTCTTAATGTAATCTGTCCGCAGCCTGCGTCCGGAGGACTGTACAAAGAAGATGAATATGTTATTATGACAACTGCAGAAAAAGAGAAGTACAAGTGTTTACTGCCATCTTTGTCTGGGTCCAATGAGGTACGGAAACACATGGCTAACATTTGCCTTTATTATTTTCTTTGGTTCAGTTGATTGTCATTCTCTTTTAAAGGACGATGTGAAGGAGTACAGTGGGTCGAGTCCGGCAAAGCTGCTGGAGCCTTTATTCAAACAGAGCAGCTGCTCATACAGAGTGAGTTTGAGTTTACAGTTTCTGTATATTGCTGCAGTATATTTAAAATGTGAAGGGTTGCATTTCACGGCAAAATCAAAATCCTGATATTTTGATCACTTCGGTGCTCCATCAAAATGCACTTTGATTTTGGGGTGAAATGTTATCTTGGAATATTCTTTCATAATGATTGACAGTTTTGGGGTCAGTTTGTCTTTACGACTGGATATTAATTGTGTATGTTGCAGATCGAGTCATACTGGACATATGAGGTGTGCCATGGGAAACATGTACGGCAGTATCATGAGGACAAGGAGACGGGGCAGGTAGATAATAAATGGTCATGATGTACGCAATTAATACTGTCCATTATGTTGTATTCACAGTAATAAAAAGAAAAAAAAACTGGTGATGGAAATTGTTAAAAAATAATGCTGGTCTCATTTGTCTCTCTTGTTCTAGAAGACAAACGTTCAAGAATACTATCTGGGTACCATGAAAAAAAGTGATGGTGCAGGTTGGGTATCTTTTTATGTACATAAGGTTCTCAGAGATTTCGTTAATTCACAATATCCTCACGTATTTTGTTCAGAATCGGAAACGGAAACTGAAAAATCTGAGACCTCTGACACAGAAGGATCTGATGCTAACACAGAGGTTTGTCAGTAGGACATAGGCATGTAATAAATGTTAGGCATAAAGCTCTGTTTTTTTTAACTCGCTTCTATGCAATCACAGGTGCCAACAAAGAATATAGAGGGTCAGTTGACGCCATACTATCCCGTAGAGATGGGACATGGAACAGAATGCTCTTTGAGACAGAATCATCCTCGCTCCACCACTGTGTTGTACGTCTGCCATCCGGAGGCCAAGCACGAGATCCTGACCATCGCTGAAGTCCTCACCTGCCAGTATGAGGTGGTGGTGCTCACTCCCCTGATCTGTCCTCACCCCAAATTCAGGTACACATGTGCACTATCTATGTTTCCATGCGCTTTAATGCACATCCTTACCCACCTCACCTCTCATCAGGTTCAAGTCCTCACCGGTGAATGACATCTTCTGCCAGGCTCTGGGTGGTTCTCCTCTCAGACCTCAGAGTCTCTCTAAACTGGATCGTGAACAAGAAGAGCTCCTCAAGCCACCGTTCAGCTCTAGCAGTGAGAGGCAGGTGAGAGGATCCAGGGTGAGCATGAACCTTTAAACTCTGCATTTACACTAACCTCACGTGTTAGTCTGAACAGGTGAATAAGACAATTTATGTAGAAAATAAAGGATTGTAATAAAAATACTTTTTTTTTGCAAAGGAGGAATTTCCTCCAGTCAAAGAGGAAGCGTACACTTCTACCCATAAGCCCCTGGTGGTCGGTGGGCAATCCCATGTCACCGTTGGCACCACCCACATCTCTCGTCTGACTGATGAACAGCTGATCCAAGAGTTTTTGAGCGGCTCATATTGTCTACATGGGGTGAGGATGGGTTATTTGTTATCTGTGTCTGCAGATTGGAGTTCTCTTTAAATGGGATTTACTGCTAAACCCATCTTTTGTCTTTAGGGTGTTGGATGGTGGAAGTATGAATTTTGTTATGGAAAGCACGTCCACCAGTATCATGAGGTAAGAGGAGTGAGGATTTCGGATTAAAACTTTTCTAAGATAGCATTTAAGAATGGTTTTAGATGCTGTAAATGACATTTTGTGCAGGATAAAGAGCAAGGGAAGAACATTGTGGTGGTGGGCAGCTGGAACAGTGAAGAACATTTGAACTGGGCCAAGAAGAACATAGCCCGATCTTATCATTTAAAAGACAGCGGAGCACCCAAAGTGAAGTATGTGGCTTTATAGCTGAAGTATGTCTCTTATATATTTTAAATAAATTTAGCAAATAACATTTGATCTGAATGTGCTGTGATACTTCATTAGGGTTGTATCTCACTTTTATGGCCATGGAGACATGTGTGACTTAACCGGGAAACCGAGACAGGTTGTTGTCAAGCTTAAGTGAGTTACTCATTTTTATCTTTTTGAGGTCATTAGGTTTGGAATCGACTGAAGGGATATTTCACCAAAAAATATTTACTCACACACTTGTCATTTCAAACCTGTATGACTTTTTTATGCAGAACACAAAAGAGGATATTTAGAAAAACGCTGATAACCAAACAGCGCTGGCACCCATTCACTTCTTTTGTATGGACACGAAACCAATGCAAATGAATGGGGGCCAGTTAACAACATTCTTCAAAATATCTTCGTTTGTGTTCTCTGGAAGAAAGAAAGTCATACAGGTTTGAAATGACAAGAGAGCAAGTAAATGATGACAGATTTGTTTATTTTTGAGTGAACTATCACTTTTATGCTATTACTAACATAATGTTTTCTGTCACAGGTGTAAGGAATCTGAGTCCCCTCACGCTGTTACAGTGTACATGCTGGAACCTCAGACCTGTCAATACATTCTTGGGGTGAGAAACGTTTATGCAATGTGTTTTAAAGTTCATCCTAAATTAGTTCTACAGAGCTGGTTTACATCTGGTGTTGACATGTGGTCATTTATTCTGGATAACCCTCAATTGTTATTATTCTTTCACAGGTTGAGTCACCAGTAATATGCAAGATCCTGGACACTGCAGATGAAAATGGACATCTATTCATCCCAAGCTAACCTACATCAGTACTAAGTGAGGAAATGAACAGTCATTTGAAAAGTACAGCAGTGGACAGAACTACAAGAGAAATGGTCTGATAATGTTCAGTATATCGTGCATGCTGAACTCAGACCTCCAACCATTGAGAACTCTGAAAACCTCCATGACTGCTGTTCCTTGTTTGAAGAGCGAAATAAGAAAGAGATTTGTTGAGACTGTTTTAAACCTGGAGATGCAGCTGGGACTGATTTCTCAATATTTTATTACCAAATCTCAAACCTGTTGAGATTTCTTCCAATCTTCATCTTTTGCCATATTTAGATGGCTAGCTGGCAGGTCATATGGCGCAAGATTTCATATTTTTCAGTGTGATCGATTTCTGTTGGTCTGCTCTTTTAACTAATAATAGTAAATTATTTATTTAGCCAAATCCCGGGTAATTCAATGCTTGCTGTAGCACATGGATTTGAATATGGTAGGTGAATATGATTTATTGTTTTAAGAGAATTAAGTTTTGAAGAAGCAATCACTGAAATGTATACTGAAAGAGAAAACACTGTTGTGTATCCACAGAATGGGAATCAGGGATTGTTGTAATTTTCTGAAATTGTCATTAACTTTAACTTTACTTTGTAACCACTTACTAGGTCACTTTTTTCTGATAATCCCACTATAGAAGGCATGCACGTGTTGTCACCTTTCAACGTGAACTCCCAGAATGCGCCCGCTTGAGTGGTAGAACACTCCGCACAATGAATGGTTACAATATCAGGAAATGCAATTCCATGCAATATTTGAGTGTCAAAGAACACCTGATTCCTTTGTAAGTCGTAAGGATCACTGTCGAGTCCAGCTGCTTGCAATTTCAGCAAATAATTGTGTGTTCTAGTCCCGGTTTCTTTGCCTCGTCTATTGAAAGCAGCCATTTTGATGAGTGTTTTGCCACTCAAGGGAGCGTGTCCCTGCAGGAAAGTGATGTCACTGCATACCCTCTATTCTTTATTAGGGTTGCACTGTAAAACTAGGTTTGCATTGGCCATAATGATGGGTGTTACTCAACCTGTGTGTGTTCATTTGAATAAAATGTTCTTGTTTTTAGTCATTACAGAAAACATTCATACCCTCATTTATCACTGATTAGGCCTGCACTAAATGATACAAAGGACAGTTAAAGAGGAAATATTTGTGACACAGTCTGGGAAAACCAGGCTAAAGTACTTAAAAGTTTGATTTCAACCATTAAAGGGAGAGTTCACCCAAAAACAAAAAAATCTCATCATTTACTAACCCTCCTTTTGTTCCAAATCTGTATACATTACTTTGTTCTGATGACCACAGAGAGAGATATTTGGAAGAATGCTTGTAACCAATTAGTTCATGGCCATTCTTGCCTTCCATAGTTCAAAAAATTACAATGGTAGTCAAAAGTGCCCCAGATCTGTTTGTTTTTCTACATTCTTCTTTGACCTCTTTCTTAGGCTTTCAACGGAACAAATACATTTTTTCTTACTCTGGTAGTAAATAGTGGCCATGAACTGTTTGGTAACATTCCTACAAATATCTTTCTCTGTGTTTATCAGAATACCGATTTGGAATAACTCGAGGGTGAGTAAATGAAAACAGAATTTTTATTTTTGGGTAAACTGCTCCTTTAATTTCTCTATAATTTCCTCCTTTGACACAGCATTACTCAGTCAATCTTCGATAGAGTCTTATTGTTTCACAGAGTGTTCTTTACAGATTATGTAGAAACCGTTAAATCACAAAAAAATGACTTTCGCTTGGTTTTCACAGACTGGGTCACACTTTTACCCACACTAGATGGTGCTAGCATTCCTTTACATGGATAAGTTTTGCTCACAGAGAGTGTATAGACCAGCTTGAACGAAAGGTAACATTCATGGTATTAAATAACTGGTCATAAAACAAAGACATGGAACATGGCAAGTTGCACTTGCGAAACATTTAATAAGTTGATATATAAAATGCAGGATGTTTCCACAAATACATTTTCTGAATGAAGAATATTACATGAAAATGTCATGTCAATGTAAAAATAGAACATCCTTCAGTCCAGCAAATGCCAGCGATAACAATTGAAAGAAAAGAAACAGCAACTTCTTTCAACAGTCTGAATCGGATGTCCCCTGGTCAGCTTTTATTTGATATTCAATGATGCACATTGTCCCTTGAGCAAAACACCACAAGCCAAAACTTTAAAGGCTCCCTTTCAGATACAGAGTGAGTAGTATGATGTTTCCCAATGGCGACGGTAAGCTTAGACTGATGGGATGGGAATCTGATGAGCTGAAGTGCTATCAAAGTCCTGCAGCACTTCCTGATGGGTGTGGTAGTGCATAGCCACGTAGCTCTTTGCGAAAGCGGTGGTTTGAGAGTTGACCGGCTGTAGGGTGTTGGGGGAACTTGGTCCTGCCGACGGACTGCTATTGTAGATACTGTAGTAAGGTTCTATTCGTGTATTGATGGGCGTGGATGTGCTAGGGGGACGGGGTTTGCGTCCGGCCGTGATACAGGGGGTAGGCATGCTATCCCGGAGTGACTAGGTCCACAAGCCTGGTCTACCAACCTTCTCTGGGGCTTCGGCGAGAGCATGTAAGCTGAGTTAGTCTCGTGGTGTGAGGACTTGTTCCGATTGACCTCCAGGCTTCCCTTTCCCATGGCATGCAAACGTGTCTTGTGCTTGCAGCACAGGAAGCCCAACGTCAGCCACTGGAGGCAGCAGAGAACACGCCGTCGCAGGCCGGCGCTATTGCGCGAGTATACAAACGGGTTGATGCCGGACTTGAGAAATATGAGGGCGAATCCGCACAGCTCAAACTGGTAGTGGACAAAGCTGCTCTCCGGTGACACCATATCCTGTGCCAATGAAATCCCCAGCGGGAGACAGCAGAGCAGGACGGAGATCACGATCACCACGCATGTCACTACCGCTTTAGAGTCCTTGGCCGTGGCTAGGTTTACAGTGGAGACCAGCTGGCAGCAGGTCGCTCCGGCTGCAGCCCCGGGCACTAGGGGCTGGTTGGTTCTCCTGGTGAAAGAGTGTGTCTGGACGTGCTGAAGTTTATTGTACGTTTGGTTGCGGTAAAGTGAGGGTACTTGCACTGTACACTGCATGCCTTCGAAACCAGCGGCAATGAGTGGCGGATGAGAGACAGGGGGACGTGTCGCATCCACCGTGATAATGGGACACTTCCGCACCTGTGCGTTCTTCCTCAGTGCCTGAGCGATCATAAGGTACGAGATGGACACCACACCAACACAGAAAGCAAAATCTGCAATGTACACATATAACACCACCTTGGCCTTGTTTCCTGTCAGACCAAAATGGGGCAGGCAAGGCCCGGAACTCCTTGGATATGCTCGCAAAGTAACCAAAGCAGCCAGCGTGAAGCTGGTGGTCCATAACAGTGCCGTGAGGGCCAGGGTGCAAGGGAAAGAGGCCGTACGGTTGGGCTGCTGACCCAGAACCATACGGAGTCGATGCAGAGCGATCACCGCCACGGTTTCGAGGGACATAATAATGAAGCCCGAGCTTGTGAGGTGGAAGGCGAAGCAGAAGCCCTTTGACACTCCATCTCCAGCATCTCCTGCGTCCAGAAACAGCACCAGCGCGAACATTGGCGCAGTAACACAGCAAATAAAAAGGTCACAGAAGGACAGGTTGAGGATCATGAAGTCAAAGTTCGTGCGGAATTTACGGAACGCCGGGTCGAAGAAGGACAAGAAAACCACCAGGTTGCCGTAAGAACCGAGGCAGAAGATGAGGACCAACAGGAGGGAGCAGGAGGCAAGGGTGGCTGTGTGAATCAAGGCCCAGCCCCTCGTGGAAGCAGACTGGCTATGGGAGCTGTTGAAGCCCCGAGGTTTCGCGAACTCAGCCAGGTCCAAAGGCCACGCAGTGCTGTTCATGGTACACATGGGGATGTAAAGGGATCACAGCCTCAGAGCTTTTCCCATCATGCCTTTAGGTGACCCAAGATTGAGAGAATGTTTTCATTGTGCAGTTGGTTCATGGTAGAATCTCTGGATTACTGCAAAGACAAAGAGGATGAAGAAATGGTGATCAGTCATACATCAAAAGCAACTGATTATATAAAAAATATGTGACATCATAAAACTAAGTATAAAAACAACGAATTTGACAAGAACAATGAATAATAACAATAGCCTTTAGCTTTCTTGGATTGCATTATAATTTATCTGACACATATTTCAACGCAAAATAAGAAGCTTGTTTCTATCTGTATAAAATACACACATCGTTGTACACCATGTCTCATTCATGCGCGCTCCCGTCGATCCATTTACAATCTATCGATTAAGATGAATTCACGTCTGCTGCAATCGGCACAAAATTTCGGTGATTTCTAATCTCAATCTCTCATCGCTGTTATGAACGATTGTATAACTGCAGGTGAATGTGCGCCGATTATAAATGCCAGAATGCATCCAGCCCCCATCTTAAAAATGATCAGATATCGAAAATCACATTTAAAATAACACGCATAGCTAAAACAAGCGTCCTGAAACATCTAACATATCGCTAAAGCGATGCATATTCGTGCAAATACAACCCAAATGCTCAATTGCATGTTATTGCATAAAAATACATACATCTTACCATGTATCCCGAGCGCGCGCCATTTATCGACGCTGTGTTTTCCATATTTGTATGAATTCCCAAAGTAAGTGACAGTAAAATGCATTCTAGCTACAGAAAGAGTAAACGTTCATATCAAAGCATAAGATGACAGAGAAAAATTGAGTAAATATAATGCGCAGTAGGAGAGTGGGCGCGCCTCACTGGAATCATATTGAAGCCCGTGAATGGAAAGCAAGCGCGTGCCCGTGAAAACAGAACGCTCACTGAGGAAGTAAAGCCTTCAATTTATTTAAATGTACTTACGATACGGTTTATAAACATTTTTAATAATATTCTTTGTGAGATTTCTCTTTATATATATTATCCCAAACAATACAAAATTATAGTTTACAGGCTACGAATATATTCATTTGTAGCTATCTATTTTTTTTGTACAATGTTGTAAAATTGTTAAAGAACACAAAACACCAATGAACACAAGACATTTGTCTTGTTAACATCCAAACACATTACATTTACATTACATTTAGGCATTTTATCCCAAGCCACTTACATTGGTTTATCCTATACATTTTACAAAGGTATTTGCAATCCCCTGGGATCACATAAAAAATATGTGACACATAAAAAAGACAACCAGTCTCTGTAAATTGCACACACTTTATTACAAATCTCATCTCATCTCTTTCAAATATTTGTAAAAGGGATATAAAGAAAAACACTTGATAATTTAATCAAACATCGCATTGCCATCTCAGTAAACAAACATATCTCTTGTGTGGCATTAAAGTTTTAGCCAGGAGACCAATTTTTATTTTGCATTTTTTCCTAGCATGTTTTAAAAATGGCACCTGTTATTGTTGCTTCTGACAGATAGAGCAGCACCTGTGACTGCAGTTCTGTATCACTGCATGCACTTTTCTACCTCAGCAACTACAACAACTTCAAATAAATAAGCAAATAATAAATATCTTTTTGTGACAGCAAACATTATGTACAGAGAAAAAGTTGAAATACAGTAGTAAGAAGGACAAAAAAACATATGGTTTAAAAACCAGTTTTATGTATTATCCATTATGGCGATATTCTTTCTCTATAACCTATACTGCTGAAAATGCAAGAGATCTATGCGAGAGATCTGTATGAGACGGGGAAAACATACAGCATTGGTATACCTTAATGAATAAAGAGAAAACTGTTCAAACGCATTATATTTTTTAGCTCATATGGAACATAAACAAACATTACATGTGCGTATACTTCAAAATAATTACTGCTAAAACTATAACAGTACTAGTATTATAATAATATACAAAGCAGTGCAGAAAACTGCTTCATATTGGACAATCCACAGTAATTCTCTTCTGCAGAAAACACAAACCTGTGCTCTTGTGCAAACACACAAGCAAAAGAAAAGTACAAGTACATAATGCAAGTCAGCGGTACCTGCAATAGGCTCCCCTTAAATATTAAGTGTACCACAATAAAATAAATAAATAAAAGGCTCTAGTTATCATATAACTAGAGGACTGCAGCTACCGCTACATGGGTGCAGTTTTAATTCCTCTCTCCTCCAAAATGTCTCCAAGGCATTCAGTAAACAAAAAAAAAACAGAAAATTCAAGCATTTAAATTAGCTCAGCCTTCCATCACGACCAATACACAGGAGAGTGGCATCATTCTGCAAAAGAGAATAGATTTTTTGTAATGTGTAAATCTGTGAACTGTACTGTTTCTAAAAATAACATTTATTGTCAGCATGCACTGCTAAGCAAACTATTTTAAGACATCAGCATATGCAGACAGTAGACAGCGAAGCGACTCACTACGTTTTTGGAACAGAGCCTGTGTGGATATAACAACCCTAAGCGTAGTAACAGGGGGAGACCAGCAGATCTGTGAGAACCAGCAGCTGGTCATCTGTGAATTTCTGCTTGTGTTCCTGCCAGTTATCATGATGAGTGCGACGGAAATCAGACAGGGTTTTCTTTACTGTCATCTGCAAAAATAGATAAGACATCTTGAAGACATTCTTGACACCTAACAAGTCCTCCCTCGCCATGCACTATATCTGTTCCTTAATCTGCATTATATTAATTTTTCACACATTTGTGCATTCAAAAAAAGTATTACCCCTACGACACTGGCTATTTTTACCAAATCTGTCTCACTTATCTATGTCATGTTACTTAATGCTTCGCAACATAAAGAAGAGGCTTTTCTGTGACCCCTTCAACTCATTCATTGGTCTATACATTTCCGTACAAGTTTATCAAACACACGATTACAAAATTTTATAATCAACATTTAAATACGTATTATTTTTGGATATGAATCCACCGGCCCTACAGACCCCGATTCTCCACATAAAAAACATAAATAAGAGAGAGATTTGACCTCTATGGGCTGTGTGTCATTGAGGTGGGCACTCAAATCCATTAGAATCTGGGGCATCCAGGTGGGCACATCATACGGGCTGGACAGGATGCATGCACTCAGACCTAACACACCTGCATGCCGACGCACCAGATCTACAAACAACAAAAGATCTGGTGAACAATTACACAGTGGGGTCCAAAACTATAAGAATACAATGGAATTATCTGAAATAAGTACAATGTAGTGTTAAAGGGATAATTCACTCAAAAATGAAAATTCTTTAATCATTTATTCACTCTCATGTCATATTAAACCTCTTTCTAAGTGACAATAGGGTGATTAAATGATGACAGAATATTAATTATGGGTGTGTTACCAGCAGAAGGAATGGTGTCCACCACCGAACAGAGTTCTCTTCTCTTGCGCTTGGGCAGGCAGGTCTTGCTCAGGGACTCAATGTGGGCCTGCAGAGGTTCATCAATGCGGAGAAAATAACACTGCAGGAATCCACTTAGAGTGGTGGCAGCCAGCTCTCTCACCTAAAACACATACACACAAACACAGAGAGAGAGATGAGTATAGTATATACAAAAAACCTCCAGACTGAGGCCAAAGGGTCAGACAGTTCCCTTTTCAGTTACCCAAAAGGTAGCGGTGCAGAGCATGTGCAGACGGAGTCTTTTATGTGAGTCCTTAAAATATTAAACACATAGAATCTAAAAAAGTTTAGGAGATTTATGTAATTTATCATAATGGTGCAATCTGCCTCACAACAACATAACAATTATAAAACAACTAGTTCTGTGGACTGTGGGCAAACAAAGAAAATGCTCATTCACGATGCCTGGGATGCCAACAACAACATACTACAAACAACAACAAACAACAACTATAAAATAAATATTATAATTTGATTAAGTAAAGTACAAAACACTGACAACCAATCAAAAAACATTATGAATTTAAAGGGCTCACGCATTTAGGAAACTGCCACACATAATCTTGGACTAAACAATGTTATTGTCTGCTGTTGTGGATGCTAATATAGATTTCGTTCTTTAAAGTAATAAAAAGTCTGTAAATTGGACGTGTGTTGAGCTGAAAAGTATCAAGTTCTTCTTTGTAGGTATATAGACATGCAGGATGGTCTTAAGTTAACTTCCGGTCTGTGTTTGATTACAATATTACAATGTATTAGACATTAATCTACATAAATACTAATTTATTTTAATATACGGTATGTTATATATGAATGAAGTTAGGTTTGGGCTACATAACATTTGTTTATGTTGTTGCCTTTAAAACCGTCTATAGGCACAGATTCGGTGTCTGTTCATTATCTACAATACAATAACAGCTGTGTTGCAGTGTGACAATCTTTCTCCTCTGATCCTTAACCCGAGCACATAGCCACTGTGATGTTCCTATTGGTTGATATTGATCACATGGCCGTCTTCATTACGTCAACACAACTGACAATGAGTCCCGCGCATTACTGAAACTTAATAGCTCATATTAAAAGCTGCCGTTTTCTTTAACTCGTATCCCTGTTCTTTCCCCCCTTTGGCCTCATCTCATTTCCAGTCCTTCCCTCTCTGGAAATCTGAACATCTATCGCCATGGAAACAGAATACTGCTGCAGCTGGGAGTTGCTATGGTAACATAAGAGGGATAGAAGGATGGAGAGCGAGAATAAAGGACAACAAGTCAGTGCTGTATAACTGAAAAGAGAGTATGGAGAGAGAAGTGCAGCTTATATAATTGATTTTTGACACATTTAACCTTCGCAGTTACACATGTGGACATCCAAGTCAATGTAGCTCAGACTTTCCCTTCTTAACGTGGTTCTTACTTGTCATTGTCATGGGTTCTGTTAGGGTCTAACCGTACAATTGTGCGCACAAATGATAACAATTGTGAAGAAGTTCCAAAATGTAAAAACAGAAGCGTGTGTGCACATATCAGGTGTATATCTGACAGTGTGTGTGTGTATTGAAAGAACCTCTAGTTGCTCGTCCTCCAGCAGACGCAGCACAAGCGCTCTTACGTCACTCATGGCGTTGGCATCGCTAAGAAAAGTGAAGAGATTGTAGAACACCATGATCTGCAGGTAAGTGAGAACGGTGTATCGAGCATGCCATGAGCTGCTCCTGGATATCTGAAAGACACAGCGACACCTGCTGGTCAGATCACACCCTTACAATCTTTATTTATGTGAGAAATGACTATGAGTTCAGACCCTTGTGTCCACACAGGTCTACTTTTGATCAGATCACATGAGACTAGTTTAAAATTGGTTCGGTGTGAGATGGTGTATGTTTGAACCTCTTCAAGCAAACTGAGGACTTGCGGGATCTGTTCTGAGTACAGCAACCCCTGCGACATGAGAAACAGACAGGTCTTGGCATCGGTTTTCATCTCGTCATAACTGTCGTCATTCTCCACGGGAGCGATCTATAAAGAGAGAGAGAGGCCATAGGTGAGATAAGACAGCCAAAACAACCGAAATTCTTCAAAAATGTGGCTCACTTTGAAGAGAAGAGGAAGGAGACGCAGCTGTTCTGGGACGACAGAAGAGAAGGAACGTCCAGCGCTGGTCATCAACCACTTCAAAACTAAAACAGAAAATTTGTAAAAATACCCCACAAGCAGCCTTACGCTTGCCTACGCACGCTGTAACTTCTCAAACACCAAGATACACACCTGTTTTGAGTAGCTTGATGGCTTGCGTCCTCTCGTCTTGGTCCCCCTCATCGTTCTCCTCCATCACGTGGTTCTGGATCTCTTCCTCTCCTTCGGTCAGAGGCTTGAGTCGAGCAAGCACGCGCTCTGTGAACTCTCCGATGCGAGGGGACGTGGTCGGCTGAGTGTGCGGCAGGTTCACATCGAGCATAAAGATGTAGGTGAGCACACTGAGAAGAACAAGAGAAAGAACAGATGAATCAGAAGAGAAGGCGGGTGTGATGTTTTTTGTAAAATGAATAGCAAGTTAACGCACATACCTGCCGATGCGTTCACGTACGTTCTTGTAGACCTGAGTGAGTTTGGGCTCTAAGTTCTGCAGTAACCTGTGAAGCAGTTCCGGGACCCTCCACTGCTGCTGAGCGAGACCCCCCTGCAGGACATAAAGACGACTGACACGAGAAAGAGAGAGAGAAATTTGAGAAAAATATAGAAATGCGTTCAATTCTGATGCCCTAATGAACTAAATCCCGGACATTTTGAAGTGTGTGGTGATGTCATACCAGGCATCCACGAATGAGCCTCCTTCTCCGATGACAAGTGATTCCATCAGCATCTCAAACAGCCAGTGAAGCTTTCGTGGGTCTCGGCTTTCCTGCAGAATGCAAGGAATCATAAATTTATCGATTTTTGAAAGAAGTGAACAAATATTCAAGATTTGGGAGCCAAATGAGCATGTTTCCTTACGCAGGCAGTGGCAATGCAGGTGCCCCAGTCAGAATACGTCTCTATGGTGATATTGGAGAGGGCCGTACGGAGAAGTGGACAGAGCAGAGCCCACAGTTTTTCTACCTGTAATACATATACAGAGTTAAGGAGGGTTTAAAAACATTTGCATGTATTCAAAGCATGCATTTAGAATGTCTGTATATGTACAGTGTACATGTATTTGTGTCTTTACCTTGCTGTAGCTCCAGTGTTTGGAGCCCCTGATGAGTCCAGAAATAATCTCAGCTGCACAGCGCTGGGTGCTCTCGTGGGAATCTCCAACCAGTCGCTCCACATGAGGCTTGAGAAGTGGCAGGAACGCATCATCAAAGTTCCGGAAAAGACCCTTTCACAATAACAGACGTTTTTGTGAGATTTCAAGTTTCATATTTTCTTTAAAAAAAAATGTATATTGTAAGAAAAACATACATTAAAAAATGTTCGTTGAATGTAGTGGTGCTACACGTTCAATATTAAAAATTCATACCTTGAAGAGGCAAAATCGACGTGGGCTGAATTTATCGTTCCCCTTCCTGTCCTCCAAAGACAAATACTGGATGAACTGATCTACGAAACGCACATCTGCGAAGTGATCGTATATGATCTGTTCACTCTACAAAACAAAAAATAAGCATGCAAACAATTGGACAAGAAGGTTAGAAGGTCCTGAGAGATATTGGAGGAACAGTGATTGGGTTTAGATGTTAATCCACCCAAAAAAGGGTCCCCATAGACTTCCATAGTAGATATAAAACCATTTATAAGACCATTTTTTGAGTGAACACTTCCTTTTACAGGTTTTAATTTGGGCTGTCCAACAATTAACGTGTTCTTTGCATATTCATTTTGGATTTATAAACACAAAACATACACATTGTATATATATTTAGAAAAATGTGGACGTATTTATTTATATTTTCTAATAATTAACGTTATATATAAACGTCTATTTACATATTTCTACAATATATGGATGTATGTGTATGTGTTTATAAATACAAAATGAATATGAACAGTACACATGCATATATTATGTAAACACAAACGTTTATTCTGGATGCGATAAATCATTTGACACTGCTAGTTTTAATATTTGCCAACCTCATTCATCTCTTCTCTTGTTTTGCTTTGTCTGGGCTGTTCTGCAGAAGGGGCATAAAGCAGCAGCTTCCTACAACAGAAAAATGTTATATTAAAAGAAAAATGACTTTTTTTAGTCATACAGTAGCTTTTAACCTTAAAGTTGCCCTTTTTATCATTATATAATAATAATAAAAATAATATTGTACAATTGGCCTACAAGCTATCAGTTGTTTTTGAATTTAGCTGGTGAACAATTTCTTGACATGTATGTGCGACTATACCGCGGCCATGTGGAATAACCCCAGTGTGTTTTCTCAATAAAGCAACATTCATTCCAGTCCTGCTGGGAGCGTGGCAACCTGCTGCTGTCATACTGCAACCACTGGTTATCAGGCCTGTCTCCTGCCAACAGACTGCCAAGAGCTTTACCATCACCTAGTCAAGAAGAGGAAGCCTTTTAGTACTTATTTAATATAGCGAACCCTAATGCATTAGTCAATATCATTTGACAACTGTCTTTACATTCTAGATTTATGCAGATGTTTTAACTCCAAAGCAACTTCGAGAGCATCCAAGGTATGCACTTGGTCAGTATGTGTGTTCCCTGAGATTAAACCTGTCCCCTTTGCAACACTTAACCATTTCTTAATGTTTGTTTCTTAGTAAACTTACTTGACTGTAGCGAGGATTTAAGCTCTGTTATGTCGTATGGATTTACTGCCACTTTCTTGTTGGGCGTCTTCAGCTGTTTTAGAATTCCACCAACTGCAGATATCGCAACCTGACCAATAAAAAGACCCGGCAGAAATGAAGTGCATGTGACTACTGTACAGTATGTGCAGCTTTCATTTTTTTCCTTAAAGGAACAGTTCACCCAAAAATGAAATTTCCCATTCACTTCTATTGTACGAAAACAAAACCAATGCAAGTGAATGGGTACCATTGCTGTTCGGTTACCAACATTCTTCTAAATATCTGCTTTTATGTTTTGCGAAGAAATAAAGGCCTACAGGTCTGAAATAACTAGAATGTTGTAAGAATCTCTATTTTTAGGTCAACTATCCATTTAAATATAATACTGTCTGACCCCACATTTGACCGCTTACATTGCGAACTAAGATGGAGTCGTGGTTGAGGCTCTGGATGAAGAAGAGGACAGCGGAGGATGGCAGAGGGTGATCGTCTCGCAGCATCAGAGAGAGGAAGCCGATGGCTATCTGCTCGAACTTCCATGGCCTTTAACACAAACAAAAGTCCAGTATAGATCAGCTGTACATTCACCACACACATATGTACACACAGCAGTTATACACACGTGTGGACGTACATGTTTCTGTTGTAGAGACAGTCCAAAAGATCTGCCACTAGCTTTTCATATTTTCTGTAGGAACACAAATACAATAACTTGATCTGGGCAATGTTTTATTTTTGAAAATACTTTTTTATGTCATCCAGTCAGCACGATAAAAGCATTTGGTGTGTCTTTGTGCATGTTCTTACTGCTTTGAGTCTTTGTTTTTATCTTGCTGTCTCCGTTTTCCTTCCACTTCATCCTGTTCAAAAGTGCCACTTGGTGTTGGTTCGGGGTTACTGGACTTTTGTAGCTTAAGAGCAACTTCCACACAACTTTCTGGGATCTGAACACAATTTAACGCAGTGTCAAAACCTATGCATGTCTTCGAAAATGTACTCCGATGTTCCTAGAAGGGCAGAACTCACAGAAATGTCAATGCTGATGGTCTCATACTGCCGGTGGATCTTGTCAGCCAGATCATCAAAGAGTCGCACAATAGAAGATTTCTCAAGAGACATGGAAGGGCTCAGGCCGAAACGCACAATGGCGGGCCACGTCAGAGCAATGCAGTCCCAGTACTGCAGGTTAGCCAGACAGATCCCAGAATGATTCCCTAACAGACAGTACAAGGCACCCTGAAAAACCGGACCAGAGGAAAACAGAGAAAAAATGATGTTTATATTAAATGTCATACAAGTTGTATCATAAAAAATGTTGCGTATCTATTGCAAACTTTATGATGCCTACTTTGAACTGCTGTTGCGTGACATCAGTGCGGTTTGGGTCCAGGTAATTCAGAACAATTGGTATTATGTCTCTACAGCAGAAGTTATAGGTTCCAAAAGCCATGAACAGCACACTTTGAGCTCTACTTCTCACCTGAGGTGCAAGAGAGGCTTTCAAAGATGTTCTGACTGTGAAGCATTTATAAAGCTGTGCCATGTGTTTAAATACATAAATCTTACCTGACTGTATCTGCTGGTGGACAGTGTAAGCAGGTCATTTATCAGATCCTGATGAACTCTTTTGTAGTCACAGCCCTCCACGATCACACATCTCAGCTGAAATTACATTATTAGATTCTCACTACTGTGAACCGATTGATTAAAAACTGGTTTGGATTGAATGTTGGTAACAGTTACCTCATGTTGCAGCATGACTCGGTCTATGAGCAGAGCTCTGATGTGCTGTTTACTTCCATGAAGCTGAAGAGAGAAAGAAATGAAGAATGATTCAGTCCTGTTACCAGAGAAGCCAGCAACAGACAGTAAATCTGTGTTGTTCTTAGAGATCCTCACCCTGTTCTCCATGGACTTCTTGACCAGGCTAAAACTCTTCCAGCGGGAGTCAAACTCGTGTTTGTGGGTACCTTTAAAGCGAAGGAGGTCGCTTATTATCTAAAGAAAAAAAACACAATGTATTAGTGGCAATTTTATTAAAAAACAATAATGAATACAATAAGACGTTATGAAGTTAACTTGACAATGTTGTTTTTTGTACCTTTATAATAGAGAAAAGGGATTTAGTGTCATCTTCTGAGTGCTCTAGTGTGTGATCTGAGGAGATAGAACATATAACATTGGGAGTTTTTTTTTTTATATTTAAGTTTACAAATGAAATGAAACGGTCCATGTTGCTTTATACAGAATATAGGACTTCAGCGAGAAGACACTTACGCAGTAAAGGTCTGATTGTCTTTAAGATTTCTTCTCTGTAGTTTTCTTTAGATAGATCTGCCAAAGAATCAATTATTACTGGCCCATTACAAAACAATGTAGCTTCACATAGGAAATTCACACAAGGAGGAAGGGTTCTCTTACCATAATCTACTCCAGTATACACATTCGTCTCGAACAACTGAACCATACTGTTGATCCTGAAATAAATCATTACATAGTTAAAATCATAATTCCGATTTTTTTAACAACCTACAATATATTATGTCTAAGATAACTAACGAAAAATGAAGAAAAAACGTTTTGCATTCTTATCTTATTTAACACAAGTATACAAATTCTATCATCATCCTCAAATTGTTTGAAATTTTTAATACATTTTTTAAATATTTTTGGTAATCTAAGTACTTTTTATTAAATCTTTTTGCTTTGATGACAGCATCACTAAACATACACGATAATCAAAAACGGCAATGTTAAAACGTATTAGCAGGTTTAAATAACAAAAAAAACATATTTGGACCTCAAAGGGACCTGCTAGTACAATATTAAAATTACATTTTATTTATCTTATTTCTGGGCAGCTTGTTTCCATGACCATAACGCCACAGCAGGTGCTGTATACTAGTTATTGCACACTGTTGTCTTATTTGCAATGCATAAAATATATTATGTTTATTTATTTACATTTACATCAAGCATTTGGCAAACGCTTTTATTCAAAGCGACTTACACTGCATTATACTATACATTTGTTTCTAAGTATATGCAATCCCTGGGATCAAACCCATGACATTGGCGTTGACAGCCCCATGCTCTAACCCCTAAGTCACAGCGCATTTGTAGTTTATTTGTTTTTGTAGTTTCATTTCTAATTTCTTTGTGAGACTCACAGTTCTGGCACTGGTTCTCCATGCAGTAGAGGCATAAGGCTGCCTGCTCCCAGAACACAATGATGAATTATTGTAAGACTCTGTAAAACATCATCCCTAAACAGACAATACAAACAATAACTATGGCATTTTGACAGTCACATTTACATTTGTGAATCAATATTTTAAACATGAACCATGAAAGAAACCAAATACTGTGTTAAACCAATCTACTGTACAATATTATAACCAGGGTTGCCAGATCTGCGTGACAAAAATAGCCCAACCAAAACTAAAGAAAGTATCTACATACCTAAATACATATTTTACAGACCTTGTTAGGTTTCACACACAATTTCTTCTTTAAGACTATTATATAGAAGGGACCATAAACAGAGTCTGTATACATACTGTTATAACTTATTCTTACTTTAAAAACAACATAAAAACTAAGCAGCGGCAGCTGTTTTAAAGTCTTATTTTTTTATGCGGAAAAAACACAGTCTTGGCAACCCTGATTATCAAGATGCATTTCTTTAATAGAGTAAAACAATGTGAATCTGATATCTAACCTGCTGATCTCCTGCTCTCCCCGTGTGTGCTTCTGCAGACGCTGGAGTTCAGGCTTTAGCAGCAAATCCAACAGGTAGAAGACAAACTGCTTTTCCTCTGCACTGGGCACGTGCCACTGGATGTCCAGATTCCTCAGGTCTCCAGGTCGACCCCAGTCCTGACAGAGAGAGGACAACCAGTAAAATCTTAGCCTCGGGTCAATCAGGGTCAACAAACTGTGTTAACAGTGATATAATACGCAGCCAGCAAGTGATCTCAGAAAAGATGGAGAGGATAACCTAACCTAACTAATCCATTTAGCCAATCATCTCCTCCGCTTCAGAGAGATATGATAGGATAAGGGTAAAGCTGGTCTCAAGAGCACAACCAATCTTATTTACTGTATCTATATATTCAAACTGGGACTTAGCATTCACTTCATAAAAATGACCATAGACTAAGACACTTTATTTAGCCCGTGATATCATAAAATCATTTTATATGTCCAGTATGTAACTGTCCCTAGACGGACAAACTGCTCTAAACAGTGCATTTTGTAACTATATTATCTTTCAAGGCAAAGAAGCTAAACTGTGATGACATCTTAGTTCTGTGTCAGCCACCGTAGTGCTTTAAAAGTGAGGGGTGGAGTGAGCAATTGGTTGCAATTCCCAGCCTCACCACCAGATGCTGCAAAATTTCAAACACGGGACCTCTAAAGATCGCGTATCACAGTCAGTTTCTGCCAATCTCAATGTTTTGTCTACTGATGAAAACTGAATGTACGATGGTAAATCAGGCATTATTGGGAACTCTATGCATTCTGACTATAAATAAGCAAGCGATACGGCATCATATTGCATTTTATTCTGATGCATGAGTCACTGTAAGTGTCAGTGGCTAAATCATTATTTGCCTCTCTGACCTTGATTGGCAGGTATTTGTCCGTATGCTGATGGAAGCCGCCGGGCACGCTGCAGTACTCTTTGGGAAAAATGATGGACACGGAGCGCAGGATGTGATAAAGCAGCTTACAGGCCTGACTGTAGCCCTGCTTACATTTCAAGTGTAAAGTCAACTGCAGTATCTGCACCAGCTGAGATCTGTAGAGTAAGACCTTATCACCATCCAAACGGGTCACCTGCGAGAGAGAGAGAGAGACAGAGAGAGAGTGTGTTTAATAAACAGATTTCAATATATTTCTATATTTACTTTCTAGATTTATTGGTTATAAACTTTAAGAAACAGATTTCTAGCAGGACTGTGCTTGCGAACTGACCTCAGACAACAGCTGAAGGTTCCACATGAGTTCTTTATCCAGCTCATCCACATTTAACACCTCTTCATCTATGAAAACATGACATGTAAACAAGAAACTGACACGGCAATGAATCACAGACGCTAACATGCAATCACGCAGATGGAATCGCTTACTTGCTGCGATTTGTAGTATGGCATTACAGCAATGAGGCACAAAGAGCTTCAAAGCCTCAGCTGGATGACACTGAAAGGAGAATGATCATTTGACAAGGTTTCGAGTGACTATAAGCTGTGGATTTCTATGAGTTGAGCTCAGGACACTGACCTTGGCTGCAGCTCGGCACATGTCGGCCACCATCCGCCCGGCCACGTGAGTCTCAAATATGTTTGTTGTGGCAAAGTTGAAGACCTTCTCCATAGCCACCTGTAAAAACATCAACTTACAGTCACATGTGGACATGGAGATATTATTTTTAAAGTCACCATGACATCATTTTTCATTCTTTGGACCACAGCCTAGGTATGGAAATGTGTGGACCTGTAAGTTTGTGTGTGTGTTACCTGGAATATTTCCATAGAGCACTGTGTGAGAATAGTGCTAAATGTGGACGACAGGCCCAACTCCACCAAACTCTCCAGATGAGTCATTTTCTCGGTCTCCGTCTCCTCCCGGGTCTGTTCCAGTGTACTGCTGTCAATCAGCGCGAAACACCTACACACACATAAACAAAAAAAGGACATAAGGAACAAGAGAGACACATGCGTACTCATACAACTGCGTCATCACCCAGAGCTTTATACCGGTCAATGAACTGAAGAACAAAATCCTCGAACTCGGCAGAGGCTGAACACAGCTCCTTTTCCACCTGCATAAAGAGAATTAAGGGCATCAGTCTGTTAAATGATGCGTAAAACTAAATAGAAACAACGTGAAAAGCTCACCTGTGTGAGGTCATCTCTGGTCTGTATGGCAGCTGAACAGTCGATCAATGGCACAAGAGTAACAAAGGTTGCTATGAACTGGAATGTGATCTAAAAAAATGAAAGAACACGATACATTTATTAAATCATGGTCGCTGGAATCTGCAACATGTCTACCCGTCAAACTCTCACCATGCACTTGCTGAAGTCATTGGGGTCGACCCCAGGCAGAGCCCTCATGAGGAGTGGCAGCATGTGTGTGGGTCCCTCTGGAAACCTCTGGCCCCCGGCCACCAGGCACCGCGCCACACCGATCATACAGCTGAGAGTGGCGGTAAGCTGGTGAGGCTCAGTGAGGGTCTCCATGGCGGGATACGTCCTTCAAACAGAAAAAGACAGAAAAGACATCCCTGCTCAGTTCAGTGTGAGTTCAGTTTATGTCGATGTAATGGATTTTATGAGAAAGTCATCGAGATAATGCTGCGACCTTTTTTTGTCCGAGGCCAAAATGATGACAATTCACAGAGGAGCACACATGTTAAACTATTTACAAAAGTAGTCGAAGACATTTTAGTATGTGCTTCAACTGAACAAAAAACGTACTTCTCTAGCACTGGAGGAATGACTAGCTCGGGTCGGAGCAGGGCGAGGTTCTGCAGGGCCTGGGCGGCATCCAGACTGCCGGTTTTGCTGAACATGGCCAGTAGGACGGGCTGCGTCACGCTTTCCACAAAGTCGGTGATGTCTTGCTCGCTGAGAAGGTGGCTCTCGGGAACGGGGGTCAGCCATGTGGGTGTGCGGAAACGTTCTCGATGCAGACGCTTCACCACGCTGGCAGGCAAACGCTGCAACAGCTTCATGAGTTTCATCTGGTCAAAAGAACATTTGTAAAACACAATGTATTTATTTTATTTTCATTTATTTATATATATATTTTTTTAAAACAATTATTTATATATTTAGTTTATACATATATATATTTTTTACTAATTAGCAATAACAGACCAGTTCAGTTAATAATACATCCTGTCAAATGGCTCTTTTAAGTAAAGGGCGGGTATTTTATTCCATATTGAGCGTTGATGATTTCTCTCATTATCACTGGGAAACAGATTAAAAAAACATTAAAGTGAAAGTTCCCCCAAAGATGAAAATTCTGTCATCATTTACACACCCTCTTGTCATTTTAAACCTGTACGAGTTTCTTTCTTGTTGACCGAACAGTGATGGCAGGCATTCACTTGCATTGGTTTTGTGTCCATACAATAGAAGTCAATGGCTTCCACCGCTGTTCGAATATCAACATTCTGCAAAATTTCTTCTCTTGTGTTCTGCAGAAGAAAGAAAGTTATACAGGTTTGAAATGACAAGAGGGTGAGTAAATGATGACAGAATTATAATTTTTGGGTGAATCCCTATAATACACAAACGTCTGTAATGTGTAAAAATAAATCTCACAATTATAGACAAAAGACAAATGTGTTATTGAGCCCTGAAACTAATTGAAGCATGAAGTCATTGTTCTTGTATTGTGCTTCAATTGTCAAAACACCATTGCAAGTGCCATATGATCAAAAAGGCCTTTATTGGACAAATCTCTGCTTGCAATTTCTTTCTGATTACCAGTTTAAAAATGAATCTTCTAACCGAGTGTGGTTCAGTCGTCACATTCCTCTTTCCAATAAGAGTTTTTGTACTCTGTGATGCCACCACACAATTCATCTAATTCAAGGGAAGAACACTTTCTGCGGCTTCTAAAAACAAATCAGATGTTCCGTAGTCTGGCTGTGTCTCATGACAAAAGGGCCCGGAGGGGGACACAAAGTAACGGCAACAATTTGAAAACAATAAAAGGGTTTCAAAGGATTTAGTGTATTTGAAATGGAGATCTAGAGGTCTCCCTCAGACAATACACACAGGCATCCCTGAAAAGACAAACTGTCCCGTGGTCCATGAGGAAATGTTTCTAGAAAAAGAATGGCATGCGTTGTTGATAGCAGCCATGTTTCAAATAGACACAGCTGCAGGATAGTGTCTGAGGTTCCCATTCTGGGAGGGATTAAAGTCTGGAATAAAGGGATTCACTTTAACATAGTTCCTTTAAAAATGCATCTGAATTGATCAATGACTGACATTTGGCATTATCTCATATCTTAGCAAGATATGGTTCGCCATGTTTTCCCTCAAACCTGTGTCTTATTTTTATACTATAGAATCATATTCAAATTGTGTAAATGCCAGTTAAAAACATTAAAACAAATATTTTAAAATCAAGTAGCTATGATGTGAGTTCATGAGTTATCTGTGGAGTGACTCACCAGCCAGCGGCCGTTGTTAGAGGGATGGAAAAATGAGGCGATACTGTTGAAAAGGCCACTGAGCTGTGTCTGGGTCTGCTTGCTAGGTCCTCCCTAAAATACAAACACATTTATATCCACACTGAGATGAACACACAAAGAAAATACGATTTTTTGAAGATTTTTAATAAATATGATTCTCTGGCTTCAGAGAAGATGATTCATATTACACTGACCAGCATGGCAGAAATCCAAATGACCACATGACTGATGTCATAAGCATTTGTCAGATATCTAGAAACCAGCATCTGACTAGATCCTACAGGAAGATTCAGACTTCTCAGGATCCTTGTGAAGATCTGAAAATATAAGAAACAATAAATACGATTCTCCTACAAAAACTCAATCAGATATGAATTAAAGGACAAATGGTGTACCCGAAACCACAAGTCTACTATATAGACCAGGAGTTGCAGGCAGTGCAGTGATGCCTTTATAAGATGATGGTAAAGTAACTATATTACCTTTGGTATATAAGGGTCCCAATCAATATAGCCAATGTTGTCATTTGCCAGTCGTGCAAAAAGACTGACAAGATGCTGAAATAGACAAATTAGAGTTATTTAGTAATAAAATTACATTATAGATATGCAAAAAATCCACAGTTAACATTGCTGACAAGAAAGGCAGATATACTTACCACTTCCCAACTGGGAAGGTTCTGCATAGACACCCAAAGGGTTATAAAATCATCAAACCAAAGTCTGTGAAAACACCACATATTGATAATTTATTTCTATATAGCACATATTGCACAGTAAATATTCATTTTAACTTAAAGGACTATTAAGTAATTATGAAACATTTTGTGTATCCTATATTTAGGACTTTTAAATGGTTTCATATAAGAAATCATTAACAAAATAAGCAAATGATTTTTCACTATTCTGTATAAAAACAAATCCTATATACATTTTTTTTCCTTAAATTCTATTTTACTACATATCATAAACAACCTGACTGTCGTATTTAACAAGTAAATCTAGTATACTGTACAAATGAAGTGGACTGATTTTGAGAGGTAAAGCATAATGAAAGTGTGTCACAGTAACATTCAGGAAGTACTCACTTGAAGCCCTTATCATGTAGCTCTGGGGGAAGTGTTGTGGGCAGGAAAAGCTCAAAATACCCCATCGCCTTCAGCATGGTCACGTCAAAAGGACACATCAGAGGTCTCCACTCCTCTAGCATCTCCTGCGTGGCATATTCTGGGAAATATCTGTATACAGACACACAAAAAAACTCATTATTTCTTATTTATGACCTAAAATGCTACACACAGATTTAAAAAAAATATCAACTTTGTGAATGAGAGAAATATTAATCTGTAAAATTAAATACAAAAATGACTTGTATTTGAATGTTAAATGCTGTACAAGTTAACACCCATTAACTGGATAACAGGTTAATGTGCTTTTGTAAAAAGATTACAGCCCGTCGGTCAACGCTAACATTAAACATTTAGTATTAAATGGTCTTAACCCAATTACAACACTCAGCCGTTGGCAGATATCTTATTGTCCTTACTGACCTCATGTCTAGGTCGGGATAGTACTGATCCTGGGTCAATGCTGTGTCCCAGAGACCGGAAACTCCCAAATGTCAAATCAATAGAGCTTTAAATAGGATTAAAAGGCTCAGGAGAACAACGTGGGAGGCTATCAAACGCTCAACACTTAGATCTTATCCACAGTAGTGCGTTTTCATTTGAAAACTGATATTTTTCTCTCTAATTTGGCCTTTTATTCACAACGAGACTGCGTTTTTGTCAATGAAAACTGAGCTTTTCGAAAATGCCCTATAAAGTGGATACATTTGAAACTGCCATTTTCGCAGTGTAGTGTGGATGAGGAAAACAGGTTTCACTTTTGCAGCTTTATAGTTTTGTGTTACCTGCTTGACAGAAATGACACCGGTTGAGAGGTTTTACTCATGCGCAGTACATGGAAGTAAGCGTTTTCAGACGTTTCAGTGTGGATGGGCAGCGTTTGGGAAACGCTAGAAAACGCTAAGTGTGGACGAAGAGCGTTTTGAAAACGAAAGACTCTGTCTTCAAATGAAAACGCACTGGTGTAGACAAAGACTTGGTCTAATGTTCGAAAATGTTTGTCTAAACATTTGTTTGTAGATATTTGTTTTTCTTCCTTTTTCGTCAGTTCTTGTCACCATTGGTAATTTACAGACGAAAAATGTACCACTATCTGCACTGCCACCTTTTTTATCCATAAGATTTACATTTATGCATTTGGTAGACGCTTTAATCCAAATCAATTCACATTGCAATATACTATACATCAGTTTTCTTTTGAGTATGTGCATCCCTGGGACTGAACCCATGACCTTGGCGTTGCTAGCACCATGCTCTAACCACTGAGCTACAGGAAAGCTGATCCAAAATCTGTTTATTCCCTGTCACTTTACAATGACATTTGTATTAAATTTTATAATTAAATTTAATTAAGTTTTGGTACACTTGTAACTGATTTTGTAATGCATAAAAAAATAAAGAATGTACTCACGGCCTGCAGATCTTGATTAAGGCCTTTAAAACTGCTTCCACTGAGCTGGAAATGAAAGACAAGATACAAAGTAACAAACATGACATATAATAGTAGAAATCCAAAATTTGCATTTTTTAACTGCCACACAATAGATTAGTGCTATCAGACCCCTTCATGCATTGAGATATTATAAAACCCATATTAATGCCAACAAGGCAAACACTTGTGAGGCCAGATACAGTGGGGAACCTTTGATTTATTTAATGTATATCTGGTTAGCTGTTAAATGATGGACCTAGCTGGCCAAAAAAAACCTTGTTAATTCTGCCCTTCAAAGAACATTCACTCGCATGACAGCCCACATATACCACAACTCACACTACAAACAAATGTTACAAGCCTTTGAGCGTCACCATAAAACTGCAGATATGTGACACCCAGACAGAGCCTGTTTTGAAATAAGCCAAAGGAATCTTTCACCTCCGGGCACTCAGACAGAGAAATTAATGTGACCCTCACCAGGGTTTCACTGTTGCAACCCATGTAGAGGGAACAAGGACACTGGAGTATCAGATGTCCACATTGAAGTGCATGGGGAAAACTGATGCTACAAACAGACAAAACACTCTGGAACAATGCACAATACATGCAAATTGTTGAATGTTGTGAAAGCAGATGAATGGCGCAAACAACCTTGTTTGTCCAACAGCCTTTAAGTGTCACATGCATACTTTTTTTGTTAAAGGTGCACAAACAAAAGACAATTGAGTGTGCCATATATTAAGATAAGATTGCTTTTTCCTTACCACCTCTGAGCAAGTTTAACGATAATGTGCTTAGAGGAAGAACGTGGCCGCAGAGAACTGAACATGAGAGGAGAAAAAACACAAGCACACTACTGAGCAAATATTTATTTTTTGATGCTCAACATCAGCACCAATTGTATGTGTATTCACAGAACTAAGGTTGAGGATTTCACAGGCAAGAAACTAAGAAGAACGCCTGGATAGAAATGACTTCAATTAAAATATGTGTTATATAAAAATATGTTACAAAAGCTTATGTGTTGTTAATAAGCCTGTTTGATCCTGTAGACATACAAGTATTTGACATTAAAGTAAGCGTAAACAACCTCTGCAGAGATACCTAACTTTAAATAATGATTGAAGATACTTTTTTGCAGTTTATACACTTTCTTTGCTTCAAGTTCGACATTGAAAATTCTACATACCTGGGAAACCAGTTCAGGCCAAGATGCTCTGTCTTTGAGTACAGGATCCTGTCATGTAGCTCATATAAGGGTCGCCATGGTAATTCCAAGTCATCTCGTGAAAGTAGCTCTTTCTTCCTAAAGCCAAACAGATCAGTAATTCTTAACAGGTTTGGCTTCTGCTTACATCAGACTTTGCAATAACAAATCATAAAAAGCACATTGTAATGTATTGCAAAAGCCAAACAAATATGCAACATTATTCACTATACACAAGCTGAACAGGAAAACAGTGTTTTGATGTTATCAGAAGGGGACTAAAGGAAGTCATTCTTACTTAAGGAGGGTGATGAGGAGACGGGCGAAGCTCTGCATCAAACTGATCTCCAGTTTGGGGATGGTGACCAGCTCGTAAAGCAGTTTGATAAAGAGCACATGGTCCTCTTTGCTGAACTTTCTTCCATATAATCGCAAGTATCTGAGAGACAATTTTCTTATTTTAGTATGACAATTATATCAACTTGATTCTAAAAAGTGTGTCCCCTTTTACAAACATTAGTTGCGGGTCAAATTGTATTATTAGTGCAAATATGTTAGATGATTGTGACACAACGTTTTACGAGTTGCGACTTAAAAGAACGTGATTGACTTCTTTTGAGTAAATCACTTTAATTACAAGATTTAAGTCAAGCTGTTAAAACAAAAGGGAAGTTGAAAAGGAAATTGACTCATGGTTGTCCTCAAAGCTGACACCATAGTTTCTATACACAGGCTGGCAAAGCCAGTGTCTTGCCGAAAGGGTTTATTGTGATGTCTCAATGAAGAAAGCCATGTCCTAAACATAAGGACACACAGACCACTGCCAACACAAACACTGAGGCCATGACAACTCCAAATAGGGCAGTGGCGTGAAATCAGGGTTATAAAGAAGAAAGAATACCTGGAGTTGTACGGTATGAACATTTCAATACCTTTCATTTTCAGTTGTCAGTGTCAGATGCAAGGTGACAGATTTTCTGGCCTTAGGTGACGTAATACTTCTGACTACACAGCAATCGGTGTCTCATATAAGTGTTCATGTTTGTTTACTGTGTTGACAGATTCTTGTATTGCGTCTCAAAGAGTCACACGCAGTCTGACATCTGACTGATTATGCTAGAGATCTTTAAATAGCATCCAATATGGAAAACATGTCAAGTCATTTTGCAATCGCTGAAAAATATAGGCCAAAAATAAACAATAACTGCATCTTTGATAACGACCTGTTCATAAAGACACAATTTTGTTGACTGTACAGTATTTATATCAAAAATAGGCTATCATAATTAAATGGTACATACCAAACAACAAGGTAAAGCATGACTTTAGATTAAAATAGTCACGTAAAACAGTCATTCAATGTTGCTTGACACAGGGACTATACATAGATCTGCATTAGGAACGTCATATTTTTCATTTATTTACATTTTGATTAATGTATATAAAATAAGATTATAATATTAAAATGGCATATTAAGAAAGACATTTTTGCTTACGACCTTGCAACAAAATGTCAGGCAGACAAAAGTACAAATGATAAATAAAATAATCAAGATATAATAAAATATGAAATAAATATTACATATCTATTATATATATATATATATATATATGGAGAGAGAAAATAATAGGATATCATTTTAATAAAAATACTTACGTGGAAAGTTTCCTCGTCCAGAATAAAACACCTGGCCATATCTCTCTGAGCTGAACCGCTCGGCCGAGGTTCCCTTTAATCTGTGCCAAAAATTCATTAGACTGTTCGTCTAATTTGTCCTTGTAAGGTAGAAGTCGGTTGTAAACAATATCTTTTTGAGGAACAAACCCTAATGATTCTGATGCTTCTTTTTTCATATTACAGTCGCCCAAATCTGGCTCCTCCGCAGCGATTAGATTAGAGATAGTCATTAATAATAATAGATTTAAACTGAGACAAGTATATAACACACTATAAAACTTCAAAATGTCAGCAGAGCATTGATGTCGCGTTTCTAAACTCTCTACCAAAATGTTGTCTGATATTAAGTGAGCCGCTTACTGTTATGCATTGTATTCTATACGAGCGCTTCATGTATCGTTTCCACTCAGATCGCCAACCAAACATGCTCACATGCTATAACTCCGCCCTCCTCGCGTTTAATGACGTCACTTCCGCATGACGCGGTACGTCCAGGAGCAGGTAACGTTAACTGGAGAAATAAATCAATACGGAAAAGGCTAAATACATGATTATAGTACGTGTACATTTATCTTAGTAAATGACCATAAAATTAACCATTCGATGTTTCAAAAATCATTGGCCTAAATGCACCGAGATTTGTGAGCAGTTTACATTTATTTATTTATTTATTTTGATGAATGATTCAGGAATGTTCTTAGTCTCTGGTGATTGCGCAGCCATTATGATATTTTTAGTGACATGTTTCAAAATGATTACTCAAGAGATTATTCATTACTCAACAGTCCCGTCCAAGAGATCTGTAAACAAGGGTCTCAAAAAGTCCCTCTAAAGGTCAGCAGCACGTTCATAAGGAGGCCTGTGCCCACGTGACTGGTTTGTACATTTTGATCTGACGTTACAATATAAACTTCACCAGATTTTTTCCATCACAAAGAGTGAGAAAACAGGAAAGGTGTTTGTAATACAAGTTAAAAATAGAGTGACCGTTTTACCCGTGTAACGTGCCAGAAAATAACTATGTTCAAGCTTTTTTCTCTGGAGGTGCAAGCTTATAATTTTATCTTTACATTGACTCTAATGATTAGATAAAATATGTTTCCCAGTAGAGGTCAGTATTGCACAGATGATCTTCTGGCCTCTGTAAACACTGGAAATAAGTGGTTTCCCTTGACAGTGTTTTGCAGGATTGTTGAGTTCATTCATCTGCAACCAGTGATGGTTTTCATTTGTTGTCCTCTGATTTACTGACCTAGTGTGCTATTGCTAGGCTGTTTTATGTATCACACGTAACTGCAGATAAAACCACATTTTTCTCTTAAATTTGTTTGCAGGCCAAAATACACAATCTAAAAATATGAATTATTTATTGTTGATAATAGTAGCACCCACGAAACGTACAGTGCAGACTGTGAACTCGTGTGTTCTTTGAAAGTATTTTTCAAACTCTTATTGTATTATTATAAACTCGGTTGATCTGAAAACACATCTCTTCCGTCAACACCTGACGGATCAGTTCTGAATTCTATCTCTTTTCTAAAAAGCTTTTTGTTGTCCTTATGTTGTTCCTATTGTTTCCAATGTTTATCTCTGTAAGTGGCTTAGGATAAAAGCATCTGCTAAATGACTAAAGGTAAATGTATTTGATAACAGATCGTGGCTATTGCATATTAGCTGTTGATATAAAATAATATAAAGATTAATATGTAAAATGATGCAGATTTTGTTTATTTAATTTCCTTCAGATTTTGGATTCATTCAGCTTACGTCTCGGAACATAAAAGATGTTTAATGCTTAAATGGCAACATCAGACAGCGGGGGACTCACAAAAAATTGCATCTAGCAGTAGGTTGTGTAAAACTGTGGTTTTGTCACAGTGGGAGGTCTGGCTCCCATGCTGTGAAGGCAAACGCTCCCATCGCTTGTATCAAGGGTTTTGGCATGCCACGCCATAAGAGAACTAATTTACAAATGTCCATGCAGTTCTGTTCTTGTCCAAGAGCATGACCTCTATTCATTATTAGATTTATAACTCAATAACCTCTGTTGATAACTTGAGAAGGCCAACGTGTCAGAGCAGTGAGTACAAGATATTTCAACACCCTCGAGTCCATGTACCATGCAAATCTGAATGTCAAAGAAAAACTCTTGTGTGTTGTTATGTCATCGAGCATCTATGGCAGAGCCGTCGAATGAGTAAATGCAGTGACGGTTGCATATTTCATATCTCCATGGGCTATTTGCCTCCTAGGATACTGAACTTCCGGCCCATTCTAATGGAAACTACTCCATGTTCCTCACATTCAGATGTGATTATTCGGAACTGTGAGAAAGACCATTCCCACTCCGACCAGTACTGCTCGTGTAGCTCAATGATCTTTGCACCCAGAAAAGCAAATATTTCTCACAGCACACCGAAAATCAACCAGCAATGTCAAGCGTAGACACAATATTTACTTATAACTCCATAAAATGAAAGCTCCCATTCTGCCTTTGAAACACTGCACTCCGCATTTGACCTATCTTATTCTGTAGTAACACAAGGATCGTAGCTGACATCATAAGCGAGATGGTTTCTATGGCTTAAAAAGAAAAATAATCGAAACGTCATTTGGGAGGCGCAGTGTAGTGCTATTGTCTAGTCTTGATCCAGAACAGAGCATTTCATGGTCTTGCATCACAATGCAGCCGTATGCCAAAAGGGAGCAAAACTGAAAGATTATTTATTAGAAAGATAATTTAAAGAATCATCCGACAGCTGTATTTAATATCAGCCATGTTTGAGAGAGGTCAGGTTAAAAACAGCAACTGAAAGGGCAAAGAAAGGATAGATTTAAATACAATATTCTATTGTTATTACAGTCATGTAAAAAAAATGCAGATTCTTTCTCTTGTGTTTCACTGCAAAAACTGTTCATTTGATTGTTGTTGTTTCCATAGAAAACTGGCTCAGGCTAGAGTACGTTATGGGTGCCTGTGGTGCAGGGCCACACTTGTTAACATTTATATTGTTTGGTTGACAGCACTTGCTAACCGAACGTCAGTCAGTGAGAAGTTTCACAGTCAGCTTCAATTAAAGACTCATTTATCTTAATATTTACCAAATGGTCTCTTGCTCGCCTGAGGATTACCGCTCACTTAGAAAGCCACATTCGGTGTGCTTTTGTCTAGGTATTTAGTTCGGTAAATGATTGAGATACTGCGAATACAAATTTGCCAATTTAGTGTTCTGTGCATAAGAACAACACGTGGAAAAGAAAGATTTAAAAACACAACTATTAATTTATACCACATGGTGCAAGTGGTTTCGAAAAAGAACAGTTGATTCTGGAAAAGATCGCTGTAATGTCTTACTTATGGTCCGTGAGGAAACCCAGGTACTGTAAGAGAAAACATTATTGTTTCATTTCTGAAGATTGGTGTACTTAAAGGGTCTGGCCTGGTGCCTCTTCCTTTGGTTATAAATGACAGTAGTCTATCATGTTTATCTCACAAAGCCAGATCCTGGCTTGCTAAAGCGCTCTTTGGACTAACCGCATTTACAACATATCAATGGTATCTTGGCTTCTTCTGTAGAGCAGATGGAAGTCACAAACGTCAGTTGGTGTTTTGCAGGAGACTTTATAAGAGTGTGTCTGTTGGAGATCAGAAAGACTTGGAACCTTTAAAATGAAGGAAAAAATTTGGTTTACAAAGGCCTGGCATTATAAATTCAAGCACGTAGCTGAATATTGTCTAGGTTTTTGCCATTTTTGACAATTTAAACACTTGTGTGTTCTTTTATTTTGTTTTAGTAGAAGAAAAACAATTCTTTAAAAATTAACATTATGTTCAATTTCAGAATATGGAGAATGTGTGTGTTAACCTTTATTTAAGAACAATCTCTAAAAGTTGTAAGAATAACAGATGTAGAAAACTTTGCAAGCACTGTAAAAAATAAAATAATGTTTTAAACAGATGTATAAAAAAGTTTTAAAATAAAATAACAGTTTTCCCTGTAAAATTACATGTTTCCCCCGTTTTTCTTATAAATTTGCTTTCTTTTTCTGTCATATTTGAAAGTGTATGTAAAAAAAGTCAAATTATACGTGGAAAATATGTAATATTACAAAAAATTTAACTTTTTTTTAAGTTGAGGGTTTTTGGGATGTTGCATTCAAATCAAAGGCATTGCACCTTTTTTTTTTTACAAAATATGCAATTATAATGACTATTAATCTAAAAGCAAAAATAAAAAAACACGTGGATATTTTCAGGCTAAAATGATCTAAACATAGTACAAGACAATGGACATTTATCTTCATATTCATATGTCTTTCAAACCAAACTGTTAGTCTTATTACATTTTTTACTCTGTTTATTCTGTTCATCTGAGAAAATGTAATAAAGGAATTTAAAGAAAGAAGTGTTTTAGGACCAGCACATTTAGGATAAATGTAACAAATGCAGTGTGACTAGGGACAACAACAAACCAAAACTCACATTTCAAAACATGACTGTCAAGTCTTGAATGATACAAAACTGCACAGGCATGAAGTCTCAAATTGAACGTCTTAAAAGCTCAGCCTTAAAAAAATCTGGACAATCAAATGTTGTCAGTGTAAACAAATAAATTAGTATTTACAATGTCTAGGTTCTGAAAGCATCGCAATAAACTAGACACAAACTTGATACTGAATTGCAAGAGTCATATAAATACTTTACACAAGTAATTATGATACAGTCTTAATATAAACATCTTCATCTCAAAGGTCTCTAAAACATTTATATGCTAATCAAACCCGAAGCCCCTGTTAGAATCGAGGGTTGTAGAAAAAGATGAATACAACATGAAAAAAGAATTCGGCACAATGTAAAAATACACAGGAAGTTAGTCCAAAAATCTTGTGCAAGGAAAGCAGAAGGGTAATTAAGTTGTCAGGAAATGATTGATGAAAGTGTGTGAATACCAAAAAAGTACTTTTGATATGATCTGTCATGATCTACTTTAAAACAAGCTATATGATTAATCCTATAGATTTGCTAGGCTCAATATGGTTGGGGTGTGTTTCATTGTGTCCTTCAAAGTCTTTGGTTTTTATCAGATTGTGTGTAAGTGTGTAACTGTGCTAAAGTCTCTTACAGGTTCCATTTCTGTTCTTGCTCAGTTATCTGAAAGGCAAAAAAAGAAAATGTTGTTAGTGCATCCTTGACCAATGGCAGTCAACAAGTAGGCCGTGTGTTCTGCATAGTATTTGATATGGTCGTTATAGGATGTATTACTGAAAGAAATTGCTCTAAAAGTGATCATTATATTATCGTTCCTCTGTTCGGTTATTGTTCTACTCTGGTGGACTCCATTATCAAGCTTTTTTATAATCAAATTTTATAGTTGTTTTCTTCCTTGATGTGAATTAAGAGAAATGCACATATCTTGCAAAACATGGTACAATTGAAATCTACTCACCTCGACATTCATACTTAAGATCAGAGAAGTAAACAAGTTCTTGGGAGAACACAAACAATCCTAATCTCCCTCCTGCATAGGACGTATCATAAATAGAGCCCGAGTCCGCCATGATCTGTTTCCCCTCATAAACCACCACCCTGTAGACAAGTAACACAGATCTATCAACTCTGCACGCTTTTCATAAGATAACTACAGGTGTATAGAACATCATCTGCTGCTCACCTAATGAAGCCTGTTTTGGGTCTGTGGATGAGATGCCACCTGTAAGCAGTATAATCCTTCCAGCCGATATTCTTTGGGTCGTGCCACAGCGTTCGGACCTGTCGGATCATACGCAAGAATCAGTTCGCGAAGAGCTTTTTGGAATCCAAGCAAAGGTGATACTGAAGAGTGTTAGTCTCACCTGTCCAGGTGTGTCTCCTGTGTGCCACAGGGCGTTACGCAGATGCTCCCCGGTGCCTGTGGTGGAGTTGACCACTTTCAGAGATACCCCGGAGATGCCAAATGCTTTAGAAGGTTGGTCCTCCCAGTACGTCTGAGTAATCTGCTTCCACATAACCACGTAGAATCGTCCGCTTGACTGGTAGCCAAACACAAACCCGGCGTAGTCGTCATCTCTATCGGTGTTGACGTAGAAAGTGCCACTGAAGTCTACAGCGTTAAACTCATCAAAGCCTTGGGGGGGATTAAAAACATTGAAGAGCAATTAGTGAAAGAGAAGTTAATATAAAGACCAGAGGGGCTGTTCTAAAAGATCTCATACTCACCCACAGCGATACCAGGGTCAGAATTGGCAGTCTGAACCAACTCTTTGCCCTGGTGTCTGACCACCCAGTTGGGGTCAATTTGGGTTGTTCCTTTAGGGTCCAAATGAACCATTTGAAACTTCCGGAAGTCAGTGCTGCTGATGCCGTCGTTCTCAGGGCACACGTCCAGAATGTCAGGAATGCTGTCGTTGTCAAAATCGTCTTTGCAGGCATCACCTCTTCCGTCCCCTGTGGGTGGACAAGATCAAATTAGGTCATAAATAAACTCAATGTGAAATGTCGATCACAGCGCATTTTATATTCATTATCAGATTGCTACAGATGTACAGTCAGGCATGCAGCTGGTTGCACTTTTAAGAAATTTCATTTTATCTCCTGGGAGCAAGCAGAACGGGAAGGAGTTAGAAATCACTGCCAGTTTTACACTCCTAGCCGGATTCTGTATAAAATTTAGAATTCCTTAAACTGGAAATGTTTGTGTTTGAACTTTTTCCCGCAATGTCTTAAAATACAGAGAATCTCTTTGAGCTGTTTTAAATCCAACCATAATCCATGCAATACAATAATTTACCATCAGAGTCATGTTGATCTTTGTTGGACACCAGCCTGCAGTTGTCTTTCTCATCAGGGATCCCATCGTTGTCATCATCAAAATCACAAGCATCTCCCTTGCCGTCTTTGTCGTGGTCAACCTGGTTGGCGTTGGGTATGTACGGGCAGTTATCCAGGTTGTTCTGATGTCCGTCTTCATCAATGTCTTGATTGTTGTCACACTGGTCACCAACTCGGTCATTATCAGAGTCCGACTGGTTAAACAATACAAATACATTAAAATGCTGCTGTGTCATTCTTATCAAATCTTACATTTGAACTACAGAACCAAGCATTGTTTTCTACTTTTTGGCTGCACAACCTCATCAAGACGTTTATCTTATATAACACTTCTCCAATCCAGAAAGTTATACCTTCTGGTAACATTAATTTAAAAGACCATTCAATATTTTCCTTTAATCAGCATTTCTAGATATATTGTTGTCATTCCAGTCCAGTGTCTGTTGAATTTCAACAAAATCAAACCTAAGGAGTGACAAAGTCATCCACTAGCTATGTGAAAGACGGGCAGCATGACAAGACACATGAACAGTTTGATAAAACATACATTTTTTTTGTAGTAGAGGTTAAATGGCAAGGGATATATATGTACCTGGTCAGGGTTGTGCAGCAGAGGGCAGTTATCACATTGGTCACCCACTCCATCCATATCTGTGTCCTTCTGGTCACCATTGTACATGTAAGGGCAGTTATCATTTTCATTCAGAACCTCTGGAAAACACAGTAAAACAGTAATGTTAGCATTACACAAGAGACCTGGTAACGTTCAAACTGTCCGAAATTTGCACCGGTTTTTGGGTATTTTGAGAGTAATTGTGATGGCATTGATGACAGTACCAAAATCTATCAACGTCCAATGCAATTGTGTTTTAAGTGTGAATAATTCTTCTCTAGTTGTTCCAAACCTGTATAAAATAAGATATTTGGACAAATGCTTGTAACCAAACAGTTCTTGGACCCCATTGACTACCATAGTAGGAAAAATTACAATGGTAGTTAAAAGTGCCCCAGAACTGTTAGAGGTCCTACATTCTTCAAAATATCTTATTTTGTGTTCAACAGAACAAAGTAATGTTTCCTACTATGGTAGTCAACGTTGGCCAATAACTGTTTGTTGTAAGCATTCTTCTAAATATCTTCCTCTGTCTTTATCATAAAAAAGCAATGTAAACAGATTTGGAACAACTCGAAGGTGAGCAAATGATGACAGAATTAGGTGAACTATCCCTTCATTTTCTGTGACTAATGTTAATTTAAATACATTGTATATCTAAACTGTTATGTTTATATCACATTCGCATTAAAGCAGGCATTGTGGTCACCAGTTATAGATCAGAACTGTCCACTTAAAAATTAGTATATAAGCATTAGGTAGATGCGTATTGGTAATTTGGTGGTTCCTATGGAAACACAGCTGGCAGTTTCTCACCGTCTCCATCAATGTCCGCCGCACAGGCATCTCCCTCACCATTGCCGTCTGTGTCAATCTGAGCAGGGTTGTGCTCGTACGGGCAATTATCACAACGATCGCCCACAAGATCCTTATCATAATCAAACTGCCTGGGATTATACAGTAGAGGACAGTTGTCCTGGAACACAACAGAAAGAATGAGACATTAACAAAATTGTAGATTGCAGATTGGAAAACATACAATTAAAGAGATTTGTTGTACCCCTTCATCCAGGATTCCATCATTATCATCATCTTTGTCACAGGCGTCTCCTTGACCATCTTTATCAAAGTCTTCTTGTCCCGAGTTTGGAAGGTTGGGACAGTTGTCCTGCAAATTAGATGTTTTTAGTTATCGCCAGTTTTGATTTGCAGACAAAGAAAACTAGGGAATGTCTGTTACCTTTTTGCAGTGGTATGATTGGTTGGCTCTACACACCAGGTTGTGATTGGGCCAGCCGTCGAGGTCAGAGTCCTCGCCGCAGATGTGGCCGTCCCCGGCATAGCCGATTTTACAATCACATTTGTACATGGGGTTACTGAAGTGGCCCATGTAGATACACTCAGCCGACCTGTGGCAGTTGTGGGTTTGGTCCTTGCAGGGGTTTTCTGCTTCACAAATCTGTAGAAGAATGAACAAACGTCCTTTAACACAATGACTATCAATAATACCATATCTATGTATAATGGATATGTATAATAATTATGATATTTTTCTCAGCTGTGCTGTATATACTGTTAAACTAAAATAGTTATCATTTTATACCTTGAATGATCTCAGCTTTGAACCATCGTGTTTGTTAAAAATCTGAGTATCTCAGCTGTAAAATATGCTGGAACACTGAAATAATTTCTTTCAGCCTCTTTTTCTTGTTCAGCCCCAATTTATTACTCCAGGGCTCTCGATCAAAGCAACCCAAACGTATTAGATCGGACGTTATGAAATCTTTGGGCAGAACAGCAAAACAGCTAGTTCTCCAAGAATTCTTTAAAACTGGTTGAACATAGAGGAATAGGAACAAAGCCTGAGTGACAGATCCATATGGTTGGACACTGGTATGTGCTGCGGCAGTGGGGAGATTTTTTCATTTAGCACACACGTTCTGTCCAAAGGGATTCACAATACACCTACAGGGACCAACCTAGGTATACATTTTAAGATTTGTATGTCACATACACAGATATATAAATATACCACTATTTGTGAAATGTAAATCTGGCATCAAGACTGCAAATGAAGAATACTTTTCTAAAGTGATAGTTCACCCAAAAATGATAATTCTGTCATCATTTATTCATCCTCTTTTCATTTCAAACCTCAATGACTTTCTTTCTTTCGCAGAACAAAGAAGAAGATATTTTGAAGAAAGTTGATAACCAAACAGCATCGGCACCCATTCACTTCTATTGTATGGACACAAAACCAATGTAAGTGAATGAGTACTGGTTAACAACATTCTTCAAAATATCATCGTTGGTGTATGAAAGTCATACAGGTTTGAAATGAGAAGAGGGTGAGTGAATGATGAAAGAATTTTTGGGTGAACTATCACTATTACTTTAAAACTCAAACTATAGTTTTACAATTTAACACTGTTACTGATAAAATCCCCCAAATCAGGCATTTTTATCCCAAAATTAAAGATTTGCTCATTATTTATTCACCCTCATGTCAATTAAAGCCTGTTCAAGACTCTTTTTTTCTTTAGAAGACCAAAGAAGATATTTAGGGAAATGTCTTGGTGGTTTTGTGTCCATACAATGAAAGTAAATGGGGTCCTGTGTTATTTGGTTAAAAATATTTTATTTTGTGTTCTGCAGGACAAAGAAATCATACAGGTTTGGAATGACATGAGGGTGAATAAATAATGAAATCATTTTCATTTTGGTGTTAAAAAAACATTCAGTACCATTCTACCAGTTTGCTACCTAACATTCTTATAACAAAACCCAGCTATTTCCTGTGATTTTTATACGGCCCTATTTTAGATAAACCTCCCAAATAAATAGTGTTTGGGTTTGGGCACATAACAGGTGATCGTGTCCCATCTAAGTCAATGCTTCCAGAAAAAAACAGATGTCGTAAATCAGAAGTCTGGATACACAAGACTAAAAAGCCGGACATATGGCTAAATAGTCAGCAGATTGAATCTTATGCAACAATTGATCAAATTTGCCTGATAACTGAATCACTGACCTGTTTATTTTCCTTTGCAATCTCCACTCCCATTCCGAAAGGCTGAGTGCCTTTGTATCGAGGAGGACAAGGTAAACAGTGGAAGCCCGGGTCTGTGTTGATGCACAGTTGAGAGTTGAAGCACAGGTCACGCACCATGTCACACTATGAACAGAAAACCCAAAATGTTATGTTAAACATTCAAATACGGCATTTTTAATTTGTTTTAAATCTCAATGTTCTTGGTACCTCATTAACATCCTCACAGAATGTTCCATTGCCACGGAAACCGACAGGGCAGGGCCCGCACTCCCATGAGCCATCGGCGGAACTAGTGCAGTCAACACCCCCAAAACAGGGGTTAGAGAGACAACCATCTGATGAAGTAAACAAGGATGAGAGAGATATAACACTAAATGTTTATGGATTATTGATCAGTCATTTAATGGACTTTGATATGTACTCTTTATATAAAAAAACATTATTATGTAGTAGCACACAGTTGCAACATGGATGGAAATGGAGTGCAAAAGTCAGAGAGTGAGAAATATCAAATGTGAACATACCCACTGGACAGTCGTGTTTGTTACAGGCTTCAGTGTCTCTAGATTCTCCTTGACATTTTTTGCCGCCATACTGTGGCCGAGGACTGTTGCACACGCGCGTTCGACTTTTCGTTCCTCCTCCGCAGGTGGTGGAGCAGATCGCCCAAGGAGACCACGGGCCCCAGGCTCCATCAACTATACGAGAAGAAGAAAGTGTAATTAGTATCGAAACAGCCAAGATTCCATAGAAACGAATGATTTATACTCACGTGGACAGGGTTTGGCTTCACACTTTTGTGTCTCCCTCCCGTTGCCTTCACAGTCCTTTCCTCCCAGCTGAGGCACAGGGGCGTTACAGTGGCGGATTCGTGTGATCTGCCCCTCCCCACAGGTTACCGAACAAGACGACCAGGGGGACCACAAACTCCAACCTCCATCTTGACGTACTATAAAGAAAGTCAAAGAGATAACTGTAAGTCATATGCACTAGATGTATTTGCTTATGAGTGACGACAGACGAGTCTACTTTTCTTGGTAGCTTCAAACATAAACACTTTTATTAAAAGATGTAAGAGAAAGGGGAGATGCAGAATTCAGAGCTTTCTTATTTCATGTTTTTTTTTTTGCCGAAGGGTCACTGTAACACAGGCAGTTTGTCGACTGCTATCCAAGAGACCAGCTGCTAACATCTGTCAGTTATAAAACACATTTAAGTCAACCGTAAACCAGAGTTAAAAGACAGATTTTGCATTGGTACACCACAAAGAGCTACATGACGTTCATTAGAAGTTCACAGAGAGTAAAGAATACCAGTTCATTCAACATCAGTTTATCTATTAGCACACACTTTATACACAAACGATACTGAAAATACAAAAAACTTCTGATTGCCACAAAATGAGGTATTGTCAGTATGACATGACTTGTAATAAGTGATTTTGCTGAAATTAAAGTTTTAACATTATGTAAATCTCACCCTGAAATGTGCAATTCTTTGTGTGTTCATACAGAGTCAGGGAATCTGGCTGGAAATAAACAGACAGATAAAGTCTGGCTGAACTTGCATTTTTCTTCACCACTTTTTTATGACATTTTAACATCTGTTTAGAAGACAGCTGTATTTCAGACCTCTCTTTTTACTCTTTTTATTTTAAACACACACCCTTAACCCGGCCTACAGAGACCATTACAGAGAAAAGCATCATGTTTTATCATTACAATGATTTCTGATGTTCTGAGGGTGGGGGGAATTTGAATTCAGTATTCAGGATAGCAATATTTAACCTCGCAATGCTGTATCAACTGTCTCAGGCCAAAAATAATATTAATATTTAGGGAAAGGGTGGAATGACCACCATTCTCACAAGACCGATAGTGTGAGAAATAACTGAAACTTACTGTAACATTAGGTCAATCCAGACTCATTACTTCTACAGTATTTGACCAAATCCAGAACTTTCTTTGTTCGGTTGAACACAAAAGAAGATATTTTGAACAATGCATGAAAGCAAACAGTTCTGGGGTACTTTTGACTTCCTACAATGGTGGTCAATGGGGTGCAAAAACTGTTTACTTACAAGCATTCTTGCAAACATTTTTCTCTGTGTTCATCAGAACAAAGAAACTATACAGATTTAGGAAGTGTGTAATTTACTGTATAATGGTAGAGCAAAACCTGTCTCACCACGGCTGTCGCATTTTCCCAGACTGCATCTGCGGGTTTGGATGGAAGGGCCGCTGCAGGGGTTACTGGTGGCATCACATGACCTGCCTCTTTGCTGTGTGCCCGTTCCACACGTGACGGTACACTCCGTCCATTCTGACCAGGGGGACCAGCCATCCTCGCTGTCTTTAGCTGTAAACACACAAGTATGTTTAGTGTATGGTTTAGTGTGACCTCACCACCACACCCATCAGGGTGATCCCCAATGCTGCTTTATTTAAAGAGCAAAGGCAACATACTGTACATTTGAAGTTACTGTACATATGACATCATCTTTCTCGACCCACTTCAGAGCATGGGAACATATAGTAAAGCTTGTAACTCATCGCTAATAAAAATGTGCGGTTGGCAAACTCAAGAAACACAATAAAAAACAAAAGCATTTATGTATTTTTAAAACTCTACATTAGTCACACCACAAAGGCTTGAGGTCATCTAGACTGAAAAGGTAAAAACTGTGCCGCATAACAGAAACATGTTCCAATAAGCTCTTAAATTGAGGGCAACAGTAAACTGTGAAGAACTTTGTTAGTTTTGTTGTGGGGAAGTAATTTTACACATGCAGCAATGTTACTATCACAAAATAAACAAGACGACTTTGACAAAATGTTACATTTGACATGTAACAAGTCATAAATTTTGTAAGTTTGTAATTTTTTAACCCTCATTTCTAAGTCGCTTTAAATAAAAACTGTGTGCTAAATAATTAAATAAAACAATCAGAAATGAAATCAAAACTTTTGTAGTGTTTTGTTCATATCTGTTAGCATTAGCAGTGTATGCTTTGTGCATCTAGATACATGAAGCTATAGTGGAGGAGAGAGGGCAGTAATCGCAAACTTGTTGCCTGAAACACTGAAAACTGAAAAGTTTTTCCTTTCCGTTCTTAAAAAACCCAACAATATTCATTGTCAAAACAATCTTGTTCTAAATGTCACTGTAAAGAAAGACTACAAGTACTTTTGCATAATTAAAGACTGAACATGTAATGCGCATGATGTCAGCGTTTTCACAAAATCACATTTATGAAGTTTGCCTTCCATAAAGCCCATTTTTTAAGTTAGCATTTTCAGGCCCCCAAACACCATTGACATATAAATGGATGGCCCATACATGAATATAGTGTTGAATAAACGCCTGCATTTTGTGATTACAACAAAGCAGACAAAAAGAACAAAGAGAAAGCATAGGTCTCAGAGAGACATCAGAAACTCTACTTACGCAGGCACAGCGGGCAGCACTCTCCATCCAGGAAAGTCGGGCTGGCACAGGCTACTGGAGGACATGTGATCTGATGGCACACAATCTTTGATTCCTGCAGAAAACATAAAGAACAAATTCAGCATTCAGAACAAAGAGCAGATCACTTTTCCATTCATCAGTTCTTCCTACCTGACAGGTGCACTTAGTACAGCTGTCCACGACCCAGTCCTCCTTATCCTCAAAAAGTCGGCCGTCTTGCCAGCACATGCGCTTGTCTTTGATGTTCTTCATGTTCCTGAGCACCTCCTTCATCACAGTGTTCTCCTCAGTCTGACCGACAGATGCGCAGCAGGACAGACAGATGGACAACATTTTAATAGCAGGCTTCCAGTCTTCCACGTGTAGATAAAGAAAGGTGATTTAAATTTTGGAACATTTTCTTTATATTGTGTATGCCTTTAAAAGATGTGCTTTTTATTATGAAAATGTCTTCAAAGGAGTTTGGGGAAAAGATCTCCAGGATCTATTAAGCGTCCTGAGCTGAAAGAGCAAGCTTTGAGCAGTACAAGAGCAGACCTGAGAACTATTAGCAAAAGAATTTCACACCATCCTCCAATTGAAATCCTCCACAGAGGAAACATAGAGAAGAAAGTCAGAGCAAAAGAAAACAAAAATAAATGAAAGGAAAGAAAAGAAAATATTATTTAAATTGCTAAAGCACACAAGTATGTACAACAACAGAAAATGCAAGACAAGCCCATCTGATGATTTAATCCATGCACGTATAAGAGAACACCAATCTGAGGCAGTGGCTAGGAAGTTCTGAAACAGAACACCACACGGTCTGGAAGAGCCTCAGGGACCCGCAGCATCCAGCGGCTGGATTTCCTAGAGATTATGCCCAGACTCCCTCATAGCTGGGAAGCTCCCAGCGGAGGATAAAGAGGCTGTTTAAACACTGCCAGACACGATTAGGTTCCTATTCACACTTCCTATCTCCCTCTAAAAAAAATCATAAAAACCTTGCCCACATATTCCCATTTTCCACTGCCTCCATTTCTTCCTTTAATGGTTCTATTTAGACTTTCTTTTTCAATTGAAGCACCATAATCCAATTTATTTGTTAAAAAAATCTCTGAATCACAGGTTGGCCACTGACCAACACACACGCACACAGGCACAGTCAGAACACACACAAAAGCAAGTCAAGCGAAGCTTTTACTACAATATTTGCATCAATTTGGTCATGAAGTGTTGTTCGTGAATTGTGGGGATTACAATGTTCACACAGATGTGAGGTGCAAAGCGTGCAGATTCATTTCTTTACATTTTTGTCTTTACATACACACTAAAATCTTTGCATTATTTTATAGCATTATATTAAAGATTGGTGACCAGCTTAAACAGGTAAAAAAGGGTTTGGGATTAAAGGATGACAGAATTTTAATTTTGGGGTGAACTATTCTGATGATCAAAAAACACAACTTTACCACTTTCTGTAAGCCGTCGATGAGGTTGCCTACGACGATACGGAGACCTTTGAGCTCCTGGAACATGGTGCTTAGCTCCTCACAGGAACGCTCACACATCTCTGAGGCCAACTTCTCCTTCTGTGTGATGAAGTTGGTGGAGATGGCTGTACCCACAGACACAGTCTCTATACTCTCATTTACCACGTTTACTTCCTCTAAAAGAGAAAAGACAGCAGCCGATCATTGTCTCGAAACTTCAATGATCAAACAGACTTGAACTTTATCTTAGTCTTAAAATCTCACAGTGATAGTTCACGCAAAAAGGAAAATTCTGTCATTATTTACTAACCCTCTTGTCATTTCAAACCTGTATTACTTTCTTTCTTCTGCAGAACAAAAAAAGAAGATATTTTGAAGAAAATTGGAAACCTAACAGCGGCAGCACCTGTTCACTTCTATTGCGGACCAAAGCCAATGGAAGTGAATGGGTGCCGGTTACCAACATTCTTCAAAATACCTTCTTCTGTGTTCTTCAGAAGAAAGAAGTAATACTGGTTTGAAATGACAAGAGGGTAAGTAAATAATGACAGAATTTTCCTTTTTGGGTGAACAATCACTTTAACGTCAACATTTATGCTAAAACACAGCAAGCAGCTACCTTCCCAAATTTATGCCATTGCAGCAGTCACAGTGTTCAAGCATTTCACTTTAATTAGCCCGTGACTTAGCATCTGACACTAGGATAAAAGATATTATAACAGATAAATAGAGTATTTTAGGCTTAACAGATGTGAAGCAAACTCCACACCCCACGCTTTCAGATGTTTAATTCTTTCCCAAATCCCACCCTTCTGATTTAAATATAATGAATGTGCAGAAGCCACTCAGAAGTAACGTTTAAAAAACCATAGATTTTTCAAGGCACGTCTAAGGAAAAAGAAAAGGGTGTTAGAGATGTACGCAATAGCAGAGGAATGCCGTCCATGCAAAACCTCCCCTTAGATATCTGCAGCCATTTGGGGTCATTTGTGTAAATTTTCTCCAGATTATTGGAAGACAGGAGACAGTAAATCAGGGAGCCGTGTTGTTACCTTCCGAGGTCCCTGTGAGATTCATGCAGTTGTTAAACACTGCTGAACTCGTTCAAATCTCTTGGGGGTTTCAGTCATTGCTGGGAAAATAAGTGTGTGTTTGTGTGCGTCTTTTTCTGAGAATTTCTTGACAGACTTTTGCGCATTTCGCCTTTTATTCAGTAATACGTGGCAGTCCTTAACTGGGGCATTGGTGAGTTTATAGGGACCTCTGCATTGGCATCCGATCTTGCTGCAGTTGGCACGTATCCGTGTTGGCGATGGAAATGGAAGTTTTTTTTTGACTCTGCATATCCTATGCATACTTATTCAATTATAATTAAGAAGAAGTGATGCGGTGCGACAGACATGCTCACACCCTCACAGCTCACACAAGGCTCGGCTTTGTCATGGTCTAAAACTTAAGCACGAAAGGGATGTGATCCAGGGATGTGATTATTTACATATAAAAATGACTATCCAAGCACTCTTCTCTCCATGAGAGTGCAACCAAGAAAACCAAAGCACATACCATTCAATTTAAAAAAATGCCAGCCCCACAAACCAGTTCATGATCTCACCCTTTGTGTGTACAGAAATTGATGTAAGTATGAACTTTTTCCACACTCTCTAAAAGCGTATGGCATAGAAAAGCCCCGCCAATGTATATTCCTATGACCGTTTTTAACTTCATGGCATGTGCACATTGGTTGACCCGTAAACCACTAGACTAACACCAGCATTTCCCATAAACATGAAGTAATATGGTCAGAAATTTCCATAGCTCTGATCTGCAGATTTCGTGACCCACTTAGATGAGAGCCAAAGAAGCCTGAAATGAAAACGGAATCCAACGGAAAACATACCAACCCTCTTAAAACAAATTTGATCAGGGACCTCAGAGCAAAAATCCACTAGACCTTGGAACATTCAGATGTCCATACATTATCACATCCCTGAAACCTCCCTCTCACACAAAATGAAAGCCCAAACAGATGCCACAGGTGAACGTTTTGTTAGATATTGCAAGAACTTCTGTGGTTTTCCCATTCAGATTTAGTCATTTATGGTTTATTCTTTTCGTTTAAAAGATATGATTTGATTCTTACCAGGTTTGGCGATCTCGCATCCTTTGTGTTTTAGGATATCCTGGACTGGTGTGTCAAAAATGAACTGTACGTTTTGTAGTAAACCCTGTAAGATGACCGAAATTGTAACATTGTCAGTCCATTGCCATGCCAAACTGAATACATTTACAAAATTTCTTCGGAAAAACAACAATGACGAAAATATATATATCGAGGCTGAATCTACAGTAATCTGAATAAATGATTTCTTTAAATGGTGCTCTGCCACCAAGCCTTTTAAATGAATCAACTCAAGTCAAAATAAATCCACCGGTTAGAAATGACCATGGTTAGATTTACAGAAATATTATTATTTAATTATTATATAATTTCCCTCTGAAACAAGTAAATATAGTTAAAGAAAGTATAACCACTCATTTGTCACTCGTTTGATAAAACAAATGATATATTAATGTATCATCATGCAGGGATACCCACAGTTAAAAGCATATATAAAAGATGATGTTCATCCAGAAGAACAAGTCCTACCCTAAAGTGGTTTTCCCTGATAGATCCTTTAGCCACATACATTTGACTGCCCTCTGGTCGCAGGTTCTCATAGAAAGGCTCATCCAGAATCACACTGTCAATGAGGCTACAGCCTACATAAAGGTGAGCGTTCTCTCCGTGAATGTACAGCGTGACGTTCTTCCATTGTGAATCAGACAAATCCACATCCTCAAAGGACACAACATTCTGAGACCCCTTAACCAAGTAGATCAGATCCAGAGTGTTGGCACGTCCGTTGGACAGAATCTCAAATTGTCGGCTCCCGCTGGAGTTCTCCAAACCAATCAGGGTTCCCCTGGAGCCCTTGTCCTGTCGTAAAGTGGCCACAAACACAAAACCCTCATTGTTTTGAATCTGCTTCAGGATCTGATGGAGGGCTGGAGTTTTCACAGCAGGGATGTGGTCAAAACGGATGAAACGGTACGCCGGTGAGTTCCAATCATGGCCCTTGAAGATCTTGGCACCGATCGTCTTTCGGCTGATGCCGCTGGTTTTGAAAAGGTCGAAGGCAGATTCATCTTCCACATGGCCATCTTTGAACGAGTCAACAGAACATTGCATTTGAGGAAAAGAGATGATTCAATTTCAACAAAGTGCAGATGTTTACATGAGAACACACAATATATTTAATGGGATGATTATGCAAGATATTCAAGAAAATGTTACATCATCCAGTTTTGAACTTTGAGCATCATAGAAACTCTTCATGTTAATGAATGAAACACAGATGTTCTTGGATGCACATGGAAAAATGAGTAAACTGGCTTGGTGTAAAATGTCTGAATATGCGGAAACATCATCAACAACAGAAATATAGTTTATAGAATAAATATTTAAAAGCAGTTAAGTAACAGGTGTGCATCATCAATTTACCTTGAGGTAGAGCACTGATGCACAGCAACAACAACGGCAGCAAGCAATGACTTCTCCTGAGTATCATAACGCCTTCAAAATACACAATATAAAAACAAACTCTAAATAAGAAACCAACACTTTATTACACGCTAATGAACTATATAATAACCTGTATAAAACCTGTTAAACGTTTAAAGTTTAAAACACAATAATGCGTTGTTCAGACTGTCAACCCAGTAGAGTTTATCAAATAAAAGTCATAAACAGTTTTAACAAATTAAGCAATTTAACGGTTTGTTAAGCCAGTGTTTAATATATATATATATATATTTTTTTATTCCAATGAAAAACCATTGTCTAAATGGTCAGGGAAGTTTAGCTAACCCTTTCAATTGCTAATAAACCATTTTCTATTTTGTTTTTAACTGTGGTAAAACCCTATTTACCACAAATTTGCCACGGTCTTACAATTGTAACCATAGTTTAAGAATGATATAGTTACAGTAATCCAGTAATATAAAATAATGAAAAAAATATATACTTTTATCATAGTAAAACTATGATAATTTTTTATTTTAAAACAAAAATATGCTACCCACAGAAAACCCAACTCCTTTACCTGTTGTTAAGTGCATCCAAATAAAAACACAAAAAACGTATTTCCTCTATGCTGACAAAAATCTCGCAAAAAGTCTTCAGGAAAATATTAGATGCGCAAAAACTAAATCCACTGTGTCTATATCATCCACCGGCTCGAGGGTTTCGCTTTAATGACTTGAGAGCTTCTGGACAGAAGCCCTATATACGGTTCAGGACGAACATGTCAGTCAGTCTGGTTCGGATATAAAGCTGGACCTGCTGAGGGGGGCTGAATTAAGTGATTTCCATCCTATAATGTCATGTGCCGGTAGCCTACCAGTGCTGAAGCACAGAAAGCTCCCGCCCTCCCCTACTGTGACTTTTTCAAGTCCAAATCTCCACTCAGTGTCCCGATGAGGAGAAACATTAAGCAGTTAAAGAGAGATGCAGAGGTTTGCGCAAGATGCGAGTCCGCTCTCAGGCGCGAGTGCGCAGTGGATAGAGATGCTTAAATGACGTCTTACGTTTTCTTTTGTGAAATATATTTACAATTGTATTAATATATTCAACTTAACAATTCGATCAATAATTATATGATACCTATATATTTCGTTAACACGTTTATATTTCTTATTACTCTCTGCAGCCTTTGTCGAAAGCGTTGTTTTGCTTTATGAACTCAATAGCCCCGTTTTTGACATTCTGCGCGCGCGCACATACTTTGGAAACGTCTGGTTTGGTACGAATGTTAAGCTCGAAGTCTGGAAAAAATCCGCTTTTGCACAAGATCTGCTTCCCAAATCCCGCCGCTGTGTGTCAATCTGAGATAACTCATACATTACACTGTTGGACGGATCAAGGAATTGGATTAAGGATCCGCTTTTAGATCTAAATGACGTCACGCGATGTTATCTATCATATTTTGGCTAACGTGTCGTCTCCAAGGACCAACAGACAAGGACAAACCGCAGACGACGTGATGTCATCTGCGTTCATAAACTTACACGGTCCCATGAGACAAACATAAATCTCAGTGTCATATTTAGATGATTCATTTGAAGCATTTCTTATTCAGTTCTCAAGCAAAGATATAGCGTGACAACACTTATTGTGTGATCAAATTGGCTTGTCCTAGATATTGTACCATCTTTGAAAGGACTTATTGAGGAAACATACAATGCTTATTTTGTCTGCTACTGTGGTTCTATTTGATATCCTATAGAGAGTCGTATTTCATTCAGAGAGTATAAACACACCTGTGCTGACATATTCAATGTAAATTTGGTTGTTGACATTACAGCTCTGCTGTTCTCTGTAGGCTACATGGAAATGAGGGTGTTTTACTAAAATTGGTTGGTTTTCAATGATTTTTCACCTTTTTTTGGTACAACTATTAGATGTCGACACTTGATGGTGACCGATGGGCTGCTGTCCATCATATCAAAAAGTCAATCCAGCCTTCGTACCCAATGTTTAGGGACTGAACAGTTAAATTAACCAGTTTGTGTTGGCTATCCTATACTGCTAATTCTTGAATTATTTGAAAATTTATATTTGCAGGGGAAAAAGATGCAGTAAGACATCTGTGCCATCCTATGTTGACGATTGACTCATTGAAACATATCACTCTCATTGTAAATTAAAATATTCAATTAACCTTAAGCATTTTAAGAGATTTGCTTAAGAAAAATACCATTACTGAGATTTGATTGAATTAAAATCAGAGGACGCATAGGACGTAAGACCGATTCCTTTGATCTTTTTTATTACAAGAGTTCTACCTTTAAAATCTACGGCGTTCAGTAAAATGTTTGATTTCATAGCAGGTTACGCATGACTGCTCCCTTAGAAGATGGAATGTTCCCTTATGATAGAGATGAGCATCAGATTAGATATTGAGGTTTTTACCGAAAACCGGACCCAGAGACCTCTGCTTTCACTCTCCTAAATATCCATCTGTCAGAATCAGACTAATTGCACGCCATAAACTAAACAACCGAGGTGTTTTCCCAGGCAGCGTGCAATGACCCAAATGTGTCACAACAAACTACATAATTTGGATTTTAAAATTTATCGCAGGTCTGGTCGAGGACACTGTTTAGAAAAGACTCAAAGTGCATATTGTTATTTCCAAGAGTCACAAAAATGGAAAAACTGTCTTTAAAAACAAGATCTTGATGAAAACATGCTCTATACGCAGAAATGTGATGTAGAGGTCTGCATGCATAAATAAAAAATAGAGAACAGTGGCTTGCCAAGACTTTATTATTTTAAGTGACTCCTATTATTTATCAGATCAAAATAAACAGCTTGCGTCTGCATTTTATAACCAGGCCAGTTCTTGCCTGCCCTAAACATGTTACCACCTTTAAAGGGTTAAGAAATACAGCTGTTCAGCATTTTTCAATTATATGCAGATTTACAGAATGAGACACAAAGGAGTCAAGACGATTGGTCATACTTGTGACCCATGATGCCGAACGCATTTCAATCCAGTTGTTGCTTTCCTTTAAATTCTGCGCATAAATCAAAGCCAGATAACAGACGGAAAAGAAAAACTATGCTGATATGCATAGTAAAATCAACCGGAATTTGAATCTTCTCAATGTTCAAAGAAAAAACTAAAAGAAAGTAAGAAAGAAAGAGAGAGTCAGAGAGAGAATAAAGCATTTAGAGAAGGAGGAGCTTTGGCCCTGGGTCCCTGGGCACAGAAGGTGCTGGAATGCTGTATTATGAACAGTCTGAATAGGAAGCACCTCTTAGCTGCATTTCCTCTTCTCTCTCTCTCTCTCTCTCTCTCTCTCTCTCTCTCTCTCTCTCTCCCCAGTAAAAACCCCCTCCAAGTCCATAAAGCAGACGTCTGATTCTCATTCTCAGAGTTTGGACCTCCAGAGCAGGAAGTCCCATTCATCTATTCCAGCACATCACATTAGATTCTATCGAGCAGCAGTTTGCTTAACTTACAAGGTGTTGATGATATGATGATGACACGTTGATTCATATAAGTGAGTGCTTGTCATTAGGTCTTTTGTTATTTCTCATGTAGTTTGAAGAACAACTTGTTGCAACAACAGCAAGTTGCAGGTTGACATGTAATTCACATTTGCTTTAACGACTTGTTCTTTTTAAATTCAAATATAAAACACTAAATATGAACATCTAATATGTGACAGAACGTGCTGGCACATGCATCCCTCTTAATGACTATGAAGGTTTCTGCCCTCTTTCTTTCTTATAACAGTTGAAATCATCCAGCTGGTTTCATTAAAGTATTATAAACATATTCTGCAATGAAGACTCATCAGAGATCAAACTTGTTTAACCTTTGTAATTGCTCATGGAAAACCTGATTCTTAACACTATTCACATCAGGTCGAGGACAGGCCTTTGTCTTTTTTTATAAGGTCCAGAATGTTTTTTTAACTCTTAACCCCAGTGAGCTCTCAGAATGTGAGTGACCTCATGTCGTTGACTGACCATTTTAATATACACTCTTAAAAATAAATGTACTTGGCAGGTTCTTCACATCAAGAACCAATCTGTTTTGTGAGACAGAAAGGTTCTTCAAATGTTAAAGGTTCTTTATGGAACCAAAAGGTTCTTCTATGGCATCAGGAAACCTTTTGAAGCACCTTTTTTTAAGAGCGTTCTAGAGAATAACACGAAATGTCCGATATCAGCACCCATAACGGTGATATCAAACACTGGTGAGATGATTTAAAAGATGTCAGCCGGTTTTGAGCTGTTTCCAAATCAGACTTGGACCGCGTTTAGAACAGACAAGCAGTAAAAGTTGTATTTTGGTAGGGAGCATCTGACAAGTCTTAAAAATATTTTGCAGCAGAAGTCATCCAATCAAATGTCTTCAGCTACGTGAAACACACCACAGCTGCATGAAATGCAAATGATCTATGAAAATGATCTTCAATGAAATATAAAAAATCTATTTGCTTGTGATCAAACCTAATTTATGCAACCTAATGTTAAACCATCCCAAACTAACATGCCTTGAAAAGGACAAGGACGAATCTAAGGGTCTGACTGTTTTTAACACTTCTACGTTAAAGCACTGATGCTATTAATGTTAGATTTCATATGCCCACCTTCTCCATTGTCTAACGTAAATAGACGATCTATTAGAACTAATCTCTACCAAAATCATTAGGTTCAAAACACATTGTTTCCATCCCAATACTGGATCAAGAAGGCAAGCTGTTTGTGTGGCATATTTCAGCACGGATTGTTTTGTGAACGTGTTGCAAAGTGATGCAGGCTGTTACTGAAGCTATAAAGGACCTAACAGAAATCCAACAACCTGCGAGCAAAAATTGTTTCTGATTTAGCATGCAAAAAGGTCAGCCAACCACAACTGAGGGTGTTTATAAAAACTCCATTCCTAAGGTTTAAAGACGGACTATGGACATTGAAAACAGCTTTTAATGCACAAAACCTAGACTAACATTTAAGTAGACCTTAAGGGAAAATATTAAAAGATTACAAAAATTGGATAAGGTCACTTTCTGTCTGGTAGTTTACGTATTATCATCACATACACGCATTCACAGACCAGCATTCTCATGTCTTTGTTCTGACTTCCCACACGTCATGTTCTGGAGGTGCCTCCATCTGTTACTCATTTCAGTGTCAGTCACTGTCTGCAGGGAAAGCAAGTGAAACAGACTCATCTAGTGTTCAGTTTGGCAGCCTGGTGATCATTTTATCAATTTAAACCACGATCCGGACCTCAGGGAGTTGACCGAGTTCTAAAAGTTCCCGTCCAAAGCAGTTCAAACAGTATAATGGGGGAGTGACCAAATTAGATTATGTTAGAACACACAAGCAGTACTTATTGTGTGTTGGTGGAAAGATGCTGACAAACCTTAAAAATATTAATAATATAGGTCGTACAATCAAATGACTTCAGTTACGAGAAATATCCCACAGCTGCCCGGCGTGCACACTGACTGTACCGTTTTGTGCATTATACAGTATCATAACAGAAGTGTATTTGTAGTGCTTTGAACTTTTTCTGTCTGGCCATAAGTAAGACAAATTATAAAAGAGATCTCTTTTATGTCTTAATTATCTCTAAGAGACAGCAATGAGAACATATAGAGAACGAATGATGATGTCAGGGATTGCAGGTGACAGAACCCAAGCTCAGACAAACTGTAGGATGAAAGTCTTTTAATCAAAACAAAAACCCACTATGAGGGAAAAGACAGGGGTACAGAAATCAAAGCATAAACCAAAACTTCCCACGAGGTGGCAAAACTATATGGAACAAGGAAATAACAAAAAGCAGACTTAACTAGACAAGACAATAAACTAGAATTAATATTTATACTAGACTAGACTTGACTTGACCTAAACTAAAAAGGGATAATAACAATGGGCAGGTGTGGGGAATCAGACACTGGCGGGAACAAGGAAACTAGGGGGCGCATTATAATGTTGAGGCTCAACAATTGTAATTTTTATCCATTTGTACTGTACTGATTTGTATTGACATTTTGGGAGAAATATGAAAAATCTTGAAGCTAAATGGAATGCAATGACATTTTTCTCTGGGAAATGACCTAAACCACACTGTGTATGAACTCAATATGGAAACACCCCAAGCTGATATATTGCTCTATATGACGAGGAGGTACAGTAAAATTATCTGGCAATTTTTATATATCATCACAAAAATTAATTGATCAGTCAAAGATCAAAATTTTGTCTTTTGCAGAATCATGAATATTCAAACACACATAAAATCTGTCTATCTTTCATCATTAATGTGTTTTTTGCTTTATTACCTTCAGAGAGGAAGGTTGATGAATTACATATTATACTGACAGAGGGATGCAATATCCTCTGAAAAAACGAAGACTCATAGAAAGTTTATCCTTAATTCAGTTTGTAATTTATGGAACGTGGCGAAACCCCCCCCCCAAACATAACCATAATCCAGTTAAACCAGTGGGTAAATGCACTGAAATAATGCAATTATAATAATTTGCATTGCAAGCAAGTTACATTAATGCTTTTAAGAACACATCATTTAACAAACGGCAAAACAAGTTCTCAGCGTCCTGTCCCAGACGTTTACACTAAGACTTCACCAACATTTGTGGTTCACAGAAACAGGCTACAGTATTTCATGAGGTTATTAAGTGAATCCATATTTTGACATTCCCCCGGTTATCATTATAACTGGACAGCTTTTTAGGGTTTAAGGAAATGCAGTCAAATCTAATTAATAGAGAAGTAGAAACATGTTTTGTTTTAAATGGGTTTTTTACTCCAAAAGTAAAGATCATCCTAAACTATCAGCATGTTATGAAAATGTTTTCTTTTTATTGACCCATGACACTAAACAAAACTGATGAACTGTTTCCATTCACATTTAGAATTCATTAAGACACAAAACATACAGTCTTTACAGTTTTATCATCGCATTTCATAGTGAACCTGAACACAAAACCAGTCATAAGTAGCAAATTTCGACCCAATTTTGATACCTACCCACGTGTCATACAAGATGTTTATGTGTTTGTTTTTTTAATCGAAAAGAAATGAAGGTTTTTGATGAAAATATTCCAGGATTTTTCTCCATATAGTGGATTTCAATGGACTCCAAATGGTTGAAGGTCAAAATTACAGTTTCAGTGCAGCTTCAAAGGGCTTTAAACGATACCAGACTATGAATGAAGGTCTTATTTAGCGAAACGATCTGTCATTTTCTACCAAAAATAAAAATGTATTTCTTTATAAACACGAATGCTCGCCTTGCTCTGTTCTGCGATGCACGTTCATGACTTCACAAAATACTTAAATACGTTTTATTTGACCGATCGTTTCGCTAAATAAGACCTTTATCGTCGTCTGGTATCTGTGATGCTGCACTGAAACTAATTTTGACCTTCAACCGTTTGGAGTCCATTGAAGTCCACTATATGGAGAAAAATCCTGGAATTTTGTTCATCGAAAACCTTAATTTCTTTTCGACTAAAGAAAAAAACATAAACATCTTGGATGACATGGAGGTGAGTAAAATAATATAACATTTATTTTGAAAGTGAACTACTCCTTTAAGTAAAGAACATGTTCCATTAAGATATCTTGTAAATTTCCAACCCTAAATACATATATTTTTTTAATTTGTGAGTGAATTCAGCAAAATCGTGAATAATAATGGCGAGAAATGTCTACAAACTTCACTCACTGCTGCCAGCTTTTTGGGAATTACCCACTCCAGTTTGATATCTGTGTACAGCTTAGTATTTCTGCTTGCAGGTTCATCTACTCTAAACCAACATCATTACAGCGGTAACCCAATAGGGAGCATTAAAACAAACCTATTTCCTAGCCCAAATATTGTCCTATCCTCACAAACCATATATCAATGGAAAGTTTGTTCATTCAGCTCTCAGATGGTGCTTTCCTGTAGCTCAGTGGTAAGAGCATTGCGTTAACAATGCAAGGTTGTGGGTTCGATCCCAGGGATTGCACATACCTATGTATAAATGTATAGGGTATTGCAATGTTAGTCGCTTTGGATAAAAGCGTCTGCCAAATGAATAAATGTAAATAAATCTCAATTTCGAATGACTAGTTTTGTTGTCCAGGTTCACATATTGTTACATGAAAGTTAACTGAAAAGTGTGACCTACATTGTCACTTTAATAGGAAGCAGAAGAAGCAACACTGATTCATTCTCAAACAAATGAGACACAACTGACTTCAGCTAAATATAGTACAGCTCAAACCTGACGTTTCAGCATATTTTGGTTGGTCAGATTTAGAAGAACACAACACAACCATAGTTATGTATGGTTTTGTGATGAAACACATCTGTGTAAAATTCATATATCCCATAAAATGACCAGTTGAATGAAAGCAACCCCAAAAATGTCTAAGGAAAGAATTACTTCTGATAAATGGTGTCAAAAAATAAAGGTGCTTAAAAGGTTCTTCAGAGCGATGACATATACAGTAAGAACCATTATTGGGTCCACAAAGAACCATTCAGTCAAAGGTTCTTTAAAGAACCATCTCTTTCTTACCTTTTTATAATCGCAAGGAAATGTTTCCGCCACAAAGAACACTTTGTGAAACAGAAAGGTTCTTCGGATGATAAAGGTTCTCTATGGAACCATTTCGATAAAAAAAGTTATTTCCTTGTGAACCACCTTTATTTTTAAAAGTGTAAGTGTCCAAATGTTTTGACAATAAACAACCTAATAAATGTAATTTTCTCTAGACTTCTTTTATTAAGATCTGATATATGCCTGGCAGCTGGACTCAGAAGAGCTTACAAGCATTTTAGAGGAACAGTTCACACAAAATGGTCCCAATTGACCTATCCATAGTAATTTTTATTCCTTCTATGGAAAGTCAATGGGGATGATTTTTTGGTGAACTATTCTCTTAAGATCCACTGATATGATGCATATCCTGGAACCTACATTCATAAATAAATTGACAAATATACATTTATACTGTATATTGCATGTTTTATATTGTCGTAAAGAGTCATGTGAAACGCCCTCTCTTTGCAGTGTTCTGCTACAGATAACCCCCTACGGGATAGGTTTGTTGCAAAATGGGCAGAGAACAGAATGATCTCAGAGAAGTTATTGGTGCCGAAAAGCTGCCAGCTGTGTAGTGGACACCACCCATCATTAAACACAAACATTCCTCTCTATCCCTTACATGGAGGCAGTGTAAGACCTGTTGGCGCCACAACGGATGTATTTGGTCTTGACAAGTGTCTTGCCTCAAAACCGCAAACTTTTTTAAATCTAAATCGCAGGGATCGCTGATGTTCTGCAATATGATTCAGGTTAATGGCTGTTATAAACATTACACAGAAAATATAACATAGACATTAATAATATAATATTCAGTACACCACATTTGCCATTTTTTTTAATTTAGTTTTTGTTTGGATATCAAGCAGAGCACCACACAAGTTGCTGAAAATCTGTTTTATTTTACATGCTGGTAAAAAGTATCAGGATGAGTTCATGCACATTATAAAACATATTAACATTTGATATCAAATCAATCCGCTTATACAAGATGAAGGCGCTTAAACATTATACACATCAATATATGAACGTATCTTTGTCACCATACAAACGTGTTGCTGAACTACATAAATTCACTTGAACTTTTCTCCGAGGGTGCGTCTTTGGCTCGAGGGTTCAGGGCGTGAGCATGTTGTCACATCTGTAGGTTTTCAATGGCCGCTGGACCGATGAAATCACAGATCCTGTCCATGATGTAGGTCCCACAGAGGTGGCACGTCAGTACAGTAATCTCGCTGATGTAAGAATCTCATTAGGCAGAGAGCAGACATGAGAAAGCACCGATCCTTTGGGGTTGTAGTGCATAGATCCCAAGCTTAAGACAGAAGCGAAGAGTCGACCGAATGAAACAAAGCCAGCATTCCATTTAGTGTTCCAGTCAACAGCTGTGAAAAAAAACCGTCAGTTATAAAACATCCTGGATCTTGGATAAAAAGATGATAAAAGAATCATATATATGCAAATACGTGCTTGTTTGCAGTTATTACTTCCTAAAATGCATCTTCTGTGTTGGTTTATGTAATCGACAGCATAGCTCGGGCAATTTTCTAATCGAGCATTGCCATAAAACCACAATGTAAAAACAGTACATTTCATAACAACACATCTGTTGTCCGTATGATGAACTAACAAAGTTGATGGTTTTCATTTATTTATTTTCACTAATAAAATTGTTCTGAAACTTTTATGTTCTGCTCTTTGAATTGTGCTCTCCTGAAGAGAATTAGCTTTAGTTATGAGACCCCATTTAATAGGAACTTGGATTACTGGAATTCCTGTCACCTCAGGGAATTTCTATTGACAGTGAATGTCTTTCGATTTTGTGATAAGCACAAATCAGAAGCAAGGCCTCGCAAGTGACACCCAGGGAAGAGAAACCAACTGTCACATGGTGCCTGGAAGGGATATAGACCGAGATAACAAGATTGACCTCACTGGTTTGTCATAGACTGGATGCTGTTCAGTCAGATTTTAAAGAGTGACATAAAACTGTCTTTGCAACAATATGGACTGGGATCTGAGGACACTCACATACCTGTCTTTATCAACACAATTCAAATATCTTGAAAGACATTTTGGAGACATTTGAAAAGCAGAATAGTGCTTAGAACATATGATCTGGTCTGTAAAACATCTGTGGCCCGGCTAGAGACACAACGGACACAAGACGGCAGATGAATCAACCCCGGAGGGGGAATTTATTACAATATTGAACCAATAATCCACAATGTGAAAACCCGGGTGCTTGAAATCAGGAAACTGCCAGTCCGTGCTCGTGCAATAAAGTCCTCCTCGCTTCACTCGCTTGACTCTGCAAAACAGACAAAGACACAGTGTTAGGTGCTTGGGAGACCAACCCCAGAGTGGCGCGTGCACGTGGTTTACATGCCCGCCAGCTAATCTGCCTCAGGTGTAGGTGATCAGCATTAGCTGCCGGGCCGTTTCCTAGGCGACGCTTATCCTGGATCTGTACCCTCGGCCACACTCCCCCCCCAAGCGTCTACCTGATGTTAATAAGGGTGGGAGGGAAGTGTTACCTAACAGACCTGCCCAACCGGACCACATCCGCGACAACCCGTCCGCGTTGCCATTCGAGGCCCCGGCTCGGTGTCGCACCGTGAAGTGGAAGTCCTGGAGTGCAAGGAACCAACAGGTTACCCAGGCGTTGGTATCCTTTGCTCGGGCCATCCAATGTAAGGGAGCGTGGTCTGCGACCAGGGTAAAGCTTCGGCCCAGCAGGTAGTAGCGCAGCTCCAGGACTGCCCACTTCACGGCCATGGCCTCCTTCTCTACTGCCGCGTACCTGGTCACGGCCGGCGTCAGCTTGCGGCTTATGTATGTGACGGGATGTTCCTCTCCTTCCTGGACCTGGGATAGGACTGCCTCCAGACCGGTGTCGGAGGCGTACGTCTGGAGGACGAATGTATACTTGAAGTCCAGGGGGTACAGACCGGTGACGAGATGAGCTCTTGCTTAGGGGTCCGCAATGCTGTCTCCGCCTCGGCCCTCCACTTCAGGGCCTCTGGATGTCCTTTCTTCGTCAGGTCTGTTAGGGGCCTAGCTATCGAGGAGAAATGAGGGATGAAACAGCGATAGTAGCCCGCCAACCCTAGAAATGCACGCACCGGGGTCTTTGTGGTCGGCCAGACTGCAGACCACACAGCCTCCACCTTCTTCACCTGGGGTCTGATGAGTCCCCGACCGATCTAATATCCCAGGTACTTCGACCCTGTTAGACCCAGGTGACACTTCTTTGGGTTGGCTGTGAGTTCGGCCGGACGCAACTCGTCGAACACCCTCCGGAGTCGGTCTAGATGTTCCTCCCAGCCTTCAGAATGTATCACCACGTCGTCAATGTAGGCCGCTGCATAACTTTGGTGGGGACCCAGTACTAGGTTCATCATTCTCTGGAATGTCGCGGGGGCTCCATGTAGGCCAAACGGTAGGACCCTACTGCCAGTGGCCACTGGGGGTGCTTAAGGCCTTCTTCTCTTTGGCCTCAGCCGACAACGGGACTTGCCAGTACCCCTTAGAGAGGTCAAGAGTGGAGATATACCGAGCCCTAAAGAGGCGCTAGAGCAACTCATCCACCCGCGGCATGGGGTATCCGTCAAATGATGAGACCTCATTGAGCTTCCGATAATTGTTACAAAACTGGAGGGTGCTGTCTTGCTTGGGAACCATCACGATCGGGCTGGACCACGGGGTACGTGATGGCTCAATGACTCCTAACTGGATCATTCGCTGCACTTCCTCCTCGATAGCCTGCCGACAGGCTTCGGGTACGCGGTAGGGCAGTTGCCTTACGACGACTCCGGGCCCCGTCTGGGGATGGTACACTGATGTGCGGAGCTGTTTAATCTTGAATAGCTGGCAGAGGTCATTCATCAGCCGGGACATGAAGGGAGTACCCTGGTCCATCAAGATGGCGCTGGGGAAACCCACTCGACTGAACATAGGGCATAGTAGGCGCGCTGCGCTTCCCCCGTTAGGAAGGGCGCTAGCGTGCGCGACCATAACTCGTTGCCCCATCCCTCTCTGGTAGCGATTACCTCGAACGTGTGCAGGTATGCTTCGACTTCATCCTGGGCGCTCATTTTTGTCAACAGCAGGGACGCTTGGTGACGGGGTTCCGACCGCGAACTCTGCAGTGTGGTCGTCTGTAGCTGTTCCAGTGCCTGATCAGATCGCTCTTGTCTGGCCACCATCTGGTCGAAACACTGTTGCTGGCGGACGGCTACCTCCGTGAGGCGGCGTACCATTTCTTCTATCTTCGGCCTCCTAGAGAGAGAGCGTGTCCGTTATTCCTGAGATCACAGTGAAACAATCGTTAGGAAAATTTTATCGGGGACGGTCTCTTACCAAGTTGCCCGCATTCTCCACCACTTGTGGCACGACGGACACAAGACGGCAGATGAAACAAGCCCGGAGGGGGGTTGTTTCGAGTGAAGCGAGGAGAACTTTATTGCACGAGCACGGACTGGCAGTTTCCTGATTTCAAGCACCCGGGTTTTCACATTGTGGATTATTGGTTCAATATTGTAATAAATTCCCCCTCCGGGGTTGTTTCATCTGCCGTCTTGTGTCCGTTGTGACTCTGCAAAAAAGACACAGTGTTAGTTGCTTGGGAGACCAGCCCCAGAGTGGCGCGTGCACGTGGCTTATATGTCCGGCAGCTAATCGGCCTCAGGAGTAGGTGATCGGCATTAGCTGCCGGGCCGTTTCCTAGGCGACGCTGATCCTGGATCCGTACCCTTCGTCACACATCACATTCAGATCCAGATTTCTTTTGAGTTCGGGTATTTGAGATGGATTAGATATTCCATTCCATTCCATTTTCTACCGCTTATCCGAACTACCTCGGGTCACGGGGAGCCTGCGCCTATCTCAGGAGTCATCGGGCATCAAGGCAGGATGGATGGAGTGCCAACCCATCGCAGGGCACACACACTCACTCATTCATTCACTCACGCACTCACACCCTACGGACAATTTTTCCATAGATGCCAATCAACCTACCATGCATGTCTTTGCACCAGGGGAGGAAACCGGAGTACCCGGAGGAAACCCCCGAGGCACGGGGAGAACATGCAAACTCCACACACACACAAGTCGGAAGCGGGAATCGAACCCCCAACCCTGGAGGTGTGAGGCGAACGTGCTAACCACTAAGCCACCGTGCCCCCCTATGGATTAGATATGTATCAAATAAATTAAACTTCATGAAAACGTCTCTGACAAATTGAAAAATTCTCTTCAGACTTATCAGAAAATACCTGTCTTAGATTAAGTGTAAATACAAATCCAGTATAAACATGCCTTTATTACTTTTCATACTCATGAAGATATAAATAACAGATAATGAAGTTGGAAGAAATATGTTTTGTTGAAAAAATAATGCATAAAGAGGTTTCCATCATAAAAGCTCTCAACCTACAAAAATAATGAATTATTAGGAAGGAATTTTCTTTTCCATGTATTATGATCCTCCTTTCTTGATCTTTATTTCATTCGTAATGCTACCATATGAGTATACTTTTGCCTACAAATGATTTTACAAGCAACCTGACAATAAATCGCAATTCTTGATCCAAAATAACCTGATTTACTGCAGGGTGCACCAACTGACTGCAAAGTATGGAACAAATACAAATCCAGACTTGAAAAAAGTTAAAGAACGTATCGATGTTAAACTTGGAGACATGTTTACATGTACGTTGTAGCTCACAGCAGGATATTCGATATATGTAAAAAGTAAAGGACGGTAGCAATGAGAACTGAAAGCTGGCTGCCAGACTCACGGCTGATGTCAATATATAGAAGAGCCTCCAAAAAAGTCTAGATTTGTGGACCTTATGAGGGAAAAACTGAGACAAAGAAGACTGACAGTGCCACTGCCCAAAGCCACAAGAGTTATATAATGAGGAAAATATGCCATCTTGCTGGATTTACTCTATTATTCACCAATTTTGATGTGTTGAAGACTGGGTGAGAGAATTTGAAAGCGTTTCACTGAGAAGCCATTTGCTGCAGTGATGTTTAGGTTGCTCTGAAAAATTCACTATTGACTAAATGACTTCTTAGTAATGTAATATGCAACACATACAGTACAATATATTTAATCTTTAGTCGCATTATAGTCCTGTAGCAGGTATATTAAGGTTGCCATATGTCGTATTTGACCTCTAAATTAAATTCAAAGTTATGAAGGATGACTTTAAAGACACTTTTTTTATGAACAATCAGACTCTTATAAATAACAGCAATATCGTCGACTGAAGAAAAGATCACAAAAAAAACACTCCACATTACAGAAGGTAAACAAAGAACAAATTCTCGTGATTGGATGCCTGTGCAAATATGCAGACAAAGACATATAAGGTTCTGCATAAAGCTGTTATGGTGTTGTCCAGAACTTGTAATATCATAGAAGACAGCTGTAAATGTCACAGCAGGGTCACATTTTAGCATGACTTCCACAGGAACGTCTCGGACTTGGCTTTTGGAGAGAATCTCCATATTGGAAAGACTCTCACTTGCACTAGGTGGTCAAGCTGTGTGTATATGTAGAAGATGTCTAGAACCGCTAATAGAGATTATTCTTTCAGAGGTATACAGAACAAAGTGTGTGACTCACACCCCTGGCATCTGACTAACACAGCTACTAAGACATCTTCATGTGCTCAAACCACTGTTTAAATGACTTTTAATCTTACCTCATGCATCTGCCAACAATGACTCATCCTTAAATGTCCTAATGACACAAAAAGCCAGTGTTTTCAAACAAAGAATAGAATAATTGAACGTAGGGAAAAGTTTACCCAAAAATGAAAACTCTGTCATGCGTTAAAAATCTGTATGACTTTCTTTTTCCCCATTGAACACCAAAGGTGAATATCTGAAGTCAAGTACAAGTCATTTAGGATTAGATTGACTTGACCATGAGTAAACAATGAAAGATTTCAAGTGAGACAATAACTATTATAATACCATATTTAACTGACTAAATACAGTAACAAGCATGTGTGGCTTGTTATGTCATTAAAAGAGGAAAACAAGTCACTTGTGAACAAACTGGTGCCAAAACCTGGGAGAAATTTACCCCTGAATTGCATTAAAACAGGGTTAGGTGTCATGGAAAGAGGATGACATCACCACTGGCAGAGATCACTACAATAGTATAAAAAGCATCTGTGGTTAAACTTTCTTATTATAAATATTAAAGAGCCCACTGCTTGGTTTAGGCCTAGGGAGCATCTCTTTAATTCCATCTAATAGCAAAAAAAAATATATAGTATTCATGTAAAATACTCAAGTAATATTGTTCACATTGTAAAACTTGAGCAATAAACACAAAAAATAAAACAATGGTATCTAATAGGTTTCTAATCTATAAAAATACAATTTTGGTGTAGGCATAACCATGATACAGTTAAAAATATCTATTCTGGAAACGTTACTTATTGATCATCAATAATAATTCTATCATAAACAATAGCATGAAGGTTATTACCCCAGAAATAATGAGATGAATATAAATACTGCATGCGAGTACAAATGCTTGCGAAAATATTGCAAGGGAAATATCTGTTTATTACGCCACTGGAAATGAATGCAGAGATAAACCATGACCTCAAGGGTTTGTAGCCGTTTAATGCTACATGGCTTTCTTAGAGGAGGATATGTCCAAACTTAAAATCACAAAGCAGCCAAGAGATACAGCTACAGCTGTTTATGCAATAAAGTCCGGTGCTTGCCTAAAGATATAACTCTTTCTCGTCACACATTGCTCTGAAAATCCATGTGCTACAAGTGACTGTGCTGAAATAATATGTGCTATATAGGGGATGTGGTGAAAAAATAGATGGGATTGCTAGAGTAAACAAAGTCATTATAAAACTTAACAAATACCTGAAAGTCAACAATGTTTTTATCGTAACATATACGCATTACTGAAATGAGTATTGATAGAGTATTATATTACACAGCCGCAGAAAAAATGAAGAGACCATTTAAATGTTAATTTCAGTTTTTCAGAATTTACTTTTTATAGGTATGTGTTTAGGCAAAATTATCATTTTTGTGATATTTATAACAACATTTATACCTTATTTCAACTCAAAACATTATATTCTATATGCATTTTTTGCAGAAGATGAAAACTGAAGAAACAGATTTAAATAACAGAAAACATGATCTGTATTTTTCAGACCTCAAATACTGCAAAGTTCATATTCAACTTTAAGGAATAGTAATATTTGTACATTTAATTGAAGTTCAAAAATCATTTTTTAATGTGAAAACCTTTCAATTTGTATGTCAGTCTTTCACATTGCTGTTGGATGACTTTGTCACTCCTGAGGTTTGATTTTGTTGAAATCAACAGACACTGAATTGGAATGACCACTAGGAATCCTGATAAAATAAACATTTGGAATGGTCTCCTAATTTTTACTGGGGCTATATATTGTAATATCAAATAAGTAACGACATTCTATTAAATGATCAAGTTGTGCATGGGACTTGAAACAAAGAGAACACATGTTGAATCATGAATTTAACTATTGAACTCCATAGGCCTCTGTAACTGAGCCAGAATGACAAGGACCACTAAGACTTTCCACATCCAGCCTCAGAAAGTAGAATAAGACTTCAGAACGAAAATAGGCAAATGGTGCCTGGAATTCCCAAGGCCATGTGCATATCAGTACGAGCTCAAAACAACAGGAGTGATTCACACTGGGGAATATAAAACAGAATATATAGGACTGGAAGTTATTATGTGATTAAAGAATAATGGATCAGAGGAAGCCAAATGTGCATTTTTATTTTTTTCTTCCTAAAACACTTTGGCCCTTGAAAGGAATGGCATAACAGTGTCAGCAGACTGATTGTTGAAATATACCTAGATTAAGTGATAAACCTGTGACCTTCCCCAGAGAACACTTCATTTCAGCAGTAAAAGCAGCTAATGCAGAACAGGTGCATGATTATGTATGGCAACTGTAAATACTGTAGCATGACACTTGAGACGGCAGATGGCTAAAACAAACCCCTTGCGTTAAGAAAACGCTTCATGACAAGTACATCACAGTACAGTTTTTGTAACTGAATGGTTTTGTTGCAACTGGCGCTGGACCTAGAAGAGTTTGTCAAGGCCATTTTCAGTAAATGTAATCCTGCCCAGGATCTGTGATCGATTTCATGTCACAAATCTGAGTAATTCTATCAACAGCTTGTGTTGATCAGTTCAAGTGTTTGATCTTTTATACAGTCCAACATAAACACAGATAATACAACCAGCTAAGTTTTAATGGACCACTTGCAGGAAGTATTGTCCAATTTAATATATTAAAATTAACCAAATCTTTGGGATTTTTAAAAGAAGAGACAATATTTATTACACAATATTTAACCTATTATGTTACAATAAGGTTGCATTTGTTAACAATTAAATAAAGTTTTAGTTAAACTTGAACTTACAATGAACAATACTTCCACAGCATTTATCAATATAAGATTATGTTAAAAAAAGTAACATCCTTATTGTAAAGCGAACCAATTATTTACAATACAAACCTCTCAGATATGTAACTGATGTGTCTAATATCTCCTATTTATTCAACCTTAATGTTTTTTCATCTATGATGTGGCCAATTCAATGTACTTCTCCGTGTGTCAACAGATCACGTCAACCTGATGTGTGGTCGCACACTGATGTATTGCCCTCGAAAATGTTCATATTTCACTATGACAGAGGAATTCTGATCCTGATTTGACTAGATATTTTATTCTCAATAACTCTCTTCTCTTAGGCTCATCACCCTGTGTTGCTTCACTTTTAATTAGTTTTACAGGAGAAACATGCCATAGAGACTTTTAAATCCTCGATCATAAATCCTCTCATACAACTGATTTAAAACCATAAACGAGGCCGTGTACCAATATTATCTGTTTTTCCTATTTGCGGGTAACATCAGAAAAAGAAAAAAGTTTGATGTCTTCAGAAAAATGGAACGCATCTCATAAAAACCACAGGATCTACAATCAGCAAAAGACCCAACACTGTTAAAAATGAAAAGTTGGATCAACTTGAAAAATAACCTTTCATTTTTTTACAGTGTCCAAAAAGGGCCTAGATTAGGACATTACACCTTATATTGGGTATGATGCTAATTTCAGCTGTAGCTATTACCAGTTGTTGTCAAATCAATCAGAATTAAACCCTTAAAGTCAGTATTATGTCTCATACTGTAGATTCCTAGGGTTACCTATCCATAAAAGGTCTGAGTAGTGTTCTGTTCAACTGCACATTTCTTCAAGCTTTCCTATTACCTATCCAACCAAAACAAAGGTGAACACACAATCTTTCCACTATGATAAGGAATGAAGCAGATGACTATTAGATGAGTTATGGCTCAAAAGTACTGGCACTACGACCAACCACTGCTGGGGAACCAGAAAGTCAGACGTGGAGAACTGGAAGCCATACAAAGTGTTAAAAGGAGTCGAGTTTACGTAAAGGGGTCAGGAAGTAAGACGACAGACTGGTTCATAAATCTCACTCGGAAGTCTAAGCTAATGTGTTCCCACAATCTGTACACTTAAGCCCCACATAAAAACTATAAATGTTTGCGTAAATATTATATTGGTAACAGGTGGCAAGTGTTAAATTTAAGATTTATGTATTTGTACACAGCTTCATCAAAACTGAACTTCAAAAATAATGAATGGTTTCAAACTATTTTCCTGAACACTCTACCTGTCACAACACACAATCTCGCCCTAAACACATGAGCCACATGGAATGCTCAAACAAACAGTTTAAACAGTTTAGCGCCACAGAGTACAAACAGTGTCATGGGGAAAATAAACTTGTGGTTTCTCTGCTAGGACACCTTAACTGACTTTATACTATACATCCAATAAAAATGGCAAAAATGCTGTTCTGTAAGGGGGGCTTGATCGATTAAATTGATTAATATTGTCAGATTAATTGCTAAAAAAACAATGTGGCTAAAAGGGACAGTTCCCACAAACCCATTGACTTTCATTGGTTTCGTGTCCATAAGATTCGGTTATGTTCGGCTACCAACATTCTTCAAAATACCTTCTTTTGTGCTCTGCGGAAGAAAGTCACTAAGGTTTGAAACGACAAGAGGGTGAATAAATGATGACTAAATTTTCATTTTGGGGTGAACCACATAAAGTTTCAAGTTTATAATCACACTGAGATATTCATAACCAAAAACTTTTCAACAGTTAATCAAAGTGAGTTGGTGTGTATACAGCAGATGCTGGTAAAGTATTTTATTTGACTCTTTAAATCACTGGAGTTTGTTTGCCAAAGACACCATATTCCTCCGGTTTCCATGTGCCGAAGCTCTTAATGGATAGCACATCACATCAGTATTTTAGGGGATCATTCACTCAAGGGCCAGAGAGAACGCAAGACTTCGGACTTCGGCTCTTTCATTGATATACCGGCCAGATGATGACAGGAATCAAGGAAGATCTCGCCTCGTTTTCACAACCTCAGCATCGCTTTCGTCCGGAGACACACGCTGAGCTCGCTCCAAAGCGCTTTATAAATCCCACACATTTGCGATGCATGAATCACACTTTCCCTCGCAAAAACGTCCTGTAGCGCTAAATACATTTTACATTTTACAGCCCTATAAATTACCACTTCCCTGCGCTCCTCGGTCCAGGGTTACGCCACCATCGGATGCGCTCCCTACCGCTGATCAAAAACAGTTCGAGTGATTGCAAATTTGCAAATTAAAAGCTGAATCCATAGGCACTAAACAAGAACAAACTCACTGGACTCTTGAAACCTGTTGTGATCTTCATCCCAACACGAGAAAAAGTTTCATCTAAAACTTCTTTAGAGCCCTCTTGAGAACTTTGGCCGAATACATAGTTGAGTCACAGCCCTCCATACACATAAAAACAGACTGAATAATACCTTCAACCACACTCAAACTATTTACCTAAAAACCATTACTTCCTCTAACTTTAGCACAGTTGGCAGAAGCGTTTGCACAAACATCAGAATGAAACAAAGACGTTTGTTGGCGCCCGTTACGTATGACTAACGTTCAACATGAGGACTGTGTTTATTAAAATAGCAGTATGATGGCTGTAACAGGCCTGTATGAGTGATGTGTTGAGTCGAGCTGGAGAAGTGGGACCGAGGCGAAGACCCGCTGGGACGGGTGAGGGGTGTGGAGACTCGTGCTGCGTCTCACCGTGATCCCCCCCACAGACGCTTTGATTCACTGCTTGAAACCTCCTGTGGAAGCTTTTTCTGTGGATTCATTTTACGCCGAAAGGAAGATGGGCTTCCTTATACGTCCCACAGAAAATACATATTTTGAAAAGTATAAAATTAAAGAGTTGAGGAGCTTTTCAGAGAGGTTTGTTGTTTTAATCGGTCATTTGAGAGGATGGACGTACTAGGGAACCTGGATCTCTCATTTCTACTCGATTCTACCCTGCTGACAAAAACACAAAAGAACCCTGCACCGAATTTAATGGTTATAATGGGAATTGTTTGGTTTTAAAGGAAATGATAATGGTGTCTATAGGTATGTGATGGATTGAATTGGTGGGTTGTTATCTGGCAGATTAATACTGTTGGAGTAATGTCCATAACACATCACAAAAAGGAATTTTGTAATGGTTTTAATGGAAAAAGCTAATGGTTTCTAATGGTATTTCAATGGAAACCATTAGAATTTTTGTGATGATTTTTTTCAGCAGGAAAGTTAGAAGCAAAACAGAATAAAGATTGCCAAACAAAAGAATAGACCCAAATAGAAAAGCCATTCACGTTTTAACAATCATAATTTTTTTTTTAAAAAGTGTCTTATTTGAGTCTATAATAAATGAACTGAGATGTACTACAAGGCTTTTTTGTTTGCTTTTTTGGTTTGCTTTCTTGTGGTTTCACTCTTTTGTGATTGGCCTTGACTTTTTGCATATATTTACTCATTTATACCGTCCTTGTTTTTACTGAAAAGACATTGGTGTGTTATGTGTCGATTCAACCGACAGCAACCAAGATCATGATAACACAAAGTTATTGCTTAATGATCTTAACAGTTCTTACCTCTGGATTGGCAGGGTTGAACAGCACATTTAGAACTGTATCGGAATGTCTCTGGAGTTTATGAAGAAACCCGCTGTTGCGTGTATCATATATATAAGCCTGGAAGAAGGGTCAAAGGTCAGTTGCAGTAAAGACAAAGAAGTCTCAGATAATGTGGAAGGCATAGGCTGATCATGCCTATATTAAATAATGCGTAACTGTAAAAATTCAATGGAAAGTCTTTAATTTTATAATCTGTTCAAAGACCATAACCATAATAATCTAGTTATCCATCCACACATGGTAAATTGACAATCCATGGAACAAATTCGAAAATAAAGTGCAGTATAAAGATTGCATTTAAACTGTGTTTCAAAGAATACCCCAAATGACCTGAAGCTGAATGATAGCGAGAGACAGATGCATGTGAAACTCCAAAATCTCCTTGACAGTGTTTTGGCAGTGTTTATGGTTATTCTGGTCATCCTTTGCAGAAAAGTCAGTCACTATCTAGGCAGCCAGACTTCTATCAAATGCACACCTCATTTAAATTAAGCAGATTTTATTTTAAAGAAGCATTTACGAAAAAGTAATGGATTGTTATGGAGTGCGTTCAAAACTGTCTCCATAATGATTTATAATCTGAGCTGTCGGGTACGCTATCGTAGGATATTTCAGTCATTTGACTTCAACCCTCATACAGATAAGTAAATATCCTGCAATTTTACATAAAAAAACGGTGACTGCCAGTTAAATGTTACAGATTGCAACTTTAAAATGCTTAGAAAACAAATGTATAGTATAATGCAATGTGAGTCGCTTTGGATAAAAGCGTTGGCAAAATGCATAAATGTGAATGTAAAATGATTACAAAGACCTGCTTGTCTTAATACCCAAAAACGCTCACCAGTAGGAAACCTCCTGACATTGTTTCTACTTTTTCCTCTGATGGTAAAAAGCTTAGGAAAATACCACAATTGGCTGTGTTTACCATGTCATCACTCTAAAATGTGGCACAGAATCCATCATATCTTGTTGATCGCACTTGAATCTACTGCATCGGTCTTACTGCTTGGAAATAATGTAACTTGGTCTTGGAATTTTTTGGGATGGGGGGTGGAGTACCCTTACTGCGAATGTCTGTAACATATAAAAGACATCGACAAATGCATCTGGCTTATGGAACTCTCAAGACAGCCACAAACAACAGCATAGTAGCTCACTACTGTTCTGTCTGTCAGCTTCCAAGAAACACTGGAAAGCGGGCAGTGCCGTGGAGATCCTCTCAAACGTCTCCTGCTTTGCCCTGTGCTGGTGATTAATAACAGTCATCAACATGCAAGTGTTATTCCACAGACTCGTACACAATCATGGCAAAGAAACCATCTTCCTACAAGAGCGAACCATTACAATTTACATTTACAACGATGGCCGGTTAGCTTTTAAACTAGAGCTGGCGAAAACATCATATAGATTCAACAGAAGCCATGGAGTTATGAAATCTTAAATCTAGGTCATCCACATGAGCCGCAACCCAGTATGGCGAGTTGTTTTCTTTTGATTAAATTGTTGAGGAACGTTCTTCGTTTTGCAGAAGGTCATTCGGTCAGTTGTTCGGTAGAAAAACAGAGCTGCTTTAACACTACAGCACCGTGAAAGTATGGATATCCCTCTATTGTCCACATAAGAGTGAATTGTTTTGACAATTCTGGCAGAAGACATGGAGAACCTCAGCAGAAAATGTGATGCAGCTGCTGCGTATGATAAGACATACTCAGAGAGGAGAATTAAAGAGGTCACTGGAAAAAGTGGTCCAGCAGAAGAGAGATGATTGTAGGTTGCTCTTAATCTCTCGGCTCTAGCTTGCATTTAGGGTATTCATTTAATGCACAGTTTAATGCAATCTTCTACCAATCCGACAGAAAGTAGTAAATGCCGATGTATGTCAAACATGGCAAAAAAAAACTATATTTTTATTCTAGAAAAATTGATTTTTTCCCAAATCCAAACCTAAGCCCACATCTACAATAAAACATTTAAGACAATGTTTGTGTTTTTTTAACATGTTTACAACTCTGTTTGGAGCTGTTAGTTGTCCAGAAATTTTTGCCATCACCTTGAAAGGGACAGTTTACTCAAAAATGAAAATTCGGTCATCATTAACTCACACTGAATTGTTCCAAATCTATATAAATGTCTTTGTTCTGATGAACACAAAGAATGGTATTTGGAAGAATGCTTATAACCAAACAGTTCTTGCACCCCATTGACTACCATACTACCATGGTAGCCAAAAGTGACGATCAGAACGGTTCTTCTTCAACAGAACAAAAACAATTATAAAGCAAGTTTTCCTACTATGGTTGTCAATGGTGGTCAAGAACTGTTTGGTTATAAGCATTCATCTAAATCCCCTTCTCTCTGTTCATCAGAAAAAAGAAAATGATACAGATTAACAACAACTCGAGGGTCAGTAAATCAAGAAGGATTTTTTTGTGTGAACAGTTAAAAATCTGGGACTAAATAATTCTTCTGAACTAAGGTTAAACACTATAAATTTGATATACTTAGCATTTTTATGATAATGTAAGTTATGTTACTCCATTAAGAGATGAAAGAAAAGAGAGTTGTTTTGTCAGGAACAGTACTGATTGCAGAACCTCAAAACGTTTCACCCTTGGCCTTAGATACGATGTAAGAAATGTGGTCTTCAGCACTTCCATGGCAGTTTTATTATCCGCCTCAAGACTCGCAACAGGGTAGAACCGGAACATCTGCTTTTATAACTTCACATACTGTACAAAGCTATGAAAAAAGAACATTGCAAAGAATGTAGCAGGTTGAGGTATACTTACAGAATGGTCCTCTGAGCCAGTAGCTATAAAGCGACCGCAGGGTGAGAAGGTAGCGGTGCACTGATGACAACGGTTCACGTGGCTCTCGTAGCGACGGACACATCTGATTGAGAAAAGACTTCGATTACGCAAATTCTTATCCATTCAAATCCATTAAAATGCTTTTTTACACAATTAAACAGTTCGGTCACAAATAATGGTAAAGCTGCAATTTCGTAACTTTTGCCTTTATATCCACAACTCGGTTTGAAACATAAAATTAAAGGTTTCTTACCCACTTACTGTACTACATCTTCACACTGGATGAAGCTAAATGGCATCAAACTGACATTTCCAATCAAATGTGACCTGACCGCTAAACTTATAAATCATCATAAGCCTTTTATAAACAACTTTGAATCATGGTAAGGCAAGGAGACGTGAAACAAAACGGAATAAGCAGCCTAAATCTATTTCTAGGAGCAGGTCTTTGCAAATCAAACAGATGGAAAGTTAATAATCATCCGCTCTCTAAACAAAATATCATTTCTACCAATGTTGCCAAATCCCTAAGATGCATTTGTATTGACTTTTCACTCAGAGGAAAAGGTATCTGACAAACTGCTCGGGGAAGTCAAGACTTTGGCATGAAAAACAAAAGACAATCCAGGGGCATCAGTGCGTAAAGTGGATCTGTTTAAAATCATCTCTTGGTTTCCAGATCTACTTTTGGCTCTCTGTAGACATCACCCCCTCTAGTATGCAAGCAGTCATTCAGCAGATGCTGTTATCCGAAACAACGTACAGTACATTGGAACAATCCCCCTGGAGTAACTTGGGCTTAAAGGGATAGTTCGCCCCAATACACAAATTCCTTGCAAACTCCTTAAATTTCTTTGTTCCGATGAACACACAGAGAAAGATATTTGCATGAATGCTTATAACCCAACAGTTCTTGGACACCATTGACTACTATAGTAGGAAAAACTACTTATTAATAATTATAAAAATATTGTTCAGCTGAACACAAAAGAAGATCATTTGAAAAATGTAGGGAAGCAAAAAAAGTTCTGGGGCACTTTTGACTACCATTGTAATTTTTCCTACTATGGTAGTCAATGGGGTCCAAGAACTGTTTGGTTACAAGAATTCGTCCAAATATCTTTCTCTGTGTTTAACCAAACAATGAAATATGTACAGTTTGGAACAACCAGAGAGAAAGTAATTCATGAGATTCATGTGAGATTCACAATTCATGTAATTCATAATTCATTTTTGGTTGAACTATCCCTTTAAAAGATGCTAGGGGGCAGGGCTCAAACCTTCAAACCCTGAGCTTTAAGCAGTAGCCAAGACTCAACCGTGTCAACCACATTACACAAAAGACATATTTTAAGTAAATTGTAAAATTTCGTAAAAATCGTTTACATTTACACTTATCTAAAGCGACTTACAGTAAATTCAAGGTATCGATTGGAACTCACAAACTTTGCACTTCAAACATGCCTGAATATAAACCAAGCAAGTGATGTCACCTTCAAATGTAATTTTGAGTGTACATAGTTTAACAAGTGCTATTTTAAAACCCACAGAGGGGAAAATTACCCCTGGTGCTTAACCTTATCCTTATAAATATAATCCTAAAATTCGTGTCTAGTGGAGAACATTACTCCATTTACAAAGGCAGGCATAGCCATTTAAAATGATTTAATACTGCCCAAAGCATAGCTCACGTTTATTTTATCATAACCTCATAACCATACAATAAATTAACCCATTTAATACGACTTTCTAAACTGCCAAAGCGTGCCGTTCTGTCCATACAAACAAACCAGACACAGGCTACCGGACACCCCAATGCGAGGTCAAAATAACATCATCTTTATGAATGCGGTGTGCTTTTAAAGGCCTCGGTTCATGTTCTTTGCAGGCCAGGTTAATCTGCTTCTCATTAAGGGAAAAGATTGCACTACAACAGAAAGGATAAACAAATCTATTGTATAAAGCCTGCATATTTTCTTGGTTTTAAGTTGACCACCAGAGCGGAAACCGACAGCGTGCCAGCCGGAGAACTACCAGAGAACTACCAGACACCTCTAAAAATCTGAATGAAATGCAATCAATGTGTGGATAAATGAATATGTGCTCTGTTTTACTGCAAGCTGTTGTTCTGATTCGACATCTGCGATGGCATAAATGAAGAAACGAACAGCTATGGATCAGGTCCCGGAGGTTATTCCTCTTTTTATTTCTTGCTATAATAAATGCATCATGTAATCTCTCACCAAGCAACCAGATTTTTCGTCTTTCCCATCAAGTAGATAAAAGCTGTACTTGCATGACTAGAAAATAGCTGCCTGGGGTTGTTGCCAAAATGGCCGGCCGATGAACTCCCTTCCCTCAAAGGAACTTTGATATACAGTAGTCCAACGTGTCAGTCGGCCTCAGCTAAAATGTGTTTTCAATTCTGAGGTCAAATGTTAATGATGACATGTTGGCCATATTGAAATTCATATTAAAATGTATTCAGTTTACAGAGTAGTCCATTAAAAAAGAATATAAAAAAATCTGGAAAATCAATTTCAAAGACACTACAAAGACATTTAGAAGACACATTTATCCAAAGTGTCTTTCCAAAGAACTAGATTAATAATGTGATACGTTTATAGCTATTCAGTAGACAAACTTTGAGAAATGAAACAGATTATGTTGACTGATCTTTTTTGCTATGACTATCCCGCAAGCAGGGTCCCATAATGACCATGCAGCTAAAACGAAGCATAACTTCGTCTCTCGCCGGTGTTTCATAATTCAAAACCATTCTTAGCCTGAAGGGAAATAAAATACTTGTTAAAGCATCATAAATGTGAAATGCAAAACAAAGGAAAACAATCCCAGAGCAGGCAGAAAAGGGTGAGAAGCCAATGTGAAGTTTAGAGAAGATGTTCCATTAGCTTCAGTGTTCCAGGGTTCCTTGGCTTTTGGCTGAAGCTTTTGTCTTGGCCTCTGAAATGATGTCACTTGTGCTTTAAATGAAGTCTAGGGGGAGATAAAGCCGTTTCACGTGCTTGAACTCGGAGGGCTGTCAAAAAGCAAACCGTTGGAAAAATTGAAAAATACACATAAAATGGCCCCGATTCCCGTGCCGAAAGACTTCATTGCCAGACCTCACTTTGTCAATGACTGCAGGCAAAATGATGTCACCAATTCTCACATACGCTCCCGTCTGTGTTTCCCGTGTTTGAACTGCATTTATCTGGTTTCCTCGCTTTCCTCTCTTTGATAATGTTTTCACTCTCTTTTCCATTTCAACAAAACCTAAAGGCCTATCTTTTGTCACGTGAGGTTGTTTTACATGTTTCTGACTGTTCATGCTTGTCCGTATTGGACAAAGGAAGTTGGCACACCGATACTTTTAACAAAAATTTCATGCATTCAAAGTAAAAATTGGTTTTGGTGAATTCCACTAACCAACCAATTTGGATCAACAACAAATGAATGCTTTCTGAAGCTGCTCCATTCAGTGCGCATGAGGCGGATTGATTAATGTTCCTGAACCAGAACCTGACCTAAAAACTCAAGCACACGTTTCAACCAAGGCACATAACAGGGATACGACACTTTCCGAAGTTTGCAAATATGGGAAGATGTCCAAACATAATAGTTTGAAGGACAATAAAGCATAGAGGCAATTCACACCATTTCTCCAAAGTGACGAAATGAAAAGAAGTACAAGATGTCTTTCAATACCTTTAGCTGCCCTCTTTTGCGAAATAAAACTGGAAGGAGAAGGTCAGGTGCAGTATATCAATACAGACATGAATTACCGCAAAGTTCTGAGAAAAATAAAGTATGTTCAGAGACTGGATTTCTAGATCTTTCAGCAGGTTCTAGCACCAGCGGTTTGGGTCTCTTGTCTCTCCCTTCAGGGTCGAAGAGTCCAAAAGGATTTTTCCACCCTGATGCATTTACAAAGTGTTCTTAAAGAAACAGTTCACCAAAAAATTCAAACGTATTTCATTATTTTTTTAAAGCTGGCATTTGTAGAAGTTTATGGTTTAAAAAAAAAGTATGTGCATTAAAACAGCGTTGAAACGGTCTACTTAAATGATTTGCAAGTCAGCATATAATAATTTATAATTTGAGATTTTATGGAAAAGGACATCACTTGACTCCAACCCACGTAAAGAAAAGCACATTTCAAAAAGAGTAACGTTAAGAGATTGCAACTTGTTTCAATTATATGGCAGTTAACACTATCTGTCAACCTTCAAATTTATGAGAAAACAACAATTTTAACTTCCGAGTTAATATAAGATAACCTTTAAGGTGGTAAATATGGATACAAATTACCACCATTCTCACATTAAACAAGAACTGCGCTAAACTTCAATTTAGTCGTGTTTTTTTGTCGAGCGTGTGGTGTTAGGTCAAATTGCAGGGAGAAAATTCTTTCCAAAGGCTTTTTGGCTGAGGTTCGAGAAAAGAGACAGACAAGGCTCAGCTTCCAGCAAATTTGGATCTTTGGTTTATTTGTTGAAATGATAGATGTACTTATCTAACTTGTCCTAATCCCTGGGATTTCAAGTTGTTCTTAATATTCTTAAGAGTGTTATTTAATGGTAGTATCCAGCAAGCCAGTGAGCGTCCTGGGCTTTGAACATCCTGCACTGTTCCGAACAAATATCACATTCAGGAAATGTCCTTGGGATCAGGACAGCATTGCACAAAACTCTGACAGGTTATTAGTGCTTGTGTAGTGAGGTGAAGGCTCGAATCTGGATGTTAGGCTGGAAAAAATGATTTCAGCACATTCAACACCTGCTCAAAGTCTAATCCTTCTATACTGTGGCTGTCATATTCTCCTTTAATTTGTATCATTAAAGGGGTCATATGGCGCGAATACGTGTTTTTCTGTGTCTTTGGTGTGTAACAAGTTGCCCTTGCATGTATTAGAAATGTAAAATTCAACAAATTAAATTGCTGGAACAAAATAAGGCATTCTATCTTAAAGCGAATGCTCACGCAGACCTGCCTGAAATGCTTTGTGTAACCACACCCCTACAAATGTACGTCAGTTTGTGGTATTCACTAAGACACCCCAAATGTATACACAAGTAAAGTGGGCATAACTGTCAGTACAATTGCTTTGGAACCTGATGTTCCAAATATGTCAAGAGGTGTTACATTTCCGTCACACGCTAGCAATATTTGACAAATCACTACTCACTGGTTAACTGGCAAATCATAACACACCTCGCTTTTCACAGCGATGAGCTTTGTAAAAAATCTGCGCTTTCAGAGAGGTATGTGTAAAGTACAGCATTGTTTAACCTTAAATCATGTATACACATTATATAGCCAGGGAGGGCCTACCTTGCACTACGTAGGTCCCACATTTTAAGACCGTCTGTCACAGCACTGCTTAGGAAGAGATTGTATGATTCTGGGGTCTGTGAACAGAAAAGGGACCCCTGCAAAACAACAAAGAAGGGTCACATCAAAAGTTGCTGAAATTCACTCATTATGACCATTTTTTTTATATTATGTTGTGTGTGTTCCAAGTAAAAACAACAGCATGGGGTTGAGACAAAATGAGGATGAGTAAATAATTTCAGAAACCATTAATCATTCATACTGATCTTAAATCTAATCCAGGGCAACATCTTTATTAGTAAAGAAATTAAAAGAGGTTCTAATGATCATGTGCTGTTTTTCCTGATATCATCGTGATATACAAACTTAGCAAATTGGTTTACATGATTCAATTCAGAAGCAAATAACACATTATGTGAATCTCTGGTTTAATTAGAAGTGTCACTGGTTGGCAAAAAAACACACGTAATGCTATGAAACAACTCCAATGAGGGAGTGCAAGCAGGCACCCTGTGCCATCTGAGAGTGTGCAGACTTTCCAGAATCAAAGCTCTTCCCTAAAGCCTGAAATCCACAGAATGGAAAAGTTTGTCATACATTGCAGAAGACCAGGGAGACCATCTTTCTCTTCAGTTTTAACACAAATACAGATGGTTTCATGTGTCCTGCACTGTTTCTCACAAGCAAAACTTTTCCTTAAATTCTTTACCAAATTTGCCTTAGAAAGTGGAAAGGGACTGTTGCACGGGAATCTTGCAGGAGAATCCGACATATAACATTTACATTTATGCATTTGGCAGACGCTTTTATCCAGAGCGACTTACATTGCTTTGTCCTATACATTTTACATAGGTATTTGCAGTCCCCTGGGATCGAACCCACAACCTTGCATTGTTAACACAAAGCTCTTACCACTGAGCTACAGGAAAGCATATAAAGAATAGGCAGGTTGTTGGTCAGAAACGATACGAACATACATAATAATAACCGAAAATTATCGGTATTCCCTTTAAGAAAAAATACAGCAGACAATGTGTAGTGTGACTAGATGATGTTATGCTGGTATGGTGTGGTTGCTAATGGAACGTGGGAGAATGCATGTTTGCTGAAGCCAATATACTGGGTTATATTGATTAATCCAGTCGACTGTCCACTTGTGCATCCAACTAATTCCGGCTGCCCCTTTTAAAGTCAAGAGAGTCAATGAATTGACCTCAGAGTAGATGTCCCATAGGCTTTCTTAATCCTGTTTTGTCAAATGTCTGGTATGACATCAGTGTGAACTTACAAATATGACATTCAAAATATATCAGTGTCTATGGAAAAAGGCTCACATGCAGACATTCATAAAACATCAACATACAGATGGAATGTGCTTACACAACACCTTTGGCTTCGGTCAGATCCTCCCTTAACTTATTTCAAGTATCTGTCTCAATCAGTAAGATAAAGGGATTTAGACACGGACTCAATAAGACGAATCGCACAAGCGAGACCTACAACTAAGGCCCACCTTGGAAATCCTCGCACAAATGTGGTTTTGGATATCCCTGAACTTTTATCCTTTAAAGAAAAGGACCAAATTTCTTGCGTAACGTTTGGAGAGGTCTTATATAATGTGAGGATTTAGCTGCCAAACTGCACAGCCATTGAGGCTTGGAAGGCTTGTCGAGTAAATCCAACACGAGTTGGTTTCACGTTGAATCCTATCATTCGCTTTTACTTGCTTCTTTAAGGATGCCACACATTAAAGTTGAGGTTACCCTTAAATATGCAGGGTATCACCATCTACTTCTTCCTTACTGCAGTGATGTCTACCGTAGGAAGCCCAAATAAAGGAAAATCTTGTTTATTAGCAATAACACAAATTTGTACAATTATCAACATAAATCTGCGATCAATATGCAATGAATTTGCGTGTGAATACAAAATAATAATGGACGAGTACTTTAGTTCTTTGATGATAGTTAAGACGTGGACTCAGTATTTCCTTGGCATTGTTTCTTTTTGGCTCTTTGTGTCACCGACTTCATCTCGGTTGTCATGGGTTGCCAGGTCAACCCAAGAGCACAAGTGAGTCAGATGCAAAGTGCATTACTTTGAGTTTACAATTAAACCAGAGCACAGTACAGCCTCACAATAAAAATGCATTCACTACCCACAAACAGTTTAAGCGGTTTCTAATTCCAGTTTTAGCTTTTGTGCTCTAAGGTTCACTACCGGCATTAAGCTTTGTATACCTTGTAAATGACCACAGAGGTCAGAAAATGCAGAGTGCCTGGAGGAAGGGAGTCACTTTAAATCAAAGGGACAACAGAACACTTTTCAAATGGAGAGTGGATTGAAGTACAGACTAGTTCACATAAGTCCTAATACGTCTTTATTTTTAGATAGAACATGCAGAAAGTTTTTAGTTGCTTATACGTTTCACAATGACTATTATAAATAAGAGGCAACCAAAACAAATATCCGTTCAGTCAAAGATTCTTCTGATAGCCTTTTCTTTATGTTATTTCTTTTTTATAGTTTACATTTCCTTTTCCCATTACAAACCAAAGGGTATCTAATGGAAACATTCAGGTAAAATTGTTTCTTCTATGGCAATCAATGGTGGCCAGGAACTGTTTGGTTACAAGCATTCTTCCAAATATCTTGATAGAAGTTTTGTTTTTGGGTGAACTGTCCCTTTAAAGTCACCATGAAACTGAAGTTGCGATTGACTTGTTTTCTATATCGTGACATCCAAGTGAAACAGCTTTTGAAATAAGATAAAACTGTAGGGCGCTCTATCCATTTTGATTGGTTTGTTGTAAATTGGTCCTGGAGGGCAGGGCTAAAAATGCCTGGCCTTTGGACAGTCAGTATAGTCCTAGCTCTTTTTTGTTGCTTACGTCATGAGTTGTTGTTGAGATGAGCTTAATGTTTTTGATTAAAGATTACATGTGCAAATGAATAAAAAAAAATCATGCTGTGCACGGATTAATCATTTATAATCACTGCAACATTCTGTAAAACACTTCAAATTTTCCTGCTTGATTTCATGGTGACTTTAAGCTTCATTTAAAGACTGTGTGGTCTTCTCTTACCTTGTTTTGGGCGAGGTGATGGACAGCCCGACTGTGGGCGTCTGGAATCTGAGTGGCCACACAGCCGTGGTTCATATCAAACACCTGGATGGTGCGGTCAGCGCCAGCAGCCAACACAATATCTGGCGCATTATAGTTAAAGAGCTTATATACACACAGTTTAAAAAACACACTTCAGAAAGTGTCTTCTACTTGAAGTAAAACCCAATGTGGCCGACCAAACCATAAGCAAAACTGTGTATAGTAAAGCACTATTATAAAGGTCATGAGTTCAACCTCTAGATTATATACAGTAAAATTACACCCTGAGCTGGATTGCATATTCAAACGTGCATCGAAGAAAACTCTAACTACGTTACACAGGGAAATCTTATCAGTAGGATTTTTTTGTTGGTCCGACATATTACCTTTCATAAGGACATGCTAAACTATAAACGTACAGCAGGGTTCAGGACATGTACGGCATAATAAATACTGTAATCCTTAAAACATGTGATAAGGATGAGGATGAATACATAGCTGATGTATGAAAATTTGTGTATGAAAATACACAAATATCAGTGATTTATACCATGAATCAAAAGATTGAGCACACTTGACGGATTTATGTTTCTGATGATATTGAGCCAAACCAAAAGGTTGTTATGCATAAATGCTCATTAGTTTTGTGTACAAATATTGTAGTTCATGTTTACAAAACTAATTTTTAGTGGGTAAGTTGGACTGTATATTGAAGAAAAAGAAGCCAAGTGTCCAGCAACGGTTTTAAAAGTCGAAGTTGGTTGAGAGAATTCCCAGAGTGGAAAGAGCTGAAATCTAGACAAAAACTGGCTGCCATAAAGAAAGTGACAATTTAGGACTGAAGAAAATATAGAAATTCATACACATAAGCTGTATGTGAATAGCAAAAGATAATGCTAAAAGTGATATTTCACCCCCCCCAAAAAAGTGTCATCATTTACTTACCCTGTGGTCATTTGAAACCTGTATTTCTTTCTTCTTCTCCAAAAGAAGATATTTTGAAAAATGTTGTTAATTGGCCCCCATTCACTTTTTTTGCATTTTTTTATGTCCATACATAGAAGTGAATGGGGGAGAGTGCTGTTCGGTTATCAACTTTCTTCAAAACATCTTCGCTTATGTTCTGCGGAAGGGTAATATAGGTATGTAATGACAAGAGAGTAAATGAACAGTTTGGTTCCAAAATGAGATAACTCCGTTTTTAAAATGTTTAAAAAAACATATTTTTTATTACAATATCATGTTTTTATTGTGTTTTATTGTGTTAGTTAGCTGTATTTTTTCAGTTATTATAGCTTAAATCAATACAAACCAACTGCAGTTTGATTGATATTAATTGGAATGCACAATAAAAATACTGAGTTCTCATTTTGGAACCAAACTCTTCAAATTATGACCGAATTTTAATTTTGGGGTTAACAATCACAGGGCCTATTGCTCACACAATTATACCACAAAATACAACGTAAGATGAAATATAAACCTAAATGCACAGTTAGATGGATATTTTTAGGATACAGGAGTAGAAGTCATTGATCGCTGAAATTGAGGTGATGTCTGTTCCTGTCTTCATATAAAATTTTCCGGTCAGCTTAGACTTGCTTCTATCCTTATACCTGAGATATATGGGAATAGAAAAAAAGATGTAAAATGTAGAATCAAGAGACCATTGCTTTGTTTTAAAAGCATACAACCAAAAATTGAGTTGTGACTTGAAGGTGTCTAATGTTTTTGGAGGATATTTTGACAGAAATGCAATATAATATACATAACTATGTCTTCAGATGTGTATAAAGATCTTACACAATTAAGCCATCAGAATGAGCTATTTCTACCTATGCAGCGGGGGTCCCCTTCCATAGAATTCGCCATGTTGTTTCTATAGCCCTAATCGGACCAACTGCTTTACAGTCAGAGCGCACTTCATAAATGTGTTATCTCCTTGAGCAAAGAAACCAAAATGTGACGACATCTTAGTGCTGTGTCAGCCACCGTATTGCTTCAAAAGGGAGGGCCGAGAGGTGGAGTGAGCCGTTGGTTGCAATTCGCAACCTCACTGCTAAATGTCACTTGAATTCATACGGAGGACCTTTTATAGAGATATTGTTCAATTCCACATAAGGCCAAAATAATTGTGTGCACTGAATTGATGAGTCATATTAAACGAAGGCTTTGATTAAACATAAACACAAAATGATGTGCAATATCTGGCTCATGTCTTCTAAATTTCTGCTCCAGGAACTCCCAACACTTGTGTTTATACATATAAAAGCCGCTTTGATTCTTCAGAAGCAACTTTTCCGATGATAAGTGTGTGCCGACCCCTCTAGCGCAGACAGTCATACATCACCAAAAGCAAAATATATACAGACACTCTATAGCTCACTTCCTTAGAACACAGCTTCATGAAGTGTGTGATTATTATGTTAAGTCATGAACACATTAGACCAGCATCTGTTTTCCTAAGAAACTGGGGAAAGATTTATTTTCATGCTACTGTATAGAACTTTACAGATACTGAGATCTGACTTTCACTGTACTTAAACAATTGAATGAATGAAGCACATAAAAACAAGAATCAGGTTCTTTTCAGCAGTTAGGCTTAACGGACTGACTTTGGGAAAAAGAAAAAATGCTTGCAACAACCTCATACTTTGCTCAACCGACATATCTACCTAAATAATCAGGTTACTGTACAAAAAAAGAAAAAGAGCTATATTTTGACCAGTGTAGTCATTTACTGGGGCTCTCCATAGGCTGGTATGATGCGAGTTATAGCAATTGAACCCCTTTTTGTGTATTTTCACTTTCTCACTGTCCATTAACTGCATGTGTTTATATGTGTTTATATGCACCTCTTGATGTCATCTCTCGTGGTGTCCAGATGGTAAAGGTACAGCAGTAGATCTGATCCCGATGCCAGCAGTAAAAACTTATCAAGATAATAAAACTGAGCACCTCTGATGGGCTTTGCAAACTGGTCACATCCCTGGAAAACCATCAAGTCCAACAAACAGCAGAAAGTCAGCGGCCACATAAAGTCAACATTGCTGATAATTTATAGTATTTAAAGAAGTGCAAAGTACAACAAACACAGCAGTATATCAGCATGAAATATCAAACTCTCTTTGTTTTCCCCTCCTTTTTAGCAAAGATGGAGTGTGCAGAGATAAATGGAGATAAAAGAAAATGGAAATGTTGTTATTTTTGTCTGAAAAATGAGAGAAATTAAAGATTTTGATGAGTGGAATATAAGCACAAATAGACATCTAGTATAACAATGAGGGTTGCGTGCAACACAGTGCATTATAGACTACAGGTAAGACTCCACACACACAGGTCTATGAGATCAGATCAGAAAAAGAGATCGACGAGGCTGTAAGGTTGGTTGTGACAAAAGAAATCAGATTTAAGTATTGTGCAGGGGGTTTTGGGACACTTTGCACCTCAGAAGGGGGATTTGGGGTTTAGTGAGGCCTGCAAGCGTTTACTGGACAAATGTGCTGGACATGACCAGGGGCCAACAGAGATGTCATCGACATTCCAAGAGAGAAATACAGCCAAGTGAAACGCTTCTCACACAGTTCACATTCAAAAGCGTTCGTGACAGATGCAAATGAATTGCATGACTCTTTAAACTTTGGTTGCGATCACATCATTCGCTCATTCGTTTATTCTGAGCTTGACGATAATTATAGGTGCTGCGAAAGCTCAGTAAGACTATTGTATGTGAATTTCTTGTGTCAAAGGAAGGATTGTATTTGGCTTAATTGTTGATACGTTACCATGGTCAGAACAGGTTCAGCAACACTTGGAGTCCAGATGCACAGGGTGGGGTCCTCAGAAGAACTCAAAAACCACTGCTTACTATGACTCCAGAACACACAGTTCACCGTCTTACCGTGTCCTGCTAAAAGATAAAGTTCAAGGATGACATTGTTTGATGTCAAATCAAAAATGTACATTAATTCATTTAGCAAACATCCAAAGCAATTTACAAATATGAAATGAGACTTAAATGTTGGTCTGCTCATCACACAAAGCTCCATAATAAATAAAAAAGAAAGAAAGTCCCAATTGTGATTTTAATATCTCATTTAATATCTCAAGTCTCATAGACAGAAATGCGAAAAAGAGAGCAATTTTTTTAAGCCTCCAAAAAAGACCAATAAATCTCACACATGTCTCAACTAGAGCTCTCAACAAGCTTCCCAAGTATTCAATTAAATGTCATCTTATTAAATATCTCAATAAAAACTCAAAAATGTGTACTTTAAGATATAAAATTTACATACATTTTATTTCTTCATATTTCTAATTCGTTTTCTCATTTGTTTATTTTTCCTTAGCAATATTAATATAAACATCAGAGAAAATGGTGATACTTATATGAGACGATTGACAACTGAAATCCACTGAGGCAATGCAAGACAAATAGATTTTTAGAGCACATTTAAACACAGCGGACGCTAACCAAACTGAGATATTGTTTTTTTTTCTTTCATGCCATGCGGGAGACAAAAATTATGTAAACTTAGGATTGTTGTAAACAAGGAAGAGCTTAGTCCAATGAAAAGAACATATATTTCGGGGTCAAGCAGGGCCTCAGAAAGTCAGATAAGTTTCACGTTCCCTAAAGTTTCAAGGGCTGTCAGCATGTATAAAATAAAATACTCAGTCATAGAACGTAGGAGACAGGCAAAGGAATTTCACAAAAATAAACACTACAGATTTGAAGCTTTCCCACTACCTGTGTAGACAGCTGGATCGCCGGTGAGTGAAGAGTTATACAATAATACAGAACTGTCTCCAAGACCACACAAAATGTGCTTTCCATCCCCTAGACACAAGAATAAGATTAACTGAAATGAAGGTATAATTATTTGAAAATTGACATTCCTACAGTAAAAGCCTAAAATAACTACAGTACCATTAAAGACTTTATTGAATATACCTCCAGGAGGCTACTCTGGTTTGCTACCGGTGCTATACAACATCTTTATGTGAAACCACAAGCGAAGCAAAAATCAACATGCAAATTATTGTCTGTGCTATAAAGCCTATGCTATAAAGTGTGTGCCATTAAGTGCTCATGACTGCATATTCAGCTGTTAAATGGAACTGCATGCTTATGGAACATTGAACTAGTGAAATTACAGCTAATCATGTTTGTCACGGGAACCAAAGTTATTTCACAAAGCCCACAGTCTTGCACCTTCACTTACCTGAATACTGCAGAGAGCTGACTGTGGTTTGAGTTGTTGAAACTGAAAGTTGAATAGAACACATACTCGGTGCTTCACATTGTGATGGATACTCTGCTAAGAGGCTTTTCCTGTTGAACAGCACACAGTTCCTTAAAAAATTGTACACGGTGGTCTTGTGCCTATTTACTGAAAGCCATTCAACACTTACTTGTTCGTGCTAGTTTTGGAAGAAGTGTTTTTTTTTTTCTTAATGTTGGTTTGTGGTTTAAACATGGTCCTGCTATAAAATGGATAAATTGAGATATGGTTTAATTTCTAAACCATGAAAGTATGTATGCATATCAGCTCAGAAGTGGATCGCTCAACCAGGACAACCACCGGATGAGAAAATTATATATGACCCTGGATAAAAAAAGTAGTCATAAGTAGGATGGGAACATTTTTAGTAATAGCCAAAAAAACATTGTGTGGGTAAAAAAAATATAGATTTTTCTTTTATGACAAAAATCATTAGGATATTAAAGGTACAGTTTGTAGAAATCGCCTCTAGAGGGCGCACGATCAAAACAACAACAATCGCGTAGCTTGTGTAGAAGCGTGGAATGATGGGATATGTTGTCTTCAACTCCACCGCTGATATTACCGCTGATACATCAATCAGACAGGTGAAATCATGTTAGCAGAAGAGGTAAAGTAATAAAGTTTTATAAATGTTGCGTTTGATGAAATCATTTTATTTCATTATAATGAATTAGACCCGAGTAATGTAAGGTTTAAAACTAAATTGTTAGTGATAGGTGTTAGAGAAATTGTCCAATTCGATGGTGTGATAACACTGCGCAGTTTTAAGTGTTCAAATCAATCATAGAAAAGGTTATTTTGAACGTACCCACATCATTTGCAATAATGCCTGACGGACCAAACTACTTCCGTAATTGGTCTACGACAGTGTCGCACGGTGGCTACGTCCGTAAAGGTCCGTAAATATATAACATTGGCCTAGTGGTTTTAAGATCATGTTCTATGAAGATATAATAAAATTGTCCAGTAAATATAGAAAGACTTATTTTTGTGAGTGGATGGCCTGTTACAGTGCCTATGATTATTAACTTCAAAGGCAATTTTCTCAATATTTTTTGCACCTCAGATTCCAGAGTTTTAACGGTTGTATCTCCGCCAGATATTGTCCTATCCTAATAAACCACACATCAATAGAAACTTATTAGAAGGCTTATTTATACAGACTTCAGGTAATGCAAGACTTAAGAGTAGTTTTGTTGTCCTGGTTCATATAAGAGTTTGGTTCAAAATGGGATAACTCCGTATTTTTTTTATCATGTTTTTTGCATTCCAAGTAATAGCAATCAAACTACAGCTGGTTTGTTTTGCCATAATAACGAAAAAATACAGCTTACTAACACAATAAAAACATGAAAACATAAATGTAAAACAGAGATATCTCATTTTGGAATCAAACTCTTCATATATAGCACACAAAAGCTTCAAAGATACAAAATAATTGTCAAGGCACTTGATAAACAGATGCATAGTCTATGCCTGTCATATGCTTTACCCAAGATATCTAAACATTTGGATGTATAGATGAGGTGGATCTTTTGTTCACAGTTACAATGCATTCAAGCTATGGATTTCATCACTAGCCTTTGTGTATGGCCTGGAAATCAAACCCAAAAGCCAGGCGTTGCAAACACTAGGCTAGCTTCAAGAACATTTAAAGTTATAGTTCACCCAAAAGTCATCATTTATTCATCCTTTTGTCATTTTAAACTTGTAATACTTTCGTTCTTCGTCAGAAGGCAAAAGAAAATATCTTGAAGAATGTTGTTAACTGGCCCCCCATTCACTTGCATTGGTTTTGTCTCCATACAATAGAAGTGAAGGGGGCCGAATGCTGTTCGGTTACTAACTTTCTTCAAAATATATTCTCTTTTTTTCTGTGATATAGATTTGGTTCCAAAATGAGATAAAGTGTTTAAAAAATCATGTTTTTTATCATGTTATCATGTTTTTATTGAGCTTTATTGTGTAAGTTAGATGGTTTTTTTTGAGTTATTATGGCTTTTTTCAATTTGAAATAACTTTCTTCTTAAGAAGATATAAAGGTTTGAAATGACAAGTGGTTAAGTAAATGATGATTTTTTGGGTGAACAATCACTTTAAAGAAATTCAAATGTAGAATTACAACATAATGTTAAAGCAAATGATGTAATGGCAAGTAAGCTGTAATGTTAGTGTGAACAGTGCTATAGAAACAGTGTAAAACTGCATTTAAATAAATATTATGCTAGTGACCTCAGAATAAAATGCACGAAGGCATATGTTTTTTGCTCCAGTTAAACGGTGTAGGAGAAAATAGGGCTGAGTCATTAAATGGCACTCTTAAAGCAACCACAACACAGCTTTACTTCTAAAGAAGTTCCATAAGCACTTTTGCTTTTATTCATTTAATAAAAAGCATCATATAATATACATTAAAAGACCATCAAAATGTTTGTAGTAGCTGGCAACTTGACACTCATTATGTCTGGCTATTTCAAGAATTTTTAAAACCATGTAATATTTAAAACTGGTGACCCCTGTGTGCATTCTTCTGTGTGGTCTACTGACTTACCAAGGAGCTGCATTGTATCCTGATGATTTCACTTGCGTGTGAAAAACCAATGGCTGATTCTTCACGCTCTTCTGACAGCTCCCACCTAAGACAAAAAGCAACCAGGTCGATGACATCATGAGGCTTGGCCTGTATACAGTGTGAACATTAAACATCTGCATCATAAGTGCTGGTTTGTTTTGGAACAATCGCATCATCATTTGTCAACATCAATTGTCTTTGCTTTGATCAATGTAACTTGCATTATTATACCTCTTTAAAATATTTGAGTGATTGATCAATAGCGGTGCGGTATTCTACGGGCAATTATTTCTGTACAACGTCGGCTAAACTGTACAACTGGATGTTGGCCCAGAATTCCTGCATACATGTGCTATAGTTTCTGGTCTCTCTTATCACTCTGTGGATAACTTGTCATTGTCTATTCTGAAAAGCTAATGCAACTACTGTAAAGACATTATAGCCGTGTAGCTGCAGACGGAAATCAGTTAGCATGTAAAGAAAATATTTTTGTGGTTTTAACTCAAAGTTACATCTTCCAGACAAAGCAAAGCAACCTCTTGGAGTAACTGATCTGGGCTAGGAGCCCTACTATCCAAGCCAATTTATAATTGAGCACAATCATTACTTTAAGTACCATAATAATACTAAAGCAAATAAGTCCCTCTGCGTCAGAAAATCCCAGCTGTTACAATCAGAATCACTGTATTAAAAAGAAAGAAAGAGCACTAAGAAGTGCTAAGAAGTAATAGATTTAATCATCGATCATAATTATTGCTGTGGTATACCAAACGATTTTAGTTTTTATTGGAACACAGTACTTCAACAATGTACCAAAGGGAGCCAGTGGTTTTGGGTCGTTTTCTAAAAACCACCTGCTGACACAACCCATTCTTCAAAGAGATGTTACACTGTACCGAGATCAGCCTTTAAGACATCAGACCCTCAATCACACACAAATCGTTGAAAATGTAAGAACAGTGCACGTCAAAGATCGCCAGCAGTATAAAGAAATTAAGTGTCCTAGTTAGAGTATTGACTTAAGGCCCCCCAAAAAACCTATGGAATAAATGTAAAACTCAGAGGACGTGTAACTCTAGTAAGGAAGAGAAATAACGCACAGTTGGAGATGGAAGACAAACCACTCTGAAGGGGGAGAGAGAGAGAAAGGTGATGATGGATTGCTGTTACATGAAGTAGACATACGTATAAGCCCCATTTTTTTAAACAAAATCATTTTTTAGATGTGATATTAGTTAATAATTGGTGAAAACATCTTTGAAGTCAAACAAGTTTTACAATTTGATGAAACATTATAAAGAAAACATTTTACTTTTGTTATAAAATGCTATGTTGAATTAAAAAAGTACTAGGAAAGTAAATGGGTTAAATTTCACTTTAATTTTGAGTTGAACATTATTTTTGTGGCTTACGTTGTGGCTTGTCTGTTTCTGCTGTGGTTATTAAAATGCTGCGTCAGGGGTTGGACCTCGACATCAGACTGACTTACGAAGAATGACTTTCCTTACATGCTTTCCTTCCCACATATTTCAAAAATATTTAACATGAATCCAAATTCATCGTAGCCCAACGTTCTTTTAAAAATGAACAGACATTACGCTAGGCAACCATGATGACAAGAACATTCGTTTTATAAAATACTGGTTATTCCAAAGGTGGTGATTTACTTATTTAGCAACAAAATGTGTTTTTGTGTGTGTGTGTGTGATTTTGTGAACACAAACCTTTTTTTTTCTTGGGTTTCAGGCCTAGTTTTGTCAACTCAGCATTTAGAGGGGACTCGGGCACCAGAGGGGAGCTGAAAATGATGAATATAAAGTACTTCTTTGGGAGAACAACTTAAATAGCCAACTATTCAATTGCTGGAAATAATAGAATACAGAAATGTTCCATAGTCGCAGCTGAGCAACCCTTGTATAATTTCCAATGTCTACAGAAAATAATTCTTGCTAATAACACTGGGTAAATTAACTGATGGTCGACTGACCCTGACATTTCTCTGAGACTTTTTAAAAAGCACCATATGATTTTATATTACCTAGGCACCACTGAAAGTTGCTCTTCCAAAGAAAAGCCTTTCAACAGATCATCCAGCTGAGCATTATTAACCTCCGTCAGGACAACTGAAGACTCAAACAGAGAGCTCAGCAAACATAATATCTACAGAGAAATAGAGAGAGAAAGCGATAGAGAGACTGAGGGTAGTTGTCATGTTTTGCTGCAACGCATAATTGTGTCTCACACAGAGCAAAGAAACCCACGTTCCTCCCAGAATGCAAACCACAGCCAAATCTTGTAAAACTTTTTGAAGCTATAAACTGCTAATTACAGACTAGTAAAAACAGCTAAAGGTGCTTCACATGTGAAATTTAAAGCGCATTTTAAAGTTAAAAATAAGGCAAATACTGCAGGAGCTTCAGTAAATAAGATCTTGTTACTCAAGTGTTTAAAACTGAGATGTATTATATTTATAAAAACAGAATATATTATGTCAGCAGACTGTTATCTAGATATGAGACTGAATAAGACTGAAGACTGTTAAACCGACAGTAGATATTTAGACCTGGCACTTACATTCTCAGCACATCCATGGGAGATGGCCAGCGACCCTGCCATTGATATGCTCAGGTCACCTGTTGTTAGGAGAAAATCTGCATTAGTTTACAGATCCATTTTAAAACCCATCTTCAATCTTTCACCATGCAAAAAGCTTTCTAAAGCTCTATGTGAGACCAGGATCTTAAAATATGCTTGTCTTATTCTATACATTTAGTTATTCAAATACACAGACAACATTGTGACTTGCCTTAAAGTGATAGTCCACAGAGAAATGAAAATTCATGATTTACTAAGTTGTTAAAGGTTTTTGTTATGTTCAACACAAAAGAAGACATTTTGAAGAATGTGGGAATTTAAAAAGGTTCTGGGGAACCATTGACCATAGTAGTTTTCATCTCATTTTCACCTCCATTAGCTTGTGCTAAGGCAAAAATTTCCTATAAATTTGGATCAACTATTGTATATCTGTTTCTAGTTTAGTCCATTTCCCCACTGGAAAACTAACTTTCCTAAAAAGCCTTTCCAACAAGCTACCGTGGGAGGTTGAAATTTGGATGTTCGTCCTAGAGCAGTCTTCTAAAGTTTCATGATGGTCCTGGGATATTTCTGCACCTCACTGAGCCCCCCAAATGTGCCTCAAAACTTGTTTGACTTTCCCAGAGAGCTAAAAGATTTTAATTGTTCATTTAAGAGCAGCTCACTGTCACTAGTTTTATTAGGATATGTTTTAAATCAGTTGTCTTTGAATGAGTGTGTGGGATTTGTTGTATGCGTAAGATAAAACATAAAACATAATTTACCATTATAGTCCAGTTTCGCATAAAATATTTAAAACAATTATGCAATTTAAATTAGTATACACTATTTTGAACTGTCCTATCCAAAAATATCCAGAATTGAGGATAAAAATACTGCAGGTCAAATTCTTGGAAGATTGTTAAATTTGATCCGAAACAGTCATGTTAAAATATGTGTTGCAATTTTCTCTGCAGTGGGTCTCCGGGGGATAAAGGAATACTTCTGCTTTTCTTTGAGAAGAAATATAAGGAAACACACAGAAACCTTTGAACGGAAGAGTAATGAGGAGCTCTGAAGTATCCAGGTCAAGCAGATACAGGCCATCAGAACTTCCAATCCACACACAACTTCCTCTGTGGAAAAATATATAAACAAGAGATGGATTACAAAAATACATTTTTCACATCTATTGTGTGATTAATGCAGCCGACTATAAAAGTTATAATACAATAGCACATAAAGCCTACTCTAGGAATTCAGACACACAATACCACAACATTTCAATGGAGCATATTTCTAAAAGCTTACTTTTATTTGAGTAACATTTTGTTTTTCAGCTTTTGTTTTCATGGTTTGCTCTTAACCAGAAGAGTACTAAATAATTTTAAAACTTGCTCAAAGATTTGGTTTACATCCGCACTGAAATCTTACTTATTGTGGTACAATTCATAGAGGGAGAGGTCAAAGGTCACCTCTCCAATATGTTTGTTGAATCATTTATAGATAATGTTGAAGTTTGCAAAAGGGCAAAGGATATACCTAAAACATAAATATAAGTAGGAGATTTAGTTCAAATGAGGAAATTTAGTTTCACAAAACATAAAACAATTTTGTGACTTCAACCTTACTTCGTCCACTGAATACGTTTAATGCATATTATACAAAATAATCTCATCTTTTCATGTGGAAGCTTTCAGGTTGTGTCCATACAAGAGCAGCCAGAAGAATGTGCTCTATTTTTTATAAAGAAACAATGTCAGCGTCTGAAGGCGTGTCCCCACTAAAAAGCCCTATAACTGACATGACATTAAAAACCCTCTTAGCAACCATCCTGCTACAGCTACAACTGTTTTAACAGCCTGGAACTGTCAATGGTGCATAATAAAATGAAATAGCCATGAGTATAGAAAAGAAGCAACAAACCTATGAACTCAGGTGTCCAGTTAACATCACTCCCGGATGTCATGACAACAGCGCAACTACACCAACTGTGATCAAACAGTACATACCGTACAAATCTAGAAGTATTAGCCAAAAACAATACCTCTGATGCATGCTAGCATGGCCATACTTTGGTCCCTGAGCCCAGATTCTCAGAACAGGCTTTGCCGTCTCCACTGTTCCTCTCACGTCATTATGTGTTATTCCTAGAAAAGCACATAGTAGTAGATTAACAGGATCCATTTCACCTGAAGCAGATGTATCGGTTTCCACAGTCGGGTAGGCATATGAAAAAGAGCAGCCAGGCGTTTTCGAACCGTCTCTTCCATTTGGAGGTAAGTTAATGATCCTGAGGTTTTCCAGCTTCTGTTCAAGCTTAGAAAGGTCCAGTTTTGTCACCAAGCGACATTTGTGGTCCGCTGGGAGAGTGTGGCACCAAAGCTTGAATCAGAGAAAAACAAAGGGATCCTATTATACAAACTTTTCTTTGGGGAAATTTGGAGGGTCGCTTATTTTGACTTGCAAAATAGGTACATTTGAGGTTTGTGTTAAGGTTCGTATAGCATTTATAATGGGCTTGGTATAACAAAAGAAGCCACTGGAATGATCTGTTAATATACAGGTAGCAAAAAAAACGTGTGGGTGACTCACCTGTCCATCACCAGACCCTGTGATGAGCTGTCTGTTTTGCTCCATGAAGAACAGACTAAGCAGCGGAGATGCTGTGAACCAAAAAGTTCTCCCCATTTAAGATTTATTCTCTATTTTCAAGTGCTAAAATGAAAAGCAGCTTCTGTTGTGTCATTTTGGTACACAAACCTGATAGCACAGCAGACTGAAAGAGTACATCACCCTTCTTCACATCCCAAACCTGAATTTTAGGAAGTATACCGTTATGCAGTGCCTTGTAGTCCTTGTGTATTCTTAGGTTTAGTTTTTCCGGAAAATTATTTTTATACCTTAAATGTTCGGTCCTCTGAGATTGAGATGAGAAGATTGAAGTCCCAAGGACAGAACTCGGAGGTAGTCACAGGACCGAGATGAGCCTTTAACACAGCGAGCACTTCCTCCCTCTACAGGAAACAAATACAGTGGTGTCCAAATGACAACAAAAAACCCCACTGAAAAACTGGAATTTTAACATTTTCTGTGCCAGCTGAAGTTAGTGAGCTGCCATTATTGCTATAGCGGAACATATCAAATACTAACAAACTCTAAAATGTACCGTAGAATAAAATGCATCTCCAAAAAAATGGTGACTAAAAGCATTTTTACTAGTGGTGACTGACTTTTGGACCCCACAGTCTATATGTTATATTATCACAAGTTTATACCTATAAGGGGTTTACTCAAATTTTTTGAACAATCTTTTACTCCTGGGTCGCAGGTTTCATCCAAGTATTTTAATCTTATCTCTGATCTTTACGAGCTATCAATCACAGTCTGGACAATGGAATGTTCTGTATGCAGGCTTTGTGTGGTGTTTCATCTGGAGACGGATCAAAAACGGCATTTGTTTCTTTTTTGGGTCCCAGTGGCAACCTTTGCAACTCCCGCACAGAAATGGGGTTGATCTTATTTCATACCTCTGCATTCAAGACAAACACTCTGGAGCCTGAGCATGCGGCCACTTTAGAGGTCTGCGGACACAGGGACAGATGCACAACCCTGCCGAGCAATGTGCCGACCACTCTGCCTGAAGCAATTACACCTGCAATTCAAAAAATGACTCACAGAAGCTAGCCCAACTAGATCAAACCAAATCTTATTTCTCAAATCTATTCATATTTCGACACTGTGGATGCTGTTTACCCTCTTTGACTTGTCTGTAGCATCGATTTATGTCCCAGACAATCACATACTCTTCTGAAGCACTGCACAGAATCAAACGATCTTTCACTGTTCCCAACACCATGGCAGAGACATTACCATGGTGACCGGTGAGTTCCAAAGGATGCTACAGGAAACATTAAAACAACCATTTTTAATGTTAACGCAAGATATATCATATGCTAATTTAATCTCTATGGTAAAGTCATGAACAGATATGTGCATCACAAATGACCTCCAGGTTGTTGGTGGTGTAAACCCGTATGTTCTTGTCCTGCCATGGAACAGCACAATGAGAAGAGCAGCATGCCAGCTGGACATGGGACACTGGCCAGTTGCAAGTTACAGAGAAGCGCTCAATAAAGTACTGAACTGAGCTCCCATCAGCCATTGAGTCCCTTTTAATACCTGTAAGGATACTTACAGTAAACAGCTTACAGGCTACTTGTACATTTGAAGAGCCAGGTTTTTAAAATAGCCTAATAGAAAGTTTAAGAGAAAACACAGAGCCTGTTTAGGACAGGATGACATCTAACAGACCCAGCAATTAAAGCAATACAAGTAGGTTCATTCCATGCTAACCTGAAACTAACAATAAACTGCTATTTAACTCTTCAGATTGATTAAATTATATCACATGGGAATATTACTGAAGTTATTATAAATCTATTCGATGTTTTCAGTAGTTGGTTTGTCGTCCAGCAGTCATCGCGTCCTCGTCGCCTTGGAAACAGCACAGTTCCGGGACGGGAAGCTACAAGGGACATTTCTAGGCGAGTTCGTCTTTTTCAATTTGCCAGCGCCTGGGGGAAATGACTGGTGACATGGCAGAATTGTGGGAAAGCTGGTTGGGTTAAATTGTGTTGGTACTTTTCCCATATTGCAAGTGTCAATAAAGTATGCAATTACAAGTACATATAATTACAATATTGACTTCGCCGCTAAATTGATTTGACTATACAACCACTTTACATCAAATGTTGTTTGTTGTTTCTGGTTCGTTTTCGCTTCCTCCTCCCACCGATTTAAAAACACAGTTTGAACGCTCAAATCCTTCAAATGTATCTTCAATGCAACAACGCCCTCTTGTGACAAACGGTAAAGTCAACCTCAGTTTTGCAGTGGACTCAAATACATCGAGATAAACATAGTTTTAACAGTTGAAAAGATTACTAACAGGGGGTTATGGTTCTTATAGGATTTCCCTGATGACCACGATATATCATAAAATAATTGATTTGCAGGCGCTTCTGTTTAGACTAACAACAAACCCCTTCATTTTCCTCAATTCAATCAAACGGATTCGTTTTCTTTTGTATAAAAACGTTTTTTCTTTAAATCTTCCGTTAATTTGTGCGTTGAGGCAAAAATCATTGTTGTTTCTTTCATCTGTTTTTACAAACATATTTGACAAGCGGAGCGCTCTGAGCTCCTGCCTACAATGTATTATCTGTCAATGACTCTCAGCCAAACACACCAAAGCAACCAATCAGTAAAGTTTAATCTTCATCTATACACCTAAGACACACCTCTTAAATGTACGGACCAATCATCCACTCATATGATCCAGTCAATCAAGTCTCTCCGCCCAGGTTGTCTGGGAACGGAAGCCGAGCTAGGCCAGACCAACCCATCCGGATAACAGAGACAAACTTGGCTGTGAGCGGATGAACTGGTCGGATCTTTGTTATTCACAGTCTCACTATCAAGCCATTTATATTTTCGCGATTCTTCACTTTCATGCATCAAACCTATAACAAAACTAAAATACCAGTTTCCTGAGCTCGCGGCTTCAGCACAGGCTTGTACTTTTTCGATCTAGCATATTTTCCAGTGTTTTAGTTCATTCTTCTCCCCACCGACGAGGTTTTATTGGACCAAGATAGGCGGCGCGGGTACCAAGATGTCGAACCGGATGGTGTGCAGAGAAGCGAGCCACGCCGGCAGCTGGTACACGGCCTCAGGTAGTGCCAGCGACCCAAAAGCCGTCCGGGCCCGAGGTCCGGTTTAGCTCACGCCAGTGTGTATGTGTTTGTGTGTCTTAAAACCTAGTGTGCTGCCTGCATAGACAGCGTTTCTGGGCACCCATGCCGTCAGACTGCGTCAGTGACAAGAATGCTCCCTAGTTAGGCAGCTCACTTGGTTTTGAGACGCAGCCGATGAGATCAGCTGGAGGTTTTTAAATAGCTATGCTTAAAGGTTTAAAGATCGCAGGACTTATTTCTTTTTATTATTCGTCACATAAATGCATTTTCTAGTATGTTTTAGAAAAACAGCGATACACGGCAAACCACAACGCACCATATTTTTTCACTAAAAGCACATTGTTTGGTTTAGAGATCATCTTTGTTTGCACGCAAATGATTGTAAATCGAAGCATTACTATTCGCGTTCGTATAACGTTAATCATAAGAGGCATTTTTTTGCTTGATTTATGTCATTATTTTATAGACCAGTTTATTGTATTTTGTTTGGTTTATAAAGATTGTGAATGATCATTTCTGGTTGATTTACGTCACCAGTAAACCGAACCACATCTCAATCCGTGGGTCTGTAAAGTTGATGTATTTAAGTGAGGTTAAATCTTTGCCTTTTTCTTAAATATTTGTGTTGGTTTTATTTTTCTTCTCTTTTGTGTATATCGGCAGCTAAGAACATAACCAGGCCAATTGTTAGCCGGTTAGCTCACAGTCGATGTTTTTATCTCATTTTACACACACCGATTACACAAAGTGAAGCCATAGATTTATATACCATGCACACTTTTCCCTGCCCTACTTTACTAGATAAGTAAATCCAGGTATATAAACTCGCATTTTAGATGACTGGATTTACCCTGCTAACGGCTAATGCTATTTGATAAAGTTCATATGACTCTGCTGTTCTTGACAGTTGTGTTTTCGTGAGAATAAAACAATGATTTTGATTTAATCTGAAGTCAATCCATCTTTATTATTTTTCATCTGTCAGCATTTAAATGAGCCGTTCTCTTCCATTATATTCACTGTGCCCAGTCAGCACATAAGAGTCTGTAGATGGCCGGTGATATTTTTTTCTTCATGCAGCAACAACAAAGGATGCATGACAAAAGGGCTTCAGTACAGCATACACGCAATGAATTCCCCAGTCAAACACACATACTAAACAATCCTATGCATCCAGCAAGTTGTCGCCATCCTTTCACCAACATCATTAGAAGACATTTGCATGTTTTTTTCTAGGACTAATGCGTAATGCCATTTGTACAAAACAAGTCTTTTCTCAACAGAGGTGTGTCAGCCTTGGATTATGATTGTTTTCCTACAAACATATGGATTGCCTTAAAGGGACAGTTCACCCAGAAATAAAAATTCTTTCATCCTTTACTCGCCTTCATTCCAAACCTGCTTGACTTCCATTCTTCTGCAGAACAAAGAACGTCGGTTACCAAACAACATTCAAAAACGATTTTGTTACAAAGAAGAAAGTCAACCAGGTTCTAAACAAAATGGGGGTGAATAAATGACAACACAATTTTTCTTTTTGGGCCAACTAGCCCTTTAATTGTATTAGCTTTTATCACACATCTATGAACATTTCAACCCATATCGGTCAAATGCTAAAAATAAATATTTGATTTGTTTATAAATGTGCTAACTTTGAAATGACTGCAGTCACACATTGATTCATATTCAGATGGGGCTGCTGTTTTTAGGATCATCAGTATGTAGAGAGATTTATTACATTTGTAGATTTAAGTAATGGCTGTTAAAGCCTGAACAAATTGGTTCTATCTTTGGCTTATTTTTCCCAGAATCGGTTAAAAAGTTGAAATGTCGATTTGTCCTAAAAAGTGCTATCACGTCCTGCCAGACTCTGATAAGAAAGTCATTAGAACATGGACAATGATTCTGTCTGAGGCTGAAATGTTGCTGAAGTCAACACAATGTTCAGGTTAGCCAGTTCTTATATTGAGTCATTATTTGTTGGTTTAGGAGTCCACTGGTGACACAAAGAACTCACTCTTTAGACATACAGAGAAAATACAGGCTCCAGAAGACAGAAATTAATGATATTGTCATGGATTAATTTTACGAAACCTTATTAATATATATATATGAAGAGTTTGGTTCCAAAATTTGTTTCTTCCGTTTTTTTTTTCTCCAAAATCATGTTTTTATTGTGCATTTCAATTAATATCAATCAAACTGCAGATGGTTTGTTTTGAATAAAACCATAACAACACAAAAATGCAGCTAACTGACACAATAAAAACATGGTAACATAATAAAAAACATGAGTTTTGAAAAATGTTAAAAACCGAGTTATCTCATTTTGGAGTTTGGTTCCAACAGTAGTCAAGTTTTATGTCCATTGTGATTTATTTTTTGCAATGTGAGAGTTGAAGACAGTTTTTGGTAGAGTACTGTATTTCAGTAATGAAAATGATACTACAAACCATTTGGAAACCATTCCAATTATCTTCCTCAGTGCTGTTTCAAAGTTGTGAAATAACGTCTGCACTTAATAATACCATATTTATCTGTCTTCACTTTTAGGATCCCAGCTTAACGCACAACTTGAGGGCTGGTTATCTCAAGCACAATCTACAGCGGGTCCTGCCAGAGCCATAATAGCACCGTATGTGAAATCTAAACAAGGTTAAAATAATAATTATTCATGTTTTAACGTTCTAACACCGGTTCCATCTCCGCAGGCACGCCGGCTACACTTACTGCGGAGCGTGTGCTGCTCACGCGTACAAGCAGGTGGACCCCTCTGTCACGTAAGTGTCCGTCATGTCGTCTTGGTTAAATTCTCCTCTAAAGTAGTCTTAATGAGTTTGCAATGGGGAGAGAGGTAATCACAGCTCTCATCCTGCAGTCGCAGAGTGTTCATTCTCGGCCCATCTCACCATGTGCCGCTATCTCGCTGTGCCCTCTCCTCGGCCGAGGTCTACAGAACACCACTGTATGACCTGAGGATCGACCAGAAGGGTAAAGAATCTCATTTCCCTGCTCGCTGTTGAGAAAAACTCAGTATTAAACACAGACTGAATGGCAGTGCATATGGTGTTCGTCTAGATTGTTTTTCTGGCTCATTCGCTCTCAACCCCACGAGATTTCTGTGCCCATTTGCAACCTCGGAAATGACTATTTGTTCTGACAATATTGTATTCACAAGATGCCAATAGTGTTCTAATAGCTTTCATTAGCCATAAACGTGACATATGTGGATAATAGAAATATGAGAAGTATGTTGTTTTTATGCTTTCCATATTAATGTGGCATTGTGTCATTATCATTGATCGACTTTTCTGTTTATAATTACTTCATGTGAACCAATGATGTGATGGCACAAGAGGGATTTAAGTGACAGCCCCATCCCTCTCTCTCTCTCTCTCTCTCTCTCTCTCAGTTTATGCTGACCTGTGGAAAACAGGCATGTTTGAGAGGATGAGTCTGCAGACAGACGAAGATGAACACAGCATTGAGATGCACCTGCCTTACACAGCTAAAGCCATGGAGAGGTAACATTCGCATATCAGCACCAGAATCTTTAATCCATACTGACTACATAGGCAGCATCCTAACCGAGCTCTATAAATGACCCTCTTGTAATGGCATATCTAGAAAATCTTTTAATGCATATCATCATCGTTCAAACCTAACAAGTTTCTCTAAGCATAAAAATACATGGCATAGGGCTGTAAATACATGTCGGTATCTCAAAATATGTATACATGTGTGATATGTGTTTATAAATACAAAATTAATATGCACAGTACACAGACAATATATTATGTTAACATATATTATGTTATTAGTCATAAAGGCTTGAAATGACAAGACGGGGAATTAATGATGACAGAATTTTCATTTTCACATTCACTATCACTTTGAGGGATGTCTGCCTTAAAAATGTCCAAAACACGGAATTCTGAAGTTGACACCTTTTGGAGGAGTCGTGATGGCGCCTTTTGAGGCATCTCACTAGCTTTTGGAACAGTCAATTGAACAACACTACACTAAAGCCAAAATAAAAGCCAAAAAAGCTTTCATTTAGCAGATGCTTTTATCCTAAGTGACTAACAAACCTGGAATAGCAACTATGTAAGCAGACCATTTTAAGCCATTTGGCACCTCGTGGCTCCCTCCTGATTTGTATACACAACTCCCTGCTGAGGTGTCTCTCTTCATAACATATGTACTTCTGTCTGTAGGACAGAATTTGCATAGAGAATAAATGTAAAGAGAGGGAATCATCGATCAAAGTTTTGACTCATCTCTACGCAGCAGCTAAGAGCAGCGTTATTGACACACAGTCCACCTCCTCTGCCAAATCCACTAATCATGTTGTCAGGATGTGTTTACCTAGTGCAGTGCGTCTTATAAGTGTGCTGTGATGGATGAGCTGTTATTAATTCAAGACCATCTCTTTTATTCCATGCCCACATACTGTAACCTTAAAGGGGTCCTATTGTGTTTTTCACATTTATTTAATGTTATGTTACTGTTTGAGTGTAAAACGTCTCCAAAGGTACAAAGTCCACTACAATGGATGATATTCCCTCTTAAAGAAAGTAAGTCTTTGTAAAAGGGCATAATAGGACCCCTTTAACAATCTGTTCGATGAACAATAGAAATGTTTCAAAGGGTCTTCAGCATTTATCATTTGGATTCCTTCTACTCATCTCTGGGTAAATGTTGACGTAGCTTAACTGGTAAAGCATGGTGTTTGAAACGTCAAAGTCATTTTGATTTGATTTCCTGGAAATACAGAAACTTATTAAAAGCACAGGACCTTGCATGCACTGCAAGTTGCTTTGGATAGAATAGTTTGCCAGATGTATAAATGTAACTCAACCCTCAATAGAGCTATAGATTAGATGTGTTTTGATGTGAAAGTAATGTGAATTCAGCATGTTTCTGATGATTTTGGCATGGCATTCCAACACACACCGAAAGGTCAACAGCAGTCACAAAAGAATATTTATAAACATGAAAATGTCAAACTCTCATCTGGAACATGGCAAGTGATGGGTTTCTTTTTTCGATTACAGCCATAAAGATGAATTCAGCATCGTGCCTGTGCTGGTGGGAGCTCTGAGCGAGTCTAAAGAACAGGAATATGGGAAACTTCTTAGCAAATACCTGGCCGACCCTTCCAATCTCTTTATCATCTCCTCTGACTTCTGCCACTGGGGTTTGTGTCTGCTCACGCTCTTTTGGGAAAGTTGAGAATATTGTTATTGTTAGTGGCTGATGTTAGCACAGCAGTAACATATCAAAGATCTCTTTTCAGTTAGGGTGAGAGCAAATTTGGAAGATATATTTAAAACGCTTAAAACAACAACACCCTAATGGAATGCCTTAAAGGGATAGTTCACCCAAAAATGTTAATTCTGTCATGACTCGCTAACCTGCATACATGCTTTGTTTGGTTGAACACAGAGAAAGATATTTGGATGAATAGTTGTAACTAAACAGTTCTTGGACCCCATGACTACCATAGTAGGACAAATTACAATGGTTGTTAAAGGTTCCCCAGAACTGTTTGCTTTCCTACATTCTTCAAAATATCTTCTTCTGTGACAAACAGCACAAAATAATTGCAAGGTATTTTTTAACTATGGTAATCAATTGGGTCCAAGAAAAGTTTGGTTAAAAGCATTCCTCCAAATAGCTTTATCTTTGTTCAACAGAACAAAGAAATTCATACAGATTTGTAACTACTTAAATTTGAGTAAATGATGACAGAATTTTTATTTTGGGGTGAACTATCCCTTTAATTTATATAACTATGTTAAAAAGGGTTTTATATCCAATAAAACAGTTGACTTAAAATGTCACACAGGGATTACAAGTCTGTCAAGGATTTCACAGACTTCTCACATTTCACCACAGAAGAAAGTGCATTTTAGTTGTGTGTGATTATTTCTTCATTTCGCCCGACTCAAAATTTATGCTCAATATAATGCAGCATTACAAACAGCAATGTAGCGTTTTGTCAGATTTCACAGCACTAATCATTGGAAAAAGTAGCTAATGACAGGAAAAGCTACACTGTTTTAAAACCAGCTGAGCTACTGTCACACTACTGGAAAAGTAGCTCATTTGTCACCTACTTAGTTGAAATGTGAAATGCACTTCTTGTTAGCATTAAATCCAGCAACATTTACAAGCACTGAGGGATGGAGTTTACCGAACATCTTTTTAAAGCCCTGCTCTGGTTTTATTGATTCATGTTTTTGTTGGTATTTTATTCTTGTGAAAATCTGTTGCGTTCCGCAGGTCAACGTTTCCGTTACACCTACTTCGACGAAAGTCAAGGAGAGATCTACAGATCCATTGAGCACCTTGACAAAATGGTAAACCTGTTTCTTTGACCCACTCGCTCTTAACTAACTTAATGCCTGACATATGAGGTTCACATGCAATTGGCCCATTAACTTTTCGGATGTGGTGCCATTTGCTGTTACTAATCTGTGCTAAGAAAAAAAAAAGGTGAGGAATTTTTCTCCAAGCTATAGAGTCATTGTTATGGTTACTTTGACGTGGAAGCCTGTGATTCAAAGACGGGCTTTAATACTTTCCACACAAGACGCTCTAGCCAATAGCAGATGTTCATAGCAACCCAACCTCGCTAAAGGCTTAACAACTTGGTGAAGTACTTTTGCTTCTGTAAGGTAATTTATAATTCTGGAAAACAATCACAGATCAAACCAGATGTTTACAAAATCAGTTACATCATGTTGTGAAAATTGTTAATGAGATCAACCGTTACCGTTGAAATACATCCATGTTCAATTCTGTTTTAAAGGGAATGGGAATTATAGAACAGCTGGACCCCATCTCCTTTAGCAATTATTTGAAGAAATATCATAATACTATTTGTGGTCGCCATCCCATCGGTGTTCTTCTTAATGTAAGTACATAATGAATGAGTCATAGAAATGGTTTTGTGTATTTCCCCAGAGTTATTTTAATACATTTGTGTTGCATTATTAAAGCCAAAGCTAATAAGCTTTTAAAGCAGCTTAAGTGTTTAGTTTAGCACTTCACTAGCATCAACGCCTGTTCTTTTTGTCAAACTTATTTTAGTCCAACATCTATTCAACATTGCCGTCTGTGACTCTTCCTGTGAATCTCTTCTCTCCAAAACAGGCCGTGGCGGAACTGAAAAAGAGTGGCATAGATATGAACTTCTCCTTCTTAAACTATGCACAGTCGAGCCAGTGCCGAAACTGGTCGGACAGCTCGGTGAGCTACGCTGCTGGAGCTCTTGTCGTTCATTGAGATAAATTCTCCCAGGAGTGGCGGAGCCTCTCAGAAGACCCCAGAATCCCGGCCCACTTCTCTATACTCACCTATATGCCTTTGCCCTCCCACCTGTCCAGTTTCCAATCAGATCCTTTCCCATCTTCTGTTATTCCCTATATATCTTCTATAGAGGGGCATAAGAAGCTTGCTACAGCTGGGATCCTCATTCGTATCCTGGGTCCAGTTATTAGATTCTTACCTCCTTTATCCTACCAGACCCTGTTATCCACGTGAGGCATTTTTGATGAGGCTATAGAAGTGTGTAGTCGCAGTTTTGGGTGTTGCAAGGTCAGATCTGTGGTGGTTTATGTGATGTTAGGGGGTCTTGAGGATGTATTGGTTTGCCCTTGATGTTAAAGCAAGACGTTATTATTCACTTTGAATAAATAAATAAAAATGTATTTGTTTTGCCTATATAATCTATAAAAGAAATGCTGAAAAGGCCGAAAAATCTTGCCGAAAAATAAGTAACAAGAAAAAAGACTGCAACATGCCACGTCCATATACACCATGAGAAGTGTCATAGTAGCTACCTGATTATTTCTTTCAAAGCTTACTGTTATAGTTTTTAACAAAGGGCTACACAATACCCACTAACCCTCCACTGTACTGGATATACCAAAAATGTTTTTCTTTTTGTTTAGCTAAGCGTTTACTGTAGTCAGATTTAAGTCTTTACTCCTATGTTGTTGTTTTTATTTTACCATTATTATTCCTGTACTTTTATGCTTGTATTTTACATATAATCAAAAACTGTGTGGTAGCTTATTGAAGTGTGTGAAATCTCCTGCAACAGCAGTACATCTTTGATTTTATGCTAGTTCATGTGGATTCAATGCCCTCATTCAGACTGCCTCAAAGGGAATGCTATTCCATAAAATCACAGATAGGAAATAGTTTATTCTCACTTTACCTCCTCATAGTAGTTAGCGGCCGTGTTTAATAGCTGACCACTTGTTAGCGACGCACCCCGTATCGAGGAATCACCAGAGGTGCAGTTTTGAATCTCTCTCTCTCCCACGTCTAGCTTTCCTCCCATCCAACCCAGACCTCCCAAAGAGCACAATGCAGCGATATCTCCTTTGTTACCCCAGATAGGAAACCATCCATACACGACAAGAAGCAAAGCTCCTGTTTATCTCCAACAAGGTTTGACACATCTCAAACCAGAATATCAAAGCAGAAAACAGACAACGCATGTCATACCATGCAGATGTGCCTTGGTTCAGTGTTAAACGTTTTTCTTTTTTTCTGTCCTGTGCTTTCCACCTCTTGTCCACCCTCCATCTTCATACAAAAGCTCGATTTAGATTTTTTTTGCTCCAATGGATCGGTTTTCACTGTACATGTAAAAAGTAGGGGAAGAGATTCATTAGCTTCACCAGAGAGTCCGGCGCAACACAAGTTCTGGAGAATCGCTCTCATCCTTTACTGTTAGATTTGTTTCAAAGTTTTCCGTTAGTGCCGTTCATTATTATTCTACTTGCATTGTTATTATTGCATAGAAAATAACAGTTCACATGTTGTCAAACCTATGTCAGAATTAATTGAAGCGCTCCTTAGCGGAGTCATTTTTGAATCTCAGGTTACATCGAAGCATTACAGAATTCTCGCCTGATATGACAAAAGGGTCATGGCCGATGTTGCAAAGGAAAAATAAAGTGTAACAATAAAAATTATGATCTTGTATCTTCTCTTTTCATTTTATAGTGCTTTTGTGACTTATGTGATACTATGGTTTTTGACATGTTTTATGAGCAGTTTTTGAGAAATGTTTTTACTGATGTCAGGTCTGACCAAGATTTATTTAAGATGAGCACTGTCATCTATTACAACATGAGTCATTCTTGATCTTGATGTGCTCCCGAGATGTTGAAGACCCTTTTTGTTTGGAAGTTCCTATTGTGCAACAATCTACGATCAGGTTTGGGAATAAGCAAATTCTGGTCAGATTACATTTACATTTTTTCATTTGGCAGACCAGTTAACTGGTGACCACATTCTTTAGTCTTTACCCGTTACCAACTGACTACCATTATTTCCAAACAATGTGAACTATTGCGATATATTTGCACAGCATATAGCCATAAGGCTTTAAAAGAATTAAATAGGCACATAAGGGCACGTCATTTTGTCTAATTGCTTTAACACCTTAATATTGAAAACAGAGCAGTTCTGCATCGCCTGATTTAGTCTTCACATTAAAGAGGATGCATTTTAAATTGGAAGAGCACATACAGGGAAGCGCATCTGTAGAACAGACCAGTTTACCTTTTATTATACTTTCTAAATTCTTGTGGCAGAAGAGCTTTTGTCTTTGTTTATTCTCTGTTTATTCATTTTTAAAGATGTTTACTGCTTTAATCATCAAAGACTGTTAAGCAAACAAATTCGAGTTTCCCATAGTTTTGCTATCATTCAAGGAAGTTCTAAAAGTGGCTTTACATTCCATACAGGAAAGTTTAAATTATGAAATGTGCAAATAGATATTGTGCTCAAATTAACAATTTGAATTGGAATTGGTTTGCAATCCAAGGTGGGGGTTAAACCCGAAATAGGGGGGTAAATACGCCTGCATTGCGGTTAGTTGTTTTCCATAAGTTCGGGGGAGGATTTGTTACGAAAGATGTGCAAAGTGGACTCACACTGACTGTTCACAACAGCTATTAATTTGTGACATATGTCTGCACAAATGTTGTAGCACAAAGACATGCATTGTTTGTAGATCTAAGTAGATTTAAACAGGAGCTGAGGCGTATAGTCACGATTGTGAATTTTTTGTATCACATCTTATTCAGTGTAATCATAAAGTATTTGGATATGGAGACGAATACTTCAAACGTGTGTTTGTTTGTGCGTACGTGTGTATCCATATATACACAATGCTTTTTGTCCCAGGGTGGGCAGTTTAATAAACAAATCTAAGCAACCAAAATTCAAGAATAAATCCTCTGTAACAATTTATTAAAAAAATATATATATATTTTTTAGATCAGCAGGCCTATATATTAAAAATATTTCCCACTGAGGATGCTGTGCTATTTTAATTGCACTTTTTTGTGCAGTTCTTTATTGCACTTCGTATTTGAATTCAGTATTATTTCAGTATCTCCAAAGGTTTTTCTTGGAATCCTTTACTAATTTGGATTTGGGTTCATTCTGTATTACATCTTTCACACGTTTCTAGGGCTTTTTTCTGCAGGGAACAGGAGATGGTGATTCCCACCGATTGGTCCAGCTGAACAAATAGCACTTCATCAATCTGTTCTCAGTTTAGCTATGTTGACATTTCAAAATCTCCTGAGCCACTTCAGGTTGCATTGAACACATTTGGGTGAGGTGGATGCTGTTACAGCGAGTTTGGACGCAGGTGTCAGCTGTGGTGTCCACAAGTTTCTTCTCTGAAAATGACTTCAATATTGGTCTACAGCTTACATCATGCTGTCTAAAGTCATAAAACAATAAATTGTAAATTTAAGAAAGTGTTTTCTTTGGTATTTTTATGGAGCAGGACAGACTGACTTTAAGTTCCATCAAGGATAAATTGCTTCACGCTTTCTGTTCATTTTTTAAATATGTTACAAGGTGATTTTAAGATCATTAGTCACGCTGTAAAAAAACGTGAATGTTAAGCACTTTAAGCATAATTTGATTTGTTACCCTTCCTGTTGTTTTAAGTGATGTTTGTTGAGTGACTGCGTTATATTAGTGACATAAACACTCAAAGGTTATTGCTAACATGTATAAACGATGTGAGGGGAAAAACTCAGGCGTACGTCCTGCTGTTTGACACAGTTTCCTACATTCAAACCATTCTAGCGTAGGCCCGTTCTCAGTGGGTGCTCCAGTAATTACAGGAAGGGACCTGTTGTGAACTTCAGAGGTTGACATGTTTTTCTGTAAGTTAATAGAATTGATCATGCGCTAATAATCTCCGGGTTGCATGATTGAAAATATTTTTTCACCCGCAGAAATCGTCTGAACTTGATTAAAAGATCACGCCAAACCGTTAAGGGAAACACAGTTTGCTTAGATTAGATCACAAAGTGTACATTTGTATGCCACAATGTCCCAAAAACATGCGCATCTGCATAATGGAAATGTGGTGGCACTCGTGTGGATTCTCTTATTTGAACAATCAAAAGAATTTGCCTTTTAGACCAGTTTTTATTTGTGCAAACACGTGAATGAAACGTCCTTGAAATCTTTTAAACAAATGCTAAATCCGCTGTTCTAGTATTAATATTCTCAATTCATTTCGTTGCAGGTAATCAACATGGTCTTTCTCACAAAACACGTTTGCCAAGTCTCACAGAAATGCCATTAAACATGTTTGTCTTTTTGGACCATTTAGTTAAAAGTGATGCTGACGCATTTCTCCCACCAGTGCATTACTGAAACCCATTTTCTCGAAGTGAAATCTCTCGAAATGTGTCAAAAGGGAAATCTCTTTCAGAAAAGCATTGTCACTTTTCAGCAGGGTGCATGCTGTAGCATGGTTAGGACTGAGCTTTGAGTTTTGGGGGAGGAGCTGCTCTGATTCGCTGTGCATGCAGAGCTTTGGTGAGGGGTTAAAAGGGGAGATCCAACAATATAGGCTCAAACCTGGTCTGGAACTGGACGGATATCTGACCTCCATGCAGTGTCAAGAGCTACTGGTGCAGGGCCTGAGTTTGGGGATGATCCTGGGTGGGGTTATGCACTTTGTTTGTCTCGTGAAGTCTCACGCTGCCTACGGCCGCTACGTGGATGCTTCTACCAGCTCCGTGATGGTGTCCGCGAGGCTCGCTTGGTTCCTTCAGGAGCTACCTGCTCTGCTGGTGTCTCTGCTTTTGTTGCTGATGGCGGATGGGAATCAGGGCTTTAAAGGACAACTGACGCTCTGGATGTTCTGCTTGCACTACTTCCAAAGGTAAGATGTACGCATGATGGGAAATCATTGGTGGCTTACATGCAAAATACTGATGAGTGACTGTTTGTATACAATGTTTACTAAAAGACCATGATGGCTTTATGTAGACGTGGAACCGCCTACATTTATGTATGGCCAAAGTGCGTTCTTGCGGTCTTTCTGCTACCCTTGGCTTAGCTGGTATGCACCGAACCCAAGGTTTGTCATTTCACGAATCCTGGATATGTTATCAAGCGCACTCGGAACAAATGAGGGATAAAATCTCTTAATCCAAACACAAAAGACAAAGCACCCGGAGGAATGTTCTAGACTCCTGTTTCTGAGGTTATTTATGCTATTTTGAAGTCAAGGCTGCTGAGAACAGAACCGAATTTGTTGAGGGAGATGTGATCTGTGTAATTACACATGACAAGGTCGAAATCGTGTATATAAGAGATAAACACAATCAGGGGAGATTTGATATTGATAAGAAGTGACGGGTTTGTGAACAGGTTGAATTCACAAAAGAGTAGACGCATAATTACAAATAAAAATGTAAATTAAAACGAACCCGCAATTCAAATTGTATCGTACTGAACATGGGAAATCTAATATATTTGTTTCAGGTGAATATAATAACATGCATTGATAATTAATGACCTCAAGAACAAATACGAAAAAGCATAACGCAATTCTCGATTTTAATCAGTATTGACATTTGCAAGTACAAAGCAAGTTTGGGGGTTACACACAGGGCACAGACAAGATGGTCATGTAAGTGTATGATTTTTCTGGTTTGCAGGAGCTGCATCTACTCTCTGCTGACCAAAGGACGGCCATACCCGTTCATCATTATGCTGTCGGGAATGGTGTTTTGTTCTATCAATGGCTTCCTTCAGGCACACTATCTGTTGCACTGTGCTGCATATCAAGACCTCTGGTTTTCTGATGGTCATTTCATAGCTGGTAAAACTTGATCACTGAACAAATGAGTTTTATACAGTGCGGTGCACCATGCAGAATCAGTCTTTCACATTTGGTCGCTTAGCAGATGCATTTATCCAAATAGTATATCTGCCATGGAAAAGCTACAGTTACAATAACCGCAGATTCTCGTGCCAAGTTTTATAAATAACATAAAGGGACTTGAGCAGGAGAAAGAATGCTGAAGAAAAGGGACAAAAAACAAGGACTTGTATTTACAGTTATTCTGAGTTTTTGCAAAAGACTGCTACAATGATATTTTAATAATGCCGTTAATTTAATGTGCTCCTGTGTCTTATGTAGAACAACGGTTATTAATACTACACTTGTGATTGCAAATATAATTAACAGATATGATACATTAAAATATTTAATGTCAACAACCAGTTGAATAAAGTGCTCTGAAAACAATGACTAACATTTTGTGGTGATACATTGTCATTGACGTTATTTAGGTTATAAAAATATCTGTATGTATATCAAATCATGCATTATATTACATGCAATTTTTTGGGTGATTATTTGTTGTGCTGAACACTTCCATAATTTTTATATTTATTATATAAAAACAATAATAATGGAGCAAAGCTATAATACAATGACATTAACTTTTTTCTAGGTTTGATTCTATTTTTCATAGGAATGGGGATCAATATTCACAGTGACCACATTCTTCGCAACTTAAGAAAACCTGGAGAAGTTTCCTACAAAATCCCAAAAGGTATTGTTTTAGCTTGAATAACACTCTTATAATTTACTTGATCTCAGTCTGTGTGAGCAAACTGCAAATAGCTTCATTAAACGCTGGACTGATTTATGTGTTTGCTGTAACTGCAGGTGGCTTGTTCCAGTATGTGTCTGGAGCGAATTATTTCGGGGAAATTGTAGAATGGCTGGGCTACGCTCTTGCTAGCTGGTCTTTACCCACATTTGCTTTTGCTTTTTTCACCATATGCTTCCTAGGCCCTAGAGCCTATCACCATCACAGGTAAAAAGACCTATCAGTAAATCCCTTATCACTAAACCGGATGAAAATATATTGATTCAAAAATGAACCACAATGTTATCTGGCTGCACATTTGTGCTATATGTTTCGAAGAGGTACTTCATCCATTCAACTGAACGAGTTAGACAGTACAGTGCTGCAACACACACTAAAATAAGGAATGCATTTTCATTCTATAATCATTTCCAGATTCTATATTGAGAAGTTCAAAGATTTCCCAAGATCAAGAAAATCTCTCGTACCATTCATCTTCTAAACAACCTGGACAGCCGAATGACGTTTTACAGCATTCTGACAGATGGACAGCATTAAATCTTTCAGTTCCACATGCAATTTTAGTTTGTTTTTATTACCTGAATTAGCATATTGTATATTGTGTAAATTATTGGCACACGTAGAATTTTTTTTATTTATCACTCGATTGTCATATTTAAGATTGTTGACCTTTTTCAATATACTGTATTTAAAGGATTAAATACATACATTTACATTTTCCAGTAGCCTACTTTCTCTTGATTTACAGCAAAACTGTATTAATGTTTGTGCAAATTCCCTTTGTTAAAAGAAGGACAAATATATGGTTATACATATTGAGAACTAAGAATGTTTTGTTTTATTAATTGCCAATCTTCAAAAAAATTACACTTTTCCCGTATGCATCCATTGATCTGTAGCTTTGTTTGCCAAAGGCAAATTATAACTTCATATAATTTACTGGAGCTCATCTGAATGACAATAATGTGCCTTAATTTGATCGTCATTTAAATGAGAAAAGAGATGTCTGAACAGAATGTAAACTGAATTATTTTCTTTTGGCATCACATGAAGTGCGGAAAGGCGACTGAATGACATATGGGGAGATCCAACCTGTGGGCTTAATTTTGCGTAACCATTTACGTGTCGTGACTACATACCTAACAAATTATTTAATGCAAAAAAATATAACAAATTATAAACTTACTTTTTATTATTGTCAAATTACGGCCTTGCAACAAGATTTTAATGTTTATCTTAGTCCAACTTGTATATGAAAAAGTGTCTTACCTTCTCTTGTTCTTTCAGCGTGACGTGTTTTCATTTTCCCACGTAAACAAGAAATGTTGAGTTCTATTACTTACAAGAAAGTGGCAAGAAACGGGTTATAATAGTGCACGGTTTTACACATGTTTGTGTATAAAACTAGAGAGATCACGCCAGCGTTATTGGATGCAAAGATGATTATCATAATGTGATTACTACCGTGCTGAATGCTGCAACTGACCAATCAGAATAAAGTATTCCAGAGAGCTGTTTGACTATTATCAAATAAAGAGGAATGACCCATATGGAAATAAAGACACACTTTCAAGCAATAAAACCACATATAACCGTTAATTAAATAGCAATTTCTGCGTAAGCAGCTTTCTAAACCATGTCAATGCATTGCAAAAAACAACTTACAAAAACTAAAAGGATGCAATAAATTAATGCTACAATGAGGGTTTAAAATCCACACTTTACAGTAATTTACAGTCCATTTAATCTATACATTTTATTTGCATTCACACAACATTTCTAAATCCAAATAGTTTCTGTTAATATAAAACTTTTAGTCCTTTTATATTTCCCACAGAAATGTCCCATCAGAGAAGTACCCTCATTAAAGCTAAGGGATTAAACTTCACAACACTGATACTTCATTATTTGGTATAGGCTCAGAAATCAAAGAACACTCCAGTGTTGATGCCTAAGAATTACAGTACATCAACATAACACTTGGCCACATTTCCCTCTCAGGAAATTCGCTATGCAGTTTGATGAAGTCATATTATCAAACAATCACAACATTTATTTTTACAGTGCACTTGTTGTGGTGCTGAAGGGCACTGGAGAAATGACTTGGTCTCAATTAACTTCGAGTCACATCTGCCAAAGACTGGTAAATTAAGAGAATGAATTAACCATAAACATTACAAGCCAACTTTATATAAAAAAACAATTTCCCTTTTGACTTTACTTGCATACTTATGAAAATAAAAGTATGAATTTCGATTTTGTTCCTTGTTATTGTTTTGGTGGCTTTCAACCTGTGTATTACAAGCTCATTTCTTTCTATAGGGCTTTATTATATAAACATATACAATTATATTTGTATAAAAATAAATTACGCTCAATTACATTCTCATCCAAATTTAATTTACATCCCTTATTATGTATTTTACATCTAGAACAAGATTAGCGATCTCGACAGCGACATTCAAAGCACTGAGCTTGGCAGAGAAGGAATCTAATATTTTCGGCTGGTTGTCAGTATTTTCCAGGGAAACAGGACAGAATGTGTGGTATGCTGTATTTAAAGGGGTCTTCTCCAGGTTGGATCTGTCTTCCACCAGGCCACAGCCACATGCCCGTTTAACACTGTTGTGTAAGTCCATATCTGGGACCCAGCGGTGAGCATATGTCAAGTCAATGAGACAGTCCTGTCCATCGTGTTCTAAAGAAAGAGTCACAGCTCGCAGAGAACTGCAGAATACCTCCGCCGCCATAAGAAACTCAGAGTGAGAGACACCAAGACTTGTAGCTGTTTTGGCGACCATGGACTGAGTCTGGAAATAAAATAAAAAGTAATAAATTGCTGCTGCATGCAGTATTTATGAAGTAGTCAGTAGAGCAATGGCATTTGTGGGGTGGAGTAGATTTGTCTGGTACAATAAGTCTGAATTTAAATGTTTCTGAAGAGATAAGAAATACATGACCCATTCATAGAATGATGTCGAGTGAAACTCTGCTTATGCGTTACCATGTGTGTAATGTGGGTGGCCAGAAGTGTCTCTGTACAGCCTCCTCCGAGCAGGGCGTAGGGCTCCCTCAGAGTCAGTCGCAAAACATGTTCTGCTCTTTGGCACGTCATCTGTCCAACAAATGAAACAAATGTTCATGATATAAGAGGAGTGAAAGAGTGAGTAAATGCAATCAATTTTAATGAACAAGAAAGTCCAATAAATCTAGGATTGCATTCAAAAGCACAACTCTGGAACAAAACACATAAAACTAAAAGAAATAAGTCGTTGAATGGGGGGAATGCATCATAACACCCAAAATAACTCTAAATAACAAAAGCCATTAAGTTTCTAAGCGACCGTGTCATGAGACAAGTTTTGTGATCTTTTCTCGTTTCTCGACTCGCAAGAGTGTCAAGACAGATGTTTTAATGAGTCTTTGATTTGAACATTATGAGCAGAAATGGTGTTCGGGTTGGTAAGATGGATTCACTTATTTGAACCAAGCTGTAAAAAAAATGTAATGCAGTTGCTCTACTAGAATGTAGACAAAGTAACATTAAGAAAATATACAGCCGCTGACATATATATTCTCAGTTTTCCTGAATGTACAATTTTTAAGTATGTGTTTAGGTAATATGATCATTTTTGTTTCATTTTGTGAACTACTAACAATATTTATCCTAATTTTAATGTTGTTTCTCTTTATAGAAAAAAAGGTCAAGATAACAGATAAGATGCTCTTTTTTTTAAACCTCAAATACTGCATAGAAAACAAGTTCATATTCACTTTCAAGCAATGTAACATAATATTTCTATGTATTTAGGAAAAGTTCAAAAAAAAAAAGTATGTGATAACCTGGATTTTATCAGTTTTTTATGTGACTTGTCATTTGGTCAGTCTTTCACATTGCTGTTGGATGACTTTGACACTCCTGAGGTTTGATTTTTTTTAATTCAAAAGACACGTTATATTCCATATATATATTGAATATCATAAAAATTCCGATTTAGACATTTGATTTGACAGAAAATATATAGATTAACATAAAGTTACTACAATAACATAAATTAACCAACCTTGAGTTCTTCCAGCATAGTTTCATTTCTATGGCAGAGAACCATGGTGCTAAATGGAAAATCTTTACAAGGAAGGAGCTGGAGCAGCTCCCTGGATCCACATGATTGGAAACTGAAGCCTTTAATCAGCCCGTAAGCTTCAGGAGGGACTGGAGAGCACAGAGAGGCAACAGCCTGAGCACCTGAAATGTTAAACAGGAATTGAAACTGAAGTCGTTTATGCACCACTAGCGTCACCAAATGGAATTGCAAAAGTAATGACGTCCCCATTCTAATCTCACAGTTTGAGGTACTGTTGCTGTATTGGGCTGCTAAAAATAAGATCTTTATAAGACCTTCAACGTCACTGTATGTGTACAGTGAAACTCCTAAAGATCATCATTAAAGGTCAAGATCAATAAACAAACAGAGCAATGTTTACACAGAGTCAAAAAAAATTCAGTTAAGTTATCCTTACTTTTACGCGTCCCTATAATTTAATATGTAACGTGCAAAAACCTATTAACATTGCTTTTATTTATTTAATTTCTTACCATTCACATTGCAGATTTGTTTGATACCATAACCACTAAAAGCAAGATCGCAATTAAAAACACAGCAAAATAAATAAATAATTTACCTGTTATCTGTTCAAATGGCTCCATCAGACCAAGTCCAAGTCTCTCTATAACAATCACTCCATGCTCCCTGAAATATTGCTGCAGAACTGGATGTATTACTTTCTGACATGCAAATAAGCTTGCTTTATTCTTCACAACGTGTCTCCCAAGCCTCAGGAGCTGCTGAAGGACCTCGAAGTCTGGGTCCACACCCCCATAGACCTCCAATGCCAAATCACCAACTTCTGAAATATCACCTGCCAAAGATGTGCTAAAAAGCACCACTTTAAAAGGACCAGATCCCAGTCTCTTCAGGTCTGCAGGCTGAAGCATCTCAGGAACATCCACCAACAGTCCCGGAAAAACTGCAGCATCGCTCACCGATTGGCTTTCAATAGCAATGGTGACTGTACGGCCAAAACAGGTCACACCGGTAGAGTTGCATGGGATAGAATACAGGAAAGCCTGTGTGATCAGTGAACCGATATGTTGCTTCTCTCTGCTATTCAACATGCAGGCAGGTTTGCTGGTGAGCATACTGGTGGCCAGTGCAACCAGTGAATCACAGCTGGTAAAGTCCACTCTGACCTTACAAATGCAGCTGTCGCCTTTGAGATACAGGTTGCATTCTTCCAAAAGGTGCATGTACACCTTGGATAATGCTGCAACATTCCTGAGACCAAGTTTCTGAGTACTTTCAACGAGTCTGAGAGTAAAAATCCCCATAAACAAACCACAGTCACTGTACCGTGTTGTGTGATGTTGAATAGAAGTTGAGATTAATTTGAGAATTGGCTCTGATAATTCTAGTCGTTTGAGCAACACTGTGGAAGTTGAAGTGGTCAACACATGGCCCCCAACATTGTTGTGGATTTGTTTTAACCTGCCAGTAGGTCCGTAGCTTGTACTGAGTATGTCTATCAACAGAGCAATCTTTTGACAGATGGTACTGTTGGAAAGCGGCTCGTCTGTGCACACGGCCGGTTTCTTCTTACAAATGCGAGACATTCTGCGGTTTCTTTTTTTTTTTTACAAAAGATTTCACGAATATTACCGATACATGACAGTTACATGATCATGCTAAATAGCATCTGTTCCTGCGGTAACGTTAAGCCGAAACGAACACTGACTTACTCTATTTTATTAGAACAGTTAAAAACACGAAGAGAGTATGAAACGTTTAACTGCAAATAATACATTCCCCACAGTTTACCGAACGTATATAAAATATATAAATACGCAAAAAAAATGTACAACAAATACCAAATAGTTTGTTTTTACATGATTTACACATATCCACACGCTCTCGTGTGGTCGTCCGAAACATGCCGGTTATAAACGTCTTTCAAACCCAAGAAATCATGATAAGATTTTCTAAATCTAGTTATAAATATTAAGTTCGTAACAACAATTCTTTCGACAAATATTACAAATGTTTCGATAAATATTACATCTAATTTTGTATTTTTAATAAAATTACTTTCCGGAAAAATTGGTAGCCTCCTACTTCCGGGAGTCTCTATAGCAACTCCTGGCGCTGGGGTCCTTAAGTTACAAGGGAAGTTTCGAAATCGTTGGCGGGGAATTACAGCTCCTTTTAAAAGCATTTTTATTCATTATCTCGTTTTTAAGTTGATATTAATGCATTAATTATTATTATACATAGATTTTTTTGTTGGAAATCGGAATGCAGTCCTCCAAGTTTGTAATTAAGGTAATTTAACTTTACGTTACAACACATAATCTTTCATTTACATGGTAATGTTATTCATTTATGTTAGATATTCGTGTATTGTTTAATTTTAAGATAATCTATTACGCTGACAGTTTTTGTTTATTATTAAATGAATGTTGAATTCTACATATTATATTCATGTGCAGTTGCAATTCTCTTTTTGTTTTTCTATGTTACCTATAATTTTAATGATTGCTAAATATAATTAAGGACAAACAAATTCATCCAAATAAGACAAGTAATTGTATATATTTTAAAGTATTTATCAAAAATATATTTGCCCCCAAACAAGCCAGCAGATACATACTGCACACATATAACAGGATTGTAGAATTTGCCCTGATCGTGCCCTGTGTGAAGCTGTGTGTGTAAAACATTACTGAAGTGATAACCAGAGTGCTCTTCCTTAAGAGATGTAACGTCAGCCTAGTCTTATCATAGCTGAAAAGAATATTAATACAGTAGACTTTAAAGCTAAGCTTACACTAATTCCAAAGCAGATGGAGAGATTTAACTGCATCAGTAACAATTTAGCACGACTTCGACTATATTCCTCAACTTCAGCTCTCGCTATCTATGCAGGAATCATAAAATCCAAATGCTAAAAAATGACATGGTTTAATACAAAGGCTGTTTAATGCTGCTCAAATGTGCCATATTTACACCAATAATACATAATGTTGTAAGATTAACGTAACTTAAAGTGAATAGGCTACATTACATAAATGCCAATTGACTAAATTTAAGGCTGATTTAAGACAAAAATATTGTTATTTTTGCTCTTGATATTGAAATCATGATTTTCAATGTCAGATAAAACACTAAACTGCATGTAATATTCTAATAGACTTTGCAGACAAACTATTTGAGGGTGATTATTGCAGGTTTTGCATAAGTAAATCTTCACATTTTTTCTTTTAGCAGCATGGAACATTTATTTAAACCAGGAATAAACTGAAAGCGAGCGAAAAACATCTCTGAAACAGTGACTTCTGTTATAATTTTGCGTTATATTGAATGAAGCTGACAGCATGAAACTCCTTTTATAATAAATGACTCTGACTGAACGTCCCTGTCAGCAAGCGTGCAAACACTTCTGATTGGTCATTACATTCGTGTGCTATCAATGACTTTACAGTAAAAAAAAAACACGATGGCATTTCTTAGATCAGGCTAGGTTTGAAAGTGAATTGTGCAACAGTGATCTTGATAAGGATCTTGATTAAAGTAGATTCTGAGTCAAAAAAACTCTATTGGGATGAATGTTAGCATTTATAATATTGCCAAAGCGTATTCATACCACATAGTACTCGACAAGACAATGCAATGACTCTGCACTTCTCATACAGATAAAAGAATGTGATGGTTGTGTTGGCTGTCAAGATCTTTACATGTAATAACTTGCTGTATTTTCAGATTTGAGAATAACCCTGAAAAGCAAGTGTTTACAGCTTTTATTTCAATGTAGTACATATTCTGAACACGAGAGGGGGCTGTCTCATCAGGAATGCATACTATAGTTTTAAGCCCTGTACACTATCATTGATTGAGCTGTTTTAATGTAATCGTTGTAGTTATACAACAGAGCTTCTCACTTTTAATATTCTCCTCATATGTCTAATATGGGTTTCCTTACATACCGCACAATAAAGCAACACAATAACTTCCATCTTTCATATAAACCTATGGGCATCATATTTTGCTGACCGCCCCGTGTTTTTAAACCCCTTCCCAGGTGATGTCCCAGCTTGATGGTTGGATAATAATGCAAGTCTCTATCCAACGAATGTCTTTTCCCAGTTTCTGGGCCCGCACACATGCTGGACTGGCCCTGTCTATTCATCCATGGGCCAGATGAATTAATGTCAGTGCTAATGCATATCAGATGTTGCTTTTAAGCACTCAAAAAGCCCCAGGTCTTTTTCTTTGTTGATGTTTCATATAGCGAAAGCTTTAAATTTAGATTCTGGACGCTGCTGCGGATCGCACACATTTGTGTTCAGTGCCAGACTGCATATTTCCCTCTCTGTCTTTCTCACTCATCATCTTTCCTTTTTTTCTGTTTTTCATTGTGGGAGAGTGCCTCTTACCAACTGCACCCTCCCAGTCTGCACATAATGATACTGTTATATATTGCTCTCCCTGAGAAAGGAACTGTCATGCCCAACAGTGTGACCACAGGGAGACAAACAATACCATCAGCTGGCCCGGTTCTCACATTGCACTGGAGCTAAACAAACAGTCTCTTCAGAGCAACTCATTTGGAACGGAAGCATCAATGCATGTTAAGGGTGAAGGGTGCATTTTTTTCTGATATAAATACTTATATATGAATAGTTTTTGTAAGTAAGCCATTTGTGGGTTGATTTCCCGAGTTGTGTTTGGCGATGCCAGTCAGAAATGAAAACTTCACCTTTAATTAATATCGAGACTTTGAGCACATAATCCCTCCCATCATACTTGTTGTACCAGGTTAGGTCTTGCTCTCCACCTGGTTGTGAATGTCATGTTTCCTCTATATAATGCAGGTCAGGGAAATGGAAAGCTCCAGGCTCTGACTCTTGTAACACCTCAGAAGACACAGAATATTTATACAAGACCTGCCACACCACTCCACTGTTATACCCATCTGGTGTATGAGATGTTGGGAGAGTGCGAGTCTTTGTTTTTGCCCATGAATGTTAAGTGCTGGGTAGTATGACAGATGTCTTGGCTCTGGTTTATGTGCTCGGTCGACTTCCCTGGTAGATAGGGACCACACACTCGGACCTCCGAGAATCCCCTTGCTGTCATCGGATCAAGGAAATATGTTGTCATTTCTGAAACAGAGAAGAAAAATTGGGACGGATGCAACTTGTAACAGACGTGGGAGGAATTGAGTTTTCTCACCGGGACTTGTTACATTGCAATTCATTTGTGCTGTTTTACAGTTCATTTTGTTGTATTAAATGTCCAGTGTGTATTTTTGTGGGATCTATTGACAGAAATGTATATAATATAATATAATATAGAAACGGTCTTCAGAGGTGTATAAAGAGCTTACGTAATAAATCGCTATGTCTTTATTACCTTAGAATGAGCTATTTCTATCTACATACACCGCGTGTCCCCTTGCATATAATTCACCATGTTCTTTCAGCCGTCATAGTGTTTCGATCGGGAGGGGAAGCGGTGGAGTCAGCGGTTGGTTGCAATTCGCAACCTTGCCGCTAGATTTTACTGACTGGACCTTTAATATAAATTGTAAATTAGAAGTTGGTATTTCCCAGCTATCGTCTCCCGATACTTTCTATTTACTGGAATTCTTAGGAACGTCTTCAAATCGTTTTCTTGTTTGTGGAGCATTACCAGGTGATATTCCTGCCCGTTCTTGCTAGTGGAATTTTGCTGCTGGGTTGTGACCTGATCTCCATTCAGGTGTGCTAACATCCAGAGCTTTACTCATAAAGCACACAGAGTTCCTAAAATTGACGTCCATCTTAGTCATTATTGATTCATTTGCGGTGCTTGCTAAGGCAAAGATCACTATTGTTCATACTTGGGGATAGGGGTTTTGCAAAAGCGATGTGTGCCATGTCCCACACTGTTTGCGTACATACATCAAACCATGTGGTTAATTGAGAAGATGTGTTCTATTATTTGTATAAGCAATCAAACTCGGGATTGTTTCCTGGCAGACGATAAATCAGGTAAAAAAGTCAGTGCTCTTTAAATCTCAATAGCAAGTGATGTCCTAGAAACCACCCAGAACACCTTAGCAACCAACTATTTAGAAGCCGTTATCATTATATCCCAGTATCCTGGCAACAACCACCTTAGAAACCGCATACCATCCGCCCAGAACACATTGGCAACCTCGTAGCAACGCCTTGGCAACCACCCAGACCACCCTAGCACTGTAGCATTCTCTTTTGCAGGGGTAAAAACAGCATTCACATTTTCTTCAGAAAATCTAGTTAAACTCGTTTGTGTCTCATGACTCTCCACAGCGCTGATGTTGACCCTCTTTAGGGAAGACCAGGTGACTCTCAGCGTACGAAATCAGCAAGTCAAGACCAAGAGTTTAAGCTTTTAACGGGCAACACCCATAGATCTAAAGAGTTCCCTGAGGCTCCAGAGACTCTTCGTCGACCTGCAACTTTTACATAGAGACAAAGAAGGAGCTAGACGGAGGGGGGAGTTTTATTGAGTGAGACTGCTTTTTCTGCCCTCTCTCTATCTCACTCTCTCTCACAGCATAAACATCTGTGGCTGGTTAATGTTAGCCCCACAACTAAGTGCAGAGAAAGGGGGTCTGGTTCTCACAGCAGCGATAGCAGTGGTAAAAGGGCAGGGAGGAGCGGCGAACGGGCAAATGCTGCACGAGCGCTCCTGGGCTGACTGCCCGAAACTTATCAGAGAGAGAGGGCAAGAGAAACAGAGATAAGAGAAGGTAGCGTCTTGGGAACTGCAAGTGATGCAGAGGAAAGCCAGGAGGTCAGGAGGAAGAGCTGCAAGCATGTTGTAATTGCTTCATGTTTTTTCTACGCAGAAAATAGAACAGCTTACGACAGGCCAAGGACTTCGGTCAGAGCGGCAGCGACTGATTCACCGCTGTTTTGTTTTATTGTTTGTTTAGTTTCTCAAGCTTTTGTGGTCTCTTTGGCGGGGCACGTTTATCAGATAGAGAGAGAAAGGTAAGAGAAAGTTTAATCGCGAGGTTATTGACCCACAGGAAGCCTCAGGTGAATTCAACAGGAGAAACAAACAAAAGGATATGGAAAAGAATAAAGGAGCTGTGTTAGAAAGCACCGCTTGTTCATTCTTCAGTCTTTATACACAAAAATCAATACTGCCCTTAAATGATGAATAGGACCCCCCCAAGACATGTAAAGGATTTCCTGGATACAGTATCACTTTTCCTCTAGATAGCAACAAAGAGTTGAATACGATCTGTTGAATTGAGAATTGGCCGAAAATAATTTGTGGGTGTTAAGCAGACCCATTTCACATTATAACCGAAAGCATTGAAGACGATAAAAAGTGCATTCAACAAGCAAATCCAGCCTACTTTTTTAAGAACTTGTGTAACAAATTTCATATATTGTGTTAACAATCCGGATTGTTAACAGAGGCGGTGTAACGCTACGGTCAAAGATCACCTCTGGGTTCAGCTTTGTGTTCCGCAAGGAATTTCTGTTACAAAACCGTTTGCAGTTGCAAGACATATTTTAAATGGCTTTCTCTGTAAATGTATCCAAGTTTACATAAAAAATTGTTCACTGGCCTAATAATAGATTTTGGATAGATCTAGTATGTTAGTATTTGTTACGTATTGAGATTTCACAAACAAATCCAAATGTCTATGTCAATTTTATTGCTTTACAAGAATGTTGCATTGTTTCATTTAGTTTTATTGAATGGATGACTGGTGACTGGAATCGATCCAAAAGGGGACCAGGGGGTCTGCTTGTCCAGCTTTATGCCAAAATATCCAGGAAAAAAGACATGGACATTTACATTTATTTATTCAGCTGACGCTTCGAGGAACCATATAACTGCCTTGCATTAAAGGCAGATTGTATTTTCACTTTACAATTGCCTTTAATGCCCATGCCCAACGTATTGAGGGATAGTTCACCCAAAAAATAAAATTCTATCATCATTTACTCAACCTCATGTTGTTTCAAATCTGTATAAATATCTTTGTTCCACTGAACAGAAAATAAGATAGTTGGAAGAATGTTGGTAACCGAACAGTTCTGAGGCACAATCGACTTCCATAGTAGGAAACGAAACTACTATGGTAGTCAATGGTTACCTAGAATGGTTTGGTTTCCAACATTACTCCAAATATCTTCTTTTGCATTCAAAATAACAAAGAAATGTATACAGGTTTGAAACAACCTGAGGCTAAGTAAATGATGAAAGAATTTTCATATTTGGGTGAACTATCCCGTTAACATCCCTTACGGTTCAACCATCCTTATTTCTCACCAGCCTGTCCAGTTGACCCATGTTATCACATATTAAGACAGACCCCCATATTAGGCAAATCCATTTCGTTTTTTCTCTCAAGCTGTCCCATAGTCCAGTGATTTACACAGGGCCTGGAAAAGCAGGGCCAACATGCCTCTCTAATACTGGGAACATTCCTGCAGTCATCTGTAATGGCATAGTTTGCATTTTGAACAGAAAGTGGTGAAAAACAGAACAGCATGCGATAGCACTGCACTTCCAGCTAGCGTAAGTGGACACATCGACGCTGAGCCCCTTTTCATAGCCTGATTGACAGTTCCTGTCTATCCCATCCGTTGCTTTCCCACGCTACGGTAATTGTGGAAGCCAGTCAGCCGAAACCACTGGTCAGTCGCAGACTGACCGAAGCACAAAGGCGTGGGGAGAAAGCCGCCCAGTGTTTTCTGAAGGATCTGCTGTCCGGTACTACACACATAGTTCCCCCCTCATACATAAGGATGCCTCTGTTTCAACTTTTGTGCCTCTTTTTCAACTTTTGTGTTCGCTTTTCTGCAGAGGATTTACTCTTTCTTGGCTTTGGGTGCCACAGTTGACCAAAAATGAAGTCTTTAAGTATCTCAGTGAAACAAAGCCTTTAACACAGATCCTCTTCATACAGCCACTTATCTTTAAAAAACACACATCCACAGTCTAACGCTAGGGGGCAGCCCGCGCTTCAAATTCAGCATGGTTGTGTTTAATACTAAAACAACCCTCATGTACAGAAAGCGGCAATTAGAGAAAAAATGCTTTCATGTCAAATACAAAGCTATTTGGCAGCCTGATCTGGCCAAAGCTGCCTGTCTCTGTGCTAATAACGTGCCGTAATCCTGCTTGACTGGAGATGGATTCGGAGGTTGGAAGCCAAACGAGAGCACTGGAGACGTTTTATTTACACAATCGCTGTAGACTCCACTGGTATGGGGAGGCATAAATCATCGCTTATGGGACGAGCGAGAAAGAGACAGGAGACGGGAGAGCGAGAGAGAGAACGAGTGCAGCCAGTGAGTGGGGCTGAACAATGGGCTTTACCAAACACACCCTTCTAATTCACTTTCTCACGTCATCTCTTCCCAGCTGGCCTTGGAAGAACACAGACCCAAATCAAGGCATTACCCAGCCTCATACCGCCCGTCCTGCTCGGGCCACTTTAGATCCTCTCCAGGGCACACTTAAACCCACACTCACTTAATCATGTTTTATCAGGCTTTTATCAAACGCTCTCCAAGTGCTCTAGAATGTGCTCTGTTCTGTGTCATTATTTGTCATGTGTGAGTTTTGAAAAGGGTTTTGCAATATAGATCATTTCATCATGAACACACCTCTCTTGTGACGTCTTCAGCTCATCTCCCCCACTGTCAATCAAGCTTGTGTCTCATCATTAGTCTGCTCATGTCGTCTGGAGTTCAAGTGTTGACTGTCTGCTCTCTGTCCACTCGTGGGTGGTCCGGGAATGGCCCGTGTGAGACCGGACCGGAGCGCGGCATCAGGCGCTCATGTGTAAAACATAATCAGGCCGGTGTGGAGCGGAGATGAAGCGACCACTTAAATAGCCGCGACGGATTTTGCTCTCGTGCCTTATTGTCCCTGACACACCGACTAGCACTTTTGAAACACTTCAGATGAAGTTCGGCAGCCAAAATGCCACCATTAGAATGTATATATGTGTGTGACTAAATAATGATTTTAGCCACGAGCTTTTGGGTTTTAACAGCATTGTCTTTGGGTTCAAGCTTATCGGGTTGCTGATGAGGTGCGTTTACATCGCTTGTAAAAGTCATTTGGAGAGGGGAGGGCGAAACAGATGCATGGAGAGGAAGGGGTTTGTGTGACATGCCTTTAGGTACAGATCTGAATGTGTCAATCAATCAGCTCTTGACTTTTTTTGTTTTCGTCCAAGCACTCCCTAATGATGAGCCTTCTTTCTCTCTCTCTGTCAAAGTGTGGGAATTTTGCTGTGCTGGTGGATCTTCACATACTGCCCTTAGGCGCCCAAGACAATGCCAGATGGTTTTCCACGGAATACAGGAAGGTACGGGATAGAGGGCGTGTTTCTGTTTTTTTGTTTGCTTGTGTATGTGATCTTACACTTCAGTAGGCACGGCAGAAATCTACTCGATCTACTCTTGGGGATTCCTCCCCCCTATCTTTATTCTCTCTTAATAAGATGTTTTCATCGGCCCTGAAAATAAGAAAGACATTGAATGGTGTTTTTACTCTAGGTTCACACAATGATATTAACTCTACATGCAACGTTGCAGATAAATTTGAGCGCTGTTGAAAAGGTTTAGAATCAATGTCAAGTTTGATTACAGAACCTTGCTTGAGGGGGTTATCTTTGTTCTTATGAATGCATATGTGTGTGTGCAAACTTGCATGTGTCTGTATATGCAGGAAGTGGGCTCTTTGATAAGAGATTCAGTGGAGCAGAAGGTGAGGCAGTTTCAAGAGGCCAGACACCAGAAGATCCAGCCCAAACCGAAGAAAGATGTCACCCTGAACACACCGCTCTGCCTTGAAGGTATAGCACACATGTGCTTTGTTCCAATACCTGCGTACGTGGATAAGTGTCTACCTGATGCAAAGCTTGTTCCTGTACTCAACAAATTAAATGATGGAAATCTATGATACAGAGGTTTTCAGAGTAGTTACTTATAAACATCACTTCCTACGTTTACATGCAACCTAATAAAGCGATTATAATAGGATTTTGGCAATAAACGCAATCATTTGATCTAAATAATGCGATTAAGCTCTTCATCTCAGTAAGCTTATTCGAAGTAACATATGTGGCAAATGCCGGTTTAAATCACAAAATAAAGGCATGTAAACACCTTCATCGGATTTATGCTGCTCTGACAAGGTGCAAGTGTGCTTCAGTCACACACTTTATGCGCAAATTCATGGTAGACTTGACAGTCTGAAGTTTCACCGTCAACACAACTCGCTGTCAGCAGTCTCTGCTCATTATCTTCATACAGAAATAGTGCGAATGACAGTGATGACAGAGTACAAAAACGATGCAGAGACATTTTCATCATATTTCTATATCCATCACAGTGCCAAATAACTAAAATCTAATTTGGAGGAAGGCGTTTAGCATTTGACGTGAATATATTAAAACGATAGCCAGTAACGCACCTACTGATGCCAAGAGCATATAGCAAATAATCAGAATAATTAAAACTGCATGTAAAAGAGAGAGAGAGATATTAACTTGTGTCATTTAATCATGTTAATTCGATTGAAATCTTTACTCTGATTATTGGAAATAATCACATTATTTGTGCAGATTTAAAAGTAGTCAGTGTCTATGAGACCCATTGTCAAAAAAGATGTCACGTTTCTTCAACCTTTATATTTACATTTATATTTATTCAGGAGAAATATTTATACAGATTAACACAGAGAAGGGTATTTGGAAGATTGCTTGTAACCAAACACTTCTTGACCCCCATTGACTACCATAGTAGGGAAAATCACACTTTTATAATTTGATTACCATAAAGAAATGTATGGTAGCCAATGGTGGCCAAGAACTGGTTGGTAACAAGCATTCTTCCAAGCATCTTTCTCTGTGTTCATCAGAAAATAAAAATATACATATTTGGAACAATTGTAAGTATTAAAAAAAAATCTGAGGACCTTCCTACAACCGAGCAATGATTTCTAGCAAACATTCTAGATTTTTAATTGCAATATCCACCTCATGCGGTTGGCTGGAGATTAGATGACACTGACGTACAAACCCAGCCCTTATGTTATTAGTGTCTGCTAATGTATAACTATTTTGATTTATGTCTTTTTCGTGGCGTTCAGTTGAACCTCAAACACCACCGCAGTTTTCAAATATAATACCGTGTGTACCTTTCAAAGTATGAAAGGTATTCGTATCGCCTGCATATTTGACAATTATCTTTAGGCTATTGAAATATATAATTATCTGTGATCAAGCTGCAAGTGAAGACCTGTGTCTTTCCCTTACACCTTCTTTAGACACTCCGTATCAGTGTGCACAGTGGTCCCACAGCAGGAAGGAAGATATATCAAAACAGAGCGGAGAAATTGATGCCATACCTGCATGCCAGCAGGAAAAATACGTAGCCTCGACCCCGGGAGTATCTCGACCACCATCATACAGATGTGATGGATGTTTTTAACCTGACTTCCACTTTATCTTATATCCGGTTAATATGTTTCACACAGTACCAGTTTTTTCTCATGTGTTTTGAAGGGTTCCCATCATATGTTTTTATTATATTTTCCCATCCGAAGTTTACTTACACTCTTCATAAAATTGCTTTGTGGCAAATGTTTTTTTTGCTGCTGTGCCTTTAAGAAACACTCCCTTAACTTAAGTAACAACAATTTGGTCTGCTATAACATAGCCTGTGGGTTTTCTGTTGAGTTCAGAGTGGTTTTTTAAGGGGTAGTTCACATGAATTTTTCTTTATAAATATAAATTCAAACAATATTAAAACGTATTTATCATTTACTCTCCCTCAAGTTCAGCACAGAGAAAGATATTTGACAGTTCTTGGCCACTATTGACTAGCAGAAAAATTACAATGGTAGTCAAAAATGCCCCACAACTGTATGCTTCCTACATTCTTCAAAATATCTTCTTTTGTGTTCAACAGAACAAAGAAATGTATAAAGCAATTTTTCCGACCATGGTAGTCAATCGTGGCCAAGAACTGTTTCGCTACAAGCATTCTTCCAAATATCATTAGAACAAAGACATTTATACAGATTTGGAACAATTTGAGGGGAAGTAAATGAAACATAATCATTTGTGGGTGAAATGTTCCTTTAACCATCACGTTGCAGCCTTTAATCTTAGCAGTGCGGGAAATGTAGTTAGTCACATCATCACACACGACAATGAAAGATATTGACTGTCCTCTGTCATTGTCTTTTCAATGCCTTTGGTCCTGTCTCTCTCATCTGATACCCCTCACCCGTCCTGTGAAAGCAGAAGGAGGGGCAGGAGGGAGTCTGAAGGAGGTGCTTCTTCTTGCACAGGTAGCACTTATACCCTGTAAAAGGCTGCCTCACTGCATGGGCCTGGTCCTGCTGAGAGAGGCAGATTACAGGGCAGTTAAACCCATAAAACGAAATTCCCTTTAGATTTTGCTGCCCCTCTCACGGCACATCAAGGCACGGCAGCTCCGCTGCATAGGTGCCCAGCTCTGGCTGTTTCTTTTTTCTGTCTCTGTAAGTCAATAAAATCGCAATGCATGTTGTTTCAAAGCAGCTTTAGGCCATAGTCGGGCTAGGCAACACAAATGAGGCTGGATACGCAGCTGGAATCTTAATCTGAACCTTGAGTTTCCAGAGAAGCAGGAAAATCTAATGAGATAATGTTAGATACTGATAGTGGAGAGGGTCTTAATGTTTAAATTCTGGCATGAATGTTGGGGGTTTTTCCATTTGTAAGTAGCTGGTTTCTCCAATGAACTTTCCCTCCTGACACATTGAATGTGTCGGGCGACCCTCATTCTGGATCGATTTCAGAAAATGTCCTGAGCTAATCTGACGAGAACATCATGAATCACTGCTCTGTGTGTTTACAAAGACTGTGAGAAACCCCAATGTGTTACCCTCAGGCCAGGTGAGAAGCGGGTGATCGTCTTATATATCAGAAAGACTGACTCATTATGTCTGACAGATGAGCATAATAAATATGAGGGTGTGTGTGCGCGGACAGACTGTCTCCTTCGCTTATGTGTCCATAAACAAAAAGGGTTAAAGGTATTATTTGGCCTCCGGCAGGAAATGGAGCTGGTCTGTGGCGGGGAAATAAATGGAAGGGTCACATGCTCGGTGTGGAGGTCAAACACTAACCTGTTGATCTCCTTTCCAGAATTGCACACGGGAGACACAAGCATGAGGAAACATCACAGACAAGGCTATTTCTCTCATTCTGTCTTTGTGCGTGTGTCACAGTGTCAGAGTTTTGTCATTGAGGGGTCACATAATATTTGACCTCTCCAGCTGTTGACTGCTACAGCTCTGCTGGTCTTGTTGTGATCTGAACACATGAACACGTTTATTGTTCAGTAAGGGGAATTGTCCAGTCCCATAGGATCATTTATTTAAAAAAACGATCTTATTATAATTTTAAAGTTAGCTAGCTGACTTGTTGAAGAATCACTCATGTGAGACAATTTGTCTCTCTTGTATCTGTCACCCTCTTTTATTCATGCTGTTTTATCAGGCATGTCTTGAGCAAAGATGTGTCTGTTACAACCTGTCTGTGGTTGTTTCTGCAGATTTCGGCGCGCACGCCACATCTCATCCTGCATGCACATCACATGCCGACACATTTCCTGAGAAGTCTGCTGTGCTTTCAGCTGCAAAGGCCACTTTCCAAATGTCAGCACTCGTAGATTCCCCCTGACTGGCTACCTCATGCTTCCCCATTAGCTCATAGTGAGTTGATTTATTTATGCTTTGGAGAGGGCGGGAAAGGGGGAACTTTTCCCACCAAATGCTTTGGCTTGGTGCGATCACGAGCCGGACCCTTGGCAAACTTACCAAGGAAATGTTTGCTGCTGGAAGAAGGCAGATAACTATGTTTTATATGGTCATTTGTACAAGCTTTTCTGCCCCGAAAAGGGCAAAAGTACAGCGTTTCGATTCTTTTTTTATATGAATCACATAATGATATTTGAAATGAGATGAACAGTGTGGTAGTATTCATTATGCCAGTCTCTAAAGCCACTGTATGACCCTGCTGATGTGCTGGAATAGTACAAATTCTTTAAAATAATCTTGTAGAAATTTAATATATATATATTAGGTTGATGGAGAACATGAAGAAATTAGGTTATATAACCAGTTATAGGCGGATAAAGAATAAACATATGAAGTTAATTTACACATGCCGTATCACCGAAATTATAACTGATGGAGTCACACTTTAAAAATGGTTTAAATTTTGACCATACAGTTATATCTCGGAATGTACTTCAATAGAAACAGGAGCGTGATATATACCGGTATAACCGCGATATTAGCACCACGATCAATATCGTGTTTATGCTGCAAGTACATAAAATAGCAAAGTTAAATATACATTTTAATGACAGCATTATTTGTTCATTTAAAAAACAACGTTGGAATAAATACCAGGATGATATCGTCACCAGGGGGTTGCCCACTATAACGGCGAAGTGAAATTCTGATATAATGACAGCCCTCGTTGTAACCAACTAAATGTTTAACTCCTAACATTGAGGAGTCATTTACATTTAATATCTATACATTTATTTAAATAGTGGCTAAAGACCAAGTTTCTAGGGGTTGTTGTAAAAATGTGTTTTATTACATGCGTTACATTTACTATGGTAACCATAAATTTTGGGTTGCTTCACATTCGTCATTTGTGCACTTCCTCCAGGTCAATTGTTATCCATTGTTAACCCAGGTTATTCACCCAGTTGGAAGCGGCACTGATGTTCTTCTGGTCTGGTGTCACGCATACTAAATGGGTTTCCTTCAGTGTAGACCGAGAAGTCCTCCATCAATTTTGGCCAAACTGAGGCAATTACACTTACGACGCACCAAAGATCGCGGGCAGCTGTTTGCACTTTCACGCACATCAGCCGGGGACTCAGATGTGAGATTGTCTACCAATACTCCGATTTCCCCATTAGCGTGTTTGATCCGATGATGAGCAGGTATTAATGGATAAAGAGGAGGAGAAAGAAAGAAGGTGGGCTGGTTTTCCACACCTCCCTTTCTTACCAAACCCCATCCTCGTTCCCACAGGTGCCAAGGCTTACAGTGCTGGTATGGCAGAGGGGGGAGGGAACACCTGGCACACTGTTCTCCCTGATGCTCTGGTGGGTTCGGAGGCATTTTCCCAGGCTCCCCAGATGAATGGTCACTAATAGCCGTGGGAGAGGGCTTTGCGAGAGCTGCACAGTGTACCAGCCTGACTCCTCTTGGCAGACCCTGTGAGGAAGGCTTAAAGAGAGCTGGCTGCCCGTGACCCAGCCCCAAAGCCAGCACAAGTGCACTGCTGCAGATAGCCTTACCACTGGAGAATGTGTTTACAAGTCCAGAGTGAGATCTCACTCAGTGAGACGGAGCTCGGACCGTTTCCGATTCTCTCAGGCTGCGTTTACAGAGCATAAGAATACGGTTGTCTGTTCTGTTTTACAGTGCTGAATACAGTTACTGTTTGTTCACAAGCAGTGCATTTTGTAATTGAATGGACTTTGAACTGTTTTCTAAAGGTGAGTTTGGTAAACCTGTACTGTGAGATTTGAACCACACTAGACAAAATATCTTTCGGTTACATCATATCGTGCAGATAGCTATTGTGCACTGCATTGCATTGTGTGTTGTTTTTGGGGTCCTCTTAAAGGGACAGCACACCCAAAAATCAAAATCTGTGATTCATTATTTACTGTCATATTGTTCTAAACCTGTATGTGTCGCTTTCTTCTGTCGAAGATATTTTGAGAAATGTTGCAGTGGTTTTGTGACCGTAGATATCTTCTTTTATGTTCTGCAGATGAAAGGAAGTCCTACAGGTTTGTAATGATGTGAGAGTGAGTAAATGATTTTTTTTATTTTTATTTTTGGGTGATCTCTTTAACGCTGATCCAGTCAATGTCTTCCTATCAGAGATGTGCCCTACAAACTATATCAGCTCAGTGCTCTGGATGTGACCCAAATTCTGTGCTTTTCAATTTTACAAATAATGACCAGTTACTATTTTATCTAGATTTGTTTTCGTAGTTTGCAAGTAAACGTTTTTTTTTTGCATTGCTACAAAATCTCACAGCATTAGCTATAGGCAATTGCGTCCGTCTAGCTGTTTTCGACAGCTTATACCGTCAGAGTCAGGTGACCCTGTACCAATCCACCTTAAGCGTCCGTAATACCACCTCTAACGTTATTAAATATCTAATATCCTGTATCTCTTTCAGGCTCCTTCTGTCTGCGCCCCCTCCTCACCAGTTCAAGCATAGTTTTCCTGCCCTGCACGGCCCGTAGCCTTTAAATATAAAGCATGTGGCAGCTTTAGCAGCAGTTACCTGCCCTGGAACATGTGAGGGGGGTTACGCAGGATTACCAACACGGGAAATGGAGACCTGTGGGCAGGAGTTGCCGAATTCCTCTGGCTCTCTTGACCGCCTGTCTGTCAGTCAGTCAGTCGGCCTGTCTGTCTCCTTGTTCTAGAATTAGCCCTTGATGTTTGGTCGTGTCGCAGTTGCCGTGCAAATCCACCTCCTAAGCCCACGTCTCGCTGTGCAGAAAAGCCCCTGGACAGCCGGACCCTTTCCACATACCTTTATCATTTACATTTAGTCTTTTAGCAGATGCTTTTATTCAAAGAGGGACATCGAAAGCAATTTATCATTTCAGATTCTCTCCCGCGGTCAAGCACACCCGCTTTTGGCCTTAAAGTTTTGTTTATACATCAGTATGACTTGCTCTGGACATACACACACACACCCTAGTCTCTTTTTCAGGGTCAGTGGTGTTCCTCTGGTTTTGTCCCACCACAGTTCTCTGTATGTAATTAGGGATTGAGGAAGGAGACCTTGATCAGGACGAGACCGCTGCTCCAACATAGTCCGGTCTCTCTCTCACACACGCACGCACGCACACACACACACACACACACACACATGCGTGCAGCCTCTGTGAACCTAGACTAACCGTGCCGAATGACCAAAGCACTCACTACTGCAATTACCAAATTGTTTTAGAGGATCACACTTTTTCCTTTAGTGTTTTCCGTGCAGGGTCCTTGCGCAGATCAAATGGCGGTTTAATGGTGCCCATCATTATTTTCTGGCCTCTTTTGTTTTATAATGAAGTGCATATTTTCCGGGCAGAGGAACACATTACAGTTGGTACAGTGTGATTGTTGTATACATTTAATAGCATGTCATATTTCGTCATTAGAGCACCAGTGAACCTTCCAGGTGTGTAGCGGGTCAGTTTTAATGGACCAACGATTCGTAAACGCACAAGCGGGAGAGATTTAGTGGGAGAGAAAGACAGGGAAAAGAAGAGGTCTGGATTCAATGACAGGTCGAGATCAGGTTCAAAACCTTTAGCCCTGCAGAACAGCATATAACTCAAGATTTCAGGAGCCTTTCCCACATCATTAATCTGCTGGAATCAAACAGGAGGAATGTGTTTCCCTGCACTCATTCACAACACACCATTCTCCTCTTGAGTCCCTAATTTCTGCATTTACAGTACCAGAACAATGATTTACGGGTTGTCCAACAAATATCTGGGTTGATGGATTTTTATCGTAAAGGTAATTTCACAGGATTTAAACACCACTGGTCCAGAGGCACTTCCTGTCTGTTTTTATTTTGTTTTACTACAGGTTTGTTTTAACGCTAAAAATAAAGTTTTGATATATTTACAGTAGGAAATTTGCTAAATATATTAATGGAACATGATCTTTACTTAATAAACTAATGATTTTGGCATAAAAGAAAGCTATTCATATACAACTATACAACAAGTCAGAGGTCAAATTTTTTGGCTTTTTGAACCAAGATGTGACTCATAAGTAGTAAAAAATAGTTCTGCAGTTGTACAATTTTAAGAGGAAATGTTATTTTAATAAAAACATTAGTCAATTTTGGAATTTACTGTATTTTGTATGTCGGTTTCAGTTTCCCTGAACTTAACAGTATATTTGCTTTCAAGTAACTAGACTTGGGTATTAGCAGGAATTAAACAAGCCTTTCAGTCATAGTAAGACATCAAATACTAGTGTATTAGCTAAAATGTTATCTTGTTAATATAAGATTATCTTTTATTTATTCTTTTTTATATAGATAGTGATAAATAGTGTCACAGAAATCGGTTTAGACCTGAAGTCACATCTTCAGTTTCAATGTGTCTCATCGTGCATCATTGCAAGAATCTTTATTACAGCCTTTTTGATTGACTTCATGTTAGCGTGTTTAGTTTTGTCTTTGATATTTTTCATCAGTGAAATTATGAAAGGAAGGCGCTTTACTTCATGTACTTGTCTTTACAGTTCTCCTTTTGATCATGTGTTGCATCCTCCTGTTGGGACACACTACAGCATTTCATAACCATGCTGAAGGGTCACCCAAATGTTAAATTGAACACTCATGCGCAAATATTGTTTCAGGTGGACGTTGAACAGAGTGATAAGATGCACCGCCCGCTCGGCCCAGGCTACAGTTACGCAGCCGGTTGTGATGTGCTTCCAGGAAAACCCCACTCGCCCATTCCATGTGGCGACCCCCGTGAAACCTTCGCACACATAGGCGCAATCGCCCAGGAGCCACACCCTGACCCTGTGAGAGTAGAGGATGAGATCTTAGAGGTTGATCGTTCATATCAAAGTGAGAGAAAATATTTCCACAAATTCCAACTCGGTCACCAAGACACCGTTCTTCCACCCGCTGTCACCGGGTTTCACAGTAGACACGTCCGTGAGATCCCATCGGGATCATCCAACAGTAGCTGCGTGCTCTGTTACACAGACTGTACCCACCAGCAATCAAATCTGATGTCTATTTTTCAAGTTTGATGTGTTTAGATTGTACAACCTCTTTGGCATGTCAAGTCCCAGACTGCGGCGCTGAGAGATGATTATTATTCTTTCGCATGTCGAGCTGTCTATACTGACCATTTGCTTAGAGCCGATGAGGTTTTTATAGCTCTTGTTCCTCTTTGAACTCTGAATCAATGGAAAGAATGCCTCTGGTTCAAGACAAGGGATCACTCACCCTTCTCTTCCATTTTATTTCACATTCCGCTTAACATTCTTTTGGTTTGTTGACTTTTTGTTCCCTCTATTGTTTTCCCAGGAAGTTTTAAAAGCTTTGGTGTGGGGGGGGGCTCCGGGTGTCCGTGTATTGATGTACTGTATACTGTATATATATCTGCTTTGGCACCGTGTCAGCTGAATCTATGGGAAGACATGTCTTGATGCTGTTATGCTGGAGCACTTTACTTCTGAGGGCTTAACATGGCCGTCATCTCCGGAACGTGACGTGCCGGTTACAAAGGCAGCATTACTTTACATCTGATGGGTCTGGTGAACATATTTTGCCTTTGGTGTTACGGCTCTCTTAGCTTGCCGAGACGGATCTGACTGTGCGCCGGTAAACAAGAGTGTCTGTGTAGATCACAACAATCTTTGTGTAGATAACGGTGGTGTTTGCTTGATCTCAAGAAAGGATGCTTTAGAAGTCATTATTGGAGGTTAGAAATCATTAACCTGCTTAGAAACTGGGACAGGGTCAGAAGTTAATGCTGTGTGTGGGAGAAAATGGCATTGAAAGAGATAAAAAGGGCTATGAATATGTATCTATTTATTTTGGGAATAACTCATGAGAGGCGGTGTTGTAGGGCCTTTTCATTGGACGCACGTGCATGGCCCGATATTAACTTTGGTTATCGGTCTGGCTAGTGGCTAGTCACATAACTATTCATATTTAATTAAATTGATGTTAGTGTACATTCCTTTTTTAATGTATAATAGTTGTATTAAATAAACTATTTTATTGCATATTTATTATTTAAATAAAGAGTTTTGTGAATGGGTCGTTTAACTTTGTCGCATTTAAGTTTAACCAAGTAACGGTTCTTCTATTGGTTACCCAACATAATACTGTCTTGACTTTCCTTTAACTGGTTAGCTAATGTAATTTTTTGTTAAGTGTGCGTACATGCGCATTACATTTGTTTATGTTGTTGTTATGACACATTGCTTTCATAAATCGATTATCACATTTCTTTTTGTAATTGAAAAGAAAATGGCACCTTAGTTGCATTTATCCACTAGAAAGCATCTTTGCCAAACTATGTTTTTTTTAAATGTAATTTTTTGTATGAACATGAACATTAGTCTTTCTGCATTGGAATGATTGACAACCTTTATTTGGCTTGCGGGCTGCCATTTAGAAAACTCTGGACTAGAACTGTACATGTCTGTTCCCTTATCTTCTCAAACAACACTGACAATCTGCATTTCAGTACGGAACCCCGAGTTTAAAAAGGCAAAGAACATGCTCCAGGCTCTTGATGTTGAGCAGAAAGACTTATGTTATGACCCAGGAGTTTTATTTTCCCATAACTCTCTCAAGCCTCTGAGGCCGCTTGCATACTCAAATCATTAGGAAGAGGAAAGATAAGACCGCTGATATCGTGCATGCATGCCTTTTTCCCCCCATTTGATGTTGTGTGCCATCTTGATCTCTCTGCTGGTGTTGACTTTCTCCCTTTAGCTATTTAAGGCCATCTGACGAACTTTTCATCTGATATCAGAGTCTTCCTCGCCCTGTCTCAGTAAACTCTTTGTGTCAAAACGGAACGCTCGAGGGGGCATATGATTCATATCTACCTTCACAGGACTCTTGTTTTGAGCGACGCTGCGTGCAGGTTCAGTAGGTATTGCGGTTCCCAGTAGTGTTGGATCACTCTCCTTAAGCACAGATGAGTACCAAATGGCTGGAACCTTGACACGATATCAACATCAGGAGCCTGTTTGGCAGGTTCACCTGCCTTTCAATCTGTTATAAGAAACTTACCGTGGCCTATTATTGTTGTAGGTGGAATTCAATAACATTTACAGTAATTATTTTGTATCTTGGATACAGTGGCTGGGGTTTAATGGGGTTTGAAAGCTCTGTTTGTTGTTTCTGGAAATGGTTTGCGTATCATGGCGATTCATGTCATGGTTGAGCTTTGAATGGAAGTTATTTTAAAGCAAGATCATGCAGGAGGTTCAAGAATTCGCTCTAATGTTAGCTTTACATTGACAGATTTTGCTGTTTCAACTCATGTAATTTTGAGCACTGATGCACAATAAAAGCAGTGTAAACAAGTCAACAACAGTTGTTGCATCTTATAAGTGGAAGGAAGTACACCCATCAGTCATATTCTGGGGGTGCCGCTGACAGTTTTGTGGTTGGAAAACACTGTAATTGCATATCATTACCTGCAGATGCACATGTTAGTGGGACCTGAAATGTCATCAGAGAGGCAAACCTATCTTCACAGTCACTTGAAACATGCTACCTAAAAATTGGCAGATGTCTGTTGGGGATCCCTGTGAGGATGTTTCAGTATTTAAAGATTTGAGTCATCTGTCTGCAACCTTGCTTATATAATCTGAAGATATATTCATAATTAGATCGCCATTAGATATGATCTGTTTCTTTTGGGATTTATGGTCCTCTTGCAGCATTAAGATCTCTCTTCAGGGCTGTAAAGTGAGAACTAATTGATTCTCATGGCTGTTTACAGCTGCACCAGCATAGCTAGCATATTCACCAGATGCTTTCTTTTGCAGTTTCCTGTCAGATTAAAGGGGTCATATGGCGCTAATACGTGTTTTTCTGTGTCTTTGGTGTGTTGTAAATTGCCCATACATGTATTAGACACGTAAAATTGCAAAAATTAAAGTGTGGGAACAAAAGAAGAATTCTATCTAAAAGCTAATACTCATCCAGACCTGCCTGAAGCCCATCGTGTAACCAGACCCCCACAAATGTACGTCAGTTCATGGTATGATTTCACTAAGACCGCCCAAATGTATACGCAAGTAAGATGGTCGTACCTGTTAGCACAACTGCTTTGGAACCTGATGTTCCAAATATGGTCATCGCCGTTACATTTCCGTCACACGCTTCCAGTATTCGACCAATCACTATGCACTGGTTAACTGGCCAATCATAGCACACCTCGCTTTTCAGAGCAATGAGCTTTGTAAAAATTCTGTGTGTTTCAGAGAGGCGGGGCAAAGAGGAGATTTAAACATGCACATTATGTGGAATTTACAGCATTTTTGAATCTTAAATTGTGTATACACATTGCATTACATCTAAAACAAACGATAATATTCATTTTAGCCGTGTCATATCACCCCTTTAAGCAACACTGCGCCTAGTAGATCTTGCATTCCTTGGACAAGATCTTAATTTAAAACAGAATGGCGGTTATTCCAATGGCTGAAGGGTTGAATGAACTCATTTTCTTGGCGTGATGGTGGTGAATGGGTACGGTTGCTCTGGGAACTGCAAAAGCTTGTATGACCATAATGTTGACATCAGTTAATTCTTCATTCAGTGTTGTAGCCGTTTTCACACTTGGTTTTGATTCTTTGTGCAACCCTCATAGATCTGTATTGTTTGTATTTTTTTATATAATTTATTTGATTTTATACAGCCGCAGACCATTCCAAATGTTAATTTAATCGGCATTTCTAGATATATTGTGGCCATTCCAGTCCAGTGTCTGTTGAATTTCAACAAAAAGCAAACCTCAGAAGTGACATTAAGTCATTCAACAGCAATGCGAAAGACTGACAGCATGCCAAGACACATGAAACTGATAAAAAATCGAGGTTATCACATAATTAACTTTTAATAACATAGATAACTTTCCCTAAATATCTACAAATATTACTGTTGTATTGCTCAAAAATGAATATGCGCTTGTTTTCTTTATACTGCATCTTTTCGGTTATTGTCACCTGTTTCTCCCGTTTTCATTTACTTTGATAAATGCAAATAGAATCTATTAGATTTTTGGAGAAATACTGTTAGAAGTTCAGAGAAACAAACAAAAATTATCATTTTACATTTATGCATTTTACCTAAACACTAACCTATAAATGGCAATTTCAGAAAACAGAAAATTATTTTTAAATGGTTTCATTTTTTCTACAGCTGTATATAATATATATTTAGTAATTTTCCAAATTTCTGCTTTTATCATAAAAATGCTTTTCATAAATAAATTAGAATTGAAATTGAATATTTGACATTAACATGCATTGAGTAATACTGAAAGCTGTTCAGCACTTTAGATCTTGATTCAGGAGAAAGTGCTAAAATTGGAAAGTGTTGTTTGCTTTGTGTCTTTACGCATGTTTTTGTTCCATTGGTTCACTGACAAAAGCTTCACACTCACATAAAGGAACTCACGTCCGTGTAGCACAGATGCATTGCTAGCTATGCAAGAATGCAAGCTGAGTGCTATTTCTATTGAGGTGATGAAAAATGCATTACACTATAAACATATTTTGTCACCAGTAGCAGTTTGCCTCTGTAAATTGCCTCAAATTGTTTTTAAACCACTGTAATCCATATTGTAGCGTATTTAAACCCTATATCAAACCCCCATATCAGGAAAACTTGGGTGCGGCCTGTAAACGCTGAGAAAGTTTGATACTTTTTCTGGTTGCCTTTATCAAGCATGCGGATCCTGACTCATCGTGAAGGAATATCTTGGATTATGTTGTTCATCTTTTCAATAATTTCATTTTGCATAAACACCCTTTTGCATAGGCACTGTTTTGTGTTTGTTTAAACAGACAAATCTTTTATAAGATCTCCAGGACCCGAGCTCTTTGTGTAAACTGTCAGTTTTGTTTTGTACAAATGCCACATAGGGCCTACGTGCAATAAATCTCAGAGTGCCTCACCGTGAGACGACAGACGCCAATAAATAACTGTCTTAAGTTTTACTATAAATCACCTCGGTTTCCAGTTGCTTAGCTGGTACCTAGAGATTTGACATAGTTCAGTCTAAAGTACAGGTTGTGCATGCAAAGTGGCACATCTCTAAAGAGTAGAGCTTGGATTCATATAGCTCTTTCATCGATAGAGGTTGTAAATAGTTTCAGAGTTTAGTCAGGCGTTACAGTGGACTTCAAAGGCCGAGAAACCCCTGGAGCTGCTCGAGTTCATGTCTGAACTACGATTCTTGCTTATTTGCTTTTATCTGGCCTTCTGGATAGCTGCATAAAATTGATATACTCAGCGTTCAGGAGAGGCATCATGAACTATTATTAATATGATTGAATTCTGATTCATTAATTTTCTCATGACTATATGTGTATTTGTTTAAACTTTGCTGGTTCCTTGTTACCTGTTCGGTGATTCTGGGTGCACGTCTGATTTATGATAGAAGGTCTGATGAGTCATGACAAATTTGTTTTACTTTGACAGGTGGGAACATTCGCTTGTCGGTGTACTTCATGAAGCGACACATCAACCTGAGGTGCATTGTGAGGCAACACTACAGAGGTATAACGTTAAGGCTGAATAACGTGACATTCATTTTAAAATACGGGAATACGTCTGAAATGATGCAGACCAGTTATTTTGCCTACACAATAGAGTACCACAGGTATGACATATTTTTGTAGGCCAACCCAGAAGTTAGCGTCGCACTGGTTCCCACCACCGAAAGCCTTTGGAAGAACGCAAAAAACAGATCTGTGATTAACAAAGGTTTATGATGTTTTGTCTATTGAAATAATCTTAACAAATAACACAACCGTTGTTATTTTTGAAGCCTGAATACAATTGCCAGAAGTAAAGCTCTAACATGAGGCTATAAAGAGACTACACTACGGTTGCTCGGTATCAACTTCACCACCACCAAGCCTCTGAAAACTCTTTCAAACTTTATTAAAAATGTTTTCCATGGTAAATAAATCCCATCCGCGTTTTTAGAGTTGTGTTTAATTTCCATGTTGTATTATATGTGAGATTTATAGCAACTTGTTATCACCCGCCATTTTTAAGACAAAATAAAGCTTTAAAAAATCATGAACGGGTTATAACTGGTGTGTTTTATGTCATAGAATGACATAGAAGGTTTTGTTAACTACAGATCTTGTTTCAGGCAATTTACCAAAAAGCCATTTAAAAAATCTATTGACTTTGGGCCAATAGAACCGGAAGGGCTAAAATGCTAACTCGCTAAAATGGATGATTGTATGAGAAGCACCTGTGTTGTTATTAGTTAATAGCTGTCAGCCTCAGTTGGGGGCCCTGACCAGACCATTATTTTGGGAAAAGTCGACTGTAATATGTGAAAGCAGTTCACTTAGTTGGAAGCTAAGGACACAATTGTATGATTCAGAATACAGTTTATACTCAAGTTGTGGCGTTTACTGCAACTTCGCTGAAGAAACTGTTCATTTTATCAGGCTAGATTGTAAGAATCAATCCATTCCTGCTGAAAAACACTACAAGAAGGAGTTTTGTAATGGTTTCAATGAAAAAAAGCTAATGGCTCATAATGGAATTTCTGTAATTGTTTATATTTGGTTTCTTTTGTTTTCTTCAGTAGGGATGTTCAGTCCTAATAGAGGCGGAGCTTCTATATTATACAAATTATACAAATATTTGAGACTAAAGCCAAGTCCACCAGAGGCAGGCAGACATCGGCTCACAGGGAAAATGTGCTTCATTTATCACAGTAAACAACTGCAGGCTGACGTTTTGTAATGTCTATGGAAACATAACCGTGACGCCACACTCCGTATAGGAAATGAAAATAATCATATTACATTATTTATATTTAACACGCTTTGAAGAAGTAAAAACAAAGTTGGGATGTACAAGTAATAAATATGCAGTATGGACTATTTTTCGTGATCTAGAAAAAGCAAAACGAAGGAAAAAGGACTTGACCCACAATTTGCTTGGCTTAAATTTTCCGGCTAAATTTGGCTCAGAAGGTTAGAAGGAAATAAAATGTAATACAACAAACAATGTGGTTTGTTTCGCTTATATCTAGTTACATATTTGAAACTCCATTGACTGAAGGGTAGGAGGTGAATTACACCAATGTTGACATTCAACATTATGGCAACTTTGCCAGTTACTTGAAAACAATAGTTCATGTTTTTTTACTGAATTTGATATTTCACATGAATAGGAGATTCAGGTCACTTTACTTACTAGATGAAATATAAAATAAAAATTGGTACCAAAGATGTCTGCAACATCACATCCATCTCCCATTGCCGTTTATACTGTATACATGTCTGTCCGGATAAATGATTCATATCGCAACCAACCTCTTTCACTACAGTTTACAGTTAAAGTTGATTTTGTTTGCAGAATTGCGTGTTTTTCCTGAACGTGTCGTAGTGTGTGCCAGTCCTCTGGAGAATGCTGTACTTCCCAAAGAAAGTCTGAACCAGGATGTGGTAAGACCTACATACTCAGTAGATAGATTACATATTAAAGTCATATTTCACATGCAGAAGTGTCACAACACAATTGCGAATTTGATATTGCATCTCAAGTATACTGATTTGTTTCCCTGTGAACAGAACGACAGCTTGTGGTTTTTACAACTGCTTATTTGGCGATATATTACATGTAAAGAATGTAAGAACTTGTACGTTTGTGTTGCTCTCATACACCCATTCTCTGCCAATGCACGGTTGCCATGAAGTGGGTTTTGGCATGTGCAGTCAATTCCTATGCCTTTTGTTCTCCTCTCCCTTTTATTATGGGATGGCAAAAGAGAGGTTGGAATGGCTAATTGGATGAGGTACTGCACACTGGTCATGCTCTGAGGTGGACCACTAAAATGCTTAGGCTTTAGGAAGAGGAACCCAGGCTTCTGTGCAGGCTGTCAAACCCTCTCTGAGGTCAATGGGTTCTGCAGCTATTCTATGTACAATAGGACTGTCTATATATTGTGTCATTCATTCACCCCGAAAAACATTCTGTGATTCTCACAGTAGTTGCATCATAGGTACACAATGTATTTTGCTTAGCATTGTCGTTTTTGAAGTCTGAAAGAAACCACAGTTTTTGTTGGCGCTCACAAACGCTCTCTCTCTCACTTTTATAGCATTAGTGTAGTGTGGGTAAGAAGACTGTGATTTGATTCAACAGGATGTTTAGTGGTAGGATCTCTGGAGCCTTCCGCGTGATGCTAGCGTGGGACACTCTAAGGTTCGGAATGAAAGCGTTCTCGTGTAGACTTCCCGCTCGGATCTTCTTCAAGATCACATTTTTCTTTTCTGCATCATCCAATAGAATCATGAGAAATCTATTCAGAGTCGCTCAAAGATGAAGACAGTCTATCCTGCCATTAATGTCCATACTGTTTGGGGTGAATCATTTGCCGTTGCTTTTCTCTCAGACGTTTGCATTCGTTTTGGCTTTCAATGAAAGGAAGAATTGTAATATTTTGAGTGAAGTTATTCAGTTCGACAGTGAAAAGTTCACATCGTGTAACCGCTTTTCCAGTTCAGGGAAGCAGAGTGCTTGTTTTTGCATTCCCCTCTTCAGGATGTGGTTCTCCGTGCTTGTATGGGCTGTGCGGAAGGGTTAGTGGGAGCTTGTGGTGGTTCTCTCTCTGTCTCTCTCTCTCTCAGCCACTTTGGCAAATTGGAGGAGTTGAGGTATCAGGATAGAGAGCTGGAGTTTCTCTCATGACAAACCAATTATTTCAATTGCTCCGCTCTAATTTGTCAATAGGAGCCAGTTTCTTGTTTTCTCCTTGGCCTAAGGTTGGCCAGGAAAGTTATGAATCGAAATGAAAAACACGGCTCGGCAGTATGAGTCACATACGATGTCGAATTTCAATTTGAAAATGATAATGGCCTCGGTGAATTTGTTCTTCCGATGTTGTCATATGTTTATGGCCAGTCTTTCTCACCACATTTTGACAGCGAGAGTCTGAATGACGCCTTGTGTTTTCAGGCAGTTTGGGGATTTGTCTGTGGTCCTTCCTTTTTATTTAGTGCTCAGTTTGTAAAATAAAGTTTATATCGGTCGCGCAGAGCTCCCATAACACCCATCCAGAGGTCATAAGGTTGAGTTCTGACAGCGAGTGATGACATGACGCTCGGGTTCTGGGAGGCAGCGAGAGAGCATGAATCTTTCAGGGGGAGCTTCAAGTGGTTAAAGATCTTTGCTACTATTCAAGGTCCCTGGTTCAACGCCTGAGAGGGGTGTTTTATGAACTGGAAAGTGATGTCATCTCTTAAAGGAACACTCCAGTTTTTTTGGAAAAAGGCTCATTCTCCAACTCTCCCAGAGTTGATATGTTGAGTTTTACCATTTGGGATCTATTCAGCTGATCTCCAGGTCTGGCTTTAGCACTTTTAGCATTGCTACGATGCTACTGCTCTAATTGGATTCAATGATCTATGCTAAGCTATTCTAAAAGTGCTATCGCCAGAACTATTTGTATACCCGTATAAGCTCAAATATATATTAAATGTATTAAAGTATATGATCTTTTTTGTTTTATGAAGAGCCATACCCTCTCCATTTGTTGTAAATGGTTTCTGGTTTGTGTGTTTTAATTCACACAAAGTGTGTCATCTTTCAAAACCTTCTTGTTACCTCTAGAACACATAATTCCCTCATCTTAAATGAAAATGTATAAAGACTGATTTTGTTCTGATGAATGAACTCTGTCAACAGGGAATTTCATTTTCACGATTCAGTAAATTGGTAATGAATACATTCTCTGAGAGTTTATTTCTAGTCTGAAAATGTCCCATCAATAACGCGGGTGTAGCCCAACAGCATCAATAACATAATTATTTGGATTTTTGTGTGAACTATTCCTTTAATACACTCCACAGGAATTTTCCCTTTAACAAATCCAAAGTAGTGTAATCGCTTTGTATAAAAATGTTTGTGCCAAATGACTCAACCTTACTGTTTTATTGGTCATTGATGATGTCTCTTGAGTGATTCATTCATATCCAGTACTGTGGTCTGAAACTTTGGGAGTGAGTGGTTCGTTCATTGGTGTTGTGTAATGTGGGTGTGGTACACAATAAGCACAGCGTCATGCCTTCTGATGGTGAGTGTCATCCCCTCTTTCTGGTAATGCATTAAGAAACACCTTGAGAAACTGTGTAGCAGAGATTGAAGTTCAGTTTGGTCTACAATATTCTGGATCACTGTGATGAAATTGTTGACTCTTTCAGTCCACATGTTTAAGTCAAGTCATCCTCGGGGTCAGGTGACTTTGTATTTGGAGATGCGAGCTGGGAAAATGGCACAGATAGCAGTCCTGTAATGAAGCGGTGGATCAAAGCTCAGGGCAGATGTGTTTTTACAGCCTCCTCTCCCTTTGGGCAGACCCACAGTGTTTATGGACATAACTTTATCCTCTCTTTGTTCCTCTCCTATCACACCAAGCTACACAAAGCTGAAGTTCTAAGGCTTCTTGGCACTTTAAGACTCATCTTCAGCGAATCTGCTTTGTCTCCATGTCGCTAAGAATTTGTGACGATGTACAGATTATCTTTATGTCCTTGGCTGTAGAGTTTTTCTGAGAGGTATATTCGGAATAAAGTCATTGACAGGATTTTTTCAATGGTATTCATTGAATAGATGTTTTTTTTGTAGCGTGTTGAAGACCACTGTTTGTAGATACTGTGACACGCATTGCAATGAGTCTAAGCTTTACTTTCTCATTATTTCTCCATGTTTTGCTGGCCTTTGTCCTGCTGTGGTATACAGAACAAGCAAGGTTTAACAGAAATGTCAAACAACAGATTGAAAAGACGCTGCAGAGTCGCAAGCATGCAAGACTGTGTCACGTTAGACTCGATTCTTTTAAAAGGCATCATCCCTGAAATACTAAGCAGTGATGACAATGCACAGTTTTTCTGTGGTGTGTCTACAGTTGTTTTGGGAAAATATGCGTGTGGGTGCTGATGTGGTTTGCTTTAGACTTTCCAAACGTTAGTTTTCCAAATGATCATAGCACAGTAAATCCTGATTGATTGGATTCTTGGCTACTTAAGCAATACGTTTAACTCCACTTTACTGCAACATTGCAAGCCTTGCAGCTTTGATGTCTGCATTGTTTGTTTGGGTCAGTCTTTGATGTTAAAGTTCAAATGTCCATGTGACTCCATTTTGGTCTACAGATATGCAGATTGGAGTTTACCGTTCTTGCGTATGAATGAAAGTGAATTGAACACGGGTTAGTGTGACCAAGGTATTTGATGCAGTCCTACTAACTTTGAGTTTAAAGCCATAATCAAAAGCTTTATGGTTATTCGTTGTAACTTTTCATTTTATGGATCATCAAGTGATGGTGTGACAATAATCCACCTAATAGAGAATGAGTCAGAACACGCCATAAGTGTTTGTTTGTTTGTTATACAGATGAGCCAGAACTCACAAGGTCCTTTAGTGTCATATCAACATTAATTCATGGTTGATACAGTTTGTCATCCTGAGTCAAGAAGTATTTCCTTGTAGTGATGTTGGTGGAAGTCACCTTCCAGATCATATCAAATAGTACAGTATATTATACAAATGGTCAATTCCGGTGTTATGAGTGTGACATTTTTAGTCAAAACTTGAAATAAATTCTCAGGGATTTCTCTGGGACTTTAAGATTTGGGCTTATTGAATACCTTTGAGGGTTTCTGTTAAACAAGACCCATTCTGTGACATCAGTTCTAATATAGCTCTAACATTGTGTGCCTGACAAAACTCTGAGAGGAAGTCATGTTGGTGGTCAAATTCAAGCCTTGCGGTTTCTGGATTATTCCACTTGGTCTTCCCTGTTCCCACACATTGACTTCAGGCCTCCTCACCAACTCTCTGCCTTCAATTTCTTCTCTTATCTCTTTTTCTCTTCCCCCTGTTCTCCTCTGAGGGAGAGAATAGAGAACAAGAAGGCCACTTATTGCTTTCTCAGGGAAATAAACACTGCTCCATTGTCAATCCGGCTTTCGTCTGTTTTCCAAGGGTCTGTGAAATGCATATGAAATGAAATATCAAATGTTCTTCCTCCCCTCTCCTCAACTTTTTGGTGGAGCGAGTGCACGCTCGATCCGGCGTTCACGCTCTGGGTGTGTTTGTTTTCTGTGGAGTTATCATCAGCGAGTATGGGTGTGTTTTTGTGCGAGCTTGTGTGTCTGGATATCCCCCTAAAACCCGTCCAGTCTCGGTTACAGTGGGCGGAGGGACGCTGAGAATTGAGGAGGGGAGTTTCTTGTGTGTGTAGGAGAGACAGCTGGACAGACGGTGGTCATGGAGGTCTGCAGATGACACAGCAGATCATTCGTTTCCACTTTGGAAATGGACTGTTTCTAAACATTAACAGCCCACGCTGTTACTCAATATCATCAGGATATTTGAAAACGCGGCAGACAACCTTCAGTTCACCTTAAACTGAACCTTTCCTCTATCATCCATTGGTCGAAGTGTAAAGAGTCAAACATAATTGATTTATGTGAACTTCTGTTAAACCCACTGCTGTTTGTGTGCTCAGGGGGAACAGAACTTTTAAAGATGGGGTATCACAATCAGTTTCTGTCAATCTCATATTTATCTTGAGTATTTATACAGTAGTATCGAATACGTCTTCGAAGAGTATTAAGCTTGATTACATTTATAAAAGAGAGATACAGCTGTAGGATTGTTTCTGGAAAAACACGAGCTGATTGAGGCGGGCAGTGGGACGGAACTACAGCACGAGCACAACACATCATCAGATTTATCCCTTCGTGTTTTTGACATTATGCACATGCATGACAATAAAGAACAAACATATGACTTAGTTTGACTTACTGCTTGCAGTTCATGTCCAGCATCGTTTAGCAATGGGTCCACGCCATCTCAACGATCTCCAAATCCAGTGTTATGTCCACCGTTTATAACATATCTCAAATGCTGTGAACAAACACACACCTCTAACTTCTCTCCCTATCGCAATAGTAACGAGCTGCAGCTGCAGGCCAACAGCGCAGCCAATCTTGATAAGCGGGTCTTCCTATGCTCGTCGGTTGGCTGGGCTATTACTTTTGCCTTGCCGTGCTTTTCCCGGGAGAATTGTCCAATTAAAGGAATATGATCCCCGTTTCTATATAAGATTCATTTGTTTTAGTTTTAGCTTATTTTTTTATTTTCAGTTAATAATCTTTGTGCCTCACCTGGAACATATTTCAGTTTATTCCTCAGGTCACACTTTTAATTGTCGTTAATTTAAGGTTTTTAATATAATAGCCCAATTTTTTTTATTTCAATAGACATAAATGTTTAAATAGTTTTAGGTTTAGTTAACTATAATAACATTGGTTGGGTACGATTTCACAGATAATGTCAATTTGTATTTTATCAACAGCTAATGTGCTACAGTATGTCAGGGAATATGAGTTTTATTCGAATATACAAAAATGCATGGAAAGACAAATAGCTTAAAGCAGGTAAAGAAAATGTTGACTACAATTTCATCTTTTAATAAAATATTTGAATAAAAAGCAAAGACGTCAGTTTGGGCATCGCACAGTATCAGTAGGGAAACTCATCCCACTGCAATTTCCTTCTTTAGCTCTAATGACTTGAAAAACCTTGTGCTTATCTACCAATTTTCTCCTAAAATAGAACTAATTGCCTATATATCTCAAAGCAGTTCAGAGGCCAGCGGCGGGTAAACATACTCTTTTATGAAATCCAATCAGTGTGGACTGGAATGATTGTTTTGTGTCATTTAATTGCAGTTCAATGATCCTGTGCCTCCAAAGACGACGGTCACAAGCACCCGCTCTGTTCTTGCTCACTCAAGGATTGTTCTGTTGACGGAGCTTCATTAGGACTGTTGAAGGTGTACGTTGGTGGGATTCAATAAGCCGGCCCGTCTCTATTCTTCGGAGAACCGCAATGTTAAGCATGACTAGTTGTGGAACAAGGACTTCAAAGTGTTTCTCTGTGTATGCGTGTGTGTTTGACTGGGCTTCACCAATAGAAAAGTTTCATGTTTTGGCAATTTTCAGTTTTTTGATGATGATGTTTTTCTCTTATGACTCAACGTTTTCACCATGTAAACATCAGCTCTGATACATCTTCGCATCAATTCTTTGCGGCTTTGTGGCGCCATCAAAATATTGCTCAGTTTGTTGGAACATGGGACATTATTTTTGCATTTGGCACAGAGAGGACACAGTTAACCTTCAATCTTAATTTCCATTTTTAACCCAACAACTTCACATACATGTACAAGCAAACCCACACAAATATTTATATTCGGAAGAATACAATGACATTTTTGATGAGCACGCAGAGGGCGTTCTGATCTTCTCTAAATGCTGGCAGTTGAACACAAGCTTTTTGCTTTTGTTTTGATGGCCATACCCAAGAGACCAACCGGGAACATCCCATGGATCTGTTCCCATGACTACACCAAATATCATGTCAGTACAACAGCCTTCTCTTTGAGTTCTTTGTTGTGCTTTCTTGTTCACTAAATCATTTTCCGTTCAGTTCCTGTCAGGTGTTGAGAGATTGGATTCTTGCTTTAGTTTGTATCAAAGTCATCGAGTTTAACATTTGCATGACAGTCATTGATAATTCTCTCTTAATCGGTTGTTTCCTCCTGTTTTATGTAGTTGCAACAAAGTGGACAAAGCAAGTCAAAGTACTTTTCAAGCCCCGGTGAAACCAAAGATCCATTATCCAGCTCCACGGTTATGAAAAGGGCCGTCCTTCAGAAGATGTGAGTATGGCTCTTATGTGGAGTATCTTGTGATGGTGACCTCAGCATTCTCATTGAATGTTGTTCTGTACGATCAGTGCCAGGCAGACGAGCACCCGGTCCCGACAATGCAGAGATGACCAAGAATCCAGATCGGACACCGTAGAAAAGGGGACTACCAAATTGAATCGTACTCTACCAGTATCATCCGAATGTTTGTTTGCCGACGACTTAGTGGCTTGTGCGCATGAGGATGTAAAAACCATAATTCAATTCCCTGAATTAAATAACAAGGATAAAGAGGACGCTCAACCATGTCCTGAATCAACTGGTATTAAGAGGAGACAACGCACCCCTAACTCTGAAGAACACCAAAAACCCAAAAGATTGTGTCTTGGAGAGGTTGCGGTACCAGGAGATTCCAACAGGCCGTCTTCTGGCATGTCCTCATGCGGTTCCCATGGTGCAGCTCAGCCTGAGATCAGACTGGAAGAGGAGGTGCTTACACATGGAAACAGCACTCTCGAACAGAGTAACCAGAGCGGGTCAGCCACAAGTCTGAGAGGCTCATCCGTCAAGCCTGTGTCCTCTGGCTCTTCTATTAGTTCCAGAGAGGAATGGAGGGGGGGCGCGCCCAGAACATCCCGATTACGCCGACTCAAGAAGTCCTGAGGGCCACGGCGGCATAAAGTGAGAGTGGATATCTGACGCCATCGAGATGGACGTTACTGTACACACTTCTACTGTATTTGCTGTCTGTCAACACTGGTTGCACAAGCGAAGAGTTTACCACAGGCGGTCTCCCATGCATGCTTAATGGAACAGGCATCCCAAAATAAAACTTATGTCAGTATTTGTCCGACACCGTTGTTCCAAACTGCACCACTTCTGTTTTTTGTAGAATATATACACTTTTTACGAATGTTATTGGGTGACCGTGAAATAATAGAAAGAAAGGGAATAAGGGCAGGGGTTGTACAATTTTAAAACGGCAAATTTACAAATAGAATAATTTAATTTGTATAGTCAAACAGGTTGGAATGATTATTGTGTCTGTGATGCTGAAAATGAAAATTCTGTCATCATTTACTCACACTCAAGTTGTTCCAAATCTGTATATTTTATTATTTCTGTTAAACACAAAAGAAGATATTTAGAAGAATGTAGGAAAGCAACAGTTCTGGGTCACTTTTGACTACCATTGTATTTTTTCCTACTATGGTAGTCAATGGTGGCCAAGAACTGTTAACTCTAAAAACCTTCTTCCAAATACCTTTATTTGTGTTCATCAGAACAACGAAATCAATAAAGATTTGGATCAACTTGAGGGTGAGTAAATGAAGACAGAATTTTCATTTTTGGGTCAACTGTTCATTTATAGCGAAGTATAACATATAAAATAGTCTTAAAATTGAACTTTTACAGTAGGCTAAAAAGTAGATAAACACGGATATGCATAAGCTGAAGTTCCCAAATATTTGAATTGGCTTTACTTGTTCTAAACAAAAACACGCAGCACAAACACATATCGCATTTTCCACGTAAGATTTGAATTTCAGACCAGCGGGAGCCGCTGAGCACAATGTGGCTTGCAGCCCAAATCTCTGGCTCCATCCGTCTGAAATCTGCACTCTTCCAGCTTCAGCGGAGCACATGATTGATTCCGCTGTGTTCTCATACATACTGAGATCTGTAGGCGAACGGGGGTTTTACTATTGGAGCCGACTGTAGTCTCCCTGTGGTTATCATTTGTGAATGTGTTACTGCTTTTCATTACAGTCTGCTGCGAGATGACTGACAGCATTATGAGATGCCAAACTGCTCGTGTCTGATATTTGGCTAGTCATGACTGCAGTCAACTTTGATATAGTGCGTAATGGCAGGCCGATTATATGTACGGATATAAATTAATCTAGTCACATGGCCTGCTTTTCCACATTTTTCAGTTTGATGTCTTTTGGATAACAGATATGTGTCATTATAACAGCACTGCCAGAACATCATCAGTGTGCACAAACAAATCGCTGTCATGATACTGTACGTTTGTCAAAACACTTCAGTTATTATATTAAAGCGATAAAAATGGGAATTTGAGATAAAGAGCAGAGACTTTCATTTTGAGTCATTTTATGTTCTGTAATGAAATGCGAATTAAAGTTTTTTGATCTTGAAAACGCATGTTTTTCTCATACTTTACGTTCTTAATGAGACAGTTAACCCAAAAATGAAAATTCTGTCATTTACTCGAACCTGTGGGAATTTCTTCTGCAAAAGACAAAAGATATTTTGAAGAACGCTGGTAACCAAACAACTGCGGTACTCTTTCACTTCTATTGTAGCCTGTGGACACAAAACCAATGCAAGTCAATGGGTACCATCGTTGTGCGTTTACCAACATTCTTCAAAATATCACTTTGTGTGTTCTGCAGAAGAAAGTAAGTCATAAGGGTTTGAAATGACATCAGGGCGAGTAAATGATCACAGAATTTTTATTTTTGGGAGATCCATCCCTTTAATTGCAGAGTACCAAGGGTACTTTAAAATGGTATAGTTTTTTTTTTTGCTTGGTCTGTTTGTGTTTTGGTCTATCCTCTTATCTATCATTAGTTATCTGATATTATAATACTCTAAACTAATATAAATGTTAAAAAGTGTTTAAGAGTGCCTTATGGAAAAGAGCAAATATTTACTAGAGCTCTACAGTTAAAAACATTGGGAAAGCCCTTTTATCCGTCAACATAAGTTTTGCCTTTTGCCCTCCAGTCATATGACTGAAAACCTCATTGATCATGTGAGGAAAGTATTTTAGTCACAGCGACAGTCTTCACACGGTTCACAATACAAAGAGAAGCGCACAGCTACTGCATGTAAACACATTTAGACAGACCTTGTGCTTCTGACCTAAACCATGTAGTGTAACATAAGAGCGAACTCTGTCCCACTCCCAAAACAGCACAAAGAACAACAAATCCAAAGCAAACAAAAAGATTTAATTTTCTTTTTATACAAAAGGTTTAATAAATATAACATTCAAAAAATATCGCCAGGAACAAACTAAAAAAGTCAAAAATGAACATTGAATATTGCCATGATCTCATAAAATGTATAAGCATGTCGGTTTGTTGTTGTTTTTTAGAGAGCCTAGATATAAAATATTTGGGAAAAGAAAACTACACGTGCACAGCAATAGAAATGGACTCCTGAAAGCAAGGCAGTCTACAGTGTTTCCATTGGCCCCCCTACTGTTCAAGTATTCACAGCCTAGCTTACGACATACTGCAAACCAAAACTAAAGAGAAAGGTCTGTTTAACTCATCTGAGAGCGCTTTATCAACAAGCAACTTAAAAGACTCTTGTTCCCTTTTCATTTTTTTAATTATTTTTATTTTTGTTATATGTGGCAAGCAATGTGTCTGCCACCAAGTATCCGAACAAAAAGCAGCCATTAATTGTGACTTGCATCGGCATGCAAGTAAACGTTGGCAAAATACGTACAATAGAAGTTTCAAATATTGAAATATCTGACAACGTATAAAAAGGAAAAACAGAAATAGGCGCAAAAATGCCTGTCTTATTTTAAACTTATTTTCCTCTTTAAATTTTGGTATCTGAAATGTGAAACGAATTCGTCTGAACAAAGCTTTCGACTTACAAAGCTATCAAAACCTTCAAAACTAGACATGACATATAAATAAAAAGGAATGATATTTTAATTTTCTTGATTATTAAGTTAATAAATCAAATATACACAGTGATTAATTAAAAAATATATACATATCTACACTTCTAAATTGACAATTCTTCATATTGGCAGCAAATGCTGACCGACCTATCCCGCCCCAAGAAAAGAAAAATAAATATTTTTTTTGTTCTTTTTATTCGTTTCCGACAACTGCTGTGGCACGTAGCTGCGAAGGCACTTTAAGCTCTGAACTAGAAATGAACCCGACTAGAGAAAGTTTTCGCACAGCCGCTGGATAAGAAAGAAACGACTACTTTAGCTGTGGGAGCATTGTCATGATAAACAAAAATAACACTTACAACTATTTGCAAACACTATGCACACTCAGATACTCAAACGTATCCACAAAAATATCGACATATTTGAAATGTATGTTTACGTTTTTTCTTTTTCAAAGGAAAACGCCCGGATGCGCCATTCCCGGTTTCCAGCCATCCACAGCAACTATCAATTGCCAGTGTTAAGCCAGCTTGTCGAAACTTAAATTAACACAGGATTCTAGGCCGATATCGGCCCTGTAGTCCAGAACGCGACGCAGCGGTCTCCAGTTCATACGTGAGGGATAGGGACAGGGGTTTGGTCGCAAGGCAACACAGCTGCCTGCTATACGATATACTCCGTCCTGTTTAAGCTCTGTGCCGTCTCCAAGTCTCTGTTGTCCTGTTTGTTAGTCCAATTTGGGTTTTTGTTTGCCGTGCGCTCCTCCTTCTCCACCAGCGTGTAGGCTGGCTGTTTGGTGAAGCGTGCTTTCTGCAGGTGTTTCTCCATGTCCTCTTCCTCCACCTCAGAATTATGCGTCCTAATTTTGGCAATGATGGAGTTCTTTCCCTCGTAATCTTTTATGGCCACGCTGTGGGCCGCGTGTTTCTCGATTGGATTTTTGATTTGGTTGAGCTGCTCGCGCACGTTATTGGTGGTATTGTCCTCCGCGGCTGAGATAGCTGCGTTGCTGTTCCGTTTCCGTCTGCGATGCACACACCACAGGAACGCCGAGGCCAGGGCGAGGATCCAGAGCACTATGAAGATGGAGCTGAGCAGAGGAACCAGGTAGTCTGGGGAGGAGGAAACAAGACGCAGGTTATTCATCAAATCTTTTCCTATTTCTGGTCCCACGCACTGAACATTAAAACATTTGGTAGGTTTAGAACTTCAAAGCTTGAACAAAAGTGGAAAGTTTACGGTAATGTTTTCCAGTTTTGGGACAAGGTAGGTAATTTATTTGTTTATAACATTTATGCCGTGCACTTGTCCAAGTTTAAAGGGTTTCTCAAGCAGCTTTGGCAGAATCTTTGGGCACCATTTTTGATCAAGCGCATGATGTCCCTGATGTCTAAATGATGTTTCATCCAGCTGGCAGAGCTGATGTAACATTCCATGGCTTCGATGACTTAAAGTTTCTTTCGGCAGATGAATATTTCTCAAGACAGACAGACAGACAGACAGACCTACCAAACTGGCCCACACTTCGGAAAAGTTAATATTCTGGACATGCTGAACCTTTTAACATAAACTGTTCTTGCTAAATTTCAAACAATCGACCCAAGTCAAGTCCAAACGGAGCGGCTTACCAGTTTTGGGGCTTGTCATCGGATGAACATCGATGATGGCTTTAATGATGGTGCTGTTTCCATTGCGCTTGCTCACCAAATCAATGATCTGGACCGTGATGTCTTTAATAGAACTCCTGGGTTCTTCTGTGGACTAAACAAATGCTCGACTTGTTAGTATCACATTCAATGGCAGAAGAAAATCCCAAGTCATCTGATTTTTTAAAGTTTTACTCACAATGCTGACGTCAATCTCATTGCTGGCTGTAGACGATGAGTAGCAGGTGATGGAGACGGCTTTCCCTGTTGTGAGATTCTTCAGTAGATACCAATGTCTCAGCTCATTGCATACCTGTTCTACACTCAAGCCCTGTCAGAACATACAAATCTATCATGAGACATTGTTCTGTTATTGTTTACATGTCATGGACTAGAAGTCAAACGAAATGCATTTCAGGGTTTTACTTTAAAAACGAATCATTTAATAAACATTTGGGAACTACTTAATATTTTCACTACATCGCATTAATAATGCAATTGGCCATATTGTGAAAATATCTGCCTCTCAGTATACCACGGCGTCTCGCACCTCATTACTTAAATCTACACGCAAATCCCCAACAACTGCTCTTTAGTTTCAGGTTTGGACTCCCAGAAAAGAGCTGGGAGCGTGAACAGAGGAAAGAGACAGAAGAATTAAAGATTTAGTCGGTTGGAGAGAACATTTAAGACCGAAAGGCAGTTTCTTTCCCCGCCAAAGATTAATCCCACTACGCTCATCCCTTATATTGAAGTTCACTGCTGTAGCCCATTAGCATACAAATCTCCGAATTTTTTTGTGTCTGTGTTCTTTATTGCTCTTATTTGTCTCTTTCTTTGCAATTCTGCTTGGCTGGTGGTCAGCCACCAGAGGTCTTTCTCAAACTAGGGACTTATACAGTGACTGCTTAAGTATTAAAGCGTTATGGGATATTAGCTCTGGAATGCCTCGGTTTGGAAAAGGACACCGAGCCAAGGCTTATTGTCCAATATGTATTTCTTACGTTTTTTTCAGCATGCGAAAAAAAGATTGTTTGGATATGACAACAAAGCTTGCGAGAACTGAGCTAGCCTGGAAAACTTCACCCGAGAGAAACGTCGTCTCCTAGATGAGGAGAACCTGATCTTTCACGCCCCACTGCTCTATGTCGAATTAGAGAAGGGTGGAGAAGACGTTTGGAGACGGGGGAAAACAGCCCAAAAGCTCATAATTCAATCTCTCCCCTTGAAAGTATGACTCACTTGAGGCATGTTCGCCTTGTTAAAGGTGAATGTGATGTTGGCACAGCTGTTGTCCTGGTTAGAGAAGCTGGCATGGCATTTGGGGGGTGGTTGAGGTGCTGGGGGCCAGCATTCTCCGAGGCTAAGGCAGGGTTTGACAAAGCAGTGTTCCTCCTTGATGGGAGCACAGTATTGGTCAACGGGACATGCACTTCTGCCATTTCCTGGCCTACATGACTTTGGTCCACACCACATCTAAACGGAAAAAAAATCTTTCATGAAACTACTGCATCCTTATATAGAGCGTAATTTATTCATTAAAATGATAATAATGCAAATAAGTTACCATGGTGCAATGAATCCTTCCATTTTGACATTGGCATATATTGCAGTCTTCTTCCCATTTGGTGCCATCAGCAGTCACTTGTCCATTAACAAAACAGGGTCTGCCAATAACTGTAAATAGCACAGATGGGGGATTACAACATGGCCAAAGAGGGCTTTGGACTTTTCAGTAGAGAAATGACTCTTTTTTTTATTTTTAAGAGTTGCAATGTTGCTTGATGTTTAAAACCTTGCTTTGTTGTAACATGAAGGACTATGAAAGTTTTAATGCACGTTTCAGTCTTAAAAAATTGTATTGTTGAAAAAATGACTGTAGAATTTGCTTAGTAAAATCCACGTAACAATTTGCACAACATTTTTTTAAAGTAAAACTTGCTGCTATAATTCAAGTACAACTTACTAACCAGAATAAAGTAAATTCTACTTTATTAAATACATTTAGTTTTTTATTAAAATATCAAATAATGTTACATAAAGTAAACAAAAAATAATTACGCTGAACAAAAACATGTGTCTAACTCAGACTTCACGGATCACTTACTTTCATATGGAAATATACTATATTTTAAAACATAAATGGTCAAGTAAGAAGTGACTGGTGGTCTCTGTACTGGCATTTTACTGAAAAACACTCAAAATGACGAATCTCCTAATGCAGATACAGATACAAGGCATGCTGGGAACTACAGATCAACTGCAAATAAAGTTATATCTGCAAAAATGATTTATGTAGTCTCAACACAAAAGTATCCCTAGTATCCCTAGTATATTCACAAAACATTGTTTTATCTAACAAACGTAATGTATTGACATTTATTAATCCACTGGAGTGTCACAGATTACGTTTATGATGGATGGATGTGCTTTGCGGAGCTTCAAAAATATGGCCTGGATATTATTTTATATAACTCTGATTCTGAACTCACTCAAAAAAAAAAATTCAACCCATCATTGGATCAGAAATGGACAAGCCCATCCGTTGAAAAAAATAACCACACTCAAGGAAATACACTCAATAAAATGTATAGAGTGCATAGATGTAAATCTGTGTCATCAGTTTGCACAGGATTATATATATATCTCACCTTCTTGACACTCTGGTCCTGTTCTTCCAGGAGGACAAACACAGCGATACCCATTGATTTCATCTTCGCAGGTGGAGCCCAATGCACAGGGAGAAGACTGGCACTCATTAATATCTGAAGAAAGAAGAAGGAATCACGCTATGTAAACATTCAAATGTCTTGACATTATAGCACCATGTCTTGTCAAAAGGAAGTGCAGCATTATTCTACACCCTGCAATTTTGCAAAACTCCCACAGAGATAATGTGGATTGAGATAAACTGAAGTATGACCTATCAGACAGACTACAACATCTCTGGCTTAGCTGACGGTAATGTCACGAGAATTGCGAGTTCATTTGCAGGTTCGGGTGTATAGAGCAGTAAAGCCCGAGGTATGTTTCAACAGCCAGATGTAAGCTTTTAAAAGAGAAAAATGAGCTCTGTAATCAGCGTCGGATAACTAGGCCGACTGGCGTTCGGTCACTGTGAGCCAGTTTCTCCCGAGGGACTGTTAACATCAGCGTTGTAGAATACAAGGACGACTCATACTGAGTTTATGGCCTCCTGCCCAAAGGGCCGGCTTATTGGGTGGCTAGACCGTGCATTTCGCGTTAGCTGTTTGTTTTTTGAAGAGACGTTGCACATTAACAAGGCTGACAGCCAAAAGAGATCAGGGGATGAAGGGGGCGTCATGCGACACTTACTTATGCGGCAGTCTGGACCGGCGAAACCCGGGGCGCACTCGCAACGGTACCAGTTATCGCCATCCATGCACGTCCCGCTGTTGTAGCTGTGGAGAGAGAAAGACAAATGTATTACAAACTCCAAATCTCATTATTTCCGTAGCATAAATGCTAATCTATCACGCTGGGATATGATTCAAAGGTCGGCTTGCGACTTGGAGAAAAGCGTTTCTTGTGGTAACATTTTTTCAGAATGACCTCAGACAACTGCAAATCTTGTTCAAACAACGTCTCAAGCAGATGAACACTGTGTCAAGAGCACAATAGGCAGCGAGCTGCACGCACCCTTGGAATGACACAAGCTGGGAGTGCCTCTTTCCCAGAGTGTGAGAAAGTGCGGCACAGCTGTACGGGCCTGTTTACAGCGGCACAACTGTGTGCGTAAATGTTTTGCAAGGACTTACCATGGGTGTGGGTTGCAGTCGTTGGTATCTGAAAGAGAGAGAGAGAGGGTTTGTTTTATTTCACACCCATGTGAGTACAGAAGAAAGCACAAAACAGCTAACATGTTGTGGCTTGCGTCGCTTTGCGCATGTGCGCGCGTGGGCGTCCAGCTTGGCAGCGTTGCCGATGCTGTGCGTTGTTCGGAAAATGACTTCTAGCTATTTTTTCCTTAAGTATGTCTTTGGGTTTGTTGGTTCACGCAGATGCCAGCGAGAGAGTCAGAGGTGTACAACAATACATGAGAAAGGACATAAAAAAAGAAGCGAGGAGAGGGGGTGGGCTGTAGACATCTGTCTCCACTTTACCTCATTTACATTTTTCCCTCATAGCTGGCAGCGGTCTGGAGTGTCCAGCCAGTGTGAGGTGGGTTTGGGAGGAATAAAAGAAAAAGAGCAAGAAAAATGCAGGAAGAGAATCTTCTTTTATTTACCGACTCCAAGCAAAAAGGACGGCGAGATTGAGGAGTTGAAAGAATGCAAGAACAAAAAAAAGTGTTCTTCTCACTTCAAACTCTCTTTCATACCTAGGAATTTACTTGCAAAGCACTCAAGCTATTGCCTAAAGGAAGCAGTACTCACTTTCTGTGCAGGTGGATCCCTCCCAGCCTTCCTTGCAGACACAGGTGAAAGAGTCACCCTTCGATACACAGGTGCCCCCGTTCTCACATGGGTTGGGCAGACAGCTGCTGTTCTTGGCTGTAAAGGAGCCACAAAAAGGTCAGAACCTTCTGAACTTATGACACGGACAGACACAAACACGACTAAAAACCGCAGCAAGGTCACCACACTCAAAATACACTCGCTTCATCGTGAAATATTACCAAGTATAATATTTCCCAAGATCCGTTCCTTCCAAATGAATTTCCCATCAGATTATTTAGTGAATTTCCCATCAGATTATTTTAGTGGACCGTTCGCCAGATATGATCTCTGAATCCAGCGAATTTGCGAAAAAGAAACGCTCACCCAAAAATCGGAGGGGATTATTTTACAGCTCGTGCTATTTCAAGAGAATTACTGCCAGCACGTTGACAATACGAGAGCGAGAGAAAGGCGGGAGTGTTGAGAAGGTTTGACCCAGTTCAAAGCTGGACGGATTGGTCACACAATCTCAATTTCTCCCATTCGGCATCGCAACCTTGTTTTTGGTCCCGCTCTTAAATTACAACTTGGATTATTATCTAAAAAGCTTTTACAGGGGCTGTGTGTCATTTTTTGGAGGATCTATTGACAGAAATGCGATATTATATACATAACTATGTCTTCAGAGGTGTATAAAGACCTTATATAATAAAGCATTATGTTTTTATTAAATTAAAGCTATTTCAATCTACATCCACTGGGGGACCCCTACATAGAATTCACCATGTTGTTCCTACAGTAGCCCTAAAGGGACAAACTGCTCTTCAGAGCGCACTTCGTAATACATGATCTACTTTTCTCAAAGAAGTTAAAACATGGCGACATCTTAGATCAGCCACCGAATTGCTTTAAAAAGGAGGGGTCCAGAAAGCCATTGGTTGCAATTCGCAACCTCACCACTGGATGCCAGAAATTCCATACAATGGACCATTAAAGTTACAAAAAATTACTATTTGCATATTTACAAGATTTTTATTTGCTAGGGATTTGCTTCAGTTGTTTACTTCAAACAGTATGGCACACAGCCCACTTGCATACAATAGAAAATTGCACCACCTTTTTCCAGAAATTTGGGGGGTTTGTGAGAACTGTATTGATGTAAGTGTGCTTCATGCATGTGACCTATATTAAATATCGAAACAACAACTCCTTCCTACCTATGTTACAGGTGGCTCCTTCCCAACCAGGTGAGCACCTGCATTTGAAGGTGTCCCCTTCATCATGGCACGTACCTCCGTTGTTGCAAGTGGCTTCGTCGCATTGGCTATCGCCTGTAATGATTCGACAATATCTTTAACTCTGTGCATACACGCACACATACAAAACCTCAAGAAACTGGGTGGATCATAAAAACATTGTCTTTCTTACGGGAGTGGCAAGTTTTTCCCTTCCAGCCGTTTCTGCATTCGCAGTAGAAATCGTTCACCAGGTCTTGACATGTCCCCTTGTTCAGGCAGGGGTTTAGACTGCAGTCGTCAATATCTGTAAAAAGGCAAGAGAAACAAATCAGTCCAGTGACATGAAAAATTTTGCAAAATGAAAAATGTGCCCCGATATTTAAATCAACGTACTGAGCTCGCAATGATCTCCCTCCCAGCCGTCTGCGCAGATGCACTGGTAGACATTCACTTTGTCGATGCAAGTCCCGCTGTTCTTGCACGGGTTGCTTTCGCAATCGTTTATATCTGAACGGAGATCACATGACGTTAAGAATCACAAGAGACCCCAGATTTAAAATAACTACTGTAGATGATCCTCAATCTTACTCTCGTGGCAGTAGGTTCCTCTGAATCCTCCCTGACATTCACAGGTAAACTGGCCGCCCGGCTGGCTCCTGCAGCGCCCATGAGGGCCGCACACGTTCGAGGAGATATTCCGCACCCTGTCGGGCGTACTGTTAGATGCCACTTCGACAGTGCAGCTGTCAATCACTGCGAAGAAAACAAAGCTTATGGGTGTTGGATTCATTGTGAGCCAACGGCATGTGACGTCAAACCTACAAGAGCGTGTTTATTTTTTAAGTGAAGCTCTTCTGAAACATCAATTCTACACTCCTTTAGTTCACTTCACAGTACACACTTTCTTCTTATTTTGCAAAGTGGTCAATAGAGCCATATAAAGTCCAAATTCTCTCCAAGAGTTGAAAGAAACACGATGGGCTTATCTAACTGTGTGGTTGGTGTGATTTACCCCCTTCCCAAACACACACACATACAATATACACAGCCAGAGAATAGTAACCACAGAGAACACACACAGAGCTGTTAAGAAACTGGCAACCTTTCAGGAGGATTTGGAAAGGAGGAAAGTGTGTTTAAGAGACTCTATGTGTGTGTGTGTCCAGGGAGGTTACAGTCAAATAGCTCAGTATGGCAGAACAAGCCTCATGTAACAGAATATGAGCCCTCGTTCCTCAACCTTCTCCCTGGAGGTGGTGGGAGAGGACATGGGCGTGTAATCTAGCTTTACTCAGCAGCTGAACAATGGCATGCAACAAGCGGATCGTCTTACTTTGGCTTTCAAGGCTGGTTTAAAATGAGATACAGAGTCGAGAGCCGTCCCGGAGGCTGAGATTTCTCACCTTTGCATGATGTGGTTCGACAGTGGTCCTTCAGGTGAGAGCAGTTTTTGCCCTCGTAGTCTTCCGTACATTTGCACAAGTAGTCCGAGGCCAGGTTGAAACACTGCGCGCCGTTCTGACACGGGTTGGGCTGGCAGTAGTCCACATTCAGCTGCACCGGGGAAAGATTTAGAGGGAGAGAGAGCTCAATGAGGAGGGGAAAATGATATCCAGACATTTTTGGATTCTCACAAAACGGAGCAACCCTCGACAGACTCCGCAAAGGGTCTGCCAGGAAACGGCGCACCAAAGCGCTCCAGAGAATGAAAACAAATAAGATGAATATTTTCAAGAGGTAGCCAAACTCTCTCTCACACTAGCACTTTTTTACTTCACGTTTTCTCTTTCTTTAGGGTACAACCATTGGAGCTCAATAGCTCCGGTGTCCATTCACTTTCACTTCATGGATTTGTTACAAAAGAGTCAAATCATGAGTGAACGCAGGAAGTCTCTCACCTGACACAGCTGACCCGAAAAGCCAGCGGGACAAAGGCACTGAAATCCGTTGACTTCATCCTGACACCGACCGCCGTTTAAGCACGGGCTGCTTGCGCACTCATCCACGTCCATCGCACAGTGCTCACCTGAATAACCAGGTGGACAAAGACAGCGGTAGCCATTCACCAAGTCCTGCAAAAAAATAAGAACTTAATTTTCTAATCACACAATAACTTCTGCATTAACTATAAACGTTTTCATCGTATCGGCACAAAAAAAATTACTTTATTCAGTCCGGCTAGCTTGTTTTTCTGAACAACAAAATGAAGACTGCTGAGTCTCTTCCTCAGACGACACACCCACAGTATTGGCATGAGCTCGCCAGCATCAATCTATCGTCAAGTCATGTTTACAAATTCTGCAATTAGCTGCTATGATGAGCAGTTCTGAAGAATAACTTGTTAAACCTTGACGGTTAATAGCATCGAGTCTTAAAACGGCACTCTTTTGTCTTTTAGAAACGGTCCTGTTTTGATATGTTTAAAGCTGACAGAAGCAGTTCAAGGTGATTCTTTTGAGCACACATGTGCATTCCAATTGTTCCAATACAGCTAAACTCACTAAATGTATTACATATTTCACTTTGTTTGTCAGACAGATAGATAGACGGTTTAAATAAACAGATCCAGATGTGAACTGAATCTTGAACCAAAAATCTGCCCGTTTTTTGCTTTTGAGGATCAAGGCCAGTATAAAAAGGCGACTAAAGGTGAAGTGAGATCAGGAGAGCTCTTACCTCACATGTTCCTCCATTCAGACACTGACCCTTGCAGTCATTAACGTCTGTGATAAAATGGGTTTGAATTTAGAAGCACATAAAACATTTCGCAAACATGCTTTGGATGTTTTCCATTTCAACTTAATTAATAAAATCCATTCTTGAATCAATTGAAAAAAAAAAGCTTTTATACTCACTCCTATCACAATTCTGTCCCGTCCAGCCTGGTAGACACTCACAGAAATATGCACCAATCAGATTGTGACACGATCTGGCATTCACGCAAGGCTTGTCTTCGCATTCATTGGCATCTTTGAAAAAATGTTTGGATATAGTTACCATCGCAAAGCAAGAACATGTTGCAAAAAAACACATTAAGTTAAAAAGATGCTTGAATTTTAGATTGCTTCTCACCGATCAGACATATTTTACCAGTCCAATGGGGAGGACAGGTGCATTTGAAGCCGTTGACCAAATCTTGACAGCTGCCCCCGTGTTTGCATGGGTTGGATGAACAGTCATCCACATCTATGAGAACAGAGCAGGTTAGACACATCAAGTGTTCCTTTCTGGGTAGAGAGCGTTTGTGTGTTTCCTTACTGAAGTCACAGGACGGGCCGGTCCAGCCGACTGCACAGACACACTCGTAACCCTGACTGGTCTCCTTGCACATCCCTCCATTGGCACATGGGTTGGAAAGACATGCGTGTTCTGCTGTAAACGAAAGGACATCTCACTCTTTGTCTTTTGAGCTAAGTTAACCAGTTGATTTTGAGAATATTTAGTTTTACACATCCATAGTTTAAAGTTATGTCCTAAAGTTTTCTGTGCACCAAAATCATGTATATCAGATTGTGGTCTGAACATTCTGCTTAAGAAAGTAACATTCCCTCCTATCAAGTTCAGAGGAGAGGATTTCTTGATATTGCCCCAGGAGGCTGTCACCACCCTGAGTGCCTGAATCTGGATCAAGTGAGGCCAAGAGGGGGGGGAGAGGAAGACCGGGGGATAAAAGCCATGACGGTCCATCTGGCAGATTTCATCACCATACCCATCCAACAACTGACTTTAAAAACAGAGCTGATCCACTGGCAGGACATATCAAAACAGAGGATTAGCAGACCCGGGCGCCCTTCCTGACACTGTAGACAGTTCAGGCCCGAAGTCTGACATCATCTGATTCCCTCATATTGTCTCTCCACCATTTCCCATCAACAACTACACATCAGAATATTAAAATGTGAACAAACGCTATTGGTACAGTATTTTCACCTGGTCTCGATAACGAAATGAAGGAATTGCAAAACAGTGCTGTAAACCAAGGGACGTGCGCCAACACAAACAAACAGAAAGCTTGTCTACGATATGACTATAAAGATTTACAAACTGCTGTACATAAACTGCTCTGTGTGTGTTAGGTTTCAAAGTAGCTATCATTATGTTGTAGAGGATCGTAAATACAGAAAGACAGTAAAAATGCTGGTTGGTGAAACCACAACACATGCAGCCATCGTTTATGATGTTGTGCATCAATCAAACTCCTAAAACTTAAAGCATCATGTCTTTATGCCAAAAATATAAACAAGCCGATAAATGACAACTTTACTTTAGATATTATCTGCAAATTTTTTTTAATAAAATTTTACAAAATATTTTATACTCACTTCATTAAAACTTCTTTGGTATTGAACTTCTTTCCATTTCGTAAGCATGACAAACTACAAATATTAAAACCATTCTCACTGCCAAAAAACATCTAGCTGCACAGCTCCAACATGATAAAAATGAGACAAACTTTTAAGTGAAACAGCAAGTCCGTCATAATGAATAAAGAACATCATTAAAGATAAAAAAAAAGCACAACGCTAACATTATCTTCCAGGAACACCTATCTCATCCTCAGACGACACGCCCACAGATTGCTCAATGACTGTCTGATGCATATCGCACACAAAAATAGAGAAAGGGTTGGCTGAAATCTCCAGATTGTCTGGCACCAGTCCACCTGGAACCAAAGAAGTGTTTCTAAGGTGCTGTCTTGATGCTATGGGACAAGTAATCTCTCGATTTTTTTCAGGTAAGCCAAAATCTTTCAATTGTTTTTAAGGTTGATTGAAGATTACCATTTGCATAATTGCACTTTCTCTTTTTGCCATGTCTGTGAAATAAATGAAAATGTTGGTTTTGGCTAAACAAACATTATGATTAGCATCTCGACACATTTTCACAAGTTTCAGTGTTTTCAGTGAACTGCTGTGCAATTGTTTGAAAATGTTTTTATTACTGTACTTTTGTGGTATCTACCATTTCACATAAAGTCACCCCTAAACAGCACGTCAAATACGATAATTGGTTGCTTTTTGTGTCATTCAAACTGGATAAAACCTGCACCAAAGAAGACCAGACTCACCTCGTTCACAGTTGACCCCCGAGTATCCATCAGCACAAGTGCAATGGTACTTATCCGGTCCTGTATTGCTGCAAGTTCCTCCATTCCGACACGGCTGGAGAGTACCACAGTAGTTCAGATCTGCCATTAGAAAACATGCATTACTATCGAATGCCATGAAGCAAAAACAGTGAGAGAACAAATGATGAACATTTGCTTGCCTTTGTCGCAAAGATGTCCACCCCAATTTGTGTCACAAAGGCACTGCCAGGGCTCCACACATGTCCCGTGGACACAGCCGGGATGAGGGGTGCACTCATCACAGTAGGGACCTTGCCAGCCGTATAGACACCTGAAAGAGTTAAACACACAAAAATAAGAAGGGTTCTTATCGTGCCATCTTAGAATTCTTTCTGGCATGTTGCAATGCATTCTGGGATGGCTTTCCTCATGGAAAGTCAAAATCAATTCTCTCAAAAGGCAGCATATGATGTCAGGAAATTAAAATGGTGCCTCCCTTGGTAGCTCAACAGGCTTTGGAACAGCTAAAGTGTGTAACCATGTTCTTGAAGAATAATCTTCCTATAATTTTCTCCAACTAAATTTCAAAACTCGAGTTGATTTTTGAGGCGTTCACCAAAAGGTTACCCTTTTCCTAAACTGTGTTTTAAACTCCCGCAACAGTACGCTGGGGAAACAAACATCTCGTCTGATTATTTATTGGCGAGCCAGGCAAACAACAAACACCAGCTGTATAACTCCACTGGGTCTTTTACAGAGACTAACATTAGCTTGTGGCAGGACACTCTGTCTCAATAAAAGCGAAGCGGCTTGGCCCCGAAACTGCCCGGAACGTCTGGGTGGGGGTGGTGTATCCAGACCGCTTCGTTGCCAATGTATTTACGGTGGGATCTCGCTCCCGTTCCCATGTAGCAGTTCTCCACCCGAGGCGTGAAAAAAAGATCCGGCACCCCGGCCATCTCAAAGCCTTTAATTAAACGTCTTCTCAAAAATGTTTCAGCGATAGCTTTCGGCTACATCCATCCCTTAAGACGGCCATAATCAACCAGTGCTTTTCTGAGCCGGAGCGATAACCTGCGATAAACAGGGACTTAAGTGTTTAGCCTCAGGAAAGCAGACTGCCCTCTGGGGGGAAAAGAAAACAATTAGCCTGGGGTTGCAGTTCAGCTGTAAAAATAAACAGCGTTGTTGAGGAAAGCTCTCTTTTAGATTACAGGCGACTATATTTAAACTCTCGTGAAGATGCATGATAAACCTCCACAATCCATAGAATCTCCAGTCAGAGACTTGCCTTGCTTTCATTCTTCCTAATTATATTAATGCAGAAATACGGTTAAATGGCATGCCCAAAAACAATTTCAACCCGTAGGCCCTGATACTTTCAATTTAGCAAAGTTTCATATCTTGTTTCAACAGTTGCACAATTGCATGGTTGTGTGTTCTGGCATGCGTTCAGTGAGAGATGAATAGGTAATGGGATCCAATTATGCCAAATGAAACAAAGAGCTGAGGTTTGTGTGTACATCGACGTATATAGATCGTTCAGAAACACACTAGCTAGACCGGGTCCATGTAATAACCCATAACATGCTAATACTAATAAAACGTCCAAAACACAGCCAGTAAATGCTTATCCAAAGCTTGTCGTGACTTGCCCGGCCGATAGACGTCGAGTTTGTTGAACAAGAAATTCAATGTTCAATAACTTGTTGCTCTCCTTAACGCAAATAGGTTACACATGACGCATTCCTTCATGACAAAAGCAGTGAACTTCAAAAGCCTCATGTGTGCATATGTGCCCATGCTCGCGCATTACAAAATCCATTTCTCGAAATCTCCCATAACACATAATTTGTGAAATGAATTATTCTGCTGCTTAGCACATAATGCAAGTATAGCAGGAAAACAAAAACTGAACTTTGCTTCTCCGGGGAAACAACACAATAACAGACACACTCCGAGATATGCATCTCACTGTCTTTCCCTGTGGCCAAATTCATACACCATTAGTTAAACAAACAGTGCACTTTAAAAACCAATTAAAACTTAAACTTGACAGATTACCATTTAAAGATAAGACCTCAACATCTTGCCAGACAAAATACCATAAAATAGCTATAAATAGCTTTGCTCTAAAGTCTCTACAACATGCCCCCATTGACATTGTCTCCATGCTGAACTCCATCTTGGAATGAAGTAAATACTTTGGGGTGGATGTCAGTAATTTGATGACATTCTAACAAGATTTAACTGTGAGCCACTCGCTGTGGTCAGAGCTTGCACTGTTCCACTGTTTAACAAGGCTTCACTGAACAGCTTGTTGAGGAAAAAGGTTTAGGAGAAATAAAGCCGTTGGCAGTCGGTGCCAATGAGATCACTGACAGAGATATACCCCAACGATGCCATAACAATGAAGAACAACTTACTTGCAGGCTCCTGGTTTCTTACAGAATCCGTGTTCTGTGCTGCAACCTTGTCCGCAGATAGCTGATAGGAAGAGATATGAAATAGATATAAGGCATTTTGAGAAACAAATGAAAATGATTGGCTAGTTATATTGGAAAATAAATACTGGAAAAATAATGTTGTAAATGTATATATTCCTATAGAAAATGATGCATGTATCATCGGTATAAGTTAGTTAATATAGCAATATTTAAAAAATATTGAGTATTTCAAATTTTTATCTGCAAAATAAAACACAAACCGAAAAAATCTGAACACTTTTTCTGTGTTGATAATTCAATCATATTTTCTTAAATGGATCTCGAATGGGTAAACAAAAACTACTTTTTTAATCAAAAAGACCAAAAGATCTCAAAACAACTCAATTGAATTTTTTAAACCCCCTGCAATTTGAGGTCTGTCGTCAGGTTTTGAGCACCACCCTTTCACTTCATGGCTTTTCCCTTGTACAACAACCGCTTAAACAAACATTCAGTAAATTCAGTAAATCCAGTTCATAAAACCAGCCTGAATGACTCATGAATGGGACTGAACTCAATAATTTAATATCAGACACCAACAGCTCAGAATCTCAGATTATTACTGAATGATGACTATCTGTGAATTCAAGAGACACTGTGTCCAAATTGCTTGTGTATTATTGTTATGGTTACCATTTTGAACATCGAAAGCTCAGTCCTCGGAATGTTTGAATCTAGTGTTTTTTGTGTATTGGTGAACTTTTATGCACTGTCAATAATGGAAGAGAACTAGTCTACTTCTGTAAACTCACCTGTATTGCACTCAGGACCCGTCCAACCTTCCAAGCATGTCTTGTTTCCGTTCGAATCGCAGGTGTGGTGTCCGAAGAACTCGTCACGTGGCCGACAGAACTTGTTGCAGCCGAAGCCGTAGTAGTGTTCATCGCAGGTGACCCTGATCTGGTAGTCAAACTGGGCGACGGGGCCGTTGTGGGTCAGCCTCTGCCACTGTCGATTTGGGTTGATCATGCCTGAGTGGTACGCCTTCTCGATGAGCTTTACAACAGAACCTGAAGAATAAGTCACAGAAAGAAAGCGCTCGACATTAAGACATCAAACTTTTTAAAGAGCTACAAAGGTTAAAGAGCTGAATCTTGTTGCGTACAGACGGAAAATGTTGCTGGCCGTAAATGACCCCTCATTTCTACCGCTGGAGAAAAAGCCACATTCGCTATTTATTACAGTGTGTAAACACAAAGTAATATCATTGGCAGGCTGTACTGATAACGTCACACAATAACAAATATGGTTTTCGCTCTCACTCTTGCTCTCTTTGCCACCGGCAGCATTAGAGGACTCAAATGAAGCATCTGTAATGAGCATCTTGTTAAAAACAATGACTGTGAATACTTATCCACCCAGTAAATAATGTAAACTGGTCAGGGTGTGTGAAGGGAATGAAGGTCAGTGTTATATCTCCCACAGTCACCCAGTAGGGATTCGGCTTTACCATGTATTTTCGGTTCTTTTATCCAAGTTATTATTACTTTGTGTTGATGAAACATAGAATTGTGCAAAAACACAGAGAGCGATGTGTCCCCAACTCCTCTAGAAACAAAATGAAGTTACTTTTTATTAATGGGTGTCTGTTAGGCACAACGCAAAACAGAGTTTTTGTTCTCTGCGGTTGCCAAGCAACCTTGCGGCAAGGCATTGATGAAAATTTCAACTCATTGAAAAATAATTTAAATTCAGTGTCATTCACTTTAATAGGTTATTATTTTGGATTTTTTTATATAATACACCAGTACAGTATAGGTGTTAAATAATATAAGATACAATAAAATGTTCCAAATTGTACCTTTAATTTGTAAAGAATTCAGAGGAGTACCAAAACTGTTTACTACATATTTAATAGAATTTCAACAACAAATTCCACAAAATTCTTCTGACATGGGTAGTTGACAGACAAAAATGTAGAAAAAAAACTAACAATGAAAATAAATCTCTCTTGTGCTATTGTATATGATAAATAAAAATATAACATCATATAAAACTCAAATGTAATATTAACAGTTGTATTCTAAATTTTGCTATGTCACACCATAGGACACTACCCCGTTACTGTGATTATACCGCAATTATCATAAAATTACGCATAACGCCCTACCCCATCCGCTAAAATGTGTTCTATCTAACCACAGATTCTGCGGCAAGCTCTTTCTTCATTTCATCCCTAGAACAGTCTAGAAAACTCATAAATGTACATTCCATCATAAAGACCCACTTTTACCTTTCACTTTAATCTCTCCTGTTAAAATGCAATACATAAAAACAGATTTATTCAGTCCTTCCCAGAGAAGAGCGGAGTGAGACTAGGACGTAATAATATTATGAAAGCCAAGAGGGCCTACGGTTCAGGGGATTCAGGAATGCCGAGGGCTGTTGTGGCATTTCGCTCGGACCCTGAGCCTTCAGTCCGGGCCAAGTGTCACCTCTTTACTACCTGCAGCCTGATCCACTTCACTGTTGGGTGAGGAAGTCACGTTAAACTGACAAAAAGAGCCCGCGAAATGGTACGTATAGCGAAGGAAAAATAAAACCAAAGTCCTTTTTATTCTGCTCTGAAGGAAGCCAAAACATAGGTCTGCCAATTTATGAAAGTCAAAGAACAATATTTTAGCAGATCATGTTTTACAAGATTCTAAAGTACAGAGGAAATCTGCATGTTATAACCAAAATGTTATTTTACAATATTTATAAAGCTAAATACTGTTCTGAAAGCACTGATATGGGCGAGCCTCAATTGGCCGCAGATTTGGGGATTTCCAGATAGTTATAGTTGAATAAAAGGTTCAAAGATGAAAAATTGACATAAAATCCTTTACATAAAAGTCTTTGAAAACACAAACAACTCCACTTCAGAGAAACCAAGAGCATATCTATGCCGCCTATAAATGAAATTATAAACTATTAAATATAAGTCAAGTACACAACAAACCCTATAAAATCCAAAAGTATGGATTCAGCATCTTGTTCTTTCCGGCCGTAACAACTCCCAGCCAGTCACTAATCCGAATGGTAACACAATCCAGGACAAAACTATTCAAATGAACTGCACCAGACTCAATATAATGTCTAAATGGGATTGTTTCAGGCGTGTTAAGCCCTGTTGATGTGTACAAAGAGAGAGGTTATAGCAAACATAACCTTGTGCTTTAGCCATGCAGCGTGACAGAGAGGCCGTGAGACCTTGACTGCCAACACCTGCCATTAGTCATCAGGTATTCGGAAACATTTTCATAAGCATGAGGGCGCCCTCCCCCTTCAACACAGTGTTTCCGTAAGCCCCTCGCACGGCACACACACACCTGTCAGCACATTTGGTGTAAAGTCTAACATGCAATGTCCTGAAAAAGGTACAAAAACCATAATTTCAGTTCCCTCATTTTTTAAAGGCAGTTAGAGACAGAGAAGACAGAAAGAAACATGTCAAAACAACAAGGAAGAAATGCTGAATAAAAGACATCTAATACTCACTTTCACTGGCGGTATCATTATTGAAGTCCAAGGCCCCCACTATCAGCGTGTAGGACCTCTGAAAGAGAACAACACACATGGGGTCAGCAATGAAACCAAAACAGTCAAACATCAAAGATGATTTTACATCTTAAGTCAGGGACCTTGCTTTGTAACCAATAAACATCAATGACAAAAACTGACCATGGGCATATGTCGACAGATGGACCATAAAATACCACAAGAACAGCGGAACCATGACCTTGGTCGTGATTTCCAGAAAGCTTTTCAATTGACACACCACAGCATCAAGTAACCCATGCAGAAAAACATCCCTACTACCTCAAAGATATCACTAAAGTATCTGTTCTCAGAGATATCACTTGTCTGTGACGGCCGGAGACTTCGCAAACAGCAAAAAAGACGTTCCATCGTTATAAATCGGACCCCTACAGATTGTTAAGCCAATCAGAATCCTTTAAGGTTTTCAAGTCATTTTGAGCAATTTTTTTCTTGGTTTGTTGTTGGAGGAAATTTTAAAGTGATGGCACAAGCACTGATTATAGATTACTATGAACGTTCAGACAAAATAAGCTCCTAATTGTTTTGGAAAGTGTTAGATTCTGTGTTTCTTGCCGTCTGACATTTACAGCAGGTTTTATTATGTGTCGAGATCTGTTAGACCTGAAACATTGGCTCACAAGCATCTTTCAAAGTCAATGATCAGTCACATGACCTTTAGGGCTTATATGATTGTTTCAGAAAATCTGTACGAAAGCTTCGTCCAACTAACTTAGATCTCCTTGGTTTCCAAAACATCACAGTGACATCACTCCTTGGTTTCCAAAACATCACAGTGACACCATGGTACAGTTGGTTTCCGTTTAATACCTCACCCTACAAGAGGTTCATGAAACTACATTCCCAGAAAGTTGAAACAGGTTCCTCTGTACATTCTGTGTAACTGTCCTGCACATCTGACAGAAAGAGGTAGAAGAAAACAGCAGGTTGAAAGTAGACTTTTTGCATAAACCCACAAAAATCCCCTTTCTCTTCTCACTTTCAGGTCCTTTGTGTGCTGCGTTTTGTTCCTCTTTTTCCCCACGGAGAGGAATGTGGAGTTGAGGATCTGAGGGAGCTGCAGGGGGTGGGCTGCTTTTAGCATGACTCCAATGCAGGCCCGGATCTCTGGAGGGCTTGGCTACATTTCAGCACTTCTGAAACGCTTTGTCTGACTTAAGGTCATGATGGCTCTCACCGATATCAGGTGACAAGAGCCACAGAGAGAAAAAGAGAGAGGGAGAATGATTACTCTGCCTGGGAGTATAAAATAATTGGCCATATCTAGTTGTTCAGGTATTCGTCTTTGAAAAAACTGCAGGATAGAGCATATGAGAGAGAAAAGGTCTGTGTGTGTGAGCTCCATAACTCTCGGTGCCAGAAATGAAGCATCTCTTACAGCACCTACTTGTCAAATTCACACACTCGTACTCTTGACGGGGCACCATGGAATTTCCAACATCACCAAACGTTGCAGCAACGTAGCACCCGGAGCTCTTTAACCCAGACCATTCAAGCACACCGGTGCACAAAGAGCTAAAATTAGTCCTGGCTCATTTGGATCCCAATGACCTGAAGAATATCAATACACCCGCCTCGCCAAAGCAAAGCACCGCCTCGGGCAGAAAAGGTCATTTGAGCGGCATGGTCGACCCCCTTGTCATGTTTACAGTGTGAACAATATCGGATATGCGATAAAATTACCCGATGTCACCTGTGTCGAGATACATTTTGTCCTTCATGTCCTTAGTCACACTTGAATACGCTACAGACAAAAACATGTACACAGACTGCATCCTGCAAAATGTAACCCCCCCTTTAAAGTGACACATCTTGCCAATTTATGTATAGTAAACAAAAAGCTAAAGGATTTCAACTTCCACATTTAAAAGTCCACAGTCTTTAGCAAGCAGTCATATGTCTGGACATGAGCTCACACAACCTTCCCTCGGACCCGGGAACAGTACGCCACCTAAAACAAAAGGTGATGGACTTCTCAATCAGGCACTATTCATTACTGGTTTTCTGGCTTAAATCGGTTTAATTTCTTCTTAAGCTCTTTTGACAATAAAACAATTAAAGGGAAGGTTCTCCCAAAAATGTAAATTTTCACACTCATGTCATTCCAAACCTATAGGACGTTGGTAACCAAACAACATTGGAGCCAATTCCACATCTAAAGTAAAGATATCTTTACTCTGTTTTACAAACCAAATTCTTCCAAATATCTTTCTTTGTGTTCAGCAGAACAAAGACATTTCTACAGGTTCAGAAAACCCTGAGGAGTAAATTACAGAACTTTCATTTTTGCGTGAACTATTTCTTTAAATGACAGTCAGTCTCTCAGTTTTTTTTGCACAGGTATGTATGAGATTAAAGCATGGGGCCTGGTGAGACTCTCACTCCATAACTCACAGTCTAGTTATCAGCTTCAAACGCCTGCCGCCGCCAGGTTCACTTTTCCCATGTACGTTACTGACCTCTACATCTTCGCTGGACTCTCATTAAACCCCCAGCTTTACGTCCTGGCCAGTAGCGGTCTCTGAACCTTTGCTTTTCCTTATCACCTTTAGTCTACAAGCATCCGTCCAACACGCAGACACCATCTGATAAAGTCTCCTGTGCCAATCACAAAGTCTGAGTTGCCAGACGACACTATTGTTCACTTGCTCTCAGATGTTGGTTCTTCAGCACTAAGCTGGGTTTCCTCTATGGATAATAGGTCAAAATTAAAATGATGTCATGAATTACTCGTTCTCAAGTAGTTACAAACTTGTATGAATTTCCTTGTTTTGTTAAACACAAAGAAAGATATTTAGAAGAACGTTTTAGGGTGGTAAAAAAATGGTAGTCTCAGAACTGTTTGCCTTCTTAAATATTTTAAAATATCTTATTTCGTTGTGTTTAACAGAACAAAAATATACAATATTTTTGTTCTATTAGTGAATCATGCCCCAGAAATCTCAGTTACTAACATTCATCCAAATATCTTTCTTTGTGTTTGACAGAACAAAGAAATTGATTCAGATTTGGAACAACTTGAAGATGAGAAATTCATGTTAGAATTTTCATTTTGGGGTGGATTATCCCTTTAAGGATGACATCTACACTGTGGCCGATAAAAAATCGGAATCATCATAAGAACCACAGAAAAGCATATCAGTACCAATGAGGAAGATGCCTTTTTTGGCCATACCAAAAAGTGCAATTACTGTAAAAAAAGCAAAGAGGAAGGTCTTTTTCTCCTGGGAGATTCTAATCAGGAGTGGCGGTCGGAGATAAGGGGGGTTTCTCAGGGAAAGCTTTTGACAATCTTTTGCTGCTCTCTCTGCCATGGAAAATGAGACAGGCTTTCTTGATAACAGGTCTGTCACTCAACTGTGCACACAAGCGCTACTGGCTGCTGCCATCTAATCTTCTGTCACTCACGACGGCGATCGCGAGCGGGGACTGAGGAGAGGGGCGGATGAAACGAAACATCGGCTGTCAGATCTGTGGGTGCCTGCCGCCAGATCTCCATTCGATTCAACACTTGATACCTTAATTCCACTAACACGAAGCGTTTCTTGGTTACAATATGCTTGAACTGAAACAAAACTGTGTGTGAAATGAGTAAAGTTATTCTGTCCCATGCTCAATGACATGTTGGAAACACATAAACCACAATACTAAACAACTTTACAATGGCATATCAATACCTCATTTAAAACCCAAACAAGGTCGAGAGAAAAAAAGCCAAGCAATGCATTTCCCCTTTCTATGGCTCGACTAATTTGCACATAAGTGCCACAACAGAGGGGACCATATAAAGCAAACATGTCATTATCCTCTTTTCGCCAGCAGCTCTATCCCTCAAGGCAGGACAGTAATTTACGCGGTTCACCTGGTTTTTTTGGTTCCCACAGTGTCCCTCTATTTCCCCAAAGCCTGCTTTCCAACAGCACTGAACAGAATGGAGAAAGCACGATCAGCAAAGCCGTTTCTTCTCAGCTGGTTAACCTCAGCGTTTGGATAGTTTTTGTATTTACTTAGCAAAGGACATGTATTAAATATGCACATAAGTGCTAGTTTGGCTTTAGGGAAAGGAATAGGTTCACAGACAATTTAACGGATTGGAAGATGGGACAGGAAAAATGAAATTATCCAATTTGTTGGTGAACCAGCTTTTTGGCTCACGCAGTGCAGACAGGCCCCAGGTGCATTCAGGGACACGGGGCCAGAGAGCGCCGCTGTAATCTGCTGAAACGACCAGTATGAGAAGTAAGGTCAGGGCTGGGGCTGGGTTTGATTAGGAGCCAATCTCATCATTGCTGAGTTGAACGCAGCTTCCTGTGGCTTGCCCTGGGCCGGCATTATTCCTGGACTGGCTCCATTATGCACAGTAATCCTCCCTGTAGCCAGCTTGGCCTGGCCATTGTCCCCCTCCTTGTTTCACGATCGCAGGAGCCTGCTCTGTCTGGGTGGGCCATGCCCCAAACGCTCTGTCTCTTTTACCCTCTGTCCCCCTCTCTGAAAAGCAGAGGCCACTAAAATGCAGTAAAATGCAATACATGTGTGGCATTCCACTAAATGAGACAAACGTAATGTGATGAAATGCCGTCGTGGCTGGGAACTTGTCTAAAGCTTCATTAACTCCGGTAATAATTACTGAGGGTTGCGAAGTTAAAAGGTGCAATACCTGCTCTCCAGTCAGCCGTGACTGACACAAAGCCTAGACATCAACCCTCCCCACGCAGCTGCCAACAGAAAAAATAATTATCGGATAAAATACTGGCAGCCTCTCTGCTTCCTTAAGTGTGCTATCATGAGTATCTATAATCATAATTTAAAGATTTAAAGGCATACAGCAGCCATCCGTATCATTTTTTATTCATGAATTTGGCACATGATTTTATCCAAGCGACTTACAGCACTTCAGTATGTCTTCCTTGGGATTCAAACCCATGACCTTTTGCGCTGCACAAACAAAGCTACAAAACACCACCAAAATGGTTTTCTTTTACAAATGATCAATGCTTTAGACTCGAAGGTTGACGAAAATAGCTGATGTGTCAAGATTAACACATCTCCACTGGCCGTCTAGTTCACATACTGGACAGGTGGACAGTTCACCGGGGCAAAGTGTTTTAACAGGGACACATTGTTGGTCCATTGACTTGGTCTCAATTCTGACCCTGCTGAGAACTGTATCCATTATGACATCATCAGGTCAGCAGGTGCACTGGCACAGGCACAGGCAGAACATGCCAAAAGAAAGTTCAACGTCCTCGGAGCCAAAAACTCCTGACAAATAATATTTCTGAGGCAAATTTATTTGTAGACCAACTATAGTGGGGAATCCCAGCACATTACAGTATCCAGTTCAATACTAGAAAAATAGCTCGAAATTACATTGTTTGCCATGTTTATTACAGATTACACCGTTACTTTATATACTGATAAAACATGGCACGCATTTTGGCACACGTCAAACAATATACAAGGTAGATATTAAATTACATTACTGCTTCACATTCCAACACACAACTTTACTGCAAATCACCTTTGCATTTAGACTCGATAATGTCCCTCACAGATTTACAATTCAAGATATTACGGTAACTCATAGATTATTTAACAGCTGCAAAACAAACATTGGCAAATCTTCCCTCTCTACAACACATCAACACTCATGCACCAGACCAAATTTTACATAAGCTTTATCAGCATTAGAGACACAAGATGTCTGATATGAACTGTTTATTTAATTTGCCAAATTAGTAGACGCCCGTATGCGCGCGAGCAGCTGAAACGACCACCGCGCGGAGTGAATCAATTGACTCAAGTTCATGAAATCAAGACAAACCCAAACATTTCGCTAGAAACACACCGTCACGGAGCATCGTGCATGTCACAGTATTTTTTGTACGTGACCTTGACAAATATTCTATAATATGTAATGCAAAACTGAAAAGAACAGGTAAACTTTACGCACGAACAACACACGTGGAGCGGAACGCCGCAACACCATCCGTTGCGTCACCAACGCGCAGTGGTCTCAGATGAAACATGCACAGAAACAAAACAAATCGCCACGAGAAAAGATTCACTCACCGGCCACGCGAAACTGAAGGGCAAAACAATCCGTGTCTTTTCACTCCGCGTACCCTTGGTCGAAAATGTATTCCCACCGAGAACGGGCGTAGATCCAGTTCCGAAACTGCAAGGCCCAGCCGCGGAAACGCGCGATTGATATTCCTTCAGACAAACTTTAAAATATGTATCACATTCGTCCCGCGTGCATTTGCGATCCGTGTTCCTGACGCCGTCGCAGCACGAGCCGTTGTGCAGTTCTCCGTTCGCATTGTTCATCGATAAGATTTCCAGCTCGAAGTGCCCCGATGCTTCAGACACCTGTTGAGGAGAATGCATCTTTAAACGCATGTAAACGCAAACACTACATCTGTTTAGCTTTATGGAGTGCGTTAATTGTTGCAAACAGTCTGGGAATCTGTCAATGTCAAACTTTTGTAAAGTTCTTCTTCACATCAGCCGTCCTCTGCCAAATAAGCAAGGGATCAGATTATAAACACTACTGATGTCTTAAACCGTGGACACAAAATGTTACTCGCACCAAGGTTTAAATAAGGCTAATTTCAGGTTACATGCAATCGTTTTAAACCCCAAAACATTTTTTTTTTAAATACTCAAAATCGACTCACCTTCGTCGGCAAACATAACAAAAAGGCATGAAGGTAAAAAGCAGAAAATACTGAAGTCCGTCGCACAATCATGCCTTCTTGCTGGTGTTGCTTTGAAACGCAGAAGTTCTAGCCGACTTACGGCTCTAATGTTTCCCCCGATTTAACATGCACGGGTGAAGAACAACTTATGTTTGTTTCGGAAGACTATTTTCCAATGTCTAGGAAACTGCCTCCTATTATCCCAGCGAATGTCAATTGCGTATTTTTTATTATGTTTCTCTCCCCTCTCTCTCTCAGTGACGGGTATATATTACACAGAAGCCATGAGAGCGTTTGTCCGCGACTGAGTGCCTGCGCATTCAATACACCAAGTTCAGTTAATGGGGGTGGGAAATGCATGCGTAATTTTAATATTCAGAACTAAAGAGGTTTGGCCTGTATGAGAAGCCCCGCCCATGTCCCCCGGTCCCACAAGATGACGGGTTTAGCTGGAGCTGCTTACAGTGGAATAACCACTTGTTCCTATTCACATGTTTTTGCGCTGCGTAAAACACTTCATTTTAGAGTTTTATTAGTAATTTGTAAGTAAAAATTGTCTTTTTCAATTTTGATATAGTATCCATCTACGAATCTTAGTGGAAATTATTCACAAAATTTCAATATTTAGTGAAAATATTCAAATGTGTTTTTTATTATTTGGCATTAAAGTATGGTGCTTGTGGGCACACATTAGAAGTCATTCTTTTTCACTTTTCTGAAGTGGGTTTTTATTTTGATTTATGGTATAACGTTGGCATCAGAAGATGCCAGATTTGTATCTCATGATGTCATTTAATAAAGGCTCAGTCTACGGATGTAGACTTTTGCTTGCATCACCAAGCTGTTTCATAACCATAAAGCACTATATGTGCACACAACACATATAGTAATCATTAGTTAATTGACACTGGCTATTGCCCCAATAGCTCATGCTGCCCTCTTGTGGGAATCGGGCAAGTTTTGAATAGCTTTTACACACAGAATCATTCAGGTATGTATAAATCTGGATGAAATATCCTCTACTATTAGGGATCTCTAGCTCTTTGATATTTCTTGTACGTTACGGATCATGCTACGCAGGTCACACCACAGACCTTGGTGCAAACAATCACCCGGTAGGCCGATGGGACAGCAGGTAATCAGTAACTAGCAGTTATTTCGCCATGTCATTTTACAACTGCTGTGGGACGGCAGGTTTGTGGTATGATATCCTCTGATAAGCAACCCCAGTGGAACAAAAAAGTGCATTTCTACACGTCAATCAAAATCTATCTATTAATCTTGATGTTGAAAGATGAATGGTGGTCTATCTCAATTTGTCTCTGCGTTTGATCAGAGTTACGTTGGAAAGCAAGACCATGTTAATGCATGTTAAGGATGTGCATTTTTCCCCTTAAATGAATAGTGTATCCATTTATTCTCCCACAAAAATTGACATCTGCCTCCGGCTAGCACTCCTTGTTTTGAGTTCATGACAAAAGCAACCACATCTGAAGTATTGCAAAATGTTTTTTTTTCTTTATAGAGTAGAAACTGACCAAAACACTTACTAGAAATGCCACGCTGAGAGTTTTATCGAACTATTATAACTATTCTGTTGGGGCTCTTTACCTTTTTATGGTAATGACCGCAGAGACATTAATGTGTGTGGCCACATGAAGGAGAACCGTAGCAAGTTTAGGGCAAGATGCCAGGCTGATATTTCCTGTCGGTGAGGTTCAAGATTAAAGGTGCGCAGGACCTTTTGTCCTGGCCACTATGCCTTTAAAAGATTCTGACCCCCGAGAGAGGTCTCGGGTTACTCACTGCATTCAAATAGTCACTCTGTGTAATAAGGGTTCATTAGAGTATTTAGACCTCAAAACTTGAGCGCTTTCCCCTCAAAGGGTTTCAACTATTTTGATATATTCATTCCCGTTTCGTCTTGAATGCCAAAGTCCTTCTTTTGAAAGTCAAACATGTCAGAGTTTGCGGGTTTATACTGGAGTCTTTGTTAGAGGATCCCGATTTGCCATTATAGTGCTGCTTTAAAATCAGGTCATATATTTATACATATATATATCCACAGAAAAAACTGAGACCATTCCAACGTTTCATTTAATCAGGATTCCTATATCTATTGTGGCCATTCCAGTCTATTGTCTGTTGAATTTCAACAAAATCAAATCTCAGGATTGACAAAGCTATCCAACACCAATGTGAAAGACAGACAACATGACAAGACACAGATTATCACTCTGTTAACCTAAATACATGTACAAATATAACATATTGTATTGCTTAAAAGTGAACATGAACTTGTTTCCTATGCAGTATTTGAGGTCTGAAAAAATACAGAGCATCTATTCTGTTATTTGGACCTGTTTCTCCAGTTTTCATTTTCTGCTAATAAATGTAAATAGAAACAATATTTTTTTATTTGGAATTTGGAAGACATGTTAGTAGTTCACGGACGGAAACAAACGGAACATTTTACCTAAACATATACCTATAAATAAATGTAAAAAATAAAAACACAGATTTTAAAATGGTCAGTTATTTTTATGCGCAGATGCATATAAATAAAATATCAATATAGCACAATAATAGATGATATGAATATCTACTAAAGATTTTGTTTAAAATGCTCTGAGATTGTAATTTGAAGATTTAACATTAAGAGGTTTGGCTACAGGTTTTATGATGTAAAAACCAGTCATGAATTATTGTTGACAACCTAATTGGTTGTTTCTTTTATTACTTTTTGTATATCAGCATAACCACAGGCCAAAATCTGTGTTTCTGTAAAGCTTCCCCAGGGCTAATGTGATTAGAGTAATGGCCACAAGTGAGCCGCAAACCTTTGGGGAGCCCAAAATCAACTGGGGACCGGTAGACATGTGCGGGTCATCAGATTGCACTAGATTTTTCCGGTTTCACTATGCCTGCTTGCCTTCTTTTCATCCTTGACTGGGATCAAGCCAGGCAGTTATGAGCTCCTAAATCATGCCTGAACCCAGGAACAAAGGGTCAGGCTGCTGGAGAGATGACTATCTATTGTTGTCAGACACTCAATGTTGTATACCAATCCAATTACTTAAGCTTGTTGCCACCTCTCATATTACAGTTGTCCGATGCAGCGGACTTGAGTTCAGCCCGAGAAGAATGTGGTGGAACAGATTATGCCCTTAATAAGGAAACTGTGTGCTTTCACTCCAGGTATGTTCTTTATTGTTTCATAGTCAGATCTTGGTGAGCTCTGACTATGAGTTTGAGCATTGAATGTAATGTCATGTTTTAATAAACTGTTCTACTGTATCAAACCATTCATATTATTCTATTAGAATTATTTATTATTATTAAATATTTTTTTTAGTAAAACATGATGTGTATCTGAATGTTTAAATTAGAACATAAAGATACCATAGATAGAAGTGTCATGCATTTTGATTTACGCTTTCTTATTTTATTCACACATTTTTTTGCCAGACGCTTTTATCCAAATTGACTTGCAGTGCATTCAATCTGTGGATTTTATGGGTATGTGCATTCCCCAAGATTTAAACCCATGACCTTGGTGTTGCTAGCGCCATGCCCTACCAACTGAGCTACAGGAAATCTTAGTGCTCATAATTTCTTCTTATAATGCACATATCGGAGTGAATGACCAGAGTTCTGTCTAGGGAGGATGTGAAATACACTGAGGATTTGTGGAAGATCAATGCTTCGCATCTTCAAAGTGTACACAGCTGGACGATGGTAGAATAGAACATTGCTGGCAGATGAATAGAGAGAGAGCCTTTTTACACAAGTTAAATGCCTCTCGGAAATAATGACGTACTCATGTTGTTCCAAAAATAACACTGTTGTGCACAGTCAACATGTGCCCGACTGGACAGAAAGACAGAGAATAAGTGCTTGTGTGGAGAGAGGAATAGTTGGAGAGAAAGACACTAAAGGAATGAGTTGCAGGAGGATCTTTGTTATTTCAAGATGGATGCTGTATGACTTTTTGCACAACTCTAGTGTATCTTGATGGACAGTGAATGTGTTTGTGTTGTTATTTGTCCGCAGGGCTTTACTACAATTGCAAACCTAGAATAAAGAAGGATAGTTTATTCCAAAATGAACATTCTGTCATCGCCCTCTTGTCATTTCAAACCTGAAGGACTTTCTTCTAAGAAGATATTTTAAAGAATATTGGTAACCAAACAACGGTGATACCCCTTGACTTGCATTGTTTTTGTCCATACAATAGAAGTGAACGAGTACCACTGTTGTTCGGTTACCAACATTTTCAAAATACCCTCATTTGTGTTCTGCGGAAGAAAGAAAGTCATACAGGTGTGAAATGACAAGAGGGAGAGTAAATGATGGCAGAATTATTATTTGAATTATTTGAATTTAGTGCATGTGTACTGTTTATTAAGGTGTATGTACATCATCTGTGTGCGAAGCTGCTCATCAGTCTGATGATACTTACCAAGGACGGAGGGGTGTGTGGGGGGGGGTTGCTGATCCTGGCCAGATGACACCCTGTAAAGCCAGCGGTATTTGAAGGAGTGAGACACAGAGTGCTTGGGAACATCTCGCTGCTTAGTGCTTCTCACTCGCACTTTTGAAACATTAACACTTTCTGTTTACAAGACCAGCTTTTACTTACCCAGGCTTATACGACAGAGACGGTCGGGTCTGAAATAAATATTATTCTCCCCTGAGATGTGGGACCCCCGTTGTTATTTTCAACATTTATTTTAAACCTGCCTATGCGATATGAATAATGGGCATTTCATTGGTGGCGGTGCGGGGTGCGCATGGAAGGAAAGTAAGGAAAAGTTATCATGTTATTCTGGTTTTGCTGTTTAGTAGGATAGGATTTTCAGCTTTGGTTTGGTCATCTTTGATATGGTTTTGTTTTTACTTTGGGTAAAGTTAGTTCATCTTAAATAAGGCTAACTAAACGAAATATTGCTTAATCTGGACGCTTAATTTTACACTGAAATAAACTGGATAAACATTTAGATAATTACAAAGCAATGTGGCAGAGATCTAAACATCTATTTTGGTGTTCTGCTGAAGAAACAAAGTCACAGTTATGATATGACCTTTCACACGTTTTAAGGTAATAATAAAATGTTGCTCTATTTGCACTTATTTTAATAGAATCGTTATGAAAAAAATCTACCGTTCATTATTAGATTATCTTAAGTGAATGATAGCTAAACATTGGCCTCTTCAACTGGCCCATGCTCATTATCATTATGAGATTGCCAGAAGGTTCAGGGTCACCACGTCTGACCTCTGTTATTCTATCAGCAAGAGCGGAAACTGACCGCTCAATCTGTTATTCTCCCTTTTGCTTGTTGAAACATATGTTGTGCTGTGCATGCTGGTCCCAGCATGGGATGCTGGTGTTCCGGTACACTTCAACCTGCACAAAGTTTTACTGGTTAATGGCATAAGTGTGCTAGTTCAACAGTTAGATCAGCACTAAATCAGATTTCAGGTAGGTTACGTTCAAATTCCATGAAACTCACACAATAAAAGACCCAAAGAGTTAGTTTGGAGTATGAGATGTTCAGATGTTCAGACAGTCTCAAAACTATGTATTATCTAATGCATCTGCAACACAGATTTGGGATTAATTGTAATCTAAGAAATGTTTGTTGGTATTTAAAGTATGCATACTTAGTCATCAGTAGTGGCATTCCTAAATGCCATCATTTGAAAGGCACTTGGGAATCAATGCTACATTTTATGTCTGGACCTTGTTACAACAAAAGCATGTTTGGGATATCTGGTGTGGATTCCAAAATGAATGTGTTAGGAGGAAAGCAATGTAAACTAATTTGAGATCTGCTTTAGACTTAAAACTTTTGAAGTCATTACTTTGCATTTTTGGGATGCAGTTTTTCGTTACTTGCACAGGCCAATAAGGCTGAAATAGCTTGATTGATTGATGCTACATATGCTTTTTCAATTGTACAAGTTTGTTATCATTTGGGATGCATCTGGGTGAGAGATTATAGTCAATGTGTTTGTAGGTCTGTGTCATTAAGCAAATTACTAATTTGAGTGTCAGGGAAGAACATGCTCAATAATCCAGCGTTTGGATCCTGTCATATGAGCTGTTACAGTGGGGGCAGTGGTGACTTGTATTGCTCATGAGTCTGAGCACTTCATCCCTGGATAATGCTAATAACACTAATTCTAAAGAATGGCGTCACGTTTCCTCTCAATGATTAGCATTAACAAAGAGGAACAATTCACATACACATTACATACATATACAGCTAATATATATATATAGACAGTATGTATATATTATATATAAATTTTCATTATCACATTTTTTGTATTAATTGTGTTTTCTTTTAATCTGTTTGTCAAAAGATTTTTTTTATGGATAAAGTGGATGCAGCCTATATGATAGGCCCTGAGGTGGTATGTGATTGTTTGTTTGTTGATAAGCTATTTTATTACTATATTAGGCTAATATTATAACTATTTATTTAATTCATAATAATATTAATGTTATTAATATTTCATTGTATAATAATCGTATGAAATAAACAATTTGATGAATTATATTGCATATTAATTTTAATAAACAATTTGTTAGATGAGTCGTGTAACTTTGTTGCATTTAAATTTAGCCAGGTAACTGTTCTTCTACTGGTAACCCAATATAATACTGGCTAGACATACGTTTAACTTGCTAGCTAATGTCATTTACCTGTTATTTCATTTGCTTTTTTTCAGAAATAATCTACAGGGACTTTATTCTTTGTGGATGTGTACCAGAAGTTAAATTTGCCACAAAAGTGCACATACGCAGTGATGTTGGTTTTTTGTTGCTTTTGAAACCATAGAATGTACTGTTTTAACGGTAAAGTAGAATCTACTTCATTTAATTCAGTACATATCTCACAGTACGTGATGTCAGTGTTTCCTTAGTGATAGGCCTAAGTGGGCTATTTCAAATCCTGATGAATACTCTCACTTTATGGACATAAATGTCTGTACACGCTTAAGCTATACGTGAATGGTCATATTAGCGCAGCTATTCGGGAACCCCAAATCGCAGATACAGTCAAACCTCTGCTGCCCTGCATCCTCTCCGTCCGTGCTCACATTAGCGTGAGAGAGAGACCGTCCACATGCGAAAAAGGGAGAGAGGAAGGAAAACAAGAGTGTAACTGCTGGCACTGTGATCACAATGTGAGGAACGGAGATGATTGATGTGGAGAGGCAGAGGATCGGAGGAAGCTAGGAGCGCTCGTTCGTATCTCTCTGCATGCACAGAAACAACACCGGCTCTCCCACACCGACCCCTGAGACGAGAATTCTGCGGACTTTGGGGAGAGTTCCACTTCACTAGCTCAGGGTGCCATGTGACAGATTCTCAATGGGTTGGAACCGTGTCCTCCTCGAACAGGAAATGACTTGCCGGGCCTCGTGAGGCTAATTATTCACATCTCCCATCCTCAGGAAAAGGGGGTTTGGATTGTCCTCCTGCTTTTATCGAACACTTCCGCCACAATTTCCCTTTCGCTTTTTTCCTCCTTTTATCTTTCTCCATGACACCTTTAATTTCATTACTCAGTTGGACTTAAGAATGTTGTTGGCCATTATTTTTACACCAAAATTGTATTTATTACTTATTTATTAAAGTTAGGTTAATAACTTGGCATTTCATTGCCGGCGTCTGTGAAGTTCTCTGGAATCAGGATCTCCTTTTTACATCCACCCAGGGCCTGAAGGGGAATGGTGCCTGTGTAAATGTTACCTCAATACAGTTTGTGTGCTTTCCCCCAAGTATGTTTACACAGTAACGGGCCTGCTCGCAATGAAAGATGTGAAGCTAATTAACTTGGAAACACACTCTTAAACTGTCAGCGATCGCTGTTTAAACATGAAGGTCTTTGCTTTAAAGCTGGAAGGAAGTTATGGATTTCGGTGAGGATCCACAGTGTTCAAAGCCTGTTTGACGAACACAATGCTTGCTGGTTTTGATGCCCCCCAGCCCTGCCCTCAACGACCCACCGCATTTAGCAGCAAGTGGTGGGAGGCATGAGAACTGTCAAACAAACTTGCTTTCTCTTTCCCCTGAGTTGTGTGAAGAAATGCATCCTGGTGGCATGTATAACTGGTTAAAGGTGTACGAACATGCTGAATTCACTCTTAAAGTGTAAGTAGAGATGATTATGAGTTGTAATATGTATGTAATTATCCAGATCAGAATTTTTATTTATTTATAAAAGACATTATTTATTTTAATAAATAAGTTTATTGTAGCTACTGAAGTAAATTAATGCTGCTCTTTTATTAGGAAAGGCGACATTATGTCAAGGCCATCATTTATTATTTAATATATAAAGCTTTATCATTTTAAAATAAAGCCAGGTACGGTGTGTTGAATGGAACCAAGCCAAAAATCTGTCTAGATCTTGTCGGGCATACATTATTATATGATATTAGTGGAACATTAAGTAATGCCAGTAGTAGCAAATTGACTGCACTGGTCTTTTACTACTGTACCGAGTTGGTGTGTGTTACTGCACCTTAACCACACGTGGTACACCTAAAACCACAAAGTAAAATTTCAGGTTGGTTCACCAAAGAAATATTTTTTTAGAGTGTTGGTAAAGTGTGACCAAATTGTGGGTCTTTTAAGCTGGCCACATGGAGTAAAATGCACAAAATGTTGGGTTTTCTGTGTTTGTTCTTTTAAAATTTTAGGTCACTTGTACTATAGCGGGCCAAAAGTTGACTTTCTCTCATTACTTTTCTCTGTATTTGAATAGATAGTTCACCCAAAAATAGATTTAATTTCATCATTTACTCATTCTCATGCAATGGTTAATGGTTTAAAATAACTTTCAAACTTTTACAGGATTTTTACAGAGCACGTGACTCACTTTGAAACTTAAACATTTTGTCAGACGACAGACACGGTGAAGTTGGGTGAAAATATTGATGCTGGCAGAGCGGAGGAGCTTCCAGAAGTGTATGACGTAGCGGTTTTTCCATGACACTTTTGATGATTGTTTCCAAATGGCCCTGTCAGTATTCATAAATCTAAAGTAGACATTCCATTTCGCTTCAAAGTAAACAAAATCTTTTTCAATCCGCATGGCTCATTTGAACACATAAAAGCAAAAGCTTGAAGTGGTACTGGACAGGCAATGTTGTAAGATGATGTATCTTTTCATGTATTCTTTCTTTCTTTACATTTCTTTTTGTCCTTTACTTCCTTCTGAGGAACGTGCAAAGTGGTGAAGTAGGGTGAAATCAGATTGATTCGGTTTTCTTAACTTCACAAACTGCAAATTCGAACCGTTATTAAAAAGAGCCAAATATTACCAAGTCAGCTGTGGAAACATTTAACCGCCAAGTTTAAAATACTAATGATTTACAACTTATTAATTCCGTCGGTTTTTTAAATGGGGCTTATCCCATTTTCGTGATGAGAATTTTGAGTTCGTATTTTCTTTCTTGCCCACAGCAATTTATTAAATTACAATAAGCTGTGCTCTGTATAGATAGCTGAAGAACAGAATCCACTAGAGAAATAACTTGGTGGCGTCTCGCTGGAGTTCAGGAAGTGAACACTTCCATGATGCGTATCAACAAGTGTTTAATGCTAAATGTATGAGCCTGTCCTTCCTGCCAGACAGAAAGTTAGAAAGGTGTTCTGTTAGGTATAAATGATGTGTGTGCGGTGACATAGTTACTGACAACCAGCACATGGTTGGTGTACTTCTGGTTCTGTTTTATGTTGAATTACAGATTTTTTGTTTGGCTGTAGGTTAAATGACATCCAAAGGGCTTCAAACATAGATGCATAGCTCAAAATACTACATGTCGTAAACAGACTGAAATATTGGTTGTTTTCGATCTCAAATTTCATTCACATGTGGGTTTGGAGCAACAGGACTGTGTAAATCGACAGAATTTCAAGTTCTATTCCTGAAACACTACGTGATTTATATCTGTATTTAGACAGTAGTCTTTATAGCCAAACCGTAAGCTTGGAGTATCACTGATCTTTAGGCACAAAGTCTGTAAGGACACCCACTCTTGTGGGTACAAAAGTGCAGTTCTCTTGGGAACGCTAGTAGAAATTTTAGATATGCAACCCCAATTACACTGGCCACTGCTCAGACAGCTAAAACAAACACATTGAAACATGGTACGAGTAAAACACGGGAAAACATTTGCGGTTGTATTCGGTAGCAAGCTGACACTAGCACTCAGAAAACCTTCAATTATTTTAATATAATAGAAATACTTATAAACACAACTTTAAAAAAGTGGCACACTTACTTTAAACTATCCCTTCACTTCATAAGACTTGTGGTTTTGGGAAGAGGGGGCCACAGGCTGAGGTTGCATAGGATGAGGTAAAGCAAAGAACACAGAGGGGGTCATTCCTTAGGAATGAGTTGTGGCCACTTCTGTCTGCGTTGTTGTACTCAAAGGCACATCGATACTCATTGGTTCTGAGTGATAGGTTGTGAAGGATGCAGTACCTTATGTCCAGCAAGTCTTGATCATTCTGCTATTTTCTTCCCTTTGATTCAATAAACCCACAAATTTAACTTTGAGTTGCGTTTTATTCCGAGCCACAAGTTGTTATTTGGTGATGTTTCCTTCTCCTGGATTTACAGCTCACTTTAACCAATGAAGTCATTGATTTAAATGCTGTTTTTGTTGCACTTTAACAATTAGATGTGTTGGTGTAAACGGATTGTAGATTTATGCGAATCTCACAAACTTTATTGTAAATCGGATATCAGCTGTTATCAGATCCGAGAGCAATAAAGCGCCAAAACCAATATTAACCCTGTAATGTCTCTTAAACTCCAAAGAGAAAGTGGAAATCAACATCGGTCAGTTATGTTTTGAGGGCGTGTTGAATGTTTCAGATTATGATAAAAAAAATTCTGCTGAATTTTGCCTGGTTTTGTTTTCCTCCAACAACTTGGCTTGATATTAAGGGATTTTGGGTAAAAAATATATTTGAAACACAGCATACGGAGAAAGATGAAGCCTTATGCTTGATGCTTTAAAAGAGATGCACGTGTGTGTAAGAGGGAGAGATAAGGAGCAAGAACAGCAGAAAATGAGGTTAATGTTAAAAGTACACAAGGTGAATGTGTGAAAAGGAAGCTGTTGGAATGTTGATGTGAAGACATCTGTTTTGCGATTTACTTTAAAGCTGGAAGGCTTGTTGTCAGACTGATCAGAGATCTTATTAGAGGAGCTTGGCATGCGGATAAAAATTCCCGATGGCCCAGAGCTATTTGATTGTTTGTCACAGGTCCTGACAATAGAAATGAGGTATTAATTATTCAATACTGTACGGAGGCAAATATGATGTTTGATGACGTTAAGTCAAGTGAATATGCCTTGACTTGAGTTTTTAGGTTTCATTTAATAGGGATAGTTCACCCCCCATTTACTCACCCTAGATTTGTTCCAAATCTGTTTTCCTTTCTTTGTTCTAATGAACAAAGAGAAAGATGTTTTTGAACCAAAGAGTTCTTAGACCCCATTGACTACATAAGAGTAATTCATGACGGAATTTTCATTTTTGGGCAGACTATCCCTTTACAACTATCTGCTTGGAGACTATTTCTATAAAGTTTTTTGGAGAAATCCTTTGTTTTTTAACCTTTTGACTGCATGTTTTAGTGCCTGAGCACAGTTTGAGACCTTTTCTGAAACTGTGAGGTTTCTAATGAGGACACATTGAGAAGTATGAGATTTCATTAAACATAAAGGTAGGCTATAGCCAAATCTTGTTCCTCATGCTGGGGCTTAGGTCAAATCTTATCATGCCACCAGAGCACAAGAAAGTGCGTATATGGTGTTAGAACTTGCACTTCATGGTAAAATCTCTCCAGGTATTGGATGCGGGCACCATGACGACATCTGTCTATTTGTTCCTCAGTTGACATTCAATGAAATAAAAACTTATGCTGGGCAGTCACGGGGAGTTTGAATCAATATTGAGGGAAGATACGAACAGTCCCAACACGATTTGCTTTTAATGCAAAGATGGATCGAGAAAATAGTTTTTCTTATTTTATTTTCTGAGTTGGTGAAGCAGACAGGGGCTTGCCCACAGGCAATTCTGCTCTCTTTTCCCTCTCCCTCGACAATGTTATTTGTATTTTAATCAGAAATTTAGTAGCTGTTTGTAAAAGTTTGCTCCATGAGTGGGTGTGTATACTTTATGCGTGTGGTGTTTGATCATAAAATGAGTCTGACATCATATGCAGTCAAAAAGTACTACTGGTCAGTCAAATACTTTCCCTTCAAGCTCTGGAAAAAACAATATTTATCTAACACTTAAGTCATTTTATATTTAAACGAAAAGCTTTAATCATCAGATTAATATAAACATTACCTCATATGGAGGCTGCTTACAAACGAAACCCGCAAGATTAAGTAATTAGTTGAATTACTCATATAATCACGCTTGCTTTTTAACAACACACTGGGATGGGAACTGTGACGTGAGCTATTAAGACCGAAGAGGTCTGCAAGACTCGTTCTATGTTGCTATAAAATCCCGTTTTAGCCTGAGACGTTTACCTCAAGTTGTTGTATTTTGACAGCTGTGTTTGAGGCCGTGATAAAAAGATCTATTAAAAAACAACTCAGCAGTCCAAATGAAACAATCTTTGAAATCATAACTAAAATATTTTTCATAAAAAAAAACGTTTCGAAGACGCGTGACCCTGGCTACCTGAAATCCAACCGCGCTTTGTCACAGCCTCCTTTCAGAGAACTCCGAAATTCCCCAAATTAATTCTGGCTCAATTAATCCTGAACCGGCTCTCGTTGGACAGCAATCATTACGCTCTGTTGATCTGAAGGCCATTGTCACTGTGGCACATGAAGGAATCTTTTGTGAACTGAAAGAATGGGAGGCAAACCACTGAAGCTACAGAACAGAGCCACCGAGGTGTGTGTGCGTCTGTGTTTGCATGTGCGCCTGTGGATAGTGTTTCGGGGTCCGAGCAACCGTGATTGGCGTTGATTGACATACGGAGTGAAAGAACCTAAACCCTATAGCTTTGATGATTGAAATGAGACGAGTATCATTTTTTTGACAAAGCTTTGGGGTAGTGCAATTGCTGGTTGTCTGTCTGTGTGTCTGTGTGTGTGTTTGTGTGTTTGTGTATATGTGTGTAAACTCCCCACCGTCATCACCCTATTACCCCTATTCTCTTTGGACTTGACTGACAGTTGTCCAAAAGCTACATCCTGCTAGAACAGAAGTGTTGATGTGTGTTTTTGTGAACACAACTGTCAATCTGTTTACAGGAACGCTCATTCATCACAATATTTTTTTAAATTGATGCATTTGTTATTGCAAATAACTCTTGACCACTATACTGTAACAGGCAACACCAAACCACACCTGCTTACCTATTCCCATATATTCTTCCTGTCAGAAACTTATAAATTAACATGCAAATGTTATTAATTCTATTAAAAATGTATTAAACAAGGGCAGCCTACGAAAAACCATGATGCTTTTGAGCTTCAGATCTGACAGATTCTCTTGATTGACAGCTGGCCTCTGCAGTACTCTGCATGTGAATGAACACCCCCGCAGTCTGGGCTACAATGACGGGCTCCAGGGCTCTCTGTCTGGCCCCTGAACCTTTGGCCCCTTGTGGGGCACATGCAGCCTTTCTTTCCCCTGGAGTCCACTGCATGGATCCCTGGGGCTCTGTGTGGCAGGCGTAGGTTCTGAACATGTGTTTGAGACAGCGAGAGCGAGAAAGAAAGGGGGAAAGCAAGGCCCCTGATCTCAGCTTCCCCCGCAGGGTGTCTGCATGGAAATAGAGTATGTAAAGTCTGGAGAAGACAACGGCCTACTCAGACAAATGTCACAAGTTTTCACTGGCAGCTCTTCAAGTGGCTTTCTTTCATTCTTTCTTTCAAAGACTTGTTACTCATAAGCCACTGGAGTACATTCTCTTTTACCTCATTCTGTAGTATTTGCTGCACAATTTCTTCACAGCTTCTTTATGTCTTGAGTTAAAGGGACAGTTCACCCAAAATGAAAATTCTGCCTTCATTCACTCACTCTCTTTTCTTGTCATTACAAACCTGAAGATACCCGTTGACTTTTATTGGTGTTGATGACAGAATTTTCATCTTTGTGTGAACATTTTTATTTTAATCATTACATTTTTGATCTCTTTAAATGAACAAGGGGCCGGCTTTGTAAGGTGGGGTCCGCCGCATTGTTTGTGGGGATGCTGGAGATGAACGCCTCATTGGTGTGTCGTTTTAGGTGGACGGCTGTTTTCACAGCTGATGTCTTTTGCGCAACAGGGAAATATATGGCGTTGTTTATTTTAAGAGACAGTTCTGGTGCGTTAGTTCATATTTATTTTATGAAAGAAAAATGTCAGTGTTGAGCCAAAGCATCATTTGTATTCATGTTCAGTCCTGTCTGTCTCGTAAGTGCATGGTCACAAATATTAGTAATGAATCATATGTTTGTATAAATGCAGTACTTCATGTAAAGAATGTGGCATTATAATTTAAGTCGGATTATGGACCACTTGCATGTAGACTTGTGACGTACTTCCGGCTTGAAATCGTACGACTCTGGCTCTGGTTATAAGTATTTACAATAGGACGTTGCTCCCTGTGAAACCTAAACAGTTAATAATAAGATTTTTACACACAAACATTATCAGCGACATAAGAAGAAATATTCTTAACATCACTAGGTACATCATATTCAAAAGATCTGTGAAGGCACTGGCGGGTGAATGATAGCCTTTCACTTTTTCTCCCCACACACAGCTCATTGCAGACATTTAACGTCGATTACCTAACGCAAATCACAGAAGGCTGAAGGAGACTAAAGGCTGGAATACACTACAAGACTTTGAAAATCTGAACAATTTCTTTTTAAATAGACATCAAACTCTTGCAGACTTTTTGAAAGAATCAAACTGATAAAATCTACAGACTAGCACAGACTTCCTGCAACAAGTCCAAACTCAAAATCTGGGCAAAATCTGAGCAAATGTCTTGTAGTGTATTTTAGGTTTAACAGGTAATCATAACAGCTCTGTTTGGATTAAACAACTACAGACTTCAAATACTGTTTTCATGAGTGAGAGAGCAGGGACTTGGCAGACACACACAACATCTTTTTATTAAATGTTTGGATTATGTTGTGTCGATTTTATTGACAAATGTAATGCTATTAATCTAATGTAAATGCAATTTCTGTCAATAACTATAGTCCTATGTAAAAAGTGTAGTTATAACATTTAAGGATAAATACCACACAAATTTACGCATTTATTTGGCATTAAACCTGCTCTATCTGCACATTGGCATTTCAAAATACTCATAATTAAAATACTTGCAATGTGAATAATGTCTAATTAATTTAAAATCCACATAGAACAATCTATTTTTGTCAATCTAACAATCATTGTATGGCGTTATTTAATTGTTGCTAAAATGTATGAAATATAATCTATCAATGAGACTAACACCATTTAGGAAAGCGATGGACTGCTGCAGGGTGCATACAATGGGTTTATTATTCAGTAAATGAGTATACGTTTTTAAAATAAATTGAAGGGTGAATTTCTGCTAATTTAAGATATTTTATAAAAACCCACATTAAAGCATGTTCACATCACAAACAGGATTTATTGTTTTAATTAAGTGACCGCCCTTAAAATAGAAATAATCTATCATGATCTCTGCATGTAAATATGCTTAACGCTGTTACCGGAAATGACTGAGCCGCATCGAGGAGAAGAAGACTACGTGCAAGGAGTCCATTCTGCTAATACCTTAAAATGAAAATATTAGTAGATTGCCATATAAATTACATTTAGATTACTTTTTTCACACATTTACAGGGCTGCAGATATACACACATGCTCCAGTGATTTGTTCAACCATCTATATTATTCATCATTTAGGATTATAGGGGATCTTCCAAGCGAGGGTTGAATCAATAAAACGATGTAGCTGATTGTTTCCAAATCATTCTTATTTTCCTGGCATGGTCTTTTGGGAATTGCTGGTAATAATTTGCATTACCGCAACATTCTGGCAGTTTGAACCTGTCATTTAAATGTGGTTGACCATATAAATAGTAAACATGTTCTTGGGCATGAAAACACATTTGAATACCGAAGCTGTTTAATAACTCCATTCTTTTTCTATGACAGATGGGCCATTAACCTATGTCCCTCACACAAACAAAAAAATAATCCTACTTCAGTAATAGTGCTACAACAGTGTTTCCCTTGTTCTGGTGTCTGCAGACGAACACAACCAGACAGAGCCTCATCCTTCAGATTTTTTCCCCTTCTTTTTCTCATTTTCTGATCAGTAGGGGAAGTCCCGTTGAGTAATGCATCATGGGAGTAGGTGGAGTGCATGAAAAGCCTCGCAGCAGGCCTTACAAACTTACAGAATTTGACTGGTACTGGGTTGGGCTTTCATACTGTGAAAGAGTTTTTGGACTGCAAACTGGAATTTTCCCATTTATTTAAAAATGGAGAGGAAAGACAGTGTGCAGCGTATAGGGCACAGAGTTCAGTTAATTTATTGTACTCATTGTAAATGGGACTGCAATATGATGCTTTGAGACTTATAGCATTGCAGCATTAGAACAGCCGAAATGTTCACATTTGGAATTTTTTGGCATTCAGACTTACTGGATCTTTTAGGATCTGGCTTTTGCATGACTCTGTTGGATATAAGCACATTGAAAGTGCACAATAAAAAAACTTTTCTAAAAAATGCACAAGACACTTTCAGCTACTTTTGTGGTTTTAAAACATCATTATGACTGAAATTGTTATGACTGATAATACAAAGTTGTTTGCATCCAAAATGCCAGAGTTAAGAAGCGAAATAGAATTAGATCAAGCCACTAACCACCATCACTCTTGACAAAAAAAATCCATTAGTACTCTTGAACGAACATTCTTTATCAGAACTCTTCTCTGTGTGGGGATTGCTACTAAACTAATTACCGAAAGGAATCATTAACAAACCTCATTATTAAAGAGGAAAGGGGGATAGTGCTGCAGTTTAATGTAATGGATGGTGAACCTAAAGGAGGATCAGGCTGAGTGCTCTGGGATAATTGGTGAAGTTCCATTAAATCAGAAGCATAAAGTCGACCCTAGTGTCACTTCCTGGATGGATCTTCATTACTCTGTATTTCTGTTGTAAGACAGTTGTAAGACTGTTGTATTTCTGTCTGTTTTCTTTTTTTGACTCACTTCAAATACTGTATATTAAAATTGTTAATGCATATCTGTTTAAACATTTAATAAATAAACATTAAATGAATAAATAAAAATGAATTTTAATTGAATTGTTTGATTATACTATTTATTATACCCTTAAGCTGAAAAATGTACTTTCATTTTTTAAATAAGAGAAAATAATAATTGAGATTAGATCATCCTGTTTAAAATTTCAATCCCATTAGCTGTAATGTAGTATGTTGTCTTTTGTAAATCAATGTTTTGATTGTTGTAAATGCACATTTATTTAGTCCTTCGAAATATGCTGTGTGAAATATGTGAGATTTTGTGGATGAACTTTCCTTTTAACTTCGCCCTGAATTGACCAATTACAATCAAGGATTCCAGATCATCTGACAGAATTGTGCAGAATTGTGCTGTTTATATAACATCTCACAAAACGTCTTCACAACCATATATTGAAGCAAATAAAACTTCAAAAAAATAAAGAAGGAAAACACCTTCTTTTTTTGCGATAACGTCTTTAAAAAACACCTGTAAGCACTGACGCCGGAAATATCAAAGATGGCGGCGCCAGGGACACCTGAGAGACTTCTGGATTTAATGAGAAAAGCTCTGGATGAAACCAACGACCGACACATATCATATATTTTCGTCCTAGTGAGTTATTAAACCCCCACATTAAAACACACAATGCATATCAAATGTTGGGGTTTCAGTCCGGTTTAGTTTTTTAATATGGTGTTGTGACAGCAATGGTAAAATCACTTTAACCCACCGGTCACCGCTTATCTTTATTTATATTATGTTGGTGTTAACGTATTTATGTTGGTGGTCGTGCATGTTGTTATTGTGTTAAATATATATGTTATTGTGTTAAATATATAAACATTTGCTTTGGCTGAGGACATAATTGAACACGATCTTTACTCTTGCCGTAGTGCAGCGAAAAGCTCCTTTCACATTCGACGTTGAAAGTTATGCTAAGAAAACTTAACGTATGGAACCACGTTCCATATTAAACGATGTTCAACTAACTTTAGAGTTATTATTAAACATCTTTAGTTTCTGAAGTTTTGCCAAATCTGTGTTTATTAATATGAGTTCAGTACAATCCTTTAGATTGCACTAAACAGAAACATTGCATATTATACACACACAGTTGCTTTGTGTTTCTTTCTGCAATGATCAGTTACTTGATGTACCATACGAATGTTAATCACAGTGTTTATCTGGTCGAGTCTGTTTTTAAGAGAACAAAAGTGTGTTTGCGCAATACATCTGATTCGATCAGTGGGGTAGATGTTAACAGTCATGTTGTGTGGAGTTGAAATGAACTTTAAGAACAAATTCGTCTTTGGGGCATCTGACTTTGAACTGTGTGTGTGGTTTTGTGTTTGCCGACTTGAGAGCTTTATACAACAGAAATGTGTACAGTAGGTTCAGCACTGTTTTGGCAAACTGTTTGTGCACAGCTGAGCGTGGATGTTAACTTTTGTGTAGCACATAGAAGAACTTGCATAACAAATTGTAGATTCAAAGGTGTACGGCAGCTTCTTAAATCTCTCGCTCCCTCTCTTTCTTTGTCCCTGACTACCACATAGAATTGATAGGATCCCTTGTTACAGCTCGCCAACTGTAATTGGGGATGATTTGATCTGAACGTGTATAAACGTCATTTGAATGTTTTAAACACTAAATTTTGTTGCCTTTTATTGACCATTATGCAAGAGGTAGACACTACCTGTTTCGGTTTTTAACATTACACGTTTAAACAAAATACAACTATCAGGACATTTAAAACTGAAACAAAATGTTCAACATTTTTAAGAGTTAATTATATATGTGAAATACATTTAAACTAAATAAAAAACTGAAACCGGATGTCATTTTGACCATCATTGGAGCTTGGGGCACTGTGAGAACATTTCTGCATATGTCAAAATGGGGCTGTCGGCGTGTTCTTCTTATTGGATCAAAAGAGGGCCTTCGGTTTCCGGAGCTACTCTATCTGTGAGGAGTGACAAATCATAACAGTTAGGGAGGCATTTGACCTCCCAGACCTCTACAATTAGACCCACGGGGTCAGCTTTACAAATTAGCACTTTCTAGATGTGAACTACATCACCAAGCAAAGCTCTTTCAACGGTTTCATCTTCTTATTTCTCACTTTCATTCTCCTAATCTTTCAGCTTCAATGGACATGCTTCTGAATTGCTTTGGCCTTCACAATTAATCTGGTAGGCACCTTTTTCAAAGTTACTTCTTGTGAAAGTAACACAAGGAGTTTTAGGTGCATGTTCGCTGGGGTTCGAACACACAACCTTGGAGTTCATAGACATTCTTTAGTTGAGCTCCATTGATAGTGAGAGATGAAAAAGTATGCTTTAGTTAATCTTCACCTTTCTTAGATTAATCTGTTTTGAGTTTGAAATCCTCGATCTAGTATCTTTTCTTTCCATTCTTTCGTTTGTTTTATGTGGTTTTTGATAGTTTTGCAAACGTTATGTGCAAAGTTGAACTTAAACAACATAAGATGTTGAGTTGGCAGTGGTTAGTCCTGTCATGTAGCACCTGACCAACGCCAGTAAACATTGACTTTTGAGCTGTGGTGCTCTCATGTGAAAGTAAGACCCAGCGTTTGAGTTTAGTTCTTGCACTTCCTTAGAGGCTACTTGAGAGTGACACTAATCTGTTTACAAACAGTCTCAAAAGGGAATCTGCGGGTGGAATGGACAAACAGTTATGACAGATGAGATGCTTCTCAGGTTCACCCCGGCCTCCATCAGTAAACAGGAAACCAGAGCTCTCTTGACCCGTGTCTCAGATCCTTCATGCTCTTCTCATGACCTGTGAGATGGTGAGAAGGCATTATTCACCTCTGCCAGCTCAAGAGATCATTTTCTTAGTGTCAGTTATCTGTTGACATAATGTGCTGTGGGCCTGATTATAATGTTCAGATCATATTGGATAGTTATGGTGTGTATTGCCACCAAGATGATATTCCTAAAATGCCAATCCATCTACCAGGGAAAAACTGGTTTCGGCTATCAAGTTAAGGCTATTGTGGAATGGACTTTACACTTTAGTAGAAAGTAATAATGAGACGCATTGTTTCTAACGTCAATATCGGGGAGAAATCCGAGTTGTCTCAAACCAATGATTTGTGCACACTTCCGCAGCAACGAAAACGTTTGGCAGCTGAACAATTGTCCCATTGAGGTGCGTTAGAACCTCCGGGGGCACGCAGAGGTCAAAAAGTCAGTCCCCCTGCCGACCGCCTTTCCCCTGGGTTTTATCAGAGCTGGGCATCACAACACATTCTGGGAGAATAGGGAACCATTTCTGTTATGGAATAGCCAAAGATGAATCGGTGACTCTGTCAAACGTAGACAATGGGCCCTGTTTCATGACAGGAGTTATTGTTGTAAGCTACAAAAATGGATTTTAATGTGCATGAAATCTTAAAGAAATAGTTAACTTAAAATTTGAGAAGACAAAAGAAGATATTTGAAGAATGTTGGTAACCGAACACGGCAGGACCCGTTCACTAATATTGTATGGACACAAAACCAATACAAGTCAATGAGCACCACTGTGGTTCTGTTACCAACATTCTTTAAAATATCTTCTTTTGTGTTCTACAGAAGAAAGAAAGTCATACATGGGTGAATAAATGATGACACAATTTTGAACTATCTCTTTAAGGGCCATCCAGGAGACAAGTAAGTATTTAACCAAATCCATGTCCAACAACATTTTATCTTTGTAAGAGTAAAAAAAATATGTGCTGTGTACTCGCTAATAAAGATTTGGTGTATTGCTCTTGTATTTCCATTCACTCAGAGGAATCCTGTCAACACACTGAGCTCACTTGTGTGTATTTATTTCATTAGTAGCCTAAACCGTCAATCTCCCCGTCTGGCGTTTGGATAAGAGAAGAGGGGTGCATCTGTTGAACGTAGAAGCATGCGAGTCGGTGAGAGCGAGCACAAACCAACTATTAAAGTCTAGACGCAACATAAAACCAGGCAGATCCTAATAGCAAGCACTTGTGGAGAGCACCATCGGATCGACCCCTAAAACGTGCGATGGGACATGCACTTTCAAAGCATATCCACTAATCACCTAAGGCAGCAGAAAAAACCACACAAACCAAACTTGGCTTCAGGTCAGTTGAGATGTCTTCTAGCTTGGCAAGTATGAGCTAACCACAAAGAGAAACACATGAAAGCGTTAATTGTCATGTATTTGTTTTTTTTATTTACGGCCACACAGAGAAGTGTTGGCAGGGGCAAATGAGTGGCTCTGTTGCTTCTTTTGTCATTCTTACGACTGCTGTTAATCACCTCGGGGTCTTGGCTCAGTTAGAACTCCTAAAGAGAATCATTTTACCCATGATTGCCTTGAAACTGCGGCCAAAAATGAATTTAATTTCCAATAGCTCCCCAACCCATACTCAATGTATATCTCTATAAATCTGAAAGCTATATACTTGATACAGTGCAATGGTGCCAGACTGAGGTTTTCTATAGGCAATGAAAAGTAAAACGTTTTTGCTGTTTGAAAAAAAAAAACCATGAATGAATAAATATAAAAACTAAAATTGAAGATATGTTGTGACACATTAGATCTTTGATTGTGATCTTACAAATATTTTCAGAAGTTGACATGTTTTACAGAAAACACTTTGCTCGGATACTTTGCCCTTTTCTTGCAGAGATCCTCTCTTATCTTCCCTCATCCTCCCTTCCTTTGTTTGTATTTCTCTCTTTCTTTCTCCTTCCTCCCTCTCTTCTGTGTCTCACTGTGAAACGCAGTGTGCAGCTCTTCTTGTAAAGAGGAAAGAACGTAGCTGGTCCTCTGAGGAGACTGGAGGTCTGGCTCGCTCTTCAAATGGCGCAGTGTTAGTTGGGGAATGTGCAATTACGGCGCTCGGGCCTTTGATCCGGCTTTTTCCATCAGGCCTAAATTGTCCTCACATTGAGCACCGCCGTGTATCCTTGGGCACTCTCATGCGCAGGTTTTCTTTCATGTACGCCCCTTTGGAACTCGAAGCATCCCAGTCTGAAAACTGAGCTTTTCTCGAGCCATGCTCTAGTGCTGGAGCGAGCCATGCTTTTGTTGTGTGTGTGCGTGTGAGCCGGTGTGAGCGGAAGGCAAAATTAGCACAGAACCTACTGTTTGAGACCGTGTGCGTTGGACAGTGTCCTTGAACTTCCGATTGCGTCCAGATATATTTATGTTTGCAGGCTGGATGGTAACATCACTGGACTTTTTAAAGTACAATTTTAGGCCTACATCGCACACAGTTTCCACCTCAGCGTACTTGTGCATGTAGATAATGCATGCTGTTTGCGTGTGTGTTTGCGCCACACTTTTCCGCTGATTCTTTCAACATGCTCTGGTATGTTATCTATGGTCAACATAATAGCTTTCACCTCCAGGGGATTAACCCAAGAAGTTTATAGACTTTCTTTCGTTCCCCCTCCTTTTTTTTTGCCTGGTTCTAAATTACTAGTGGCAGTCGTAGTGTCCGTTAAGCTTTGGGACCAGCTGCATCCTCTTCGTCTGTACTCTGCGGGTCGCCTTTTCTTGTGCTAATGGTTCTGTGCAAAGCCAGGGCACCTGGAGAGTCTGTATCACCACTGCTTGGCACTGCATTTAGCTCCCAACATGCCACCTGGCAAAGTACTCTAGTAGTGCCCAAAAATTAAGACCAGGGGACATGCCCCTGTTTTATAGCTCAATCACTGTGACTTCATAAAATCAGTAAGCAATAATAAATATAAAGGCTGAAGTTTTTATATGCCTGTTTGATCGCAATAAGAATATGGATGTTACAGAATAGAGCTTGGCATAAAGGTTGGCCGAAGTCTGGAGTTTGTGCCCTACATTTAGTGTTGGGTATCAAGTGTGTCCCTGGCACATAATTTTGGTCGCAAACCTTGCATTTGATTGATGCTTATATCAGCATATTTAAACCGCAAATGACTTCAGGCAGCGGTGATCTCACAGTCTCCGCCGCGAGCACTCTAGACTTCCCAGCAGTGTTAAACCTTTGGTGAGGAACCAATAGAATATTGAAGATAACTATCATATATTTTTTCAGACACGGGGTGAAATGTTCATTAGCTTTTCACTTTTTAATAAATTCCTTGAATTAATAGAGAGCATGGTAAAAAAGGGCCCCAAGGTCTTATGGAATCCACAATTAGGATGTGCCAAATGTATAGATGTTAATACATCCTGTTATTATGAATCAACATGTAAACATGTCTTCATCACCATATGATTCATCAATAATTAATAGTCTGATTGATCTTTCAAATATAGTATATTTTCTATTACACTTAGACACATTTTACATTCATTTTACAGATTTGCATTTTATCGTTTTATCCAGATTATCATTTTATCCAAATTGACTTGCAGTACATTTACAGTAAGATCATTAAAAGGTGGTGTGTAGAAATTAAGTACCCTTTTACCCCAATGATCTTGCCTAGCACACACAATGTTTCCAATGTTTTCTCTCTTCTTCTAACAGCATTTGTCATTTTCATACTACGGTGGTGGCACGCACAAGGCAGTCACTCCTCAGGCTGATGGACCACCCCACAATAATAGCCTTGTAAAATATGAAACGCATGCTCTTGTTGGAGCCTTTATAGTTCTATCATCAGAACTCTTTGAGCTCTATTGAGTGTGATGCTGTTTAGCATATTCAACAGAAGATTGAGATGTTTAAAAAATGCCTTGTGGGCTGCATAAGACTTTGATGCTTCTTCGCTCCTATCATTCAAGAGACAAGCAGAACAAATCAGTCACTTGGAAAGTAGCAAACATCTAGCGATGAACAACAACGCTTGAGTCACGTTCCAAACTTTTCATATTAACTGTCGTATTATGATTTTTCGATTCGGTTGCCAATGCTGTAAATTTCCAGCTCAAACCATCCTCATCCAAAACTGTGAAAACTATGCTGCAAAGTTGCCAAGTCATGCAGATAAATCTCAGTGGGAGGTTAAGATTGCATTGAAAGGCATTTCATGTGCTGTTAAACAAAAGCGCTAGCTGGTGTGAAGCTGATCTTTTTGTTAAAGGAAAGTTCAACACCTCCAGTTCAGTCGTTTTTGGCCAGATGGATAGCTATTTGAAGGGAGTGTACCGTAACTCAATGTGCTGATCACAATTTCTTTAACAAAGGTTAATAATGTCTGTTGGCTATTGAGAATTATTTTTCCTTACAGTTGGCTTCTGTTTATTCCCTCCCGCTGGGCTTTATGAGGAATGCATCCAGGGAATCTTTCCTAAGATGTATATGTTCTCTTATGCTTTTGTTTAGTACTAAATTAACTGAGAGTAACACACAAAATCTGTCCCGTCACAGGTTTGCTTTGCATGTGAATGTTTTAATGTGAACTGAAAGAATGCTTACGTTTGCAGATGGGAAGAAAATGTAGCCCTGTACCTCAGCACAACACTCTGGAGGGTTGTGAAATTTGCGCTTTGGCTGCAAAGGAAACTTCATTCATTGGTATTTACCCAGTGAGGATAGTATGACCTCAGCAGTCAAATACACTTTGCAACCAAACTGTGTATTAATTTGCAACCCTGTCTTTTTATTTTTAACATCTGCAACAAATATCCTTGAAAAACCTGTCATATCTGTACTGCAGGTACTATAGAAGTGTGGACGGCCTGTCTCCGAAGCAAATACTGTGGCAGGGAACAGCATGTTATATGTCAGCTGTCGTGGGGCGTTAAGCGGCTGGCGGAATGTGATTGAAGTGGTGAGCCGGGCAGCAGACCCGCGTTGAAACCACCTTCCTCTGGACCGCTGCCAAGCCCAGCTGCCAGATCCTACAGGGAGGTACGACCCTGACCCACAAAACCCGGGAATTAAACATTAGTTAGGGTTTCCCACTGAGGTGTGGAGTACTCTTTCAGACGTGGTATCTCTCACGGCTTGGCAAACCTCATGCGTGTACATATGATCTGTCATTTACCAGCACTGCAGCAGTTCCCTGTGCACGCGTAACAAGATCACATGTCTGTACTGAGCCTGAAGGGCTTGCAGGGTAGATACTTATGGTTGAAATGAGGCTCTGTGGATATGCTTATTTTGGAAATATGGTTAGGTAACGTAAGAATTGTGATACATCAGTGAAATGGGAAGTGTGGGGCTTTCAATGTCACGGAAATGTGCCCCTAAAAGAATGTCCCTCCTGCTTATCTGTTCAGATCAGAAACAAGATTGTTGCATCTTGACACTGCTTAAGCCGTGTATGAAACTGCCTGCCGTGGAGACAGATTTCTGCAGCTCGTTCACACATTCCCTTCTGATATAATTTTTTTAGGGGAGACAAAGAGAGAGGCGCCCGCTTAGAATGAATGAATGCCAGAACTGGTGCCGGCGAAAGTCTGGCTGCTGTCCCTGGAAAGCCACACATGAGTGTCTTTAATTGCTAGACAGAGCAGAATAATTCTTTAATCGTAATTTATACAGCTGCATTAGTGGGGCCATAACACACTGACAGAGAGTAATGGCTATTGAGAGACTATCTTTTTTTCTCAGGGCTTTCTTGAGAGAAAAATAGCTTCGTTGTTGGGTTTAAAGACTTATTCCTTGTAATCGTTTAAAGATTCAGTTTCTTTTCAAAACCTAGTGAGCTGTCCTGCTGTTTACTGCCTAAAAAGGTAACTTACTAGGTTATATTCGATCGGGGGGTGGTCTTTCCTGGTTCCCCTTCGCCGGTTAATAAATCTGCACTTTGGGCATCAAAAAGGGCACTTTGGGCAATAGGGCAGGGGACCAAGCGTCTTCTGTCACCGCACAACAACACCCCCCCCCCCATCCGCTGCATGTACAATAGGGTTCAAAAAAGCTATCTAAAGAGGCAGCAGAACCCTAATGATATGCAAATGCCATGTCCAGATTCAGGAGATTCTTTCTCCATGATTGTGGTGTATCTACATCTTGGGATTTGATTCCTGCTCTGTCATTTAGTGGCTTCGTTTTCAGTCAAGGATCTCTGATATGCCACAGAAGTTTAGTAAATGACAAGGGTATGTGTGTGTTTTTGTTTGCCATGGTGATCTTAGTTTCTCTCCTAAATGATTGACTATAGAAGGTCGACCCTCCTAGGGGATTGTCCCTGGCCCCTCCCTTGACCCCTTTTGTCAGAAGGATGGTTCTGTCTGACAGATCTGCTCTGAAGGAAGAGGAAGTCACACTCCACTCCAAGGTGAGAACACAAGGTTCTCCTTCATAACTTACTCGATGATAACCATTGACTGTGAAAAAATCACATTTGTCTCCAATGTTTCTCCTATAGACATTGAGGCAATAGTTGACTTGCAGTAATAGTGTACAGTTAAACATTTAGCATGGGTAGTACAAAAAAGTTAGTTAAAAGATTTCAGATAATCTATTGAGAAATCTTCGATTTCAGACATTACTCTTGGCAAATATGACCACAACTGTTTGATATATTTTCTAAAAACAATATAGGATACCAAAGATTAATAGGTTTTATTTCTCAGCAATTTTACCAAATGTCTATGTTCTCTCTTGATTTCATTGAAGCCTTTGAGAAACAACTCATAATGTCCTATTCCTATGTCAATATTCTGTATATCCTTGTCAGAGGTTCATGTGAAGCCTGAAATGATGTCTTAAATATGTCATCTCTGCTATCTTCAGTGTTATAAAAGATTATTGTTTCTCCACTAGTTCAAGCCATCTGCTCCATCCATTAAGGGCATGCAGATGCCTCTGGCTCCGTGGGTCAGATGGATTTGTCGGGGTTGCTGACTACAAGATGACTTTTTTAACTTATTGAATGTTCCCTCTTCACGGCTGAGGAGGCTTGTTTGTGCACATATGTCTGCTCTGTAGCTCTGCTGTGATGGATGACCATCTCTCAGGTGAGCAGTAACTTTCCTCATTCAGGGGGGTGAAGCAACCTGGTCACTGCATTTCAAAGACTGGGGTTGGCTTTACCAAGTTGGCTTGGAGAGAAACTTTGAAAATGTTTAATATTGAATGTTTTTAGAGTCTGGAATCCCATGGTATTACCATGGTTCATGTCACATAACCATGTCTGTACATGTCTGTTGTCAGTTTTGTCAATAAGGTAGTCTTTAATGTGACTTATTTACATATAAGGGAAGCGTATTTGCAAGTTTCAGTGCATTTTTTATCTGGTTAAACCGGATTTTATGTGATCGATGAATAAGACAGATAAGAGTTTTTTACATTTTTTAAATATCTGAATCAAAAGTGTCGCCATTGTGCCCCTTAGCCCTTAGTTTATAGGTTTGTCGTGGCAGGAGCCATCTGCCTTGTTAAAGTTGGGTCTTAAAGCCCCCCATGAGATGGATGACATTTAGACAGTCAATAGAAGCCCAGCTGTCCATGGATACCTAATCTCATACACGCTCTCCCAGTGATAATACCCCCCCATACATCAATACAAATGTTGTTAATTCTTCTGTTCTGATTGACCAGAAAATGGGCATCATTCCCCACAGGAAGCTGTTTAGTACTGTGACCTCACAAATGTATTCATGGCTGGAAACAAGATTCTACATGCACAAGTGTGTTACTTTGCATGCGTGGGAACATTGAAAAAAGGCTTCCTCTGCTTATCCTTTAAACCCATAACAAATATTTACAAACAAACCTAAACCTTTGAGTGATTTCATGTCTAATCCACATCGCCACCCACATCCTCACCTTAACATGCAAATTGATTTTTTTTGCATGTGGGACAAACAGGAACATCTGTTGTTATTCTTCAGTAGCATCATAATAATTGTAATGATTTAAGGACAATAACAATTGCATGTGGATGGAAAAACGTTGAAGGTTTTCTGAGTACTCTTTAAAAACCTGTAGCAGAATTGTGCTCGGATATTTCACCCATGTATAACTTCACTCTCATTTTAAACCTGTATAAGACTCAGTGGAAATCCATGGTGGGAAGTTTTTTTTCGGTTAACAACCTTTCTTCAAAATATCTTCATTTGTGTTCTGCAGAAGAACGAACATCGTACAGGTCTGAAATGACATGAGGGTTAGTAAATGATCAAACTATTTTCATTTTGGGGTGAGCTATCCCTTTAAGCATTCGGAACAGAGTTTGGTTATAGCAACAAACAGTTTATGTGCCTCTTATTTATTGGAGAGTGCTAGAAAAGCTTAAGGCTTTTGTGTCTTTTAAAGCACGCGGAGCGACTCAGAAGAACTGCCAAAGACGCTTTATCATCTCTGTGGTTTTAAGAGACGGCAATAACAAATATGTGCCCTTCATTTGTCCTGCGTTTCCATTCCTTCCTGCTCCTCCTCTCGATTCTTAATTGCACTCTGGTGTTCCAAATAAATGGACACACATTCCAGGGATCTCAGTTCGTGAGAGGACAGCGTTTTTTAGGAGCACAGATGGGATCGTGTTCATGTGCCGATCCAAATCATCAGAGAAACCGATACGCGTGACTGTTTTCTCAGTGTGTTTGTTTGCGTATGTTTGTGCATAAGGATACAAATGGAAAGGGAGAAATTATAAACTTGGAACTTATTCTCAATACCTGAGATTTGAGAATTACGTGCACAGTTACCAGTGGAGCCTAAGACCCTGTTTTACAGACAAGGCTTAGCTTAAGCCAGGACTAGACCATAGTTAAAGCATGATATTTTAGGCAGTTTAATAGGAATGCCTTAGAAGAAACATTACTGGTTTGCATCTTGAGGCAAAACAATGGACCAGACATATTTAAAGATAAGTTTTTTTTTAAAGTTCAGACAGGTCAAATATTAATTAAGTCTTAAGCCTTGTCTGTGAAACCGGGCATAAATGTTTTACGATTTAAAGGGACAGTTCACCCAAAAATGTAAATTCACTCATCCACGAGTTATTTCAAATCTGTATCAATTTAGTTTTCAGATTTGGAAGAACGCTTGTAACCAAACCCTTCTTGTCCACCCTTGACTACCATAGTAGGAAAAAGGACAATAGTAGTCAAAAGTGTCCCAGAATTGTTTCCTACCCTACATTCTTCAAAATATCCTATTTTGTGTATTAATTGATTTCTTGATAAACAAATGCTCTAGACCAGTAATTTTGTTTTGTTAGCACTAAAGTTTTAGTTCTCATAAATCGAGCATCACAAATATAACTTCAAAGCGTCCTCCTGAGAAAGGAACGAATAAACCAATTGAATTCCAAAGCTAGTTGAAATGTTTTAATTACTGTATTTACTGTTTGGATGTATAATTACACGCTTTTCACATTCTTTGCGAAAGTGTCGTATGTCTTCCCTGCCCATGCTGTCTGTGCGGGGAAAGCTCCAGCCACTGCCACAGACAAAGGTCCTCTTAAGCCTAAACTAATAAATAACCTCACCACAAGGGAAGCCAGCAGCTCTATTATATTATTATCAAAGACACAATTCCGAGTTGTTTTTCTGAAATGTTTACTTCTGTTCTTTTATAACCCGCTCTGGGCTGATGTGAGAGAGGAAGCAGTGAGCCAGTATGGGATATTCCTTCTATTCGTCGTCTTTTGTCTTAATGTTATAATGCAGTCAATTGGGTAATCTATGGAAGGGCTGCTTGGTTTACTTTAATTCTGAGGGCTCACAAACCCATTCACTGCCTTGTACACACACACAGAAACACGTTCTTGCGTTATAAATGAATAGTTGATTGACGTAGACAATGATACCCTCAATGAGCGAGAGAGAGGGGAATGGGATGGGCAAGAGGGAAATAGAGAGAGAGGGGAGGAAGTCTGTGTATCTCAGTGTAGAGGAACAAGGGAGGGTTGGAGTCTTGAGGCCCAGACAGGCTAGAACAAGACGGTAAAGAAAATATCTAATTGGAATCAAGTGTCCTGACAGTGTGCGTGGGCGACTGGATTCCGCACAGCGTGCTGCTTTTTCATTGAGGATGAAGAGCGAGTGAGCAAGAGAGAGCGAGAGAGCATTAGAAAATCCCCTCCATAACAATTCTTTATTTTTGGGGTGGTGTGTTAAACTTGTATAGACAGAATGCCAGGGGTGCGGCTGTAAACGCAACTACACATTTCCAGAGACACCCTCGTCTGATGACCTCAGCCAACGGCTGCAGCATGCGTTCTGCTGTGTGTGAACATTTAGGTAGGAAAGAGCTGAGGGTGACTCCAAAGAAACATGCAAGCTTTTGTCTGCTGCACACATGCATTGATTTGACCCCGCGGTCACCGGGGCTGTATCGGTTTACCTTAATTAAATATGCAATTTTAAAGAATGTTAATTGCTGTCCTGCGTGTATGCGAGGGTTTCACGAGACAGCCTTGATTGATGTTGGATGGAGGACGTAGGTATCAAAGATCAAGGGGCTTTTTTTGGAAGCTTTTGTAGTACTTTAAGGGTATTAGATTGGTGTTGGTTTTCCATAACAATAGTTTCCGAATTAGTGTAGTTGAAGTACCAATCGAATCCTATCCAGGCTACTTACTGTATGCAGAGACATGATATTTATCATTTGCCCTTCTAAGAGTCTAAACACTGGCATTTTCCGCATTGCTTTGTTTTTTTGAGATCTTTGGCGTTTGGCTCAGCCACTGGTTCTTTGCACAACTACCTGTATGACCAAACAAAGCAGAAGAGGCAGTCAGTGTCTCTGGGAAAACAAATCCACATTTCATTTGCAGAAGGACTCTGTGTAAACCAAACGGTTTTTAAACTAGGATCCAGAGGACTTTTGGGAGTCCACAGAAAATCTCAGATAAATAAAAACACAAAGCAAAGACTTTAAAAGTTTACTGATACTGTTTCATTTAGAAGTGTTCATATTTATCTCATGTTTATCTCTTCCTTCGTGTTAAATGCCTATATACTTTCCAGAATTTTTTTTTTCAAATTCCCTTTATTTGACTCGCTGGGCTTTGAAAAAGTCAAATTTATTTATAATATATTGTGATGTTGTTGTAAATAGTTTATCGATGTAGGATTCTCTTTTTTAATTCATGGCATGCCCTCGTAATCTTAAAATAATCAGAAAATTCCCTTCAACCCTCAGTTTGCTGCCTTGGGTTGCGCATCCGATAACTCCTCCCCTTCAACTTGCAGTCTGATGCAAGTTCCATTTCAGTAAAAAAACACACCTGGCCCACTATTTTTCTAATTCGTTTCACTCGGAAATGCATCAGAATACCGAAGTAAAAACATTTGAACTTTAAATGTTTCTTTACAATATATATATATATATATATATATATATATGTATTTATATATATGTATATACTGTAGATAAATAGGTATTTTAGGAAGGGGGTCCTCACAAAAGATCATCATATTTTGAGGATCTCACAGATGCTCTGAACTTCCGCTTTCGGCTCAGGAGCAGGTGGTGTTTGACATTTCTGAAGATTAATTGTTGAAGAATCTTCTCGTGTTACTGTAAGTTATGCTTTGCTGTGAGGCGAATTTTTTACAGTGAAATCAAATATCAGGGATCAGGAAGCATGTGATGAACTGTTGGTGGATCATTGTAAAATATTTTAGCGCATTTCAGCAATGTTTAGTTTGTGATAACAGAATCTGTATTTTTGGGTAGGAGTTCATACGAGAGTATTTATTTTTTGTAAATTAAGTCTTTAATTAGGAATTGTTCACACAAAACTGAAATTTATCTTATAGTTTACTCCCTCTCATGCTATTTTTCATACAATTTTAAGTTACAATATTGATGCAGAATTATAATCATATGACTGGGAAATATGGAGATATAACGCTTTATATAGAGAGGTTACCCATGTTTTGCTGTATGTTTTTTTGATATGCCGGTTGTTTTCATTTCCTGCAGGATTTCTGTTCTACTTTGGTGGCAGTGTATCTAATCTCCTAACAAGCGCGTGTGGTGCACATGCAGGATCCTTCGGCACATTTGTGAGACCCCCCAGACGTTAATAAGAGGCCCACCCGTATGACAGGAACGGGGTGACGAAGCCGTTTTCTTTTTCTATAAATGAACTTCAAATCTCAAGTCGCCAAACCGCTTTGTGACAAGCCAAGTGCCGGCTGTTATTGGCATACAATATACCCGAGAAATCCTCCAAGGCGTGCAAAAAGGCATTTTTAACGCCTCGTCTTTAAAGCAAGTCCTCATGTTAACTTAGCGGTGTACAGTACACACGCGCACGCACGCACACACATGCTTTTAAAGTGATTTGTTTCAATTAGCGTGAAGTTCTAATGCGGACCACATGCGTCAGGGCTGTGTGACGACACGATTGAAGGATCATCCGGCTTCTCCAGTCACATCTGGGGACCTTTTTACACTGTTGTCTACAAGTGATGCTCTTCTCCACTTTCTCAGCTTAGATCTGCGAGCTAACAGCGTTCATTGTACTAGCAGCTACCAGTTGTAAAAGCTATTTTTTAAGCTGTTATTCCGACACTTATCAGGACAAAGCATTGTTAAGCAGCTTATGTGTACATTGGAAACAAGAATAACAAGAAAAACCTTCCTTTTTTGTCTCTTATTCTCATAATTAGTCGCTGGAAACACCCTTACACTTTCAATAAAGTCCAAAAGTGGGGATAAAAGAATGAGGTCACTGGATAGAGAGTGATGACAATATCTTTCTGAGGAATTAAAGGGTTATTTGTAGACGTTGTGGTGTCGTAAAATTAAAGTGGTTTGTGTGGAGTCTCGAGTGCTAAAGCTGATGTGCTCAAGTGTTCGGCGTTTGAGTTTCCTGTCTGAAATGAGTGAAAATGTCTGGTGACATGTCTAGCAGGGCTGCCTATGGGGGGAAGCCACCCGGGGGACCCTAAACATAGATAGATGGGGAAATTGAATGTAGTGATAAACAAATTTTTATTGACTATTGGAAAAAAGATCTTATCGTGGCATATATTCATCAATATTAAAGTTGATTGTAAAATCTTTTCTTGCACAGTGAACTTCAATGAGGGTGAATTTGCCATCTTTGCATTGATCCAGTTTTGGAGCGCTGACTATCATAGCGTGCATCAATGCAGAGCCCCACAAACAGGCCCCAGTCACATGAAGGCCAGAAACATTCTACTGCCTCCTCTAGCTGTCATTGTTTGCTCTGGATTAGGTTACACTGTTCCCCAGGCGGTATGCGTGTTACTATTGGTCTCTGATCCTAATGGACGATTTCCACTCTTACTGGAGTCAGGACTTACACACTCATACACACTAATATACATACACAAACATAAAGTTCAGAGAGTTGCTCTGTACCCCTAACCCTCAACAGATGTGATGTCTAAACACTATTTTAGAAAAGTTAAAAATAGTTCAAGAAGCATCCTACACTTATTTCTTAACACTTTGCTTCCAACAGATAATAACCAAGCAAGAAATTGTATATGTATAAACAACTACATTATTTATATTTATTGTGAGTTGTGCTTGCCTGTGAAAAAAAGTTAGCAATTGTGGGTTATTGACAGCATGTTTCTGTGTGGTTGTTTTGGGGGGTCAATTGAGCATAGTTGAGCTGGGCTTACATGTAAAATATTTTAACTTAAAAATCAAGGTGCTTTTGATCTTAAGTTTTTAAATTAATTCAAAATGCTCTTGAATTCAAATTATATTAAACTGATTTGAAAAAATCGAGTTGCATTTCTTGAACCAACTTCCACTTCATTTATAATTCAATTTTATATAATTTTATAATATAAATTTAAGTGACATGTAATGCCAATTGGAGGGTTTAAAAAAATTATTCAGTATAGTAACTCAAGACTCCAGGCCTATTCTCAGAGATACTTTGGAGTCTAAATAAATAATTAATAATGTTATTTACTTTTTATTTGCAATTATTTCATCTGCAAGGTAAAAATAATATGACTTATTTGAACTATATTAATAATTATTAGTTATAAATAATAATTCAGTCTCATGATTTGATGCGAGCATGAGTTACAAATGGATGTTTAATATTTTACTTCAGAAAACCCATGTCTAGCCCTTAATATGAGCAACTACCACTAAATATAATATATAACCATTGTTTTCTCAGTGCAAAATGTGTAAGAGACTCTTTTTTGTTTTTCTCACCAAAGACCAACAAACGCGTGTTGTGAAGTTTGCCAAGGAAAATCATACAGCTGTCAAATAATGTTTCTTTTTATTTAATTATTTAAATTCACAATGTAACAACTATATTAAAAAGTTGTTACGAGTTCATTAGCAATAATGGAAGCGGTTGCTTTCATTAAAACAACAAGCTCACAGCTTAATCTCGGTGCCAAGCACATTAGGTTTAGCGGCTGTTTTATGACTTCTTCATTCAAGAAAAAGCTTATGATTCGTGTGTTTTAAGCTTCTAAAGTGATAAATCTAAAGTGTGGCCCGCACAGACACAGTGCGCCCTCATGAAGGTGCAAGTATGTTGTTGCCCTCCCTCGCTAGGGTGTGTGGGATTTACACCATGGTGAGCGTGTCATAACAGATTTGGGCAAACACTTCTTGGCGTGTCGCGTCTCCATAAAAAAACAGCAGCATCTGCAGATGTGTGAGTGTGTTTGTGTCTATGGTTGGGGAATCTCCCTTGCCTCCAACCACGCTGTCTTCTCTGAGCCCTACATAGAAACAACCAGGTGTTTTAATATATTTCATAATATTTTTACAAGGTTAGGGGGTTGTACTTTTTCTTTCTGTCCATCTTCTTTCTGTTTGTCCTCCTGCTTGTCCGTCCGTCTGTCTTTCCAATTGTCTTCGTCCATCTATTTATCTGCCTGTATGTATTTCTATCTATCCATCTATCTAAAAGATAGCTAATGTCCATCTGTCTATCCAATGCTGTTTTTTAAGCATTAGAACATATAAATATCTAGAGATGCGTTTGGTTATGTACAATACCGATCTTAAGACGTCTGTCATGAGTCCTGCCATAAACACAGCGTCGAGATTCTTCCTGTTGCTCATTTCTTTTGTGTTTACTCTACAGCTCACCGAAGGAGGGGAATATCCTGCCCCTTCATGCTTTCTCCCATCCATCTCCTGCTCACTCTTTCCCCTCTCCAAGGGTCTACGCAACAGCAGACACCCTTGAACTGACCCATGAAAGCTCTCTCTTTTAACCCTGCGCCAGATCTAACAGAGGCTTTCATGGAAGGCCGTTTCCCTGTCACCTGGAGCGAGGCTGGTCCGCTCTGTAGACACAGCGTTTTGAGCACGGCACTTAACCGCGGCACTCAGACAAACACAGGGGGTGCGGCACGGACATGGAACATCCGTCATGGCCGACTAGCGGAAAATAGACCCCTAAAGTCGAATTACTCTCTCCTCTGTCAGGAAGGAGTTAACCCCGCAAAGACGGAACATTAGGGGCAAATGTTAACAGAGCGTGTAATTAATGTCATGAGTCCCCCTTACCAATGAGGCCGACCGTGCACTCGAAAGGCCGGCAGGATGGGAGTGTGCAGGAATTCATTCAGATTCGTTTTTGATCGATAGGTAACCTTCATCAAAGGCAAACTGTAACATAGCTTTGAATAGTTCAGAGAAAAGTAAACAAGATTATCAGCCTTAGCGCAGAACACCTTCCAAGAATTTTGACTCGCAAGATATCAAATGCACGTTTATCCAGGAAAGCAGCTCAGTATTTTCTTGAAGTTTGGGAAGTTTCATTGGTCTGAAATTCTGATCTGCATAGCGGCATATTAAACAGCAAAGATGTTCTGATTAGAAACCAATTGAAAACAGAAACATAAAGACATCTTTTGATGTTTCATTTCTGTTAGAACAGGTTAGGAATGTGTGACAGGAACTAGCATTATATTTTATGTTAAATATGGGAAACGGACACAATGTGGCATCGACGGAACCTTGTGTCTAGTCTTTAAATGAGAAAATGATGTGCTGCACATTCAAATTATTTTAGTACATTCCCTTTTTATGCACAGACTCATGGTGGTGGGTGAAGAGAGACCCCCCTCATACACATAATACACAATTAAGCGCTAAATAAATGCCTCATTCATTCATACAAGGATGTAAATGCAAGTGATATTTCTTATGGCAAGGTTTTCCTATGGTCAAAAAACAAGGGAAAAACGCGCTGAGCGGAAAAAAAGGCAACTGATGACTTTTTTTAAAAGTACGCCGTTACCGTTGAAAACAATTGAAAAAGCACGCCAGCCACTGGCGTAAACGCCTCGATGGACACACGGCTTAAGAATTTACGAATCCGTGCCATAGCTTCAGACAAATAATTACCCAGTTAGTGAAAACCAAGATAAATTCTTAAGATCTAATTATAAGAGAGTTTGCCATTTTTTCAAATTTACTTTACTTCACTTTTTTTTAAATGACTGTACTTATCAAGGTTATATTTTCACAAAATGTTCTTTACATTATGTAGAAGCATTTTATGAGTCACAATTATGTCAGAGCTTTTCTCTAAACTAACTTCTCTTTTAACGTCTCAATTTTTATAACAAAATGAGCCCAACATCATTTTAAGTAGATTTATGTAGTTCACACAGGTGACCTATAGCAGACAGGTGAAGTTCATCACCATGAACTATATCAGAGAAGTGTGATACTTTTGATCTAAGCCACTTCTTAACTTGATAAAAATGATGTTTTGTTCTACTTTGTTTAATATTTTGTTACATAATACAAATACGTAGAGTATAGTATAAAGTGTGGCGTAACTGTCCACACACTTTTTTTAGGCTTCTATATACAATACTTATTTATTCTAAATGTGACAAAGATGTGACAAGGTTACATGGAGAAAACCTTGTAAGTGATACCTGCAGGGAAATTGACATGCATTTATTACATAGACAAATTAAGCATGTCTGTGTCGCTGGGGGCTAGACCAAACACAGATAGCCATCAACATACAATCACATTAGTATAGTGTTCCAAACTACACACAAAGGGCGACTGCTTTTCCTCTTTTAAAGCTGTCTCGCGTGGCATCAATCACACCAACAGCTGCTGGAATTTATCTCACCTTTTGCATTCATTTCCCAGAACCTCTGGCACACAAGGTCATCCACACCAGGCTCGTATTTTCATTTTTGATTCTCAAAAATGTCTGGCTAATGTATTCAAATAGTTGACTCGCCAAAAGTTTACTGATATAGAGGTATCAGGAAACAGCTAAAGTATGTCCACATGTGTTATCTTTGGGGTGAAGCTGGAATAAATACTCATTCCTCGTGGCAGACCAAAAATTCTGGTTCTGGAGATTTTATTGATGAATTAACAGCGTATGCGAGAGCTCTTATCACCCTGAGCATTTTATTTGGCAGCGGGTTAAAAATCTTTACTTTCCTTCATGTTTTTCCTCATTCCCACCTTTTTTTCACTTGAAAACATCTCTGTGGTGAAACAGTCATCGTGCAATAGTTGAAGAGTTGGGATGTCTTTTTTGTGCGTTCACAATGCTGTGTTTCTTCACATTCGGGAAATGTTTGTTCAGCCGGTTATTGCTCTTAAAGAGTTAATATCATGAGGAATTTTCTCTGATGTTTTTTGGCCGTTTTATGTACTATGAAAACATACTGACTTTTAGAATTTAAGGGAATTTATTGAAACCTGTATGAGCTGTTTTTTAAATAATCAAATTTGCCCTTCCTATTTACAATGATTTAATAAAGAGCAAGCACGATCGAAGCAGAAGAAGCTAAAATCCCTAAAATAATTCCTAAAGAACATTTGTCAAACCTTGTATTGTTCCTGGCTACATCTTGCGTCCAAAACTGCATATTTTCAGAAGGATCTGGGGTTTATTCTTGACTGGGTCTGTGATGATTTCTGATTGTTACCATTTTCACTGCACATTTCAACATGAATGTGTACCGTAGTCTTTGCCAATATCTGTTTTTGTAGGATGAGCAAGTACAGTATAGTGGACATGACAGCAAAGCTGCAACTCAGATGTGAGCAGAAAATAGAAAACGAACGGCTGTTTCTCATTTCACATACGGAGGGGGGGGGGTTACATCCAAAAATGGACCGTTTGATTCTAAAGATCAGCGCGATGGAGGTAAATGAAAATGATAATCTGAATCATCTGTCTATCTCTCGTATGTCACTGGCCACCGGTGATGACGAAAGCCCAATTCTCTTGTCAATGGTGGTTAGTTGTCCTGCCACATGAGAGGATTCCTGAAACCCTGCAGTCCCACCACAAGCTCATATTTACTGTGTGTGGTAGAAACTCCACACTGGAAACCACAGAAAACACATGGGCCAAACATAAACGGTGTAAACACAATATGTGCAAAACCTCACCATCGATACACATAAAAACTCTGTCTCGCTTCATCTTTCTGTTATGTTCTTTTTTCTCTTCCTTCTCCAAACAGACACCCCAAGCCAGGCCATATGGTAGAAGGCAAGAGGTTTCAACGTCCTCCATCCTAATGCAAAGAGACCTGCGGTTTCACAACGAGTGCGACTATGAGTTTGTTACCGATACATCAAAACCAATTTTAACCCATAGACTCTTTAAATGCCCTCAAAATGGCATCAACAGACTTGTCGTGTGGAATTAGTACAAATCCCGGCCTTAGGAAATTTAATTGACCCTGCTTTAATTGGGTTTAATCGCTTCGACAGAAAATTTCCTCTCCTTTACGATCGCCCGTTTGCCCGTGTTATGAGATGGACTCGCTTTCACATCAAGCTTTCCTTGATATAGACATCTTATTAGCAGCCAGTAATAATTGTGAGTAGTCTTTCCTTTGATTGTGAAGTGTCTCGGTAGTTTTAGTGGTACTTGGCTATTATCATTCTCCAAGGTAACACGCAAAAGCCCCTTTTATGTCTTCCCTGAACTTTGGCCAGCTGGATGTGTTTAGGAAAGTTATAATGTAACAGAGGTTCAAAAGACTTGACTACCTTCCATTTACCTCTCCTGCAGTTCGTGTTGTGTCGGTTTAATATGCTTCCATAGGGGTCTGCTCCTTATAAAAGCCAGATGGGTTAAGAGAAGCGAGATGGAAGGTTGAGATGGGAAGGAGAGGGTGGTGGTAAGAACGAGGATGGAGCTTTTATGGCATGTTGATGACTTGAAAAGTATTTTTCAATGAAGCTCACAATAAGTCATTAATTGAGTTTTATAAAGAACAAAGAAATGTCTTAGGAGTTGTAAATGGTTTGCATTGGTAATATTGTTGTTAAATTAAAACATTATAGTCTGCTCTGTAGGCTGGATTTGCACTGCGAGACCTGATGCGCTAATATTTTGATACAAATCGGATTTTCATACATTTGACATTTATATACCTACATTAGCATGTCTATTTATTTGCTTTAGAATTTTGGCATGTACGTTCACAAGTAAGGGCTCATTAAGTTTACACTTCAATTAGTCCAATTCAATTTTTTGCCATTGTTTATCAGTTTGGAAACTGATCATATTTTGCAAGTTTGAAGAGCAAAAAATTACAAAATGTGATTTCAGATCTCTTTCAGGGTACATTCATGGTTTCCAGTCTTATTCAAATCACATTTATGGAAATTCTTTTTTTTTTGCATGTCGTCCCAGGGGAAAAGGACTCTACAATAAATTTAAATGCACTTAAAGTGCTCCGTTTTGACACACACATTTTGTACTTAAAGGAATAGTTTATCCAAAAGAAAAATTCTGTCATCATTTACTCACCTTTGAGCTGTTCCAAATCTGCACTTAAAACATGTAATTGTTGAATTTACTTAAAAAAGCTCCATCAAGTGGTTCCACTCAACAATATAAGTAATTTGAACAAATAATACTTTAGTTGAATAAAATAAAGTTATGTTGACACAACTTTGAGTAAATCAAATCCATTCCGATTGTACAAGTAATTTTAAGTTAATTAAACTCAATATTGATCCTTCTCAATTGTTCTTTTTGTTGTCATACACAAATTATTTACAGACTTACTGCATGCAAGTCAAAACACAATAAGCAAATCAGGTGAGAGGCATCTCAGCACTGGCATTAGCACAGTTAAAGCTCATTGAATGATGCAATAGACACCATGGGCGCATAAACCTCTCACGCGCTAAGCATACGTACCACTCTTCAAAACAATGGCAACCCTAAAACTGAAAAATACAACAAACCAATTTAAACCTCCAAGATAAATGAACATTAAGCCCAAACAAGCGACAGTTCATTTTCTTTGAGTGTGTGTATACATTTCTTAGTGTTCTGTTAAACACGGAAGAAGATATTTTGAAGAACGCAGGACAGCAAACAGTTCTGGGGGACTTCTGACTACCATTGTCATTTATTTTGCTATGGTAGTCAATGGGGTCCAAGAACTGTTTGGTTGCAAAGAAATGTATACAGGTTTGGAACAACTACAGAGTGAGTATTTCTTCGAAGAATTTTGATTTAATCAAAAATAGTTTTTAGCAAAGAACTGAAGATAAACTTAAGAAGCTCTAAGTGTACTTGGGGCTTAGTTTTAGAAACAAGTTAGTGGTGTTCGGTTCTCAGCTTTTCTGTGGCTCAGTGGTTAGAGCATGGCACTACCAATGCCAAGGTCATGGGTTGGATTCTAGGGGATTGCATATAGTCAGAAGCAAATGTATAATACAAAGCAATGTAAGTTGTTTCGGATAAAAGCGTCTGCCAAATGGGTAAATGTATACAATAATATATAAAAAGCTGCCCATGCTAACTTCCTCTGTTTTTTCCACTACTTTATACGCCGCTATTATTTGCCATACACAGTGTAGACAGTCAGTCATTTAGATCAGATTCCAATTAGACTGACAGTGTGAATGCAAAGAAACTGAGATCATCTCACAGGAACTGACCTTGGAATCAGTGCAGTGCAGTCACATTGGTGAGTAACTGAGTAACTTGCTTATGACCTTATAAACTCCCTTCGCATCTCATTTATGTTTGTAAATATTAATCTCATGAGCGGTGTTTCACTTTAACCAGGTTTCCTTGGAGACATGTTGGGATACTGTAAAACTTTATGGATGAGGTGTGACATTGACGTCTTTGCCTCACCTTCATTATAAACTCTGGACCAGGCTGAAAATTAAAGAGGTGGAGAGAGGAAGGGGGAAGTCAGATTTGAAACAGACTAGGTCCCTGAGCATTTAACTGGAACCGCTAATTCTCAGGCCTTCCAAAACGACTTAGTTTTCAGCCAAACCCCCGAAACTGAGGCCACCAGTACAGTCATTATAACCGTTCTGTTTTTCTTTTTCCTGGTTAACAGGCAAACAAGGTTATGTCATTCAGAGAGGCCCTGCTGCCGAACTGAGAAAGTTATGAATCCTACATGTAGTTAACAAATGACACGAGTAGAACTGGCAGCCACTTCCACCAGTTCCTCTTTCAAGCGGCATTGTTTGTTCTCCAGTTGTTTTGAGCGATGTGTGCTGTACTTATGGTATTTTCAACTAATTTGAAAACCAAGGAAACTTCACCACAAGATAAGGAGGCCCGGACATGTTTTCTGACACGCACAATGGCTGAAATTCCAGAGGAATGGATTAAGTGAAGTTGAGTCAGGGCTGAAGGGTTTAACACAATTCAAAGTGATTCAAGAAGGTACAGTATGCTGGGAAGGGTTCGGAGCAGATATTTTGTTGTCTGGTCAGACAATGGGCTGAAGTGAGATGGATCTAATTGCCAAGTCCAACAGTGCTGACAAGGAAAGAATGAAGAATGAAGAGTGACGAAGCGGCTGCTTCAGAGCGCCAATTGTTCTTCATGTGAGCTGGAGAGAGGGAGTATGAGGGAGAAAGCACTCCGTATTTACTCAGGTGTGTTCCTCTGCTTGGCAACTGTGCTGCAACAATATTGAAAACAGGCTGCTGAACGAGGGGGATGTTGTTTCATATTTCAAGAGCTCCCCCTTCTCAATAAAATTGTTCTTTATTTAAAACACAAGTTATGGAATGCCGGGCAATCATAGAGATTGCCTCACAACAATACAATATCATTTTCCCAACCATATCTGTCATATCTCTCTAGGTCATGGAATCAAGCTAGTTAAAGTGATAAAACGTATTGATTTATAATTCCTTTTATTTTGTACATGAACTCTACACTCAACTATGTAAGGATAAGACTGTCTTTTACAGTCATTCAAAATGGCAAATTTTATCCAATGACATCATCGTCTGGATTGCACTTCAATCGCATACGCTCTGCTCTGCAGCTTCGCATGCCCCACACAACGCAACTGCAGCCTGCCAATGAAAATGCATGTTTGTTCTGCTTCTCCTCAGAGCTATCCAGACCATTACCTATACTGTTGGATTGAAGTTTTCCAGAAGATATAATTTGTTTTCCAGGCGGTCTTATTTTTAAAAGATATAACACGTTGTGTACTTGCTTTGGTATGTCCAGCAGTCTCACACAGCCAGATAAGCTTAGAGACTGTTATCTTGACTGAATATTGAGAATTTTAGGCTGTTAATCTTTTAAAGATCCTTTTAAAGATCCACATGAAATTTAGTTGCATCTAGCGGTGAGGTTGTAAATTGCAACCAATGGGTCACTCCAACATTCCCCCCTTACTTTCGAAGCACAATGGTGGCTGACACCGGACCAAGATGTTGTCAAGTTTTCGCTTCTTTGCCAAAGGAGATAACGTATTTACCAAACACACTCTGTAGAACAGTTTGTCCGTTTAGGGCTACTGTAGAAACAACATGGCGAATTCCATTATGGGACCTGCGGTGTATGTAGATAAATATTGCTAATTCTGACGTAAGCTGATAAAAAACATAATGCTTCATTATGTCAGGTCTTTATAAATCTCTGAAGACATATTTATGCATATTATATTGCATTTCTGTCAATAGATCCTCCAGAAAATGACACATTGGACCTTCAAGTTGTTTTATTTATTTGTATTATTTGTTTTACTGGAGAGTGTAACACGCAATTCTTGATTTGCTTCATGTGTCATGATCCGATTTGTAAGACATAACCTGACAGAGATGGAATGTGGAGATGACTGATTATGTCAGGGTGTGTCTTCTTATTGAGACATGTTTGTGTGTCAGACACAAACTGTGAGTAAGGCCACGACTTCTGTCTGGTCCTTGATGAGGACCTTGTGGTATGTAGTCCTTGCACTATGGGCTCTTCTATTACTGGATGCGGCAGTCTGGAACCAAGACTTTCCTTCAGTGGCCTTGACGCTCCATAAAGAGATTTCAAATATTTGCTGTGCCTGTTAAGGAGATAATTTAGGAATCGAGAATAGAAAACGACAGAAAAATAGTTGCAAGCTTTGATTGCACTTTAAAGCATTTGTTATTTCAGGGCAAAAATCGCAGGACGTCCGGAGTCTGACGGTTTATTTGTGTTAATTAACTTCATAGTTTATTTTACCCTTGCGTACGGTTTAAAGTTTGAAGTTGTGAATTTATACTGGCTTCCAGGGCTATTCAGGAATCGATACTCCAATATTTACAGTTGGTAGGGATGCTGAATGGACTCTGACATCAGGGAGGATATTCCACATCTGTTGGCCATTGTTGAAGATAATGGGAGCCATATTACATCAACACTACATCATAGGCAGCCTACGACCCTGTCTCATTTTCAGTGATGCCATTCCATGGCAGTCCTGAGACGCAATCACGCTTGCTGCCCAGTAGGATGTGCTTTTCCCCTCAAACCCAGTTTGGAGTTGGCAGAGGTCCCTTGTGTAGAGGAAGACTGACCGGAAAGTTGTGGATTTGAAAGGAAAGGATTTGAGGTGGATGCTGTGCAAAAAATGTACCGCAGTAAAGCATGTTAAACACAACTGAAAGCCGGCATAGATGCTGTGGCTGTGACCGTGTGCTTTTATGGTACAGCAACCCGGGTCTGCAAAAACTTGGTTTTGTGCCTTGTGTCATCTGTCAAATAACTAGAACTTTGGCAGATATTTGCACTCTTTTTTTCCCTTCCAGACTTGAAACTGTGGAACTGTTTTGTATTTTTTCTTAATGAGGCATGTTTACAAGATTTGTTTACAATGATATAATCAAAGCGCTGCTGTAATGCGTAGAGACTTCGCCCTGTCTGTGGTTGGCTGTGGTTAGATGCAGATTTTGCAGGCCGTTCTAGTATTCCAATAGGTCAGCCTTGTAACATCCAATAAATTTTCTCAAATTCATTTCACATAACAGCCTTAAAGAGGCAAGAGTGAAGTCACAATCTGTAAAATTACTATATGCATTTAAAGAGGATTTTATACTTAATAGATTAAGGCATGCTGAATTTTCCTCTGTGTCGAACCCATGAACATGCTATTGTTAGCATCATGGACCGCCAGTTGAGCTACTCAACAACAGAAAACCGAAATATGTATGATTTAAATGTCTGCCAAAAGTGTTTTTATTCAGAAAAATGCATCATATTTAAATGGTAGATGTTAATTGTCTGTCTAGCTTTGCTGTGTATTGCAGAATTCTGCAGACTGATTTCAGCTGGCTCTTTTTAAAGGGATAATTCACCCAAAAATGAAATTTATGTCATCATTTACTCACCCTCTTGTTATTTTAAACCTATTAGCTTTCTTTCTTCTGCAGAACAAAAAAGATGATATTTTGAAGAATGTTTGTAACCAAACCGAACAGTGACTGTAACCATTGACTTGCATTGGTTTTGTAACGTACAATTGAAGTGACGTGTATCGTTATTCTTGAAAATATCTTATTTTTTGTTCTGCAGAAGAAAGTCATACAGGTTTAAAATGACAAAAGAGTGAATACATAATCACAGAATGTTTATTCACATTACTTTTGTAATGGTCATTATGAATGTTTGATTTTACATTTCAACTTAGATGTTTTATTTGAATGCCATTTTTTGGTAAAATGAGGTGGTCATTGTCACTGAAAAAGCACCTATAAGGATGACACAACATTTTGATCTCTGTCAAGGCTAAGTAGTCACACACCCGAAACAGCAATACACATTCGGCGAGTCTCCAAATTAAGATACTAATTGAGCCACATGTAAATGTAATTAATGTGCGTTTTCACTACGGAGGTCTGTGTTACTTATTAGCATTTACTAAGTACAGAGAAAACAAGACCTCAAAGCATTATGTGTACCCCCCAGACCGCAAGGTTATTAGTTGTGTTAGATGGTGTCTGTAATGGTTTAACACCAGGGGCCTGTGAAAAACAGTGTTTTGTTGGTAATTAGAGGGCAGTGATTTCGCCCTGTGGAGAGGCAGGCCACCAGTGAGATCACTTCCCCTGATCTTCTCACCCGTAGTCACAGCCCCTCCCGTGCTATGAGTCAACCCTGCCAGAGCAGCCCATGCCAGACAGGAAGCCCCATCTGCCCAGCGCCTGGGCTCATCATCTGCCAACAGTGCATGGCGTGATTTCAGGTAAAACTGATTAAAGTGAAACAACAAAGGAGAACAAGCCAACTCCTGCTGGCTCTGCTGCTTGATCTTTATATTGCTTTGGCCTTTTTTGCACACTCACACATACAGTTGCAGAAACGTATGTGAAGCTTTTGGATTTACATGGATTTCCACATGAATTGGTCAAACATATGATCTATCTACAAAGTTAAAAGACTTTTTGATTGAGATTATTTTGACACGTATGAAGCTGGAAAGGATAACAAAAGCACATCTTGATGTCTTTATAATTAGTTTTCTTTAAGTGTTTCTGTGTTTTGTAACAGCCACTAAAGCTGTGTTAGCAATGCCGTATGCTATGCAATCAAACATCTAACATAAAACAAATCTACTGTTATTGATCTTAAAAAAAAGGCACTAAAATCAGGAGACTTATTGACTTTCCAATTACACTTACTTCCGTCTAGAACAAAGAGTTAAAGGGATAGCTCACCCAAAAATAAAAATTCTGTCATCATTTACTCACCTTTGAGTTGTTCTAAATCTGGCACTTTTGACTACCATTATAATTTTTACTACTATGGTATTCAATGGGGTCCAAGAACTATTTGGTTTCTATTATTTGTCTAAATATCTTTCTCTGTGTTCAACAAAACAAAGAAATCTATACAGGATTGGGATTTTTGGGTGAACTATCCCTTTAAAGGTGGGGTGGTTGATTTGGAAAAGTGCTAATTTTATCTTGCTAGCACTGAAATTTTAATCCCACCCTCTATGTGATTCGCCGTCCAAAACCACGCCTCCTCCAAACACATGAATGTATTTCGTAAATTAAATTAAACGAATTAAAAACTAAATCCATTATATACTTCTCGAAGCATGTACATACCTGTCCAAAAGAAAGAGCGCAACCATGGCATCGTCCTTCAGACCTTTTGCCTGCCGTAACTCTCTCCATTGTGTAAAAGCTGAACCCATGTTAATTTGAGTTTTTCCTCCTTCATGACCCAGACCGTTTTTTTCACTGCTTTTTCAAGAACTGACTTTCTTTTTGTAGATTTACTTTGTTTGTTGTCAGTTCCGAAGGAAAGTTTGATTATTGCTGATTGTCCGCCATTCTCCCAACATTGACACACCAGACATGAGCGCGCTGCGGTGCTGATGACGTATTATGTCTAGGTGAACAGGGTGCGCAATGGTATGCAAAATACGTTGGCTGAAAATGTACACATGACCAGTCACAGTGTTTGGCCAGAACGTTTTGATTGGGAGAAAGTATTTTGGTCCTACGACTTTTACAGATGATATAAATATAAAAAGATCATTTGACCACAATACCTCTTGATTGCTATCAGGATGTAAAGAGATTTCCAACCAACATGACAAAAAAAATTCTGGACAGGATCACCCACCCTGCCTTTAACATATTCAATATAAATCATTTGTGATGTTTCGTTCCTCATGGAATGTTTATGCATGCTCATAGACAGTTGTTTAAAATGCACTTAGGGTAATGTAATGATACTGTTATGGGATACAGGTGGCTTATATGATTAGTCTCATCCCAGATGTGGCAGGTTAAATGATTCACTGCCTGTCATCGTGGATCGATTTTAATCATTGTTAAATGTTTTAGGGGTTCCACATGTGTCCCGAGGACATGCAGTTTTCACTTTACATATCTCTACGCTGTTTACGCTACAGGAAAAAACGTGGTCAGAGTAGCGTGGTCTGCTTCATCTCACACGCTTCCACATTACTGGAGAAGTCACTTTTAAAGGATTTTCCGTGAGCCATCAGCTGCAGGTGCTCTCCAAAGATCAAAAGAGCCAAAAGAACCCGGCTCAGATCGTGATCTCAAATAGTCTGGCTTTATCCCGTTATGTACATTGTAAAAATGCTTTCTGTCTCCAGCTGTGATTTGAGTGCGTAGAGCACGAATTTCCTCCACATGTTCTTCTGGCTCACATGCTACCGGTCCTAAAAGAGGCTCTTGTGGATGCAGTCAATGACTGTCATCTGACCCTTTTCATCAAGATGACGTGCTATTTATTTCAGTTAAAAGGACTGGAAGTAATGTTTAAGTCTTAATTTTCGCAGCACGGTAGCAATAAATTATAAAGACATTACATGTTTTAATGTAACTGATGAAGTGCAGGAATATACTGTATGTGTGTGTATATAGATAAAAATACTATATATGGGTTTGGTAACTATACATAGAGGTTATAAATGGACTGGAACTGTTTGCTGTAATATGGAGTCACCAGTGGAAAGAGGCAATTACGTTTGTTACGTATCGTTTGTCCGTCTTCCATCGAACCCACCAAGTGAGCCACGGAGTCCAGCAAGTGAGCAAACACAAATTACAGTTTAGGCTTTCTTTTGGATTCCGTTTCCATAGTTTCATGCCATGTTTCATTGAAGAAACTCTCTCTCTCTTAATAAACTCAATAAATATAAAAATATACCTCAAGCGTTGCAGGCTCAAGTCACGTCAAGCCTGTGAAGTTTGGACAGGAACTTGGAATCTCTTTTCCTCCTGGCTTTTTCCAGAGCAATATTGCCAGCTGTACCATAGTCACACCCTGCTGACTGACTCCAACACTGATGTCAACATTTGGAGAATGTGAACCGTGTTATCCCCTGAGTGCGTGCAACGTCTTTGTGGCCCATGTATGATGAGTGGGATCTCCCAGAAATCGGTGCACTTAATACCTTTTATATTGCCTAGATCTGTTTAGCGCTTAATCCTTCATTGAAAATGAGCCAAGAGTGCCTGTATAGGGGTATAAGCCTTTAATCTTTCAGGGGTGGAAAAATATACGGGCATTTAGAATCTTATGGGGAATAGCTGGATAATTATAATTTGTAGGAATTATTTATCCCTGCATTACAATGTTGATAATAACCACAGAACATTTGACTAAAGGCCATTCTCACCAAGAATGACAACTATATAACAATAGTACTTATAATATTATACTAATAATGTCCACATAAGGGGTGTCACATTAAAGATATTGACCGTAGCTTTACTGTAGCTCAGTGGTAAGAGCATTGCATCAACAACGCCAGGTCGTGGGTTTGATCCCAGGGATTGCACATACCCATGTATAAATGTATAGGACATTGCAATGTAAGTCGCTTTGGATAAAAGCGTCTGCCAAATGCGTAAATGTAAGGTAAATGTGACAGTAAGGGTGGTATTGAAAACATCATAATAATATAATAGTATTTCAGCAACTGTATGAAGTTTTCACTCATATAGTAAGTGCTACTTAATGTCCGAAAAAGAGAAATCGTTAACACTTAACAATAAGGTGCTATTAGTTAACTTTAGTAAATGCATTAGCTAACATTTCAACAATGAACAATTTAGTTTTTCAGCATTTATTAATCATTGTTTATCTTAGTTAATATCAATACAGCTATTCATTTTAGTTCGTTGTTCATTAACTAATCTTACCAGTGACAACGTTTGATTTTAATAATGTATTAGTAAATGCTGAAATTGACACAAACTAACATTAATAAATGCTGAATTCATTTTGTTCATTGTTAGTTCATTTTAGTAACTAATTGTTAATAAATAGCACCCTATTGTTAAGTGTTTCCGAGAAATCACCAAATAGAAGTTGCATTTTCACCTTTTTTTACATTTACACACATTTATTTTGCAGATGCTTTTATCCAATGTGACTTGTAGTGCATTCAAGCTTATATTTTTTTATCTGTGTCTGTATTCTCAGGGAATCGAAGCCACAACCTTTTGCGTTGCTACCAGCTGAGCCACAGCAACAATTAATGAAAAAAAAAAAATTTGATTGAGAGAATAATTAATAAAACATTTTATTAGATACCGTGATAATATCGCTGTTCGCTGATAATATCGTGATAAAATCATTTTGGCCTTTAAAATAAATGAATAAATCAAAAAATTCTTAAGAAAAAAGATTAACTTAAATTTTGTTTTACCTTTTTCTTAAATACCAAATACACTTTTTGTTACCTCATTGGCAGATTGTTTTGCTTGTTTTGAACATAAACTTTCATAATCATTATATTTTCTTTCTTAAAACATCACCAAGTAAATGCATCTGATTTAAGATTTTTTTATAAATATGTACTAGAAAACTAGTCTAAAATCCTTTTTTAGAAAATCATATTTTTGCAGTGCTGACAGTGATCCCAGATATCATTCCTCTTTATCATTAATACATTATTCAATGTAATTTTTTTTACAACTTTTTAGATGACATGCTTGGTTTTACCATGACATCTTTTCAGGATAGTGGCGTTTCACAGACGTTGTACTTCAGTTCAGGAAGTTCAGGATACTCTTGTTTTTGAATGTGTTGATTCTCACTTCTCACTAATATAGTAAATATCTAAAGAAAAAAAACATGCAATGCTAATCTTGAATAGCAACGCTGATAGGTCCTGTAGTAGAACATCGGTGGTTTGAATCATTTCTTTAAGTGAAACTGTGGCTTGGACCACAGCATCTGGTATCCTTTGAGGGGGGAATCCCACACCACTGGTCTGGCGTCTGCTCCGTGGCCGCTCAGTAACACCACTGTGGACCACAGTCATTAATCTTTGTGCTTTCAGGTTAGAACCTCCTGCTGAGACCAATAAACATAACGCAAAGCAAACACATAGTTAAGTAAGGTCAACTAGAAGTATGAGAATTTGTTTTTCTGAGGGACATTATAACTAGGTGCTTCAGTGACTCAACGGCATCATGGATGTGGTCTTAAGACATTCTCGGACATGTGTACATGAATGGAGGGCGTGTAAGCAAGACCTACTATATAAATTGTTTTTTGCGTATTGTCCAGATATTGTGAAATGCTTCTAATACACCACAAGCATTTAAAGCCGCCTTAAACATTACACAGTGGCTACGTATATAACGTTTTACAGTAAACAGTAATGGATTGAAAGAAAAATGATATCATTTCATTCCAGCTGCTCCAGTTATTACTTTTCAGCGGTTCACTGCAAATTGGTAAACACATTTCTCTACACATAAGTTAAACCATTGAGCAAGAAAAAGCATTGAGAAGTGCCACTCCCAAGCTTGGCTACAGTCTTCAGGTATTAGTATTTCTTACTCTAAATTGGAAATAAAGCACTTTTCAGTGCTGGATTTAAGGAACGTATCTCAACAGATCCCACGACAGTCATACATTACATTCCCCCAAACATCCCTCAATCTGAGAACCATTAGACAAGGGATGCAGTTATCACAACTGAGTGCTCTTCGTTGTCAGATAATGTCTTTTCTCAGATCATCAGGGTAAATGAGTGGATTTTCTGGTTGGGTTGACTCACATATTACCCACTCTTGACCCATGATCTGTGTTGAGTAAGATACATCACAGATGCCTTGACACTGAGGATGTTACACATGGGTGTCTCCACCTGGTATTCTAGGATCCCTTTTTCCAGGAACCGACAAACATGGTTTGGAAGCACAAAGAGGTTTTGGAATGGGGCTGGATGTCAAAATTGTCATGGGCTTTTCAAAGTTTATCTAGAGATATGGGCTATGCTGACAAACTAGATCCAGAAGGAATAAATAAAGAACGTCTTTCCGTGTTGTGACATGCATTCACCTTTGATAGAAAGAACTGGATGAATGTGAATGAGCAGTGTACACAGTATAGGCTTTACCCGTCAGCGTCTGCTATGCCAGACACACCCAAGCTAAGGATTGACTCTCTCCATCTTCCATGTTGTCGCATATACTGTGTTGTCTGTGGTTGCTGTCAAATTCCTCTATACTTCTGTCAAACATTCCTCTTCATCGCCTACTCTTTGTCTTGTTTCTCATTAAAAGTTCAGGGGGAGAAAGCGGGAGAGAAGAAAGCTTGTTCGATGCTGGTCTGCCTGGGGGCCTCACGCTCTGTTGTGGGAAGCAGCACGAGCAGCTAATGTGGGGAGGTCTTCCCAAGGGGGAGATGACACCCACGTTTACTGTAAAGCCATCAAAGGATTGAGGTACTGTATCGCAAACAAGCACACATACAGTTGTGGCTTTGTTTCTTTATTACGTTAGGACATTAAATGGTAAGAATCGTGCCCTTATGGACCAAGGGGGTCAATCAGGTGACGGGGTAGAGAGAAGTTTTCTTTATTGCTCTGGCTCGACTGTTTCCCGACCTCCTGTGTCTCATCGTGAAACAGAGCAGACCTTCTTTACATGAAAAGGCGCAGTGACCGCACCTGGTTGTCATTTGGTCTAATGGACTGAGAGCTTAACTCACAGAGCGAGTGAATCAACTTGGGGGGCTTGTTTGTTGCATGCTCAACTTTTTGCATCTCTAAACCGTTTCTTTCTCTGTCATTATAGATTTGCAATTTTTTTACATGTTTTTATTATTATTAAGTCAAGTGTGTAAATGTTTTATTTTGAAGTGTGTAAATACCTGTGGTTATGTGGTGCTATTATTACACTTGCAAGATGGCACAGTTTTTACTTTTTTTTTTAATACAGCCGTGGAAAAAAATATTTCAAACTTATTCGCTTTTCACACGTGTATAGGTAAATGATTATTTTGTCTCATTCTGTGAACAACTAACAATATTTTCCCCACATTTTAAATAAAAAGGGTCAAAATAACAGAAAGATACTCTGTATTTTTTTCAGACCTCATATACTGCAAAGAAATCAAGTTCATATTCACTTTTTTGCAATGTAACCTTGAATCATCACAAAGTATTCAAGTCTTTCATATTGCTGTTGGACGACTTTGTCACTCCTAAGGTTTGATTTTGTTGAAATTCAACAGACACTGGACTGGAATGGCCACAATACAAGTAATACAACTAGAAATGCTGATTATATATATATATATATATATATATATATAATATATATTAGATTATTCATATTTCAATGAACTTTTTATCATTTAAATTGGTTGCTATATGAAACAATATGTGTGTTTTTTAGAAATGTGGTGTGATGCGGTGCTGCACAATGTGCGACACCCCCCCCCCCCCCCCCCCCGCCCTTAGCTGTAATGGGATTATACAGGTATATACCATATTCCCACCCACACATCCACCAGATTTTCATGTAGTGTATTTTATTGATTTAGTTTTTGGAGGCAGTTTCATTTACTTTTCTATTTGCGATATTTTATACCAACTATTTCTTCATTATCATCAGGCATTTAAACTATCCCTGCGTTCCAATTTGCCTACTTATACTAATATAAAATAGGTAAAAGAGATTAAACGCACTGGGACATGCCAACAGTGGAAGTGCCTACACAACATTGAGGCCAATAACTGTCACACACATCAAAATACAGCTCTTTTTCCATTAAGGTATTTATTCATTCATTATTATGTATGTAATGTTAACTGTATACTGACAATTGTTAATTTAGTGAAGCATCAGTTATATAATTATAAATGCAGTGGAGTGCCACTAAACTTCGCCTACTCCAGGTGAGTTGTGGGTAATATCAGACGTTAGTTTCTACGGGAAGTAGTAGACCATCCAGGAATCTTTGGAATACTATTTCTAACATGCTACGATTTGGGACATACTAGTTCTACTTTCGAATACTATTAGGATGGATAGTATGGTGATTTAAGTCAGGGTATGTCTCGTAATTCTCAATACTCCTTTAACCTAAGCCCTTATATCCTACACTCTTTTGCTTTTATCTCTTAAGCTCTCTACATTTTGTAATGCCTTCATGTAGTTTGATCCCTCCAGTTAAAACAGGGAGTGGTCTGAGTTTGTGCCATGGCCTTATGAGGTATGGTGCTCAGAATCCACCAATGAGTCGCACATAGTCAGTCCCCCTCCTTCCCCGGCTGCTGACAGACAGCAGATCAGAACATGTGAATGCGGAGATACATACTTCCCAAGCAGCACGAGACTCGCTCTTCTGATGTGTATCTGTGTTCAGATACAAAGAATATCCACTTTTTTATCCTCCCTCTACTGTTTTCGAGGTCTACAGAGAACGCTGACATGAGATTTCCTGCCAGTGTTTTCCTGTACAGGGACTGTTACTTAATTTACAATGTAAAAAAATCTAATTTGGTGCTGTGTGCATCGATCATTGCTTCCTTTAGGACAGAGCTTCCTTTCGGACACAGCTCGTACAGTATGTCGAAAGATCGCAACGGTCCGGTTGATTATTCCCTAACCTCGGTCTTCCCTCCTTATATCCTGGGAGAGACCCTGCCTCTTTCCATTGTAAAGTGATTTAGATTACATAGCCTCATTGTTGATTTCGGACTCTTTCATCCTCTGGAACTAAAATGACAAACACATTTCTCTTTCAACTTTCAGAACACAGTTCATTTGTCATATCTTGCTCGGATCTGTCTCTCTCCAGGCCTGCCATGAAGATATAGCGACTCAAAGGGGAAGCGGCTTCGCTGTGTAGTCAACAAGGTATCGGTGAATCTAATATTCAACATATGTTTAAATGTTCTGGAGGTCCTCATCATTTTTTTCCCTCATTAAGTCAAAGACATGTGAAAGTAAAAAGAGCAACAAGGATTTGCCTTTCAAACATAAAACAGTTTGGTAAGCCACATAAAAAAACTGATTCTTAATGCACATGTTTATTTTGGTGTTGACGGAACAGAAAATGCACATGTTTAATTTCAATCACGATCACAGTTCAGAAACTTCTCTTGGACCCGGGCCTTTGCTTGGAACGTGCAAACAAGGTATCCGTGAACCTAATATTCAACATATGTTTTGATGTTCTGAAGTCTTTGTAAAATAATTTTTCCTCATCAAGTCAAGAACTTGCGAAAGTGAAAACAGCAGAGGAACGAAAACAAAGATGTGCCTGTAAAACTCTGAAAGACAGAAACCTTCGGCTCCGCATTAGTACTCGGTCGCTTCTTTAAATCAAAGCGCCGACATAGAGACCAAACGGTGAGTCAGACGCTGGAGGTAACACAATTTCCATGCAAATTCTCCATGCTTAATAAATCCAAGTTGCTGAAAACCACCCTTCGCAAGTGGTGATGGGCCCGCTCGCACGCCTCTTTCAGAACCGTCTTTCCATTCCCCTTTCTCGCTTTCTCTCTGTTTTATAGTTGAAACTCGAAGAAAAGGATCAATAAAACATTATGTTTCATCATGTTTTCCATTCTTTAATTTTCACCGCAAAGCTGACATGTTTTAAGAGGTGCAACCTAATATTGCCTGAACTCCAGGACCCACCACAAAGATCTCTGGGTAACAGCGAGGGGAGGAAGTGCACAGACAGGAAAAAGGGCGTGCATGGAAAAGCACACTCTGCTTGGCTGCAGCCCGCCCTTAAGTAACAACATATGGAGACGGTGGAATTCTTCTGCTCGATGTTCGCGGGCCTATCCCCGAGCTCGGGACAGGGGATGGGAAAGTTGTCCTGTAACTCTGGACACTTGGCTACCCGCAGTCCATGTCAAGGGACTGATAAGACTAGCCGTTCTCAATTCCTTTCCATGTTCTCATCTCGGAGTAGGCATCACAATGGGTATGATTCATGCCGTAATTCCGCCAGCTACTGACTTGGCTCCCGCTCGCATTTGGGAAGAATGTGACCTCACAATACTGTTCTTTCAAAGGCCTGTGCCCGTCTGTTCTTCTCCCAGACCGGGCCTGAAGCATCCCTCTGTTCCTGTAAAGGGTTTGAAGGAAGTGGGGAGGAGGAAAGAATAGTGGAGAGAGTGAGACAGAGTGCCTGTGTGTGTGTGTAGGGTGGGTTAAACTCTTCTGTTATAGCCAGGACTAAGGATAGCAGGTTGTTCTCATTCCAAAGCAAAAACAAGCATGTACAGCATTATCACTCACTGACTGTACATGACGTGCTTTAAATAAGCCTCTGCATGTCATAATGCTCATAATGGTCTGCACTTACAACACAAGTCTGGTCATGTTGTTGATGTGTGTATGTTAAATCGTTGTAAACTATAGCTGTGATTGCTGTTGTCGTAATGGGTTGTTGCATATATAAAAAGGTAAAGATTTTATGGTATTAATTATGACATCATCATAATTGTTATTATGACGGATTGGTTCTTGAATCACAGTCAGATGTTTTCACAAAAGTCAGACTTGTGTACTATGTATGGTTCTATATCAGTAGTTCAAAGTAAAATATTACTTTGTTTATTTTAACTTACAAATATCTCAAAATTCTTAAATACAGATACCTTTTTTTTGTGCTAAAATAAGCACGAAATATCTTGATATAAAGTAAAAATTGAGGTTTCACCTCTTTAAGTAATTTATTAAATGGATAGTTCACCCAAAAGTGAAAATTCTGTCACAAATGACTCGCTTTCTAGTTGTTCCAAACCTCTATTAAACCACTCTGGATAAAAGATATTTGGACGAATGGTTGTAAGCAGACAGTTCTTGGACCCCATTGACTACTAGTAGGTAAAATTACAAATGTTTGCTTGAATGTGAGTATATGATCTATCCCTTAAAGTCATTCCTTGTCACGTATGTGTATTGTGTATGTGTATGTGTAAACGTATATTGATTAACACATTTTTGTGCTGGATAATACGTCAAAAATACTACGAAATTTATATTTTGCAGTGCATGTCAGAAATATTAGTATGACATTGCTTCATCCACGCATCTGGTTGACATTTTCAGAGGGATGAAGCAAAAAACACTGAACTGTAATTTGTAGTTGTCAGGCTTGATTTTTCAAAAAGTCTGTGTTTTACTCAATGTCCTGATCATTGATGGATAAATTACATAAAATATCCATTCTTGTCATCTGGCCCGGCCATTTTTCAAAATTGTACAATTTCGTATAATTATACTACCTTTACAGTTAGTTTCGCAAAGATTCAGAAATCCCAGCCGTCAGGTCAAATCTCCCACAAGGCTTATTATAATAACCGGCCCACCCACGGAAAACTTTCTCACAATCTAAGCAGAACTCATAGTTTACTCCAGTGTTTCTAAGTGTGCTCTGGAAGAACCCCAGAACTGCACTGTAACAAGCAAGGTGGCACGAGAGCTGTGAGGGAACGATGCGAGGCCGGTGACACGAGTGATAATGAGTGTCAGGTGCGAGTTCCATTTGTCTCGCATCTCTCACGGAGGAGATCGTAGGCATAGAAAGACGACACGTACGACTAGAGAGGACCAGGCCTGGATTTTACGTTATGTTTTATTATGTTTGTGTTGTCAGCAGTCGACCTGTGAGGGAGCTGTCGGCCCTTTACTTTCGTTCATTTGGTTGTTTGTTTATTTTATTAAAAGTTGTTTAATGTTCGCCGGTTCCCGCCTCCTTCTTCCTTACTTGCAATCTTGCTACATGCACATTTTGGGTATCTTATTGATCTCATTCATGAAATATTCATAAATATATCAGTACATTCCGAGTAATTTGTGCGTAAAACAGACCTTCCCGAAAACGTTCCTCCGGATTCACAAATATTTCGTAAAGTCAGATCTCATAGAAAAATGTGTGTGTTAATGATTTCCAATCATTCATAAACAGGTCGCGCATGCAAGTTCGGTCACAATTAGCAAAATCCCTGACTATGAGTTACACCTATGCAAATTACAATCATGCTGGAATCCTCTGGACTTCATTCTCTGGTCTGGCTACATTATATTGCATAAATGCGTAAGAGGCTACTGTTTATCAATAAATTAATCAATAAAACTGTGTCCACTGAAGTGTTTTTAGCCAGCTTAAATAATAATACATTTAGCCTATATTAAAGATCTGACGAGTTGAAATCAGTCTGGTAAATAATATATAGTGATGTACTATAGTTTTCCAGGAGCAAACCGAGGAACATTTCTTTAGATAGAGATTGAATGAGTGAGGAGTAAGAGATGATGATGGATGCCTGTTTTTTTTCATCTTTCCTCTGATCCTGTTCGTAGGCCAACAACTGACCCTACTCATGTAAGTGAGTTCTCCAAAACCTCCAGCCTTTATTGGTTAATGCATTTCAGTGCATCACACATAAACACATAATGCACAATAGACGTCCCAGCCTGTCATTCTCTATCTGGGTCATCCAGAAGTTCTGGACAATGTTGTGTCAAGTCTTCACCCACACATATCCCATGGCAAGCCAAAACCACCACATGATTTGTCATCAGTGTCTACGCAGACCGTGTGTGAATGATCCCAAAGCATCATTCATCTCTTTCTTATTGCGATCCCACCATACAAACAGCCCTGAGTCATCTCCTCCATCCCTTATAATACACCATTAAAAGTGTTTGCACAGGACGTTCATTATTTCATTATTTATACACAGCAACTCTATAAATGAGCACCTTCAATCAGTGCTAGACCAAACAAATGTTTTTGTAAGAACGAGCCATTACGCATTACGGACGGACAATAGATTGGCAGAGGAAAAAAAATGTCAATCGCTAAATTCCATACTGAGTCTACACCCCTTTGAATTGAAACACATCACACAGTGCTATCAACACATCACACACACTCCACTTAGTCACTTCGCTAAGTAAGCTGATTTCCTGGACGTGGGTTCGATCCCGGGGGATTGCACATACTTAGAAACAAATGTAAAGGATAATGCAATGTAAGTCACTTTGGATAAAAGCGTTTGCCAAATGCGTAAAATGTAAAAAATGAAAATTCTTCTAGACAACTGTTGGGGTTGAAACAATGTTGGAAGTCCCAAAAAATGCATGTTGGCTTTTCAGTAGTGATGATTCCTAGATCCGTCTATTCATTCTTATCTGGGCCAAGAATGAATGTTTGATATATAAATTTTTATCAGAGGTAGACCAGACTGAGTAGACCTACAGTATATCTGGTTACTAGGTTTAATGACAAAATAAATTATTTTATAATTATGATCTTGGATACTTCATTTAGACAATGCTTCAGTGAAAAGACTTTTGAAGGACATTTTGCTTTATCAACGCTTTACTTGACTGCTAGGAAACACTAAGTCATCGACACGTGGAATTCCTTGATGAGAGTTTAAAGTCACGAGAGTCCAGGACGCAAATATCAGATTTGTTGGTTTCCAACAAGGATGACTTAATAATCTTAAGCTTCAACCCATAAACAATGATTTTTAAAAACTTTGGAAAAGTTTATTATATTTTTAAATAAATTATCTTGTTCTAAGGATGTTTATGCAGTTTTTTATTGTACAACAAGAATTAAGAAAATTAACTTTATTATTATTTTAATTTGTTTATTTATTTTTAGTTTTTTACAATGGTCAATAAAACTGTGGCAGCAGATCTGGTGGTTTGAGCAGTTCAGAACAACCAGTCATTTGTCGTTTTCATGGGGTTACACAGATAAAAATATACTGTATATAAATGTATAGTAGCAGATGATGTAATTTAATACCCTGCATGTTTTTTGTTTTATTCTTGAGAAAAGATTGTCTGGGCTTGTTAAACGTCTGCATCAGTGTCTTTTATAGACATAATTGCTTGTAACGTAATACAGTTGAGCTGGCAGATGGCATATCAACAACATTGTGGCAAATTCACTGATTTGGTGCTCAATAAATACTCAATGACTTTGTACAAAGTTCCATATTTCACATATCATCTCAACAAAAAAGTATAAATATATCCAAAAATATATAATAGCCTTACATTTTCAAAAACTCTTTCAAAAGCCAGAGCATCCCATTAAATTGCACGACATAGAGGAACTGTTATTCGGCTTCCATAAAAAGACGTGCTTCTCCCTAAATAACGGCACAGAGTCTCTTGCGGCATTAGCCATAACTTCCCTTGATTAACCAGTTTGAATTCTCATCATAAGGGTTCCGTCATCAATTCTTAGACATTTCCTGAAAGATTTTTATCTGCAATGCAAACATTCCTTTGGAAATATCTCTCTAATCACTGATTTTAGCATGTTCCTCTTTGACCACTGGGAGTGTTGATATCAGAAGCATTTTTACTAAGTCATCTATAGAAGCCCATACTTGTAAAACCACAGAATATTGTGTATGATGATGGCATGTCATCACCTTCAGGATTATTTGCTGTAAGGGTATTATTGGCCTATGCATTTTGCTGTAAATACGTTGAACGTTTAGAAGGAAGTGCACTTTGCAGCACCACTGCACATTCATGATTCAACGATTCGACGCTGCACATCTGTTATGTCGAACAATTGCGCAAGTGCTGAGTCAGTGTCTAATCACAAAACCTTCCACGAGAACAGGAAGACACTTCAGGCCCAAGCTTTTCCTGTTAATGAAAGTGCATGTTGTGGACAATGAAAAAGGAAGCGCAAATTGAGGCCACTTAATATGAACTTGGGTTCATTGTTAGTGATAGAACCCCACCAAAGGCGCCAAATGGTCATTGTTTTAAATACGAAACATAGTGTTAACAAAATTATTAAACAAGAAATGTATTGGATTTGGAATATAATGGGTACTACTGGATATTAATGGACTATGAAAAATAAATAGATGGATGCCATCATACTGTATATTTGAAACTGTCTTACTTGTTGTTATTGACGTTTATTGATGAGACTGTTCCTAATGCTTTTCTAATAGTTTTACTCAGTAAGTGTTAATTGAGCAATTCAATCCCTCAGTAGATTTATGGCAGCTTCCAGATGGGCTGTCTAAGAATCATGTTGACTTGCCCCAGAGCAATTCCTCAAGTGGGTCAAGACCACAGAGGGAAGGTCAAAGGTCAGTGTGCTGCCATTAGTAGTTCAAGCAGTACCTTCATTTCCCATTGATATACTGTTTCAATTTATATGAACACTTTTTCTATATTTCACTTTACTTGAACAGAAGTTTAGCATCAGTATGAAATGTCTTCTTTTGTGCTCCACAGAAGCTAGAAAATGATGAATGTTTGTTTGACATGGGGGTGAGTAAATGACAATAGAATTTTCATTTTTGTTAGACAAACCATGCCTATAATGGTCCAGTCTGGATTTTTCCTTTATTTTCCTATAGAGCATAGCGTTAGCAACGCCAAGGTCATGGGTTCGATCCCAGGGATTGCACATACTTAGAGACAAATGTATAGTATGATGCAATGTAAGTCGCTTTGGATAAAAGCTTCTGCCAAATGCATACATGTAAATGTAAATTTATAATCGGCTTTATCTCAAAGAGGCTACAAGCTCTTTGCCTTTGAATCTGCCTGTATCTGCACATGACACGCTATTGGCTATTCCACTGCATCACTATTTAGCATTATCATACCCTAACCTTACATACCGCAACACATTCACTCCAGAATTTTATGATAAATCATTTTCTGTGTACTTGAAGCTGATGGGTGCGTGTTAGTGGGTTAATGTGTCAGCTGGATGGTGGCCCATCTGTGATGCTTACACATCTTTAGGCTCTTAATACCGTAATCACACACTCAACCTAATTTTTAGTACGCGTTCATAGTGCACTAGCCAATGGACTGGTGTGGCTGTGTATCTTGGTGTTTTTTATAGATATCTGACTACGGCAATTTCAGAAATTCAACATAAGGTGACAACATTAAGTATTTTGCAAGAATGTTTATTGATTGTTCTGATGTATTTGATTTATCTTCACATGGATAGATAGCCTATCAGTTATTAAAACATTTCACGGAATGCTTGTAGCTGGTAAGAAATAATTTTCTAGTTTCTTTAACTATAGTCATTTTTATTGTCATTATTGTCTTGTAAACTGTAAAACATTTGATAACGTAAAAATATTGGTTAGTTTCTGCCAATATTATCTGTTAATTTTACTGACATTTCTGTGAAAGCTATATTGGAAACAGTGGAAAATAAGATACAGGTAAAACGCAAAAAAATCATTCTTATTAAATGCATACTCAACCAAAAATATCTTTCATGAATTTGCCCCCTCCCCAAGTTGTTCCAAACCTGTATAAGTTTCTTTGTTCTGATTAACACAAAGAAAGTATGGAAAAAAATGACTAGCATAGTAGGGAAAATTAAATGGAGGTCAAAAGTGCCCTAGAACGGGTTGATTTCCTATATTTCTTGAAAATGTATAGCAGAACACAAAAAATGATTATACTTTTTAAATGATTATAATTTTCCTATTATGGTAGTGAATGATGTCCTAGAAATGTCAGTTGCTAACATTCTTCCAAATATCTTTCTGTGTGTTCAACAGAACCACGAAATGTTTACAGGTTTGGATCAACTTGAGGGAGTAAATAATAACCGAAGTTTTATTTTTGGGTGGAGTATCACTTCAATACAATATATTTTTACAGAATTTTTTATTGTGCACATTCAGTTTTTTTCCTGGCTTGTGTGGTGAAAGCTCAGAATGTGTGTGTTTTGAGTTTGAAATGTCAACCTTAGTGTGCAATAAAGATATTGTTCTGATATGGGAACCTTTAAGATTAACTCGGGGCGGCCAGACGCAGTTTCAGACGACACCAAGTGTGTGCCAATGGGTTATGTTACGCATATGTAACATAACCATATGTTAAACACATGTAATCACCAGTATCCATAAACTGGTTGAGAAAGAACGTTTACAAGTGCTTAACAAATCCTCCCCTGTGCCAGAGTTTCATTGACCCGCACTGCCAACCAGCATCAGACACATGGCACATCAGATAAATCAGACGCCAAATGTGGAATGATTTTAGATTCACCTGATGATTGTCTCTTTGTGTCTTTTACATACTGTGTGCTATGGTTTCTGCTGCTTTTACATTTCTTATCAAATACAACTTTTTCCAGTTCCAAGGGAAAGTCGGGATATTCTTGAAGGCATATTGTTTATCTGCTGCTTGGATAAGGTGGTGAACAACTGAAGATATAGATGCCATATTTATCCAGAACGTCAGTGACTCATTTCTTGTGTTTGAGTGACTTCTTTGTTGTGGTGATGCTGTTTTGTCTTGTATCTTGTTTGTTATGAGTGGAAGAACTATTTTTGTTTCGACTGATACCGTATCAAACACTTAAACAATCGATGCTTCCCTATTGCAATATTGTAAAATTATATTCATCGCTTTGAGAACCTGCCAAAATTTCATTTACTTTGACTGTCTAAGCAGGCACTGCGGTGCGGTTTGATAAGAGCTCTTGAATCGCAATCTTATCCAAATTGTTTCACAATTCTTAAGGTAATCCAAGCCAGAACAATGAAGTATTTCCCATGTCAAACACCAGAAAGGCAGATTTTTTGCTACAATGAGCAGTGCATGGTTCTGTTGCTGACAGTCCAGGTAGCAGCGGGTCAGATAATGCCTTTGAGCGACACCGCAACAATAGTTCAAAGGAGCAACACTGGCATTTGATCCATTGTCCTGACAGGCCTTAGGAGACCACCACCCACAGAGCATCATCTTACCCGGACAGAAAGTGAGAGAGCGAGGCTTTCTCCGGCTAGATTAATAGCAGGTGAGCCGTGTCGGTGGGCTCGAGTGGGCAACAGCCAGCCATGCACGTTGTGCTTGACGTTTGATGAGGTTTTTGTTGTGACGTGATTTATTGGGCTCATTGCTTACCTCTGCTGCTTTATTTGTATTATTGTGTTATATGGAAATGACTTTACACTTCAATGAAGGTTGATTCTGGTTGTGGGATCTCTTGCATATGTCTCTGGATATATTCAGGCTTAATTCAATCGTTCAAGATGTGTTTTGATGAAAGGCCAGTTCCTCTGTGTGGTCTCGGTAGAAGTCTGAAGGTATGACCATGTCAGGGTTCTTAAGACCTGCTATGGATCATCAAATAAGATTTTCTCTCTCTCTGGCTTGCAAATTCAGGCTCTCAGGAGGATTAAGCGATCTTCCAGTAGTAATGAACAATGATCATATGACAGGATTAGCCTCCCAACAATGTTGACGGTAAGGATATAAACTAAACACCTTTCTAGATTCCAGGACAGTGATTATTACCTCTTTGCTGACAATGGACAGTACTCAAACTCACTTTCTCTTGTTAGTTTTTCACACATTATACTCTTGTTATTTCACCCCTTATTTTCCTTGTCAAACATGCAAACATTAACGAAATCCTCCTTTGTACTGTAATTGTTCTTCACACAATATTTATCGTATGACAGTTATAATCTTGCAGTGCCCGGTGGCGATTAGGACACAATAGGAGAAGAAGCAGTTGGCTGGCATACGGTTTCATTCCGTGGGAGCCACGCACAATGTTCCCGTTCTTTAATTACTGGTGGCTATTCTCAGACTCAACCCAACAGTGAAATCTTGTTTACAATGCAATATAACAAACCCAGTCAGGGATTTTGGTTAGTAGTGGAAAAAAAATCTTTGGGAGAAATCAGGCACAGCATTAGGCGGACGGTTCTCTTCTGACCTGAATGCAATGGCAGTTATACACATTTGATCAGTTTAAAGGTCCAATGTGTTATATTTTGGTGGACAGACATACTATATACGTAACTATGTGTTCAGAGGTGTGGACCTTACATAATAAAGAGTTATGTTTTATTACCTTAGAATGATCTATTTCTATATACATACACCGCGAGTCCTCTTACATGGAATTCACCATGTTGTTTCTACAGTAGCCCTTAACGGACAAACTGCTCTACAGCGCGCATTTCGAAAATACGTAATCTCCTTCAGCAAAGAAGCGAAAACGTGACGACATTTTAGTTCTGTGTCAGCCGCCGTAGCGCTTCGTATCCTCACCTCTAGATGCAGCTAAATTTCATACACCGGACCTTATAATGTTGTCTTTCTTAAAATCAAAATTGTTAACATAAGCCAGAGAAAACTTTTTTTGTTGCTGCAATTTTTGCCCCGTTATTCTTTTGTCTTGGTCTCCAAACAACAGCAGTTTTTGTTTTCATAAGCAAGTGGTCAGTGCCATTATATGATTGACAAGGTTATCATGAATTTAAGATAACATCTTTAAATTAGTTTCATGACAACCCTTGAAGGTTTTTCTCAAGGTTTTGTTTAGATTTTAGTAATGAGATGTTTAGATGAAGTGATATGTTATGCTGTTACGCATAAGTTTCAAAAATCGTTTGGCTTAGCTTTGCTATTACATCAGATGTCTTGTTACATTTTGTAGCATTTTATATGCATTTAAAATATATATTTGCAGGGTTTTTATATGATTTTTAGATACATTATAAAAATGGGCTTATCAATAAAAATACTGATCTAAACATCCTTTAACAGATTATATAATATTTTGTCTTTTTTCACTAAACAATAAATATCTTTTTATCTATCTATCTGTCTGTCTATCTATTCTTACCAATATTTTTGAAATTAATAGTAAAAGAAAAATGTAAATTATTAACTAGTTCATGATTAAAAATTTTTTTTTGCCAAAAGTGTAATATAGAATATAATTAAGGGAGCACATACATTAATCAAACAATTAATAACTTGGGCATTTTGTTTCTCAAATATAATCCACTGATTTCGTATTATCAGGTGAATATTCATCTTTCCTTTTTTTACTTATGTATGTTAAGACAGCTAGAAAATGCACCAATGATTTGTTCTTACCCCTCTGTGTGATTTGGGGTTGGAGGGAGGACAGATTTTTATCACCCGGTTCTGATACTTCAGCCGATGAATAGGAATGATGACTGTTGACTCTGCAAATCTTTGAACACAGTGAGAGCGGCTTAAATACGCGCACAAACTCACACCCACAAACCCGTCCTCTCCCCGCCTCCCAAAAAATCACCTCAGGCACGAGCCGTTGAGGTCATGGGTAAATCTTTGGAGAGGCAAGGGTATGTGGGTAATTGCACTGACAGCAGAAGAGAATTGGGGGCACTGATGTTTATTTACCTCTTTTGTTGTCCAGTGAGCAAGGACAATGAATGTTCTGGATTAGGCCCATGATGACATTGGCCCCGGTGCTGCGAGGGCCCGGATGCGATGGGCTTCTGCAATCCAAACTTCCTCTTTGCCAAAAGATTTGCCAAAATGTAGACCATGGAGTTTGAATCACAGACTGTATCGAGGTATATGGGGTGAGGTCATGGAAGAACAACAAAAGAATATGTTTGGACCAGTTATACTTGAGTCATTGTTTTCGTTATCCAAGGTGCGGTAACTGTTTCAACAGAGCTTCTCTTTTTCTCAACATGTGAAGTTGCTAATGTGTTTTTAAATGATCTGTCAAGGTGGAGTTTTGTACGTTGGAGGGAATGCTACTTTGGGCGTCTAAGGGATTTATCACTCTCTAATGTTTTTATTTCTCTTTTAGCAATTGTTTTCGAGGTCAAGATCACACGACCTTATCAAAACAAAATATGCAGATCTTACGTATTTCGTAATGCAATGGAGGGCTGTGCTCTTCACCAGCACATTCTAGAGCGTGGCTGTAGGCAAGGGTTGGGCACCACTGTCAAACTGTGTGCTCCGATTAAAAGAGAGAAATGTCATCAAAGCACATATAAGCAACACTGCCAATCTATGTCAGAACAATTAAAACACCGCGAGCTCAATTCTGCAGCTTCCAAGTTCAGTTCAAGTTTGTGTCGACGTGCACTGAATTTTATTTGATTTAAGATTATTTCTCGAACTAAGAAGTAAATCCATGTTGAATAGAGCAATGGCGACAATCTAATCTGAGTGAGAGTTGTTTTGCATTCCATTCCTGGTTTCCCACAACAAAACTTTATCAGAAGATATGGAATGACGGTTATTTATAGTTATCACACCTTGATGATCAGACTGATTTCATCACTTCCTGTTTAGTGCATGAAAATGATAAAAAGCATGATGGGTGGAGAAGGGAGACTTGGTTCTAGGTATTCAAATCTAGGCATCATTTAGAATGAAACCGCAATGTGCATATGCCCGAGATTAGCTGGAATATTTTATTAAAGATTAAACATTGCGTATCACAGTCAGTTTCTGCCAATCTCATATTAATCTTGAGTGCCGAGTATTTAGGTTGATCAAATTTATAAGAGAGATACAGCGTTGCGGTTATTTCCAGGCTGCTAGAGGTGGAACTCAGAATGGATGACATAGCATCATAACTTATTTTATTTTAAATAATACATTTTTACAGGCAGAATTTTTACTTATTGAAATTAATGTGCTATTTAAACACCATTTCATTTCTGAAGTATTGTTAAATGTGAGTAAGTGTAATCAAAATGCGATGGATTTCATATAACCGTTGTAGCTGCAATTTTAACTTGTATTAACTAATAATACTAATATTCATAATTAAAAATGAATGCATTAACAAGTTCTTATTATTATTTAATACAAATTGATACATAATCAATAATACTTAAATTATTGAATTGAGTTTATGATTGTGATTATTATTGTTATTATTTAAATCGTTTTATTGTTTTGTTGCGAATTTGCTTATGATGTTTCTCTTTGAGTTGACATTGTTTACATTCTACATCAAAGTAAATTTAAATTCCAATTTAAAATTGTCTAAGGTGTGTCAAATTGATGAATTTAAATTCTAGTTCAATAATTGAAAGAGTGCCAGTTCTTAAATTCTGAATAACACCCAACCCTGGCTTAAACACGTCCTGCTGTGAATGACTGATTCTGCCTGTGTTTCAGGGACAAATGCTGCATGAAAGGAGGCATGAGAACACGCCACTGGCGTTGTTGCTAATCCCAAACTAATTCGGACAAGAGCCAAATGCCGCTCGCTTAACCCTCTCCATTTAAACCCTGCATGGTTTAAAGAGAGAGAGAAGAAAAGAGAGAGAGAAGAGAGAGAGAGAAAAAAGAGAGATTGTCAAAAACCGATTGTTGCCGTTTCCTTGGTGGTTGGCCTTGTATTCCCATCGGCTAAGAGGTCACCACAACCAAACAGCAGGGGGTGTAAGAATGATCCTAATGTTGCTTCTTGAAGGAGGAATAAAAGATGGCTTCAGGGGGATCGGGTGTCACCCGGGGTCAAGGCAAGTGAGGGACCTTTGGCAACTTGAGTATGCAGCAGCTTGCTGGTGTCTACCTTAGGATTTCATACCCATGAGACGCCAACTGGGCGGAACAGGAAAAAGATCACAAATGTGCCTCCCTAGGAAACTGTGGTTTAAATACCCTGGGTGCTTGGTTTTTAATAGCTGAGGAGTTTTGTTTTATTCCTCATAAGACATGTGTCTACTGATAACAATTTGCAATTGCATGTCTGGCTGTAGGAATTTTTACGCTCATTTGATGACTTACTATGGTCATAATCAATAGTATATGTACACATTCATCTCTTTTAAAAGACGTTCGCTCCACTAACTAAACAAACTAAGCTTAAACAAACTTTCCGAGACGCATGTACTGTCTAAGCAAGCGCATAAAGAGGTCTGTCTGGGTTTTGATTATAAGTCGACCATGAATAACCCTCATGGCTATTCTTGATCATTTGAAAAGGCCATTCACTGTCAGGAAATGAAACAGTACTATACCCTCACGAGCTAATACGCTAGATTGCAGGTGTCTTGTTTCCTATAACTGTTTCTCCAACACAATAAATGTCAGTCGCCTTGGTAACGGGTCGGTTTGCAAGCTGAGGACCCGTGTTTGTTTCTGATGAGGTGGAGAAGTGCTCTGTTCTTTATCAGGTGTAGGTGTTCTGTTCCAGGTTTTGTGATTAAGTTTGTGTTCCTGTGATGAAATGTATTGTCACGATGCTCATTTGTGCTGCAGGGACCCAGCAGGACACCGCAAGCCCGAGAAGTGGTTCTCATGGCTTTTGGCAGGAGATCGCAGGACATTCATTAGCCTCTTTCAACATGCATATTGTGTGTGTGAGCGTGCATGCGTGTTTGTGTTCTGTCAAATGGTGCTTTGTTAGTCAACCTTTTTAATGTGACTTTATACGATTAAGGATATTAGAATCAAAGCAGTTTGGACACTTTGGTGACATCCTACAAGAGGTACATAGGATGGTTAAAGTAGGTTTCTTTTTTGTGGATCATTTACAGTATCTGTTCCATTTATGATCATCATTAAACTCTAAAAGAAGCACATTTTGAAGGATAAGATTAATATTTATTAAAATATGATGCTTCAATGGAGGAAAGTGTGATCAAGAAAGTGTAAAACAGGTGGATAAATAAATTACATTTGTCGCAGCATGTTTCTGAGTTCACACAGCTGGCTGTAATCCATCTGGTGACATTACACTATGTCCGACAACAATAAAGAGAGTCAAATGATCACTCTCTTTCTCTCTTTCTCTCTTTCCCTCTATTTTCTCTCAGTCACACGTATTAGAACACTTGGGTGGTGTTTACATTACCTCGTTGTAATACGAAAACAGCTTTTCAAAGAGAAAATGTTCCTCTTTTATATTGCTGTTTAATCTGCGTTTACACTATACTACTGAACACGCATGTCACATGACATTCAGACACACTGGGCATGAGCAAACAAATGTAAACAGTTGTATGGGCATACAAAAGTTGGTTGTCGATGAGGTAATCCATGTTATTAGGCTTGTTTGATTTTAACCGCTCCACGAAGACCGATCGTCGGATGACATCGCACTACTAAGTGAGCTATTTATATGCATACGGCTCTCGATTCCCTCTCACGTTGCTGAAATCTCACCGATGTCCGAAATATGAGTAATCAACTCATTCCCTACATTTGTTCACCACTTTTCACCCACAAGGCATTCTGATTATAAGTGTACATCCGATGTGCAATCGTTCACTCATATTTCCCATGATACAATGCGAATCAACTGTCTGATTAGAATCAGCTGGAGGAGAGTGACCATTAATGCCACAAGTGTACGTTTATACACTTGTATTTGTTCTTGTTGACAGTTATTTTCTACTTTTTGAGAATAAAAAGATTAAATGAATGTTATAAACATATCTGTGTTTTATTTTAAATATATTAAGTCATTTTATTTATTGTAATGAAATGTAATTTTAGATAAACGTGGCAAATATTTGTTTTGTTCTCTTTATTAAAAACTAATATGATAAGCGTGACAAATCGTGAACTTTACCATTTTACAAAACATTCCATAAACCCACACAGGTGTAATATAATCGTTATGACGAATGTCCGCGACAGTTCTGTCAGTACTGTATATTACGTCAGTGTCTGAAATTGTTCACTCTTTTTCATTCATCGTGGACTATTTAGCCTTCGCTATATAGGGAATAGTGAATGAGTGAACAAGTGAGCGAATTCAGAAGCAGCTTCGGTCCTTCCCATGCTGGTCATTGTCGCCTTCAGTTAGTGTAATGGCTCAGATGACAGGGGCTTAACGAATCAGGGAAGCAAATGCAATGAGAGACGGACGACCCAATCAGTAAGCAAACGTGGTTATCCATTACTGCGTATTCTAAAGTCTTCATTTACACAAAAACGCAACCGCTCAGTTTTCAAACGTTCCAAAAGTCTTCGGGGTCGAAAACCCAGTAGTATAAACGCCGCCTTAATCAATTTTTCATTACACATTTTAACAAAATAGTTGGGGAACTATAGCAACTAAAAATTGAAACAAGAAATGAAACTAGATTTTAGCTTCTTCAATGTAGTCACCTTTAAACTAGAATTTGTGCAAATTTTCTCTTGGCATTTGGGGTTTTACCTGCTTTATATACAATTTTGAAGGAATTCCCATCAAGTCATCTATTTCAAAGACATTTTTATGAATACAACCTTAGAATAAAGATTTTGCCTCAAAAGATCATTTCATATATTTGACCATACACATTCAGAACAAACCCTTTTTTAAAGTAATGAGAAAAAGAAAAAGTGTTCTAAAACTTTAGACCGGTAGTGTATTTATATTTTATAATAATAATAATAATATAATAATAACTTTATTTTATATAGCGACTTTAAAAGAAGCATCTCAAAGCTCTTAACATAAGTACAGAAAATGAAATTTAGGTAACAGACATTCAACATAAAGTTGAATTTATAAATTTCTCCAGCATTGCAATATTATTAAACAAAAGGTCATACCGTGTCTTGCCCAGACTGCAAAAATATAAACAAACTAAAATAGCCACATGATGCCCCTCTGTGAGAATTTTCCCACAGTTTCTTTTTTATTGGCGCTGGCATAATGTCATGTTTTTTTTTTGTCTTGTAAAACACTTGGCAAACCCACTCAGTGTGAGTAAACACATTCCTCAGCTGTACAGCATGCCACAAGTCTAGTTATGACTTTAAAGAAGGAAAACATCTCTCAAAGATTTCCCAATCATACTAACAGCATAAGTATTGAAAATGTTTCCCACTTAGAGATATTGAATAAACTACAATCAGTCTGCGTGTGAAATGTGAAAGTGTCATGATGCAATATGAGTTCTGTACCATCAATAAGTAACTATTCTAGGAATAACAATTTTTTACATCGATTAAGCTTTTGGTTCGATGAAATAGCTCTGCCTTTGGTATTTGTATTGTTTTCAAAAGGCAAACTTGCACTTTGGGACTTGACCACACTGCTCCTCCTGTGCTTTAACTTGACAAGTTTCAGAACTAAAAATGGGGCTTGTTGTGAAAACCACAACAACGGAGATCAAACTGACAGTTAGTTTGGAAACTGTTTCTAATGGGAGATTTTTACTTTGATTCGAGCTGAGGTACAGTCTGATTTGGGATGTCATTTGAAGGCCCTTCAAGGTTTGTCGGAAGGCCCCATGCTGGAGGGGAACCTCCTCTCAGCTTTATTCATGAGAACCTTTGAACCATAAAACCAGCAGACTCGTGGATTAGATCCACTTCGTGTCAGTTATACCATCATGAAAAACTCGTGACACCATGGGGCGCTTGTTGTAAAGGAAAGGAACTCAAAGAATAGCCGTGCGGCCATCTGCTCATCAAAGCTCATTCGTTCTGTGAGTCCGAGGTGTCCTACCCTATCGCTTTTCTCTGCTCTCATCAATATGGGCCATCCAATCAATTGCCACACTCAATTAAACCTTTATAATTCCTTTCATGCACCACACTTCAAAAGAGCATTGAACTGAGAAAGCAACAGTCCAAATGACACTCTAGTGGCTCTTTTATTGGGCGTCCATACAATGGAGCTTGACGGAAAACACATGCATGTGTCTTGGAAATAGGTCAGGCATGATTGAAAGGGGACAGTCTGCAGGGCAGCTGGGAGGGATACGGTGGGGACCGGCCCGTTGTCCGGCCTGCCGCTTGCCATATTTGATGTCCCATTGTTTCCTCTTCTCCACCTAATCGGCCCATTCTCAAAGTGTTGCGATTAATTTGCTCTGATTTCTATGGCAGCTCAGGCGCAAGGGCCATTAATGGGCTTTGAGGGGGCGAGAGCATGAACTTCATGCCAGTAGTTTGCTATTGTGCCCCTGAGGCTTGTGTACTCGCTGCTGGTGCCTTTGAAAGCCACACATTGAAGAGTGAAGGGTTTTCTGAATGGAACCGAGCACATGCACAAAGAATACATCAGTTCACATTCAATTGAATGTTTACTTCTTTTTAATGAATTACCTTATTACATTTTCTATCATTTTAGATTTGAATGTAGTTTTTATTATGTCAGGATAAGGACGACTTTAAAGATTTTGGTGCTGACAGTGATGCCTAAGAAATTCATAGAGATTCATTTGCATTCTCGCCTCCCTCTTTGTACTTGTAACGTGTTTTCTGTTAAGCTCCTTCTAAACGTAGCGTGTTGTGAAAAGCGCTAGACAAATAAAAATGACTTGACCTGTTTGCCACAATGGGACTTTTGAGTAGACCACAGCTCTCCCCCGGTTACCACAGAAACCAGAGAGAACCCCCTCACCCCATTTGGGTCCTCCGTACAGCTCCTGCACTTCTTGTTTTTCCCTCTCAACCTCATGTCCACTGTAAATTACATCGGATTTGGGAAGAAAAGATCATTCGAGCTTAAGCTTTTTTATCTTAGCCTGTGAATCCTTGATAAGAGTGGACCTATGTCTTTAAACTGGGACTGCTGGTCATAAACGCAATTCCCATGGGAAAGTTTGTAGAAAGCTGTGGTTTGGTGCGAAAGACTTCTACTACAGCTCATAATGCCATTGAGTGTGTGTGTGTGTGTGTGTGTGTGTGTGTGTGGGTGGGTGTAAGCGTGTGTTTGTGTGTGTGTGTGTTTAAACTTGTGTAAAGGAAAGGGTTTGGGACACATCAGGAGCCCTGAGCCACCCACATCCTGTAAATCAGGTCTTCATGTGCCACGGCCCCCCTTCCTCACTTCCTCTCAGTTCCTTCTCATTCTTTCTCTTATTTTTCTCTGAATAAAAGAGCAGGCTTGATAAAAGAAACGCATAATGCTGATGTTGACGGGACAAGTGTGCCTTCTATCAAAAGATAAACGGTGGGCAAACCAAGGAGAGAGGGAGAGAGAGCAAGATTAATTCATGTCATCTTAACACTTTGGTTGCAGAGTGCCAGTGAGTTCATTTAAAGACAAATGGATTGGTTTACTTTCAACCACACTGGGTGTGGGAACTGCATGGTTGCTTATAAAAAGGGCCAAATAAACTATTCCTTGTCTTTAAACAAAGCCATAGAGAGACAGTGACAGTGTACATGCAGTTTTATGCAATCTGTTTGTTGCACATTTTTTTGTGTTCAAACAGAATCTTACGTATCGTAATTTGTTGTTTAACATTCACAATTCAAATGATTTATTCATGTAAATGTCAATTATAATTATAATAATATATTCTGATATTGTATCATATTTTTTATTTGTATAATTATATAACAATTTATGAAATTATGAATGATTATCTCCAAGTCTTATAATGATATCCTTTATTCTAGGGAGACTCTAATTCTAGCAATTAAGTATATCTGCCTGTCTAATGCACAACCTAATATCCTTTATATGATTAAAAAGTATTTTGGATAAAGTATATGACTTCAAAATGTTTAACACACACACTGTAAAAAAATATTTTTGTTTCAACTAAAATATAAGTTACTTGGTTGCCTTAAAATTTTGAGGTAATTAAATTAAAAAATATTAGTCAACTCCACATGTTTAGTCAACTCCATGCAAATAACTAATAGTTTTAAGTTAAATTAACTTAAAAATTCAAGGAAACCATTTTTAAGTTCAACCAACAAAAATAACTACAATGTGCACAAGAAAACCATACACACACACACACACACACACACGCAGTCCTACAGCTCTGTATTTCAAAACTGCAGCTTGACTTTGGTGGTCTCCAGCTTTCAGTGGGTAATTTATTAGGGATTGAAGCCACAGGGCTTTAAAGGGGGAGAGGTGAAAGAGGTTTCCAAGGTCAACACCTCCCTCCGTCCCCTCCGTCTCCTTTCTCTCAATTATTTGGATAGAGTGTTCAATGCAGTAGTCATTAAGGTTCAGCCACCAGGGGAACTCCAAATATTTGGCCACGGTTGCTCCAATTTTCGAGTCAGGAGCTTCTCGCAAATTGAATGATGTCTGTAAAGAACACGAATAAACATCACTTAAATTTAAGCTTCTTAGTAGACACTGAGAAATCAGAGTAGTTAAGGAATGTCAGCCCTCCTAAGCAATATAAAATGTATTTTGGCCCAATTGACGTTCTTATTTTCCAGCTGTTTTGTGAAAGCCTGGTACATAGTTTATTTACCATCTCGTTCAATGAGAAATACATTGAACACTGTCCAAATAGCATGTAGAGGAACTTACATCAACGCACAGTAAATCTAGAGAAAAGGAAGCATATGTTCATGTAATCCCCTTAATCACAACACAAAAGATAAACAGCTGCTTACCACACCAAAAAATTCACCCTCTGTCCCCATACCGCACCAACTCCACCTTTATTTCTATAATGAAGTCCAGGAGGGGAAACTTGAGCCAAGAGCACGAGTCGAGTCCCGTGTTTGAGTCTCTGTGCCTTTATAGGGGTAGTCACTTCACTGCAAAAAGGACATTCTTACTGTATGGTAATGGCAAACATTTTTGTAATCTCAGTAGCTCTCTAAATCCTGCATCACAAATTCATTTTATTACACGTATGTTTAATCTAAACACACAAGTTCTGGGGATATTTATTTATTATCTTGGTCTCTGTCAGTTCAATGTGAGCTGGTGCCAACATCATGTTGCCATCCAGATGGGTGACATTCAAGAAGATTTAAAAGCCATATTAGGGAAAACGCTATTAAACTTCACTGTAAATAGAAGAGTAAAACGTGGAGATTCGTGGAGCTAGTCTCAACCAAGTGGGCGTGGCCAAACATCCCAGCGCGCCCTGTGACCGTGAACAGAATAGTGCCCCGAAGAAACACGAGGAGCACAGGAAATGTTCAATATGTTGGAGAGTGTTAAAAAGCACGCTGAAGCTTTCAGTGAGGAGCTCTTTCTGACAGTGCTGAAGCTCACTGTTGTTGTTGTTGGCTGGGACTCGGGGCCTTCTCCCGGATCTCTCTCTTTCTCTCTGTGATGGCGGGTGCAGTCAAAGCAAAAAGAAAACATGCTTCGCAAGAAAAGAGTTGGGAAACAGGGAAAGGGAGACAGTACCCCTCTCGTCTGCCATGAGGAATGTATTTATTGCATGTATTTAGGACCGGTCCCTAAGAGAATCTCATTATATAAGATGTATAGTCACCCCTTAAAATGATTAATGTCACTTTTTCACTTGTTGTGCACCCTGTTCTGTTAAACCATTACATTTTTATTCTAGGTGTTAACTGCCAGAGCATGGCATAAACACCAAGGTTAGGGGGTTTGTTCTCCAAGGAATAGTACACCAAGAATTTTATTTTACATTTTACTCACCGACATATCATTCCAAACCTGTATGACTTTCTTTCTTCTTCGGGACACAATAGAAGATATTTTGAAGAAAGTTGGTCACCAAACAACACCGGGCCTCATTGACTTCCATTGTATGGACACAAAACCACCTTGACCCGTCTCAAAATATCTTTGTTTGTGATCCACAGAAGAAAGAGTCATATGCAGGTTAAGAAAGACACCATGGTGGTTAAATAAGGAGGCAATTTGTATTTTTATCCCTTTAAGGAAAGCATGAACTGATCAAGTGTGTGTCAGTTGATATATCTTAATATATGCAACTTTATCATGCTAAACTAAAGATCTTTGCTAAAAACAGTCTAATCTGAAAGGACAGTTCTAGACAAACGCTTTTGGGTGAAAGTTTTGCAGAGGAAGACAATATGATCTTCTCTAGATTTTGTCAAATTTGTTTAAATAGAAACATCAGTAAGAACTGCTAATCCAAGAACCTGATCAAGATAACTTGCCTTATCTATTTTGCTGATAATTTTTGGGCTTCTTTAGTAAAAAGCCCCTAAAGTTGGAATGCCAACATGCAAATGTACCCCTTTCCATCTTAACAGCAGCCTTCAATATATACACAATAGTGACACTCTGTGGTAACTGCAGGGAATCCTCCCTATTCCTCTATTCTTACTTCAGGAGACTGTTTAAAAATATAATATGACACATTCTCCTTTAAACCCAATTGAATGACATATGTAATATTATGTTTTACTGTGTGTCTATAGAAACGGATCAAGTAGAGGTATCCCACCCCCCCTGTTTCCTGACGTGAGACCCCAGTTGGATTGCTGGTCTTTAACCGTCTGGTATGTGTCTACACTGGATTTTGGAAGCAGGAAAAATGGAGGGGGGTTAAAAGAAAAAGCTTTTACCCAGAGTTTTTAAAAGGTGCGCAATCCTATTAAATGTTTAAGAGCTACTGCAGCCTTGAAGGAGAACATGTCAGCTTGTGTTGACTGGGTTTCTGACAGATAACTGCAGTCTGATAAATGCAGAGTTTCCTTAATAGCAAGCCGATTACTGTTATTGCTAAAGCAGGCCTGCTTGATGAAGATTAAACTACAAGATGTTTCGAGTTCATGTTTTTATTGCCAAAAAGAGGTTCTTATATTGGTGCATGTCATGGGTTTTCTCTGTTGGAACTCACTGGAAGGATTTGTGTAATTGCATGTTACAGTAACAGCGGATCAAAACATTTACATAGTTCATAATATTTGTTATTCGCATGGCACATTTAAGATAAAATTAACAAATCTACAGCATTACATAAACAATGTATTAGATTTTTTATTCGTACCTTTTATATTTTGTATGATTTAAAGGTCCAGTGTATGAAATTTAGCCCCATTTACCGGTGAGGTTGTAAATCGCAACCAACGACTCACTCCACCCCTCACCCCTACCTATCGAAGCATTTCGGTGGCTGACACAGAACTATGATGTGGTCACATTTTGCTTCTTTGCCGAAGGAGATAGCATATTTATGAAACACGTTTGTCTGTTTTGGGCTTCTGTAGAAACAACATTGTGAATTCCATGCAACGGGACCCGAGGTAATAAAAACATAGCGCAACATTATGAGGGTCTTTATACACCTCTGAAGACATAGTTATGTATATTATATTGCATTTCTGTCAGTAGATCGTCCAAAAAAATACACACTGGACCTTTAAAATATACACTAGTATACAACATGCAATTACTAAACTAATATAAACAAAGAAATAAACTAATATTTATTCATCCAAGTGATTAAGATAAACCAGTAAGTGAAGTCGGTGTGCATCTTTCATTCTAACTCCATACAAAAGCCCTTCTGAGCGGAGCAACTGGCTTTCTCTATTGTGTGGTTTTCATCGAGTGTCAATGTTAGTTACATTAGTCAGTGCACATTGAGATGTTGTTTTAAGCGCTTTGGTTATGACAGATGCTCGGTCACGTGATGCAGGCCCTGACATACCGTACCTACAAAGTGTTCCTGTCCTACACATTTATCGTAACTTTATGTGTCATCCTTCTTCTGACATGTGCTTTGTTTTCAATGAATGCTTGCGTTTGCTATGTTTATAAAAATTGGTAGTGCCTTTGATCAAGAGGCTCAACAACTCACTCTTGAAAAAGCCACTGGGGCATGCTAACCTTTTCAGCATAGAACCCTTGAAACAGTGTTGACAGTTCTCAGTCGTCCCACTGTGCCCAAAGGCAGCGCTTATAATTAAAACACTATGATTTGAGGTTGCAGACTGTTTTATTGGCATTGAAATGTAATGTGTATGCAATAGCAATCGCTTAAATTGTATAAGCTTTAATTTCATGTTGTATTCTCTGAACATAAAGCCGCAGATTTAAAAAAAAATATTTTCAGTTTTTCACAATTTACAATTTGTAGGTATTTGTTTAAATAAAAATTCATTTTTTCATTCTGTGAACTACTAACAATTTGTTTCCAAAATTTTCAAATAAAACATTTCTATTTGCATTCATTTGTAGAAAATTAAAACTGTATATTTTTTTGTAATATATATTTTTTTTGTAATTTTATTTTTGTAATAATGATTTATAAATTGAGCTGCCGAGTCGGATTTTGTTCGAAATGTCATGTTTGACATTATTAAATTTGAAACCACCTAAGTACAGTATGGAAAGAAAGGTTACGTTTTTCTCCAAACGGAAAAAGTTACGAATTGCAGTTTTGAAACCCTGTGGTTCAGGTGATCGAGAATGCTTAGACAACCACTACAACTGTGCATGGAAAAGCAGAAAAAGCAAGATTTCACAGTTGTTTGTGGTTTTTCATAAAATGCTTTTTTTTGGTATCTCGTAGGGTCAGATGTTCTAAGGTACAGTACACACCGCACTCTTAATTTTATTCACACTTCTCTTTGAGGGCAGGTCTGTTTTAGTGCTTTCCATATGAAAGGCCCTTAATTGAAACAAGCATTCATCTCAAGTATTCATCTGGGCCAAAGCATAAATCCTCATCCTATTCTCCTTCAGGGCACTGCTAAGCAACAACCTACCAAGGGTTTATTTTTTATGGCGTGGAAGGGTTTCGATGAGAGGCTTGCATATTGATGCTTTTGGGATGGGTCTGTTTTCCATTTGCTGCTGTTTGGTGATAAGTGATAAGGCTGTAAAAAGCCAAGTGATCTCCTTAGTTTTCTAGTGAACCTTTGAGCAACATCGGGAATGGCGAGCCAATAGCAATGGACACAACAAACAAGACCGAAACCCGACGTTCCAGGGTGCAACGATTTCTGTGTTGCTTTTGCATTCGAAGAGGTGAGAAAGACTGCTTGGAATGTGATCAGGATAATCCACAAAATCCCAAAGATGTGGTGGATGATGAGAGCATCCATATCGTTATTGAAGATTTGGGAATAGACAACCCCGGATTTATCCTCTCTGAAAAGGAGCGCTACAGGCCACCTCAACAGAGCATCATAGGTCGTTCTGCCAGTTCGGTGTCAACGTGCCAAAGAGCGGCACTGAAGAAGAAGCTTGCACCTCTCCTCTCTTTACCGCTTCAGTACAGAGCTCATGTGGGGAACAATGAGGAAGACTTTCTAGATTCTCTTACACCACCGTTCATCAATCTCATACCGCCCACACCTTCTGATGTAGTAGATGATGATCAATTCTTCGACTTGAATTCGGAAGAAGAGATTCAGTTGCAAACGTCGGGCAGCGAAGGAGTTGATAGCATCAGCAGTGCAGTCACCGGAGAGCAAGAGAGTGAAGATGGTGAGAAAATAGGCCAAGATGTAGCGTTTGAAGGTACCTGTGGCACCAAAGATGAAGAAAGTCCAGAGTTGGATCCCCAAGAGGTCACAAAGACCAAGAAGAACAGCGTGGACAAGTCCCCCATCTATTTTCTGCGCAGTACTTTTCAAGTGGCCCCGCTTCCTGAATACCCACGCAAAAGTAAGGTTTCATTCAACAGCGTTGTGGAGAGCCTCTTTGCATCTTTTTATAAGTTTGAAGGGCAGTTTTGCTTCGATCATTCAATATTCTTGTGAACCTGTCAGTTCTTTTGTTTGTTCTGGCAGGAAGCCTCAATACTGGAGTCAGTTTGCTACAGTTCACAGAACATAATTTGGGTGAGTCTGTTTTGTTTTTATGATGAATCTTTATAATATTTTCATCATCTGTGCCTGGAGCTAATGTGATTAACTCACACTGTGTGAAAACTGCAATAAATATGACGGATAGCTTATTAAGGTGTTTCCTAAAAGTTTGATAATCATTATAATATTAAAATGTGACCAAATATGATGCTTGATGGAGATCTATAAATATGTTGATGTGTATAGGTTCTACCTTCCAGGCATAGTCGTGTCTCAGGGGTTGATTTTTGTTTAAAACTTTTTTTGTTATATTAAGGTCCCAAACCGGTCTTAAAATCATCTTATCATTTAGTTATTGTAATATTTTTACTACCTTTTAAATGGCTAACTCTTTAAAACATAAATGTGCTGTATAGGATGCCATAGACATCCAAAGAACTTTTCGGAGGGTTCTTTATGGTGGGAATCGTTTTTTTAATTAAGAAAATGTAAGAAATTGATGCTTTATAAAGATCCTTTGACTGTATGGTTAAAAGTGAAACTTCACCCAAAAATGAAAATTATGTCATCATTGTTTCCTCACCCTCGTGTCATTTCAAACCTGTATCACTTCCATTCTTTTGAAGAACACAAAAGAAGATATTTTTATGAATGTTGTTAACTGCCACCCGTTGACTTGCATTGGTTTTTTGTCCGTATAGAAGTGAATATGTGCTGGTGCTGTTCTGTTACCAACTTTCTTCATAATATCTTCTTTTGTGTTCTGCTGAAGAAAGAAAGTCATAAAGGTCTCACTAGAGCATTAGTAAACGATGACAGATTTATCTTTTTATGGGTGAACTCTCCGTTCAAGAAGGTATGTACATTTGCACATTTGAGAAGGACTTTCTTTATCATGGAAATGTCTCTTTGAAATCCTGAGTACTGACTCATCATCTTGTGTGACTGGAGATTTTCCTGGAGATACGCAGCCCTCATTCAGGTGTGGTTTTCTTCTGAAAGGGCACATGTCAGAAGGTGTGGGTGGACATGCCACATTACAGGTCTCATCGTGCACAACTCACTGCCTCTGAGAAAAGTTATTTAGACCCTTCTGTAAAGTGATCTTACTGTAAAGTGTTTCTGTGAAGCGTATTGTTTGGTCAAGAGAATCGACACCCATTGAGTCACAGTTCATGTCAGTGTTCTAACCATGGTGCCGTTTTTTGACCAATGGTGAAATGTCTGTTTGAGACAATGGTGTCTGTGCTTTTGTACCCAGAATTCCCCAGTGTCAAGTCATATGACCTATTCCCAAGCATTGCATTCCAGTGGTCCATGTGGCATATTTAAAGGCATGACACAGGTGAATTTCTCTTAGATTTAATCACGTTAGCCCTTCAGTGCCTTCGTAATTTCTTCTTCCAGAAGTCCAGTGAGTTTGCTTCAAATGAAAATGAGTTCTCTGGTGCCGTGTTTCACAGTTTCTGAGTACAGTGGGGGCCCTGTGGAGACGGGGGAAACAGCTGGCAAGGCAGAAAGACCTAGATACTTCCCACGATCCCCAAGGCCTCTCTCACTGCGATCTTTTAAATTGCAGTACTGTACTTCCTTCAGCCACGTGGTTATAAACTGTATGAATATACAAGGAGAATGTTATATGCAAAAAGATCTTGTTCAGGTCTTGAGACTGGCTGTTCACATGTCTCTCTAGAACATCAGATGGTTGTCACAGTCTGCACAGCCCATGTAATGTGCCCCAAAAGCTTCTTGTCATCTGCTAGACATTTTTAGCTCAAACTGTGTATTATGTTACACTTTAAAACATTGCCTTTAAAACATTGCCTAATTTTTGCCTCGAGGGAGCAATTTTTTTTAAATAGATTAAATTACTAGCTAAATATACTTAATTAATGTAGCTCAGTTAAGTGCAAGTTTACAAAGAAGGTTTCTGTTGTTTAAATAGGACGGTTTCGCAAGTTGGATCGTTTCTCATTTAAATGTCAAATTACTTGGATGTCTCACTGGAATGTAGTCACTCTCTCCTCTAGCTTTTCAAGTCCGGTCAAGTTTATTGTAATTTTATCCAAATACGGTACACTTATAAAATTGAACAAAATGTCACTTTGCGGTCTGCTGGTTAAACTGTAGAAAACCTTTACAAAACAAAAAGTCCACAGAGAGCACTTACAAATAGGTTTGTTTCGATAGTAGCACTAAGCATGCTTGGTATGATCAGTGATGCACAGTCCTAAGAAAACATTGTTTCGTTTCACCTTGTACAAGCTAAAATAATTAATGTGAATTTATGTTAACTTAATTAAATTTTTTTAAATTATTTAACTGTTTTTTTTCAGTGGAATATAAATAATAAATGTGAATTTGAGAGAATTTTTTTCAATAAATTTATTTAATAAAAAAACAAACAATCTATATTTTTTCTAATTATAATAAAAATATTTACTTAATTTTCTTACTTGCATTACCACAATTTAAACAATATATTTAATTGATTTCACAGCTTTAAAATGTACACTTTTGTTTTTGTGTAAAGTTTTCATGTAAAATTACAGCATTTTCCTTTTGAGTGTGTATGGTCTCTCTCTCTTTCATTTTTTATTAAAGAAAATCTAGTAATTAAGTAAGTTAATGTTTAAAACAAGATGCAAGATATTTTTGGCAGCATTCACCGTTCTGCAATGTCTATTCTTTAAAAGTTTTGTGCATACTTGCCATTGGACTGCAGTTGTTTTATACTTTCCAAAGACTTTCCATGGTGGTTAACCATTTATTGACTTAACTGTAAACTTTGTTAACTTCTGGTTGGTTAGTTAAATAGTTCTGTAGTTGGTGCACATTGTAAATATACGTTTGAAAAGCTTCTTTGTGTCCATTGATGAATTCGTCACTGATTGTTTTTTCTTATGTTAACCCAATTGTAAGTCTGTTCTTTGAATTGAATTGTTCTTTCGGTCTGGTCTGGAAATGACACTGATGCTAAACGCATACGATTACCAAGAATCGACTTAAGATCCTCATTTCAGTGTGACTATTCCCTGCTCTTGTTTGTTTTTCATTAGACGAGAAAGGGAAGGGGGTTACAGAACGCAATGTGGTTATGGGAATGTAAGAATGTCTGCTGTCTGTGGGAAAACATAACATGTCACTGGTCACTAAACTATGCCACTGGCCAGACAGCCCTCTCGTTTGTCCTTTTAGTCACTGCCAGCCCAGTTTTGCAACATCCCTCACGATCACAGAGTGTGTGTTGGCATGTATCTCAAAGTATGTTGACCAGACTCATGATAAATCATCATTGACTGATACTGCAAGGTCCAAAATAACAATCACAGCGAAAAGCAAACTCTGTCATTCCTCTCTAAAGATCAAATATTAGCAATAGCATACAGAGATTAAGTAGCTGTTTCCGGCTGATGTTATTAATTTGACACAAATTCCAACCAAGCTTTCAGCTGTGGTCCTAAAGCCCAATACACCAAATATGGTGTTCTGTAGCATGCAGACTAGAGTTTGAGACCACATTTTCCCATGTTAGCATTAAGTTCTGCTTGTTTTGTTTCCCAGAGATGGACTCAGTGACCCAGACAAAGTTCTCTGCATTCGTAACGGCTTTCCCATCAACTCAGGGGTGATAAGTCTGACATGTTGTTGATGTGTTGTTTTATTCATTTAGATGACCTGAGCAACAAAGATGCCAGCAGTCACCAGTTACTAAAGGAAGAACTGAGGCTACTGCCTCTTAGCAGTAAGATGAACATGACAGCAAACCAAAAGGTGATGTCACATTGTTTCAAACAATTATATGACGTTGAAGGAGATTTAAACATTTAAGCAGGATTTTATTTGGCTTCCATTCACAGAAAGTCGTCATTAGGTCCTGTAGTTTGTGCGATACAGTGCAGAGAAGGTGGACCTCTAACTCTTTAGGCCAGGAAGGAGATGACATTCTTGAAGATGAGGAGCCACCACGGCAACGAAGGATTACTGTCGGTAATGACGTGAAGTGATCTTAGATCTTGCACAGTTATTGTGGACCAGATTTACTAAACAGGGCAAAATAGAGCTACAGCGCACTCAAAAGAGTGGACATTTCTGTCAGTACAATGACAAACCTTAGTAAATTGCGTTGTAAGATTCATTTAAATGCTCTACGGCCATAAAGTTGCAAAAACATCTCTGTCCACGGAATTTCAGCGCAAATTTTTACTGCGTGTTTGTAGTCAATAGTAAATCATTTTTAAGGCAAAAAATGCATTAGCGCTGCCGCAAGCTGTTAGTGAATCTGGTCCTTAAGAAGTTTGCACACATTACACGCAGTGTGTTATTGTGATTGACACAATGTGAAGTCATATTTTTTTTTATTCTGGACGCAAATGTGCAAACAACTTTAGTCTTCAAGATAAACCTTAAACAAACCAAATCTTCATTAACAGATTATATTACAATAACTTGATAAAATTGTATATGTGCATTCATATTTATTTGGATTCTCATTTAATTGACCATGATTATTGTATTCCATCTCTCAGCATCCTACACTCCCCAGTCAAAGGTTTACACTGAAGAACGTCCAAAAAAGGTAACGCTACTTTTAGCTTTTTTGTGTAAAATTATGGAAAAAAACTATTACTTTAGGCTATATGGAAGTACACGCATGCAGTGGCTTTAAGAAGAGCTGACAAATCTGTGGTTTAATAAAAATCTATTATTAAAATGAAATCTGCCTTTTTTGTCTTTTATGGTGGAATGTTCTGAATTGGTCTTTTTTGTGTGAATACATCCTTCATTGTGCTGAATGTGGAACAGTATGTTCTCGATCAGTTTTTTCAAGTCGATGCAACTGTATGCATACATGCCATGACCTTTAAAAGTCATTTGTATCTATTTTGCGTGTTTGTATAGCAGAATTCTAACGGGCAAAGTGCCAAAACTCTAGCAGAGCTGAACACAGAAGGGGTCTGCCTTTGGTTTAGTAATATTGGTCTACAGAAATGTCTCCCCTTCATTAGAGGTAAAGTACAGTTAGCACATTTGTTTTTGTCATTTTTCAACCCTTTTTAATTTTTACAAAACATTTAAAGAGACAAAGGCGCAGACCACACACCAATAACCGTTCCGGTTATGTGTTATTCATCTGCACTCATAAGTTATTGCTATTTCCATGGCGTCCTCTTTCAAAGACATGAAAACAACATTTAACAGCTAATATAGCCCCATAGAGACCTTTACCATTTCTGTCTAATGATTTGCAGAAGTTATTTGTACAGTATTCAAACCAATAAAGAGCTATTTTAGAGATCCATGAATGTTCTTTCTCAGAAGAAAAAGTTTAGATAGATGTTAATTGTAATACTGTGGCTTTGGTTGGTTCAAACCCTACAGAGGCGGAACTCAGTGGATCTCAAATTGCCTCCATTGACCTCGACACCCTTGAAATCCTTCAACTGTCCAGCCTGGAGGAAAGAGAGAGATTGCTTTCTGCCATCTACAATGAGCTACACCCACCAAACTCCACCACACAGAGACTCGACGCCCTCCTGGGTATCATACACAACCATTATTGTTTGAATTCAAATCAAAGTACATATAAAAACTGTGTGTGTTAAACTGTAATGTAACTTGAATCAGGTTGCCTGACCTGCTTCGATTTCTTTGTGTCTTTACAGAAAGGTTTGGACCACACAATGTTGAGAAGTTCACAGCTGCTTTGGTGTCTATAACCAAGTCAACATCCTCTCCTCACCTTAACAGCATCAACATGAACAGATGCTCATTAAAACTTAGGTAGTCTTTTTAGACGAAGTTTTTGATTCCATAATCCTGCTTCATTACCATAGCAGTAGTGACCTTCTTACACTGTTACATTATTCAAAATGTTTTTATGTTTTTTATCTTATAGACAAAATGAACAGAGCGCTAAACTTCAAAAGAACTCGCATCTTGTGGAAATTACAATCAATGGTATCATTGTGTACAGTACATTATATACAATTTACTTTTAAGGTTTTGAAAAATATTAATGCTATTATTATTATTTTGATTTAGCATCAGAACGAGTCGTTCATCTGCGGACACCCAAAGAGACTAGTGTGGGTAGAGTGATGGAGTCTTGTCTGAGGATGCTTGGAATTAATGAGGACAAAGATCATTTTAACCTAAAGAGTAAAGAAGGTCTCACATAAAAAATTATACTGTATATATATTGTACATACAAATGCAAATATGTTTTGTAGACAAATTAGAAGTTTCAAAAAGTGTTTTTTATTTATATATTATGATTTCTCGAAACGATGCAGTTTAGACTGTTACAGTAACTGGAATATTTTTATCAAGATCTATCCATTAAGTATATGATAATATAATATGGTATATATAATATACCAATATTTTTAGGAGATATTTGACCATTAATTTGTGCCAAAATACTTTAAAAAAAGCTTTAAATGAGTAATACCAATCAATCAAACCAAACCAACATACGGCCAATTTATTGTATTGTTTTTAGGGTTTTAACTTTTGTCATCGTTGGAAAAGAACAGGCATTTAATCTTACGTTCAGGGAGAATCATATATGGCTTGTGGCTTCTAAGTGCTATGGAATTTACACAGTGCATTTACTTTTACATACCGTCTGTATTTTTCCACGTGGTTCAGATGAGTTCTCCCCAGAGCAGCAGATTGGAGATTTGCCTGGTTCAGAGACCAGACTAATCGAGCTTCACTTGTGTAGAAAGGTACAATAGACAGAATCACATTGTAGAGCATGTTCTAGATTAGAATGTAGAGTGGGACTACAAGGGCAAACATCACATCTTGGTTAATTCAACTTTTGCCTGTCAAAACTTGTAGGAAGCACAGAAAGATCCAGATTCTGCAGATGCCGTTATTTGTTCTGGTTTTCAGAACAAAAATCTAAACAATGCAGGAAAGATTCTAGATCTAAACCAACAAGTGGCCTCACTTCAAAACGTCATATTACAGGTAAATTTTCCTTTTGTCCAGTTTGGACAGTTCGGATTATAGTCCGATGGAAGCCAATCGGATTGATTCAAGAAAATATCAGTCACTATTTAATTCACATGACTTGACCTGATGTTTTTATAGAGCTGTTTGTTTGATAACCAGGTTCAGGAGATTTACCATGGCCTGGTGGCGTTCTGTTCAGAGCTGAAGAAGATGGAGGGAGAGATGGAGACAGAACAACGGGACAGCTTGGAACTGAAGAATCGTCTCAGTCAAGCCCAGAACAATCTGCAGAGTAAAAGAAAGAGCCTTCAAATACTCAGAGAGAATCTGATCACTGCACCTTTGGAAAAGAAAAAGTATGTCACCAATAACCTATCAGTTATAATGCGTTTGCAAATGCAATGATGATGTGATTATAAACAGTGAACATATTAACGCACATAATGTATTAACATACATACAGCTAAACTCCAAGTGCCCAATTGCCAAATAACATATAAGTAAGTTTAACATAGGCTTTGAATGTTCTATTTAGCCCATGACTGACTTAGCTCCCTTCACTATCAAATGCTAACATTATCCTCCTATATATACGTTAAATGAACGACAATTCAGACTGTTGATAAATATTACTTACATCAGCAGCTTTGTCTCATTCAGTCAGTCTCGATTCCTCTTAAAGAACATCTTTGAAGCTAATCCTGCTTGTACTGTCCCAGGTTGATAAAGCACTCCGGCTTGAAGTGATTCGCCCAAACAAGCAGGTTTTTACTTATGGTTTCTGGTGGAATTCCACTACAAATAAAATACATCCAGTCCTGTCTCTTCCGAGGTTAGGACATTTCATGATGCATGTTGTCCACGAACTTAAGCCATGGCGTCACATATACACCACTGTCACTTATAAAAACAACAATGGTGACAGCGCCGTGGGTGCAATTGTGTAGATTAAGGGGCGGTAATATTATAATAAGATCCTGCTTTTACGTCACAACAGGAGATAAATTTTAATAGCTTGATTTCTCACATGATTACAGGGAAAGGCTCATCAAAACAAACTTACTGGGATCTTGTTTTTCACATTTTCTGGGATGCTAGATTGACCGGGGACCCGATTATAGCGCTTAAAAACAGAAAAAATCCACCCAAACGGCTCTTGAATAGAACATACCAATCCTACGGATAAAACTGAATGAGTGGCAGTTAGGCAGTAATATGGGATTATCACATGGGAATTGCAGTGGGAAAGATTAATCCATTTGTCTTTTTGGATAATGATCCATTGCATCTTCTAAAAGGGAGGAAGGAAGAGCGGATGATGAGCAAGAGCTGGTTTTTTGATGCCTTGAGCGCAATTTTCTCATTGTGGAGAGTCTGCATCCTGTGATTTTTGATGCTCTGTTAAGTGTTTACAGTTCATTTAGTTAATTTTTCTTTGGCGTCAGTGCTTTGGGTTGCTTTGGCGAATCCAAAGATCTCGTAGTTTAGGTTCTGAGTAAGTTGTTGTATGATCTTCATCTTTCCAGGAATGTTGTGTATCTGTAATATGATTGGATTTATCATGACAATGTTAGACTTTCGGGTAGTTCTCTAACATATTGCATCTTTGTGGTTCCGATAATGTTTTACTAAAGCAATGCTCGAAATACAAAACATACACGTGTTGATTAAAAGTTCACATTATACCTCTGTTTGTGACATTGAAAGAGAATGACTTATAAGAATCCATAAATCCCACGGTATAATCTGCTTAGACTCAATTTCTTTTAAGCACCAAATGTGTAAAATGTCTTAATGTGAAAACAGTAAACTGTGTGAAACGGGAATCTGTACCTGTTTAATTTATGAGGTGTACAAATAAAGCCAGAGTGTTTGAAGGAAAAGCCGGCGTGGGTCTCGCCCAGTAGTTTCCTGCTTTTTCTCAACCTTACGGCCTTTGATTTATTCTGACATCTTTTCGTGCTGGATAGATTGAAAGCAGGAATGGATACGAGTGTGTGAACATACCGTCATGAATCAATATGTCCAGGCTCTCATGAATTACCTGATAAGGCACTTTACTTGAAGTGCTTATTGTTTGTGTTTCATGTCTTTCATAAGCTTGGCTATTTCCCCGGCAAAAACACAAACAAATCTTTCAAGTCTCTGTGTTTTTGGATGACATTAATCTGAGATATTTGAGAAAATGAAAGGGAAGAAATGTGTTTAAACCTTTCCAAGAATGAAACTAGACCAAATCTTTGACAGGCAGTGACAGAACATTGGAAAATGTTTCCAGATCAGCCTTCTTGTCCAGGACTAAGCCTACAGTAAAGGGACAACCAAATAAAAAATTCACCCTCATTTTGTTCCAAACTCTTTTCTCTTTGGAACATAAAAGAAAATAGTTTGAGTCTCAGTGGTTTTGTGTCCATACAATGGAATTCAATGGGGACCAGTGTTATTTGGTTAACAACGTTCTTCAAAATATCTCGTTCTTCATTCTGCAGAATTCAGAAAGTCATTCCGATTTGGAATGACATAAGGTGCGTATTTTTTTTTTTATGCTTGATTTATCCCTTTAACCTACTCCTCAGGCGAGCAGAAGTCCGGCTACTGGAGAAGATGAGACTGAACTGTCAGGTGTTTAAAGAAGAGATAACTCTGGTCCATCTTAACCATCAAGTGGCTCACCTGCGTGGAGCTCTAGACAAGATCCAGTCCGAGGTGAGATCAATGTACGTTCCTTGAGCTTCCCAGAGTGTCCTGCCGCAGTATAAAATGATATAATGTTGACATGTTAATGCAGGCCAGCGGTTATTTTTTGACCACATTTGAATGAGGCTGAACATATGGTACTAATGTGAGCATGACAGTCTTGGCTTTTCAAATATGCAATATGTAAGTACATATGAGAGGGAAAAAATACATTTCATCCACGTGAAGCATGAACATTTTTTATGCTTGGTTAAAGATATTCAAGCCTTATGAAAATTTAACTTGTCTTCCTGGCAACCACAACAGTGAGCCATCTGCCACTACGCCGCTCAAAAGCTAGGAAATGCTAGTTTGGGATCGAGTGCAAATTTATCTACGGTGTGGTCGTGCCGTCGATTCTTTTTCACCTCCGTCCAGCTTTAAAGTGTCTCTTTCATCTCATGGGTAGAGACCTAACGAGGTGCCATGAAAGGACACATGCCGACTGGAGCTTTGGAAGAAAAGAGCGTGTCACGTTGCCGCCCTCAGGCCACAGTCTTTAGGTGCTGTGTTGGTGGGAACGGAGCAGTGGCGCTAATGTTTATCATATGACCTAATCAGGGGGAAGGCGCAGGTCAGGACACGGAGCAGTCTGGGAACTAATACGAGCTCGGGCCTAATAAGGAGCAGGCTGCCATTTATCCTCCCGACATTACCTGACAATAAGAAAATATTTCATGATGGGACGTAATCTTCTTGATCCGCCACTGCGGAAATAGAGCACATGTTGTTTAGGAGTGAGATCTCAATTTAGGGAACTCAAGGGGAAACCCCTCTAAATAATAATATGATACAACCCCCACCCTCTCGAAACCATTCATAACGTATTTTTTTCATTTCAATTTAAATATGCCTCATTCCCCTTCGGGCCAGAGATCGTGGTTGTAGTTCCAGATTAGGTTTCACGATTCTCATGGGAAAGGTGGTGGAGATATTGCAATTGCTGCCAAGCACGAGAGCTCTGGGTAGTTGGGTTAACTTTGATTCTGTTTTCCTCCTGTTGTCTCGGCGGTCAATGTGCTGAGCTTTAATGCCGGCTTAAAGGCCAAATGGCTAATAGTTGTGGCTCTGTCTGGGATTTATTGTCCATCTTGAGGTTGCCGTTTTACTGCGTCTGTGTGACGCTTAACTGCAGGGTCCTGAGAATACAGAACTGTATTTTATTTTATGCCATCAATAACAGCCACACTTTAATGACAGAGTCCGGAAACCTTTTTCATGCAAGACACAATCTAACAATCCAGAGCTTGGCATGGTTTCCTCTCTTATCTCATACAGTATGAGTGAGGGGATATCTGAAGGTGCGCCCAAGAAAGGCTCAACCGATTGTTCTTCGTGTAGCTCCTCCCAACCCTCTGCGGTTTAAAGGATCATTTATCAAGATAAATTCTTTTCATTTTCATTTGTCATCTTGTTCTCCATTATCCTTTCCACGTTATTGCCATTATCAACTTTTTTGCAAATCCATCACCTCGCTTAATGTGAGGAATTTGACGTTTGAAACACATGCTAGTTGACTCAAAATGGGTCTCTAACAGGTAGATAAACAGTTGGAACAATTTTTAGGCCTGAGTTTTGCATCCTGCCCAAGGGATTTGGAAGGTGGGGTGATAAGGGCTCAGGGTGGTTTCCTGCGTGAGCGAGCCGTCTGGTCCCCGTGTCTGGGTAGAGGCGCAGTAGCTGTGGCCGGAGGGCTTTCACACGCCAAGAACGTCAAGCTCTCACCCATGTTTTCTGCTGTGGACTTGGAGAAATCCGATCGCTTTGCATCTATCCCACTTCCTGTGTTCAGTCTTTGTCTCAGTTTTTGGTTTGGGGGTGTGTGGATTATGTGATCTTATAAATTGACGTGTGATGAACTTGTTAGATAAAGTTTGACGCTTGTCATTTATTCTGCATTTATTCTGGGTTCGGTTGACCCAGATACATATGTCAGCTAGTTAATGAATATTTCATATACATAGTTGAACTATAAAGTGCTATTGTATGTTCTGCAAATTTATTTGCATACTCTAAGACAACCAAGTTGTAAATCGTGGGCAAAAGTTTGGGAAGATTTTGTTTTTGCTATTCATTCAAATGTTCAATTAATATCGTATCAAGAACTTTGTATACATGTTTATTACTTGTGATTGAGAAGTGAACGGAAGCTTAGCTTTACGAAGCATTTAAGGAGGCTTGGAAAAAATACACAAAATGTGCAAATCTGTCTAGGACACAAGAGGATCAACAAATATGAACTAGTGCTGTCCATCGATTAAGAAAAATAATCAGATAAATCACACATTTTTCTGTGATTCATTTCTATTAATGGCACATACAACATTCATGTTTTTAAATATATTCTCATTTTAAATTTCTATATTAATTAAATGTTCTTTCTTTAAATTGAACAAATAGCCATTCAACAGTATAAATGAGAGCTTTTTTTCTAACAGGTAGGAAATATACAGAAATTTAATGAAATTCTTAGACACTTTGCAGTCTTCAATGCTAAGTTCTAAATTTAATACAGAAGAATTATCTTTAAAGCTACAAAAACACATTGACATAGTCTTTTCTTTTGTTCTTTGATTAACATTAATAACAGGAGTCATAGCAGCAGGTTAAAGAATGCGACCCCTTGTTGTCATTTATTTACACATGTATGGACACATGCACGATTAACCCACAAACAGTTTTAAAACACACAACTTCTGATCTGTTGACACATCCAAGACTTTTAGTTCCAGTAATGTTTACTTGTAAGATATATTTCCTGAAAAAGGAATACATTAGTAATGACGTCTGCATGTTTTAAAAAACTCAACATGCTGTGGATATCGTCCGAGTCTTTCAGGTTGAAGAAAGCTGACTCATGAAATAACGCAGCTCATTTTCTTTACAGTGGTCAGATCACAGGAGACTCAACTATGACACCTCGCACTTTCCAGGATTCTCTGGCTCTCCGGTTAAGCCGCTATAAAACAAGAGCGAGGCCCGCGAGCTAGTCACTGCTTTTGAGACTGTTTTTTGTGTGCAGGAGAGAGCGGAGCAGAAGAGCATATCTCTGACTCAGCTGGTCCCATTGGAGTCTCCTGTCATGCTTGTGGCCACCCAGATGAAGGAAAATCCAGACGGTCATTATGGATTCACTGCACGCAGAGGGGAGGACCGGGGTCTTACGGTGGTACATACTGAGGATACTCAGCTTTGTTTGAATGACAGGTAAATATCACCGTCCACAATGTGATGGTTAACAAATCTTTGTATATTTTATGAAAATTGTAAGCATTATTTTTAGCTTGGGTTGGCGGGTTCAGGTGAACTTTTCAACCAACGAGAACCTGCGTGCCATGGTCCTGAAAAACAATTAAAATGTGAAAGAATGTGAGAATGAAAGAGGTCAGTTCAGTGCAATAGATGTTTTGATGAATTAAGCCTGTAATTGGCCCCTCGTAAAACAAGCCAAGAGACGTCCTGAAGTTTCCAGCCTTTAAGAGCAGAGGATCACAGAGGTTCCATCAGCACTGGTGTTTTTTCCCCTGTTGCTATGGAAATTTGTAAAAGGCAGAGGGAATAACAGGAAAACACTGAAACGTTAAACTTGGATGGCTAAGCATAAAGAGAGGAAAAGATAAAAAAATAAAAAAACAAGAATATAAGGATTTGCAGTTGAAGCATTCCATTTGTGAGCTTATCATCATGATAACCATACATACACATAAACATGCAAGAGATAACATTTTTGTGGTAAACACCAACCAGAGAGAAAAATAAAAAAAAAAGATTCGCATGCACCCACTGGAAAGGGACTTGCTTTATGTATTGGTAATTGCCAAACTTTTGTGAATCAGAGTAAAAAGTCTGTGAATTAATATAAAGGCCAAAAGTAACTTTCTTATTTCCAGAATAACTGTCTAAAAATAACTAATGACTTTAAATAAAAGCTGTTTTCAGTTTTCATGTGATCCATTAAGGTTTCAGGTTCTATGCCAGTGCTTGGCACTGTTAATTGCTGGCAGGTAGGTAAAGTGGCGCCTTTTTGGCCTAAGATATTAAAAATCTATTAATCAATTGAATATCTCATGTAGCAACACGCCCTTGATAGAGAAATGTAAGCTTTATTTTTTAAGAACTATATTTTATTTATTTTATAACTCTGAAAGGAGAGAAACAGTTATAAGCTATTTGGAACACACTTGGCGAAAAAAGTAATAAAAAACAACATTTCTTTCTGTTTATCTGGGACTCTTCCCCTTCCTTAAGTGCCCTTCGAGGGTGCAAATGCACCATTTGGAATTCGCCTATGTCATTTTCACATTGCAAAACCTATAATCCTCAAACTGTAGAGAACATTCATCTGCGTAATGCATTAAGCATATGTAAGATTATTCATTTATCAGTTGGACAGGCAATATATTGAGTAGTCTAAATATGAGGTGGTGGATCTCTGTTCCAGGCTGGTGGAAGTCAATGGAGTGAGTGTCCTGGGGAGTAGCGAGGAGGAGCTAGAGATCCTGCTGAAGACGCCCCTCGTACAGATTATTATTCTGCGCCAATTTACCCAAGAGACTCCTCAGGAAAAGCCTTCTGACCCCAGACAGACTTGAGCACTGAGTGATGACCAGGACCTTTATACAATTGCTGCGCAAACATCATGTAATGCTACCCAACTAAACACTATTGCTTTTTAAACAACAACATACAAATTCTTTTGTCTTTTTTATTAAAGGTGATATTTTTCTATAATTTAATAAATATAACGAAATGTCAAAAATAATAATAATTATTAACAATCAAATATTATTACAAATAAATCATCATGTTTACAAACAACTAATAAAGACTAATAAAACAAAAAATGCCCATCACAGCATATGTGGTGGATGGGGGGATGCGTTATAAATGGTAAATTATAGTAAATGTCTGTTTGACAATATGACTTGGTTAGGATTCTTTAAAAAGCAGATTTGATTATTTATTAAATATATCGATTTTAATTTTTTTATGAGAAAAGAGGTTTTTACATGTATATGTTCTGTGTGTTCTGCATTGCAACCTCTGGGTCATTTCAGTGCAGTTTTATTTGTGTTGGGTGGGTATGACTTTGGTTGATATTAATGTAAAATCCATCGTTCCAATTATTGGGTGGGTCAGTCAAAAACTGCTCATAAAACTGGGGAAAAAAGGCATTTTGCATATTAAATGCCATTCAACTATGAAGGTCAAAGTAGCTAAATAAATCAGCGTCACGATATTCACTTTGTGTGTGTTTTGAAGAAGCAGTTTTGTTTAATAGAAGATGTTAAAACTTCCTGTAAGACTTTAACTAGAATATAGATTTCCGAGCTTTTCAAAACATTTGTTTCCATGACTGGATGTCGTATCGAGCATTGATTCGGTAAGATTGTGAAGTGATGTGAAACTGAGAAGCAAATACCTCCTTTGACAATTCAATGATATTATTCAACGACCAGCTTTCATTCAGTTCAGTTATATTATGTTAAATGTTGAATCACTTACATTTTTTAAACTTTGTGAAACTGTACTGTAAATTACTGTAGACATGTAGAAGTTATTTGTTATTTCACAATAATCTGCCCAACTTTTTTTTTTAAGAGTATTCTCGCACTAGCTAAAGTCACGCCTGATATTTAGTTACCTATATTTGTTTTTCCTCAAAGCTCTGTTGTGAAAAAGAAGAAAATCGTTTTACATTCTGGAATCAAGGTATAGATGTTTTTGGTTCTATACACTATACTTTTATTTTCTATAAGCATTTAGATTTTAAGCAAAATGTAACATTAGAGTAGAACCACACACACACAAATTGTGACAGATGTGTGTGCTCAGTCTAGCCCCACATGTCTCTATGGACCCGTGTATCCGGTCTTGTGGTTGAACCTTGTGGGTTTCATTGTAAGCCTATTAATAAGAGACTGGGCACTCTAGCTGGCATGTGGGACCCTCGAAATGAGGAAGGTGACCCGACCCCTGACCCTTCAACCTTTGTGGTGGAATTATGTGGTCATGTGAATCTAACTGAGGGAGTTTAAGAAAATCTGGAGGAAAAGAATCTTGCTGTTAATGACTTTGTGGATGTGAATGACTGTATGTGTGAATTCAACTCCTTGGCGTACAGGTTGTTCTTTAAGTTCATTGATTTTAGACATCTGAAATGTACAATGCATGAACATTCATCTAAAGTAAAACCTATAAACGAATCAAAACCATCACATCTGTTATTCACAGAAAATGTATTCCTTCAGTCTACTATTCCACAGGAAGTATAAAACAATAAACAGGAAGTGTCTATCCAATCCTTATCCGATAAAGAAGAAAACAAGATTTCGCTGCACGAACTGTTCACGCAAGGGAGGGCCAACCAAACACATTTTCATAAACAGTGCTGCTGGCAAGAAAAGAAAAACGTTGTGGGATTCCAGCAGCCTACGCCCTTCCCCACCCATTCTAGTCTTGACATGTCTCTTAAAAAGAGTTTCTGTTCAAAATAATAACAAATTTGCAGAGATCATACATGGAATCAACAATGTAAACACAACATATATAATTAAAATAGAGGGATTAATGGCTGTTCAATACGTCAAGCCGTTGCACTGAATGTGGGTAAAGTCAATGCAGTTCACTCAGCACTTGAGGCCAAAACAGGGTTTTGATTCCTGTGGTTGGTGTTGTCTTTGATATCTCAGATAAAATGTCAAGACTGATAACTTTTCTAAAGCAAAAAATAGAGCCAGGGGCTGAGGCTCACTATATTGCTAGGAATGAGTCTGTAACACTGAATGTGACAGATGACAGTAGTTTCATTCTTTGTTTTTTGTGAAAATAAAAAATAATCATATATTGAGCAAGTACGTAAAGAATTTGTGTTTAACTCTGTTTCTATAATAATGTTTTAGAATTTGGTTGTTGTGGAAAATGCCAGTTTTACAAAATTTGTCCAACCACATAAAGATAAGGAGGTAATGTGCAATTTTATATTTCAGACAGAGGTGGCAGTAAAGAGACAAAAGTTATGGATTTCACGCCTCATTCGGTCATAATAAATGAAAAATTTGTTGTCTAAAATTAAAATACATCCTTAAACTGTCCTTAACGTCCTTAAACTGTTGTCAGAATTAGTTAGACATAAACTCCCTGCACTTGTAATGTAAATTACCATACAAAATCAGATTAGTGATGATGTTTACTGCTATTAAAACCATATTTTCATAATTCTCCATTCTGGCATGTGTTTAAATAAGAACATTGATAAACACGGGAAACATACTTCCACTAATTGTTTTATGTAACGTTTTCCTAACAATATCACTAGCACACATTATCCTATAATTAGGCCGTTAAAACCTGCAATGTTACCAAACCTGTCCTCTGTGTATATATGTAAGGACGTGGGATGGCACCACATGAATATTCTCAACATCACAACAAACAATAGTCGTCGAAAGCACATAGCTGCGATTGTTTATGAACGGATGACACATTTCTTGAGGGATCGGCTTCACCCCAGGCCAAAAACCTCCATGTATGCATTGCGTTAAGATCTGAAGCCAGTAAAAATACTTTGGCCTCTTTTGGGAAAAAAGAAGACGTTTCTCTTTAATTGTCTGGGGGGGCGGCTCAGCGTTTTTTTAGGGGGTTGTTGAAATAGAGTGAGGGTGGCTGTGGTTTTTTAGGGTTTTCTGGCAGGCTGTGCTTCAACTTAACACCCAGTGCAATATGTTCAGTGGACAGCAATGTATACCGCATTCAAAACCTATATGTCTTACAGAGCTGTTGACGTATCATTTAACATAGACACGTGTGCCATTATAACATACTGTATTTGATGTGTATGTGATACTGCAGTGTATTTCGGAGGCGTACTGAATAAAACAAATGTGGGTCTGCAAGCAATTCAAGTTAAAGTTGCATTTTCTAGTTTTTAAACCGATATTCATATGGATGTCAAATAGAGTGTTTGTATTCATATGAAGAGCTTATTTACAAAAACAGATATCTCAAACATTCAAAAACGGATAACTATCGTATTTTTTATAATGTTTTTATGATTTTTTGTGTGTGTTTTATTGTGCTAGTTAACTGTTTTTTTTCATATTAATACTTAATCAAAACAGCTTAAATAAAGTGAAATGTATATTAATTGAAAGGTACAATAAAAACATTTAACTAGCACAATAAAATACACAAAAAATCATAAAAACATTATAAAAAATGCGATAGTTATCTGTTTTTGAATGTTTGAAATATCTGTTTTTGCAAATATAACCCAACTCATATTATAACTCATATAACAACATTCATATTAATTCGTATAACAACATTTAATATTGCTAAATATTTGTGGGTTAATTTATCTTGAAATTTTTGTGTGTTTACCAGGCAACTTTATTGACCGTGCGGTGGTCAAAACCTCTTTTTATTTTTGAGTAGGTTTTTATTGTTTTTAGGAAACAGTGAAATACAGACAAACATGCAAGTAAATTTACTATTTTTTCAAAGTAAATTTACTTATTTTTTTGTTGCAAGATTATCACACATTAAAAAACTGAATTAACAATTAGGTAAATACATACAAAAATCAAGTAAATCCAGCTCCAGTAGTTTTCCAGTGTATGTGCTCCACTAGTCTCTGAAGTTTGACTTTAAATTGCAAAAGAAATAGTAATAATACATACTCTGTCCTTTCATTGCCATCTAAATGAGTCATTCAAGTCAGGCGCATGTAGTTTACTGCCAAGTTCCCTAATGATCCGCAATGACAATCTTGTCTAATTTATTGCAAATACTGCATGACAGGCTCTCAACAGTACTATTGATTCATCATGTGCACATCTGAACATCACGACTGAATCAGTTATTAACAACATATGCATATTTAGCATACTCTTTGAATCAGTAAGATATTGTTGTATGCTTTGGCACTGCGTCGTTGGCTGACCCTAAATCATACAGCAACACCCCTGGGCATCTGTTCTGTTTTAATTCTGTAGATAGGACCAACTCCACGGCCCTCCAGATAAGCTAAAGCTCCATCTCTCTCACTTCCAGGTTCATCTCTGGCCCGTCTGCCTCCCAGCTCCTGCCCATCCGACATTTAAGAGCTCCTGGCATTGTTTGAAGTCGGTGTAGGCATAAGCTCTGGTTTCCTGCTTCAAATCCCTGTGCAGGCCCAATAAAAGCTCTGGATGTTGAAAACGTACCACAGAAAATTGCATTGGCATTTGCTGGCTATTATGAAGAAATGTCTACCACCCGGTGACCTTCCCTTTGTAGGGTTTTTCTGGTGAGCATTCAGAATATCAGGTCACAGCATCGCAGGTCAGATTCTTTAGGAACCTGGAGGCGGAGCTATGTGCAGGTGAAATGTACCACTCCAACAAAACCTAAATTCATAGACCCTAACGGTCTGAATATGATGTTCGTCTTATGGTCCATGCTCCTTCATTTCTAGAAATACACTAGTGGCCAATCCACTTCTCTTTATTTACACTAGATACACGCTTGTTCGATGAATAACATTTTTTCCATTTGAAAGTTGTTTTTTCGATAAAGGCTAAATTAAATGTCTTGGATTAACAGAACAGTGCTGAAGGTAACTGTCTTTGACGTCTGCGTTGACTGATTTGAACTGCATACTTGGTAAGGCAGGGAGTATGCTTATTGTCAAGGGTCAGAGCCAAAGTTTTTCTGTTAGCGAGGGAGTTTTCGGCACGTAAATCTGGCCTCTCTGGGGTTGTCTGGCTGGCAGGAGCGCAGATCCTCCCCGAGGGCTGCATATGCTCTTTAAACTTGTAGAGACTGGCCATAGGGCCCAGATCAACCCGAGCCAACGGTGTGCGTGTGGTCAGGGTGGTAGTTTATAATGAACATAAATCTGGAAATGGATGTGCCACGGGCTGTGTTCAGAAGCTTTTAAAGCCAGGGTAGATGGTGTAGGCAATGAGGAAAGTGGGACAGTGTGTGATTTTTGCACCTGGGATTAATATCCAACTAGTTCTGACAGGAATAACTTTTTAAGAACCGCAGGGAGGGTGGTGTCATCAGGCTAGTTATGTCAGTTGTAAAATACTTTCGAGTCACCCAGCGGTGAAACGTTCAATACGTTCTCAACTGACTGAACCATCCTTTAAATGTATTTTCACAACAGTCTTCCTAAATTAACCAAAATATCAATTAATATTGTATGCGCCCTCATGAGGTTATAACCCATATTTTGCCACACACAAGCTCACATATTAAGTATTTTTGTGTGGCTTTATAAAGCATTTATAAATGTGTTCATTAATAATTAAGAAGTCATTTACAAATGCATTATGAAGAAGTTATAATTGCATGATCAAAAAGAGGGATTCTAACAAAATACCTTTTTTATACTCGCATGCTATAAACGGTTAATAACTGTATTTATTCATTATTTATTTGATTCGGAAGCAGATTCATCATTATCTTGATGTTGTTTGCAATATAAGCTGAACACTATAGGATGTTATGTTGTTTTTCTTATACCGGCTCACTATTTGGCAGGTATTTCGTTAGAATCCCCCTTTTGCAGCTGCTTTATAATGTATTTGTAAATCGCTTGTTAAGCATTATTTAACAGATTTATAAATGCTTCGTAAAGGGTACCTTAATGTAAAGTGTTAACAATATTTTTGTAAGATGTCTTTAGTAAATTTGCTAAATCTTTTGCAGACTTTGATTATGAATTATTGTTAAATGAGAAGTTTTTGTAAAGATTCTTAGAAATTATTTTTTTTTGGAAAGAAATCGGGACAGTAGGGTATCTGTTTGGACGTATGCTGACACATAATTTCAATTAGTGATGAAACCGTTTAAATTGATGGATCACATGATGATAGGAAAGGAAAGACACACACACACACACAATTAGGGCCAAAGGTTTCATGAAAGGGGGCTGGGTGATATAAGTAAGGGAAATCCTTAAAGGCTTCCGGTTTCATTTCCCATGCATTTAAAAAGAAGTCTTCTCATTTCAAACTGCTAGATCTCCCACTACATAAAGCCAGCAGATATTTGAGAAAGTCCCTTAGGATGTTTATGCCTTGACCTCACGTGATTATCGGCTGCCCTGTGATTTCTCTGCTGACTTCCATCATTTACAGGAGTCTGAGTTATAATAGCCTATGAAGTTTGACAGAACGCTTGCTGCCATCTTCCTGTCAAAAAAGGTACTGAATCGATGTTAATGTATACATTTTGTATTACCCGACCTAGGGGAAGGATTTTCATGAAATTGCTAAAGATTGTGTTTTGTGATGAGTTTGTGAGTTAAAAGAGTTTTTTTGTGGAAATGAAGATCAAAGTCTTTTCGAGTCTCTGGTGAATTTTGGCTGCTGGGTTTTCTTACATAATAAAACATTCTTCCCACACTCTAAACAAGAAGTTCATTTATAAGGCTTTGTACAATTACTGGCAGCAGTGGAAGAGAGGAAGAGATAGGTTAGGGAAAATAAGAGAGAGAGAGAGAGAGAGAGAGAGAGAGAGAGAGAGAGAGAGAGAGAGGGGGGAAGGCTGGGGTTTGTAGCAACCAGGCAGAATGAAGTAAAGAGTGCAGAGTGAACTTGGAAGAAAGTTTATTCTGATGAGACATAAAATGGCTATTCTTGACCATTCCTGCACACTTCAGATCATCACCTGTTTATCAAAAATTGTCATTGTCATCTCTAGAAGACATATAATGCACATTACTGAACATTACTGCATGTGTATTTGAGTCCATATTTTGAATATTTTAATCTCTTCCCACCTGTCGGTCCGGATATAGTGCATATTTATGTCTTGAATATCTTCAGTTAGTTATGTTTTCAGTTTTTTTATATATTCTTCCGCATGCCTTCTGGAACTAGAGCTTTAAAGGTGTAAGGGTTTTCTAAGCATCTAAAAAAATAGACAGACTTTAGTGGAGTGGAGTCTCAATTCAGAGAACTCAGCAATCAAATATAGGCTATAAACAAAATGTACAAATCAAAAAGTAATGTTTTGTTCTACTTTATTTAAAATATAAGTTAAATTATGAATTAAAAGCTAATTATTTAAATTTGAGTAATTCATCATTTGTGGGGACATTGTAACCCCACACATGAAATCATTGCTAAAATGTGCACTTTATAGGAGAATAAAATACACTTCTATTATTTATTTAGCCTACTGTAGGTTTCTTGATAACTAATTATTTATATGATAACATAAAGATTAAACAAAGTAAGTTCTTTGGGGAGTGTGTTATCCCAGTTTAATGCTTAGAGCATATTGTAATGCAAAGTTCAAAGCATTTTTTATTTGACCCATAATCACATTCTCATGTTTGCCACCAGAGGGCAGTGCCAAACTAAATAATCCCTATACGTGCTGCATGGACATTCCATTCCATTTTCTACTGCTTATCCGAACTACCTCGGGTCATGGGGAGCCTACACCTATCTCAGGAGTCATCGGGCATCAAGGCAGGATACACCCTGGATGGAGTGCCAACCCATCGCAGGGCACACACACTACGGACAATTTTTTCCAGAGATGCCAATCAACCTACCATGCATGTCTTTGGACCAGGGGAGGAAACCGGAGTACCCGGAGGAAACCCCCGAGGCACGGGGAGAACATGCAAACTCCACACACACAAATCGGAAGCGGGAATCGAACCCCTAACCCTGGAGGTGTTAACAACTAACAACTAAGCCACCGTGCCCCCCACTGCATGGACATATCCTAAAAATATAATCATCGAAGTGTAATTTCGTATATGTTTTTATCCAGAAATGGTAAGGTCAATTTTTCTCGTCTATAAAATTTCATATATCTTTTGTTTTGGTTTTCTTAACAATTTGGGTAAATTATTTGCATTTCATTAGATTTCTATTATCAGTTATTTTTAAATAAGCTAATGATTTCTGTTTTTGAACAATAAAGTCTGTTCAAAATCTATGTTTTACAACCAATTTTATTGATGATATTACAGCCTGACAAACAATGTGTTGTTCTTTTTTAAAATGGGCAATCGAAAGATAGCAAGAACCATCACAAGAAGACTGTTCTGGAAGAGAAAGATTGTGTCTGCACATGGCAATCAAACTCTCAGCGTCTGATTCAATGAGACAGGCTCGTAAATAGAAGTTAATCGGTCGGGGACCATGAAAACATCCGTAGCTCCATAGAGGCCTGTAGATTGCGAGGTCCCTGGAGACCACCCCTGGACCATCTGACATAATACTAGATCTTCACAGGGCACAAACTCAGAGACAGGCCGCTGTTCCTGTCAGCAAGTGCGAGAGTGTGAGAAAGAAACGCTGAAATATCATTTAAAGGTTAAGCATGAAAGGATTTTTGGCCTTTTACTTTCATCACACACTTTATCTTTGTATTTTCTGTCGCCGTGGTCAAAGGAATTTGAACAGTTTATGAAGGCTATCTCGGCTGTTTTGTACCGCCCTGGGAAGCCCTGGAGGGGAGATATTAGAGGTTGCTAAAGCCAGGCTGTGATGTGCTCGGCACTGCTGAACTTTACCCGGAGATGGTGGAGCTTTGCCCAGTGTCTTCTCTTCACCCGGAGATGGTGGAGCTTTGCCCAGTGTCTTCTCTTCACCCGGAGATGGTGGAGCTTTGCCAAGTGTCTTCTCTTCACAGTGCCGACATGAAGAGACATGTACCCCCTGAATGGAGAGAGAAATTCACACATGAAAGTCACTCAAGGACGACGCTTGTTAGGGTATATCAGAGCTGCAGCGTGAATGCTGGCAAACAGGGAGGACGAGCAGAATCTGCCAATTTGATGGCGTGGCTTGGAACCAACTTCATCTGCAAAGTGACGTTCCATTTAAGCTGCTTGTCCTTCATAATTTGACTGGATGCGTGCGTCTTCCAACTAGTGCTGGCACCACGATCTATGTTTTATTTTATTTTGCCTTATTTTGTGAACAGCTTCCAGGTTTGCCATGGATGGTACTTGTATGAATTGGAAGATAATGGATACTGATGTGTTGCGTATACGCTGAATGAATCCATAAACTCGCGTTGACTCTTCATCCACATTCTCATTTATCAAAAAAGACCTTTCTGTCACCGCTGACGCATGGCTGAATGGAGAAACGACATGTTTCTCTGTTTGTTGAGTGACTGTATTACTTTCGAGAGCGTTTGTGTTTTGACAGCTTCCTGTCGACCAATTTTCAATCTGACATGGCTCTATTATAGAAATTCGTAAGGGCTTCGCAGAGATAGCGTTTGCACTTTTGCTCCGCTCAATAAAGGCCTGTCATGCTTGGTTGATGGTGATAAAAGAAAGCGACCTACATCACTGTGTCTGTATGTTGTTTGACTACACTTGATTTGAGCAAATGTTCCCATTGGAGACTCTATGAAGATAGTGGGCAGTACATCACAGGTTTGAAAGAATGTTGATGTGATTGGAACCTGGACAAAATGTATTTTCTCATCATTGGCTTTGGCCTTTTTTGTGTGGCAGATGGTTGAATGTTATTTTTTTTAAACACTGATCTTTGAAAATATAGCTTTCCAAATTTTTGCCCATTAGACTAAAATAATTTGGAAATTGCAGCATTTTGGCTTCTTACAGCATTTTAACACATTCCTATCAACACTTATTAAAAGCCATCCAAATATTAACTTTATTTTTAACCCTCTAATCTTCATCCAAATTTGTAATGCATCTAGTGTGATGAATAACACCCGTCCATCATTCAGCGCTTCTAAATCCTTCCCGAAGCCTCATTGAGAAAGGAATGACCTTGATTTTAACTCCTTGCACTTTTGACGTGCCAATATGAATAAAGTCCTTTGCTCTAAACCGGGAATATTTCACTTGTGTAAATTGCACTGTTAAAGGAGCAATGTGGAGATTTAAGCGGCATCTAGTGGTGAGGTTGTGTATTGCAACCTCCCTTTCGAGCACTACAGTGGTGCTCACTGGACAAAGATGCTGTTGTGTTTTCGCTTCTTTGCCAAAGGAGATCAAATATTTACGAAACACGCTCTAAAATACATACTGGACGAGATGGAGCATTAGTAATCAAATTAATATTTTGCATTAAAACATGTTTTCATTTGGTTAATCAGGAAATCGTAACCACAATGATGGATAAGATACAATGATTAATAGAGAGATTCCTAGATATAAATCTTATCTTTTCTTGTCTTTGTTTAGCTCACGTCTTTGAGGAACTATGTTTTGGAACCTGGCCTGTCTAGACTCATTGTCCGTCTGCCCACCGCCTGGAGATGTGAAATATTGATTAGTTCATTCAGCCATATGATCCAATGCTGGCTTCTGCTGTCAGGCTTATTTAAACGCTTACCCGTGAAGGGTCTCCCCTGTGAAGGGCAGTTGAAACCAACAATCAGCAAGGAACCAGAAGGTGAGAGACATGCACATCTCCAAGGCTGAGTACTGGAGGGAGGGGTATAGAGGGACAGAGATTGCTCCATCAGTAAATTTAATCTATAATTTCCTTTTTAAATATGTCTAGCCGAGTTAGAAAATGCGCTTACTGTCAAAATCTATGTTCACTGTGAAAAATCGGTCATTTAAATATTTTTTTTACACCTGCTGTCTTAAACTATGCCTCATACTGAACAAATAATGTTTATGCAAGGATAAGACCACAGAGATCGAATAGCTGCCAAAAATTTGCACCACGACAAATATAAACCCTTTCCCATTGCGATATTGGAATTTAAGAAGACTTTCTAAATTCAGCTCTTGTAAAACAAAGAAACAGCTGACCTGCTTTTGCACAAGCAGGCAGCCCTAAACACGCTTCTCTTTCCTTTCAGATGTCAGCGTGCCCGGATGATGGCCTTTGAGGTACCAGATAAGTGAAAAGGTTATAACTGCAATAGCCAGCATGCTAAGCTGTGTCTCGTTTGTCTGCCCAAAAGGTCATTCGCTTTCCTTCAAAGAAGTCAACAGGTTTTGGTAATAGGTTTACTCTCTTGTGCTGAAACCAACGAATGTGTGTGAAACATTTTCTCTTTTCCAATTTGTATTTTTCTCTCATGCATTTGGAATTCAGGTTGTTCACAGAAGTTTGTGCGCTATATGAATATGACCATACGCGACAACAGACAATTTTGTAATGTTTAACATATTGAATAGTTGTATAATTATGTAAAGTTTATATTGAAATAAATTTTGACAGTTCAGGGACTGAATTTCCCCAATTTATTGCTTCCCAAAGTGAAAGGGGATTCCTGCCCTGCAGTGGAGATCATATTTTTGGATGCTAGCAGGCAAGACGTTTGGACGTATAGTAATCAGCCTGAAAGGAGCTGAAGAGTGTAAATGGATCAGGATCAGAATCCATTATGCTCTAACAGAGCAAGATCAAAATCCTTCTCTCATTATGCTGTTTGGCTCTCCTGTGTCCCAGTTTGAAAGAATTCTCCTGCACCCAGACATTTATTTGCGAGGAGAATATAGGTCACACATTTTAAGTACTTATACATTTTTTATGCGTTCCTGCTTTTATTCAAAGAAGCATCAGCGTTTGCAAATTGTTTTTGCTGCAAAATGACTGCAGTGGTGCGAAATGATAGAGTTTTACAAAGAATACAACTGTTATGCTGTTAAATCGCAGTTTATCATCTCATGAACCTTTAGCTGTGGTGCTCATGAATATATAGGCGTCTAGAGAGGTGCAGTATTTACAGATGTGCGTTTATAGGGGCATATAGGCTACTATTGAAATGTGACCAGATGAGAAACATACAGAATGTGAGGTATATCTGTACATGTCTAAAATAAGTTGTAGAATTAAATGGTTGTGATTAAAATGGTCAGCGTGATTGACTTGCTGTGAATACAAAAAACATCTCTGCTCCTTCAATATCAGACTGTAACCTACCGTATCCAAATTTTAATGAAATCCAGATTGTCACTGATAGAATAGGTTCCTTTCTGTTCCACTGTTTTTCATTTATTTTCTCTGTGGGATGTTCGGAAAGACATCAAAGACTGTCACTGTATCATTTAATTTGTGTCACAGTATGTTTTATGATTTCGATGCTAGGCTGTCTTATAGTTTTTTATACAAACAGTAGGCCTATACAGTCATTTATAATTTTACCAATTTATTTTGTGCCCCTTCCTGGACCGCAAAACCAATCATAAGTATCAAAGGTGTTTTTGCAGCAAAAGCCAACAATACATTGTACAGGTCAAAATTATCAAGTTTTCTTTTAAGCCAAAAGTCATAGGATATTACGTAAAGATTCCATTAAAAAATTTCCTACCGTAAATATATCAAAACTTTATTTCTGTGAGTAGATGCCGCAAAAACACGAACAGAATTGGCCTGGAAACACGCCTAAAAACTTCACTCGCAGCTGCCTGCTCTTTGAGAATTACCCACTCAAGTGTGTTATCTAAGTACAGCTTAGAATTTCCGCTTTGGGGTTCATCTATTATACACAACATCATTACAGTGCTGTTTATTATTGGCTGTAAGCCATTAGAGACCATTAAAACTTACCTGTGTCTTCTTAGCAACGGCCTGCTAGAGCGCCTCTGATGGACAACTTTAAAGCCAATTTTCTCAGTATTGAAATTTTTTGCAACCTTAGATTCCACATTTTCAAATAGCTGTATCTCGGTCATATTTTATCCCATGCATCCATCCGATGGAGTTAATTTTGCTTTGTCGGGATGCTGTTTGAATATGAAAAATATTGCTTGAAGTTCAGCTTTAAGATGCTGAAATTTGCTCGAAATGAAAGGCTGTGCATGTTTTTGATTACATTCACATTTCAGTCTCTGTCATTGATATGTTTCAGGTATATAATTTGCACTTTGACTGGCCTTTCAGATCATTGACAGCGTCTGAGTGTTGAGGTTGTTACTGTACATGCAATTCAGCGCATTTCTGTCCCAGCATTTATACAAAAAATATAATAGTAATGTGTAATACTTCCATATTGAAGCTTGGGGTAGTTCAGCCCTAATGCATTCCTAAAAACTCAAGATTGATTGGGTTTCTTTGACCAGCGTTTAATACCATGAACAGGTGACCTATGAAATGGAGGTTGTCTTAGACCTACACTGTATTACAGTTGTGCCCTTGAGCAAGTCACTCGAACCCAAGTTGATTTGGAATTAGTAAATAATAAATTGTTTAAACAGAAGGTAATAATCAACGTTCTCTATACTATAAGTATGGACAAAACCATATTTGCATAAGGTCGAGACATGCACTGCAACAGTTTAGTGACGGTCTCTTGACCAGGCTATAGCAACCTCGTTGACTTTGCAGAAAATGCACAGCTCATTAAATGCTACAAAAACACAACACAGGCAGTGATATTTATGTCCTAGCTGGGAAACTAAAGCTTTTGTCAGCTTCAGCATGTTTTGGTACGCAGCTTGTTAGGTGATTGTAACCATTATTTATGATGGTTCTAGAAAACCATTGGGCTCTTGAGGAAATTAGTTTCTGATCTTAATGCACTTAATACCATGCAATTACTTCAATTTTAATACAAAATGAATGCAGTTAATACATTTAATACAATATAATTGGTATTACAAAGTTGTAGAATATTATTCTACTATTCTATCAAATTAAGATTTTTGAAGTATGACTTTCTGTAACCTTTGTGTGATAAAAAAAACTATTCAATTTCTTTGCTGCAAGACGTTGAAGGGAAGCAAAGAGATTTGGTTTTTTAGATAATGATGTTTTGCATTTTGTTCTCAGTTCTGCATGACCCAGAATTCAATGAACCCAGTAGCAGAATGTGAAGGGTAAGCAAAATGTCTGTTTGGACATTTTTAATGAACAAGAATAGGGATGCATAATGTTTGTCTATTTAAAGGGCATCAAACATGGGCATGATCCTTGGTCAAACTCCGATTCTCATCCTGAAGTTAACTCAAAAAGATATCAGTATCCGGTACTGGTAGGCATGGCAGCATTGTGATTGGTTAACTAACATTAGCATAGTCTTGTTAGAAACAATTTAATACGTGTTTATAAGATTTAATGTTTGTTGAACACTATTCTGTCAATCAGACCAAAATATATCATCAACAAATTGTTTATAGAAAAATCAATGTCCATGTGTAAATTGTTGTGCTAGCTGATCTTTGAGCCAAAACATTCTGAGATGCTGGGAAACAGCAATGAAATAATAGTTTTTATGAAACTCTACGTGCCACAAAGCAAGATATGCTTCCCTGTGGAGATATCCGAAGAAAAATACAGCAGCTGTGTTGCCCTGGGTTCATACCCAAATCTCCATGGAGACCTTTGTTCTATTTTGTAACCTGCGTTTAGTTTGGTTTCTTCTGGTAGCGTTGTTTATTGACTCTTTTTGGTCTTACTCCTAGCACGGGGCCAAATGTAGCTCGAGTACGTCTCGGTTCACTGATGTGTTTATTCTTGTTACGTTCTCTGGGATGTAAACGGAAAAGATGGAAATGTTTTCTTTCGGAACAGCCTAATTGTAAAGGTGTTTTTGAAGAGAAGAAACATTCAGAGGTAATGAATGTTCCACTGCCGATCAAAAACAACTGCTAAATGTTTTATCTTACGTTAGCAAAGGTTGTAAAACCTTTAAGGAAGAGACAACGCTGTTTCATGTGAAGAAACAGGTGTTTCATTAGTGAGTCAATTTTTTCAGGCACATTGTATGAAATATTTTTGCTTTCCAAACTGCTTAATATTCCTCATGTGTATCCACTGCATGTGTCTGTATGTTTACTCGTGTATGACGTAGAAAAGGGCAGTGTGCGTGTTGTGTGTTTTGCCTTTAATGTTAACACCTCATTATTTTGATTAGCATCTCTGTGATTATGTTTGCTGTGATAAAAAGTGAAAAGGTCACACATGACAGGGGTGACACTTGTTGTTGAGCTTAAAGGAAATCATTAAGAATTAGTTCTTAGAAGGTTAACCAATCCTGACCTGACAAAACAAACAAATGGTTGCTTATGTCGGTGTAGACCAAGAGAGATCTGTAATGAAATGTTCTGCGTTGGAGAACCTTAAACCGAGTGTTCACCGGATGGGGCGCGATGCGACTATAGAAGGCATTGAAACCCATTATAATAAAACATTTTGTCCACACTGTATACGGCGTGGTGCGACACGACAATCCCTTTAGAACAAGCTTTGTGTTTTCTCGCTGATGTATAGACACGGTGTTAAATGGAAAACTTTACTGAAAAACATTAAATGACAGTTCACCTAAAAAAATGTGTTCTGTCTTGATTTACTCATTACTCACCCTCAAGTTGTTCCAAACCTGTATAGATGGTTTTGTTCTAATGAATTCATGTAACCAAACGGTTATTGGTCACCATTGACTACCATATTAGGAAGAACTACAGTTCAATGGTATTCAATGGTAATGGTGTGTTGAGCAGAACAAAATCTTTTATACAGGTTTGGAACAATATGAGGGTAAGTTAATGATGACAGAATTAAAATTTTGGGCAAAATAATCCTTTAAAAGACTCAGTTACTCATTAATTAGTGAAACAAGTGACTACTATATGTTAATTAATGTTCACAACCAATGAATGTTAGGTTAATACAGTCAAATTAAATAGGTAACATGTTGCTTAGAAATTTTAATGAGTTTACTTAATAAGTGCATTACTTATGCTACCCCTAAAGAGATCACATGTGGTTATACCAGAAACAGAAACATAGAGACAAACTTTGATCAAAACTCAGCTATGGGGATGTTACATTGCTCCATGTTCAATCTCCCTTGAAATCTTTTGAAAATGTTCTTCTGTAATTGCTTTGGATATGGCTTGTCAGCTAAACCCTCTCTCTCATGGACCCTCTTTCAAAAAAACTCAATTTTCGATGAACAAAACCTTTCATCTGCATCACTGTTCTCCCCATCTAGCTCTCAGCTCTGGACAAAAATAAATGAATTATCATAAATAAATGACAGAAAAAGTGTTTTAATTGCCCTGTGTGGGAAAAAAACCTGTGACGATCCATCAAATGATCAACCTATTCCATTGAAGTGACGGAAGAGAGAATCGGCATTTTCTTTTCTCCTCTCAGTCTTTTCCACATCTTTTTTTTAAATGCCACAAATGTCACTGGTAGAAAGGGACAGCACTATTATTGCCTTCCTAAAGACATCCTTGCTCTCTTTTATTAAGCCTGTAGAGATCTCTCCTCACCTAAACCTCTCCTCCATAACAAAAGTCTGTTCTTTATGAACTCTGTTCGAAAGTGATACTCAGAACATTCTCAGAACAATCAGCTCTCTTTCTAAGCCTTCTATACCCAAGCAGACAAATCCCACACGCCCCTCACCTGCTTGATTTGATCTTGAAGTATTGATGGTGAAAAGGCTGTTTAATAGCATTAATATATAAATGATATACTCAATTGAGCATGTGCAAGTTTTTCTTTAAAAAGATAGTTTAACCCAAAATACAAATTCTGTCATTTATTGACCCTCATGTTGTTCAAAATGCTTTTTCTGTAGAACAGAAAAGAAGATATATAGAGAAATGTCACAGCGGTTTTGTGTCTATACAACGGAAGTCAATGGGGTCCAATGTTGTTTGGTTAGCAACATTCTTCAAAATATCTTCTTTTGTGTTCTGCATAAGAAAGAAAAGCATAAAGATTTGGATTAAAATGAGGGTGAGTATATGAAAAGTTTTCATTTAAAATGTTATTCCCTTTTGAGTTACAGTTTACCCAAAAATTCAGATTCTGTCATTTACTAACCTTCAAGTTGTTTCAAATCTTTTATAAATTTCTTTGTTCTGTTGAACACAAAAGAAGAAATTTAGAATGATGTAGGAAACCAAACCTTTCTGGGTTCAATCAAACCATTGACTACCATAGAATCTTTATTTCCAAGTATGGAAATGAATGGTGCCTCACAACTGTTTAATTACAAACATTCTTTCAAATATCTTTTTTGTGTTCAGTGGACTTGAGGCTTGAGTAATCGAGCAGAATTCAAATTTTTTACTTGAAACTATTACGTTAAGGTATTTAGAAAACAGTTAACAATACAATTTTTTGGAAATCTTACTATAATTTCCACTTTGTGTAAAAATCAATACTTATTACTTTTGGACCGGCAGAAATTCTCATCTTTGGACAACAATTTTTATTCTGTTTTTAACTAAGTGAAACGACGTGTGTGTGTAAGAATATTTTGAGCTTATTTGTTAATAAATATTGAGTGCTAAAATCAGATCTGCACTGTAAAAACAACGGAATTTTACAGAATTTGTCATATATTACGTATTTTTTTTTACTGTTGTTTAAAGATTGTTTCACATATTTTTGAAATAATTTGGTGAAACTACAGAACGACTGCAAAATTGCAAAAAAAGAAAACCAAGGAATTTTATTTTTACTATATATTTCTCCCGTCCCAGCTGCAGGACAATTTTCGTTTTAACAGTGTTTGTGTTCCTTTAACAGTTGTATGGACCTCATTTATCGCATTCATTTTTAAACATTATTTTTACTACAGAACAATGGCCATTGTGAAAAGTGCTTTATAAATAAAATTGAATTGCTTTGCACTTGTATTGTGTATAGCTGCTTTGGAACAAAGCAAATTGTGAAAATCGCTATATAAATAAAATTGAAATGGATTGCATTTTTAGTTCTGGTAAGCTGCTTTGGAACAATGCACATTGTGAAATATGTATATTTATATATTTATTTATATATATTTATATTTATACAAAATTGAATTGAATTAATATATAAATTGAAAGCTCTACCCATTTATTTCTATCCGTGAAGTTCACCGTGTAGTAATGTGATGCTTCCTCTACGCCACTGCATATGGCTCAGACATGTGGTCACTGGAAAGCCAACAATGACAATATGGTGCCTCACAAATCAGACATGATCAGAATTCAGGCAAAACACGATGTCCTAGAACAGATATCATCCATGACTGATCCAACACATAAATACGTTTCTATAAATATGTGGACATGAGGAGATGGTGAGAGAGAGATCAATTACAGTAGATGGAATAAAGAGAAGAGATATGCTGGTGTAATGAGCCAAAGTGTGTGTGGGTGGGTGTGTGAGAGAGATTTGAAAGAGTGGGTGGCTGTGCTCTGTACTGGTGGGTTCAGGGTGAGAGGGTCAGCTCTCTATGAGGTCCGCCCAGAGCAAATACACTCCTCCACAAACAAGACTGTTGGCCAATCCCGTCTCAACTCGACTGTAATGTGTTTCCAGTCTTCCTACGCTTTTATCGGCTGATTCTAATTTAAGGATTAAAAAGCTGAGAGAAGCATTCTTCCAGTTCTACCAATATAAATCATCTGCTGTCATTATCTAATAGTAATAACCCAAAGACACAGCTTTTAATGTGCAATCTTCTGTATGTGATGTCCATAATTTATCACTGATGTTGTCAGTATGTTCTGTGAGCTGCATTACACCAGCAAACTACTCTAACACTAATAACAATTATATTATTATTCACTATGTATTTTATTATATTGTGAAAAGTCCACATTGTGACTCTCTGGATGACGATAAAAGAAATCTATGTGCATAATGTTATATTATGCTATCTTTGTGGTTGATTCTTCTTTGTGATTCAGTAGTTCTTCGTTGTATGATTCATTGATTGTGTTTTTGAGAGAAGTGAAGCTGTCTGCTACTACTGGAAACCAAGTTGCTCTCTCCTCAGAATCCAAATAAGCCACACGCCTCCCCTCCTCTGGCGTCACCCTGCACCTGTCAAGCCTGACCTGATGGACCAAGGTTAAGAGATGGCGAAATAAAATAATACCACACAAAGAAACAGAAGAAGAAAGACAGACGGAAGAAATAACTAAAGTAAGACTTCTTTATAGGATCTGTGATGTATTAGTATAAATATTATTACTAAAATGTCTTTAATGTAATTTCTTCTCTAAAACAGCTTTTATCGTCACTTAGGCTGGCTGTAGCTACATGTATTTACATTGTTGTGGACTGTTGCATGTAATTCACATTTTTATCTTACCAACAATATATATAGTGGCAACAACAGTTCTTTATAAATATGCATGGTTAGCTGGGAGTAAGAAACCAGTGATTTTACATATTTTTGATGCTGCACCCATGGTAGAATCACCTTCCCTCCCACACACACACACATACACACACACACGCACACACACACACTAGCACTACAGAGATGCTCACTCGCTCACACACTCCTACACACTCTCATCTCATGCAACATAATTGGCTATCGATGTATAATATACCGACCCACAGCATGTTTCAGTAAGAAGCCACAATTTAGGTCAGACGTTGATGAGAGATCTTTCACTTTGTGTCATTGCCGCTCCCTCAAAGTTTAGAGATCAATGAAGATAATTACAGTATCAGGCTTTTTTAAATATAGAGTTGCTCAAGTGAACAAAACACAATTTATTTTTACTACAGCCAAGATATAGTAGTGCTTCAAATAGCTAAACAGTTTTTAAACATACTTGCTTCAGGCATTTTTTAAGGTCAGATCAAATGCTAATTTGATTTGGAGATTATTTTTGTGTGTTAGGTTTGGATTTAATGTAAAAAGTATTTGGGTAAACATATTGAAGCTCTTGTGAGTTTAGAGAAAGTGATATTCTCAGGATATTATTGAAAATAACAGATTTGTATTTAGTGAAATATGGCTGATTTGAGTTGAGCTAGTACAGAGATTATTTGAACCACTTTTCTATGTCCTTGGAAATTCCAACAACTTTTGTCCCATTATTTTAACATCCGAATGTGGCACTGGGTTTGATTCGAAATTGTTCATTTCTAACCAATTTTTTTTATCAGAGAATATTAGTGCACATGGTGTGACAGCAGCTGAAGGCAGTCAGCATCCCATGATGCACTGCAGTCTTTTAATTGTTGTTATAAGTCTGTGTTATACCACCTGTTTTACAATTGCTCCCATAATATTTACCTAAGGGCATGTTTTAATTGATGTGCTTGTTATTATTTTGTTGTTGTTTGACCCTTTCTTGTTGTTTACCATTGATGAGAAGACAGCTGTTTCGATGTTTTTTGATGATTCCCAATATTTTTCAGCATATTGTTTATGTTAAAAACAAAAACAAATGCTTGCTTTACTACAGTACAGAAATGCTCTATGGTGATGCAAAGTATACAATGGGCTCTATAGTGATCAATATAAGAAGAAATGTGTTTTATTTGTGTTTTTATTTTGTCTCTCTATAGATAAACTAGCATCTGATCCCCTGAGATCAGTCTCTATTTTATACGTACATGTTTTGTGGAGATTGACAGTGAATGTACTGTACACTCTACTGCTTTAGCACACACTTGATCTCCGTGCCATCTCTCTCTCTCTCTTTCTCTCTATCTCTCTGTGTGTGTGAGTTTGTGTCTGAGGACAGGCCCCCTGTTATTCAAGAAAATTACTTGTTGATTGTCTTCATCTTTTGCCTGAAGGATATCTTCAGTGGGTCACCTTGTTCCGCTTTACTGTAAGGTTGTTATTTAGGATGTGGGTGCCATTGAAGCAAAGAAAGCATGGTGGCAGGATTTCTAGAGCAAGACTTAAGTCCGCCCCGACCAAAATTATAATTGCGGCATGGGAAGATTCAATCATTATCTGGTAAGACTGGCCCAGCACTACAACACAAACACACAGACTGTCAGCTCCCTCTTTCCACCAACCCCCTCAAAGCTTTTCAGATTACTCTACACACCAAGTCTCCCATTTGGAGTCTTGTCCCTGGTCCAAAGCCACGGCTTCCTCCCTTCTTCCCACCTGTCAGGTGCTCTTGGCCGTTTTAATAGGGAAGGAGATGGAGAGGAGGGGGTCATCAGCCTGCCGGATTCAGTGTCTGCCTGCCTCTCCGTGCCAACCTTTACGGCTGTCTCGCTGCTCCGCTTCACTTCCTCTAAGCCAAGTCTCCCAGCAGGTGTCCCCACAGAATGGAGATCTGTCCGAGTCACCGCGGAGGTCCGGCTCGCCTCCTTTCCTCATGCTGTTGTGAGAGACAAAGAGGTCACACATTTCCATGCACGTTCACACAGAGACGGAACTCTTTTATTGCGAGAGAATGTCTGCGAGGCGTTTTTTAACTGAATGTGAGACTTATTAACATTCATAAAAACTCACATCTCATCATTTCCGTTAAAATGATTTCAGGGAAAATGAGAATCTTATTACCATGATTACAGAAAGTATTGTTGTGCCATTATTATTTCACGCCACGCGTGGTGAGTAATAGGAAATGCAATTTGTTGGGCTTGCAAAGTGTGAATGAGGCTAGCAAGCTTTTGGCAAAATATGCAACCGCTCCGCTGCATGAAACCATCAAGAGACTGTAGAATTGCAAAAACAACAAAGCTTTTGAGAATAACACGCGTCTGTATATTATTATAAAATGGGATAATTACCACCCTCACAACAAGTGCTAGCTTTCAACATTAGCGCAACAGTCTAAATTCAGTGTAGCCAGTGACTGAAGCCTGGAGGAAAGATAATGAAATGCTAAACTATTACGCCAATCCACAATAGTTCTTTAGCCTCATCACTGTAAAAAAGAGTCAAAACACGGGTAGTATTACAGTAAGTGTTGTTAGAAATCTTTGTGTGTTTTTTTGTAAAAAAAGTCAAAAAATAACAATTCAGTTACAGTTTTATAATAATGTCATTTTATATGCATATGAATATGAACTGTTTCAGGGCTGTCCAGCTACAAAATGACAAAAAAACACTGAAACTAAAGGCTGCAATAATAGAGTCCACATGACTCGTGTGTTATATTCATAATGTCCTAATGCTATTTTTTGCTGTTTTTTATCAATCAGAGAGTTCCATTGTGACCAATGATCTGGTGTCAATGGGTAACAGCTCACTGGAGAGTAAGATTATCTTTGAATAACTTATTTACATAATCAAATGGTTTGAGAAACTCACTATGTGAAAACATCACTACATGAGGAATTGTTGACAGGGATAATAGTGACAGAATTTTTCCTTTTTGGTGAACTATTCCTTTGCAACTAAAGGACCGTTGTGCTATTTTTTAGCGGCATCTAGTGGTGAGGTTTAGAATTGCAACCAACGGCCACCCCTTAGAAGCACTGTGGAGGCTGAGAGAGGATTAAGATGTTGTCATGTTTTTCTTTTCTTTCCCGAATAAGATGTTTTTACAAAATACGTTTTGTAAAGCAGTTTGTCCATTAAGGATGTGCGTTTATGCTTTAAACAGTATGAACAAAACACGAAACATTTAGCTTAGCGATGTACAGTCTTCTTGTATAGAATGGACACAACGCGGCCAATCTAAAATCAAAGCAGTTTCAGGTCTTAGATGGTCCGTTATAATAGAAATATCAGGAAAATACATGTTCTGGCAGTTTCTTTTAAATCTCACCTTCTTTCTGCCTGTCCCCAACAATCCTGTGAACACCGTTTCCAGGGCAACATCCCTGGTGGCCAGCAGATGCTGAAAAGAATGATTGTCCAAAACAGAGGGGACAGAGGAACCTTCTCGGAACCTGGAATATCAGGTGGTTTTCCCATGAAACGTGTATATATTATCAGTGCAAGAAATATATACATCAAATGTATAAATATATTGCATTTCAAATCTCATCAAATTATTATGGTAAATTAAAAATTATAGTAAATATTATTTCAAATTTAATGTAAATATTCAAGCCCTGCTTTAAGCAATCCCATCAGGTTTATGTGTTTAACAGAAAAGGTGTTCGGTTCTCTGGTTTTTGTAATGTGTTCCTCTGTCCGGGAACAAAAGACTTAGCAAAAAATTCAGTGAGCATCTAGATTCTGAATGCATTAAACATGACATATAGGTTCGCGTAGATCGTAGCCAGGACTTTAAATGATTGCACTCTTACCAGAAGAATACCGGTTTTGTATTCTGTGCCGGGTTTTGTATTCTTACTGAAGAGATTTACCCTTTTCTGTTGTAAGTGACAGGTAGAATAGGATTGTAAATGGTGTGCTTTCAGATATGAACTTACTCTTTACCTATAAAGAAAATATAATTTTGATATATGATATAGTATTCTTCATCAAAAGTCAAATCTCAATCAAAAGCAAGGGATAATGCATTCAGCTGGTTGCAAATCAAACCCTGACAGGTTTAGAGTTTCTTTTGCGATAACAACCGGTGGGATGTACATTATACAAAAAACTGGTCACAAAATATGGAAAGAAATATTTTGTTAATTCATTTTTAACCAAATTAATCCTGGCATGAGAAAATGTCAGCAGAGTGATACTTCAAACATAAAAGTAGTACCAGTTGACGAAGTACTGCAGTTCCCAGATGAGCTGTGTATTGTCTACTTCATCAGTTGTTATAATAAATTACATTTGAATCGCGTTTAAAGTCGATATTTTTCACAAATAACCCAACAAACTATTTGGTGAAAATAATCTAAATTCTCTCCTCACATTCCTTCAGATTTTTGTTGTTGTTGTAGGCTGTTCTTTCATTTTAATTTACAGTAGACCGATTAGAGAAATAGTGAAGATAAAAGCATCGTTCTAAGGAAAAGGGGCTGTCACTTCAGAGGTCTTAGCATATTCTAGTAGGTGCTGCGCATGCAGCCAATCACAGCTCGTGACGGGGCTTATTGGTTGGGCTGTGGGGGATGTCTGCCTTCCATCGGTAGGGGGTTACTCTCTCCGCTCCATCCTTCCATTCAGCCCCCACAGTCAGCAAAACAGGCGTTAGAGCGCAGGTCCACGGCGAGCAAATCCCGCAGAGCTCTCTCTCTGTGTGTGTGTGTATGTGTCAGAGCGACAGGAGGAGAGAGAGACTGTTTCTGAACCACTGCAGGAACACTAAATCTGGGACTGTCACAGATACTAAAGGAGAGAGAGAGAGGCAATTCAATAAGGACAAGCGTTCATCTAACACCACAGTTATGGGGACTCATCGCTGCCGTACACCGGCGGGTCAAACTCGAAGAAAAGGACACAAAAGTCATTTGCCGTATTCACTTTAATCTTCTGTTTGAAGGAGGAGATTGAATTTCTGTCCGTTTGCTTGCAGAAGGTGAAGACTTGAGTGGATTTTCCCTTTTTTTCTTTCCTCTTGTGTCATTGCTCTGCTTTTGTGGGTTTCTCACCCTTCACGCTGTCTCTGCAAATCCCCATTCCTTCAAAACATCTTCTCTGCATGTTTTTCCACTGCTCTGCAGGTGAACACACTCATGGTGGATGCCAAGGGAAGGAACATGAAATGTTTGACGTTCTTGTTGATGCTTCCAGAATCGGTTAAGAGCAAGTCCAGCAAAAGCTCCAAAAAGGGGAGTCCCAGCAGCTCTTCTAAGCTGCCCCCCGTCTGCTATGAGATCATCACCCTGAAAACCAAGAAGAAGAAGAAGATGGCAGCGGAGATCTTTCCCACCAAGAAGCCGGCGTCGACCACCACCGTACAGCAGTATCAGCAGCAGAACTTGAACAACAACAACACCATCCAATGCTGCAACTGGCAGGGTCTCTACTCCACTATCAGAGAGAGGTACGCAAACTTCAGATCTCCACAAAACCAAACTTGAAGAGAAACTTAAATAAAGGGCATTTGAGAGAGAAATAGTTTTGAATTGTGTATTTCGTGATATTTTATGACCCACATGAATCAAAAGAAAGGCACTTTTTGTTTTGTATCCACGGTTTTGCTCTCGGTCAAAGGGCAGTATTTACTTTGTAGTCAGGGGAAAGCCCCATGCCGGCCAAAACAAATGTGCGCTCTCGGACCTGGCTTTGTAGTCGCTCTGGAACATCGTTTCTTGTTTACCTAGCTCCTATGTGGCCCGAATCTCAATAATACATAAGGAAGATGCCATTGTGGATTTTATTTTGTTTCCTTTTTTTGCTTCAGAAAGATGTAGTTGAATGTTTTTGAATGTGAATGCCTGAAGAGCATTTTGTTCATGAATAGCTCGAGTTGTGCTTTCAGACCAGTCCTATTCAGACAAGAAGTGGGGATGTATTTTTTTTCTCTTTATAATGTGAAACTTGCTTAAAGGGATAGGTTATCCAAAAAGGAAAATTCTGTGTTAATTTACTCACCGCTCAGACCTGTATGACGTTCTTTCTTCTGCAGAACACAAAAGAAGATATTTTGAAGAACGTTGGTAACCGAACAACAGCGGTACCCATATGTTTCTATTCTATGGACACAAAACCAATGCAAATCAACGGGGGACCGCCTTTGTTCAGTTACATTCTTCCAAGTATCTTCTTTTTGTTCTGCAGAAGAAAGAAACTCATAAAGATTTGAAATGACAAGAGGATAAGTAAATGATGACAGAATTTGCATTTTTGGGTGAACTATCACTTGAACATGTGCTGCTGCAGTAGAAAATCCAGAGATATATGATCCTCTTTTATAAAATCAATAACGACACTGCCCTGTGTTTTTCAACCTAAAATAATCTCATCACCCGTATCCTCCCATTCAGAAATGCTGTGATGTTCAATAATGAACTGATGGCCGACGTTCATTTTGTTGTGGGCCAGTCGGGAGGAACTCAGATGCTCCCCGGACACAAGGTAAGTCCTCTCGACCTGCAACAGACAGACACTGCAGCAGCTTCGGGATTTAGAGTTTGCCTCACTGCTGCTGATAATGGCACTCGAATTCTTTCTGTTGTATTCGGGCTAGCCGGACACTTTAATTGTCGATGTAAATCAGAGAGCGGCTGTCTTTTTCTCCAAACTCATTTGGATGCTGGATTCGTGCTGCGTGTAATTAAGCAGTTTGTGACTAAGTTTCTCAACTTTATATAAAACAATGCAAATTAGATTCGTTTTTAAATACTTGAGTGAGGCAGACACACTTTGAATGTTTTCTCCCAAAGGTTTTTCTGAATAAATTGCTTAACTTCAACTGATGCATTTTGGAAATATGTTGAAATGTTCTTGTAAAGCCTTTTTGAACTAGATGGGATGTTTACATCCAAATCATTATTCTATACATTCCTCGTCTTTGTTTGCCAACATAATTTTACCATGGTAAAGTCAGGTATCATTATTATTAATATTATCATTATTATTTGATTCGCAGTAGACAAACTTTAACAGTTTTCTTTGTGATTCAATCATCCCCACATCAGAGGGTTGGGTTAGTTAAATTAATCATACCTTGATCTCACAAAATCCTATTTCTTTTACGTTTAAAAAAGTGCCTTTTTCATTTCGGCAAACAGGGTATTAGTCAAAGATCTCCCGCTAACATCACCTCTCATGAAAATGTATAACAGATGAATCACATCTTTCTTTGGTTAACCAAGGACCTTTTGAGGTTAAAAGCTCTCTGCTGCGGGTAATCTGGAGAGGACTGTGATTGTCAATCCATTTGCAGCTTTACAGGATCTTCCATTATAATTCTTGGTGATCTTTGGTCATCTTACTGACCTCCGCTCATTCCACTTGCTCAGGTGCTGTATTTGTCATATTTATAGTTCCTGTACGATCTGTATTATTATATGCTTGCATTGTATTATATGTTTTATTGGTTTTTGGTCTCAGACCAATTTTGACTCCACCAAAAACCCATTGAACCTGTTTTTTTGTTTTACTCCTACACTTGATTTAAACAGTCAGGGCTAATTCGTCTTTAAAAGGAATTCTGGCTCGAGTCATCTTTTATCCATTTACAGGGCAGAATGGAAAGCTATGATTGGCTGATACATATTGCCCTATAAAGCCCATTTAGGCAAGGGCATTGTATTTCTTTCCGGCATGGCCACAGCCAATATTGCAATGGGCCATGAAGAGTTATTACCGAGCCTCTTTTTTATATCCATTTGGCTGGAGTTCAAATATGCATTATCATTTTATATGGGAAGTTTGCGTTTGCTTCTAGCGCAGACTCCTTTTGCATCTGAGTGCTTTGGAAAATGACCCTCTGTTCTTAGTAAAACATATTTTTTACGAGCTTTCCGCATGAGAGGCACGAAAGCGGGGAAGAACACAACTTAACTGACGCAGCATTAAAAAAGGCCAGTGAGAATGAGATCCACTGACTGGAAAAGATGCACCTGAGTGTGGGTACAGCTAAAAATGAATTCTGCTTGTGTTATATAATACATCTGCATTACAGTGTTGGCCTCTGGTTTCATCATTAGCTACATTCACCCATTAGCATCAGCAGGAGAACTACAGAATCCGCTTCCACACCAATGTCAAATACTCTTCGCAGGGAAAACTTGTTGGCATTTACGCGAATAGCACTCAAAAGTCTTGTAAACCCAGGGGGAAATTACGGCCGTAATTAAGCATTGCTCTTTGTGGGCGAAATTTAGTGTGCGCTTCACGCTCAACTGACTCTCATCTGAAATCTTAAACAGACAAGCGTAGCCTATAGAATAGAAAAACCCCAGAAGAATGAAAACCTGAAGGGAAAACCTGAAAATAAAAGATTGCAGTATGATTCAGGTTTAATATTGATTTTGTGGTTTTCTGTGTGTTGTTTATGGCTGATCTGTTTTTTCATCCGTCACATGTGAGGGTCTCTTGATAAGTCTAATGCTGTGTTCACACCGAAAGCAAAGATGTGATTTGTGCAAGTAAATTACATACAATGTCAATTCAAAGGCGCAGCAGGCGACGCGAATGACACAAATCGTCCACGGAAGAAAAATAAAATAAATCATCAGAAATTTGCAAAAGTACTCATTGACACCTACTGTTTCACAGGCCCGGGGCCGTGACTTTTTTGCGTCACTCATACAAAAGTAACAAACTTTTCCTATGAGTAATAAAGAGCAGGGAACGCGATTGTTCGCGTTTAGTGTGAACACAGCAAAACTTTTGGTCAGCTGACCCCCTTTGATCTAAATTATACCTCTGAGATTTAAAGGAAATATTTAAATAATTTAATAGCACATTTACAACTTCAAAAACATGTATTTGTAACTGTTTTAAAGTTTATGTCAGTATTATTTTACATGAAAAATATAACAGACTATTTTACGGAACTATGATAATAACGTATTATTAATAAGTATTATGTAAAACAGTCTACATTGGTAATCATGCAGTATGATTGCAGCCCCCTGCAATTCCCTTGCCAACCACCAGGGTTTCGCAAACCCTTTTAAAAAACCCAGTTGTAGGGTGGTCACAATTATTCATTTGGGTGAAGATTAATTGTCTAATAAATCATTACGGTTATGACTATTAATTATCTGTTACAGTGCTTTGAAATTTAATTCTCATACATTTTTTATTCGGTTTGGAAACGACCATATTGTTCTGAATATACAATTATGTTTAACTTTTTCTTAAAAATAGAGTCTATGGAGTACATCGTGTATGTAAGGTCTAGGCTTTTACATGTCAATAATAAAGCCGTCAAATACGTGAAAAAGACGTTTGATCAGGAGTGAATTGAAGCCACCATTAAAATGCTCAGTCATAGAAAAGCTTCTAGTCTGTTTTTTTGTCACTTGCAAGACTACAATAAAGTTTTACTTCTACATTAATAAAATTTTGGTAGGCTGGTTTTCGCATTGAGATTAAATAATGTCAAATTGCACTGCAGGGTTTTAATGGTATAACATTTATGCCTTAAAGTTTTTTTTTAAGTGATTTGTGGCACATTTTACCAGTATTATAATACTTTAGTTACAATATGTACATTTAAATATGCAATTTGTAGGCATGGCAGCTCCCCCTTGTGTCGTCTATAGTCATGTGTAATAATTCCAATGATCTGAAACCATCACGATGAGGTCAAACAATCGCGATAAGACAATTATTTAATAATCGTGACAGGCCTACCCAGTTGTACGAGGAAAGGACTTGAGAAAAATGGGTCACTTTGGGAAAGTAAGGCAGAGACAGATTGAAAAATAGCAATCAATGAAAACAAGAACCCCCTTTGTCCCATATGTAGGGCTTTAATAGATTTTTAAGTATTATTGATGTTTCAAACCTCCATTGCTCATGAATTAACATAAATGATGAAAGAATGAAATTTCATTAGTTCCAAACCAAAAGACAGTACTTGTAAAACTAGATATCTTTAGAGGAATAATATTAACACTAAAATAATCAAAATTGTTTATTTGTACAACATAGGCACTAGATTAGATTCAACTTTAGATTCAACTTTATTGTCATTACACATATACAGGTACAGTGTAACGAAATGTAGTTTAGGTCTAACCAGAAGTGCAATTAGCAAGTGCAGATATACAGTGTGAATAAATACAGAATACAATATTAGGAAAATAATTTACGTTGGGCATGTACTATGAAAATATGACAATCGGTATGTACTATGAACAATATATACAGAAGGCTATATACTGTGAACATTAATGTACAGGAGGTTATGAACAGATAACAATATAGACTATACAATAGTGCAAGTGACTTGAGTGTGCATTAGTTACAGACATTAGCTATTAAAGTTACCTAATACTAATACTTTAGGGTAGAGTAAAGCAAAACACCCCCCTTAAGGACAAAACTTGAATTTGTTTAGAATAGTTATCATTATTTACAGTGACAAACACATAATAAACCAAGGATGAAAAATGCTTTCGTGCTAGTACCAATTTTTTTTAATCTGTACCAAGTGGGCATAAACCCACCTCCCCCCCACGCAACCCCACACGAGGCAATAGGGGTGCTCAAAGCAAAACAGTGTTGACAAGCACTGATGTATTCTAATATTTTTCTTTCTTTAACAGTATGTCCTCGCTGTTGGAAGCTCAGTTTTTCACGCCATGTTCTACGGTGAGCTAGCAGAAGACAAAGAGGAAATCCGCATTCCTGACGTGGAGCCTCCAGCCTTTCTGGCCATGCTAAAGTAAGACTCTGTAATTATCCTTTACTGTGTCAGGTCCATGCTGCCCGACCCTTCATCATCCACACTTTAAAATCATTACTATCTTCCTGCACTGATCATTTAGGTATTATTGTTTTCAATTAAGCACAGGGGTGGGGAAAATTGTTTTCTCTGATGTAAGTACCCTCTCTTTGGGCTTCCTCCAGAGGGGTTAATCGACTACACTGACATGTAATTTCCTTACAGCCAACAGTTCAAGAGCTATCTGGCCTTTGGAGAAATTTAAAGTTCTCTCTGATCGAAATCATCTGTGCAATTAGGTTAAGTTAAATTAATGGGTAATTCCAAATGGCTTAATTTGACCTAAAAGAACATTCGAGAATTCAATTCAGGTATCGCAGTTAAATAAATGAATTACAAAGAGCTTTCTGGTATGACTTGAAATGTCTTGGAAGCTCTGACGCACTGCTGGATAGAAGTATTCATGTATCTCCAGAAAGACTTGCTAAGTATTTTGTAATCAGATTTTTAAGGCTGATCCTTGACCACTAGTGACACTGCACGCTAAAATGTTAAAGAGAACTCAAGCTTAAACAAGGAGAAAATTAATAATGAAGTAAGCTTAGCTTGTCCTCCTCTCCAAAGCCTCGGGACCATGACAGAAGTTTCTCATAGATCTTAGCTTATGCTTTTCAACCCATGTCTCTTGAGAGATATTCTGTTCTGCTCTCTCTCTGTCTTTCTCTCTCCATCTCTCTCCGTCTCTCGTGAGAGTTTTCATCCTGTCGTTATCGTCCCTCCCTCCATCGCTTTAAAGAATAAAAATGCAAATGTTATCCTGCGCTTCGTATACTTTCTTTCAGTAGCCGTGCAGCCCTACAGAACGCTGCTGTTTTTACAATAAGATATTTATGTTTGTTCCAGTCCTGAATGTATCACTGGATATATAGTATAATATTTGCTAAAAATGTCAGCAGTTCAGTCTAGCATCGATTCCCGAATGCACGAGTCACAAAATAGACATAATGAGGTCTGCCAAATAAATTATTTTTATAGCTATTGTATACAGTATTTCCCTTCACTTTTTGACGTTTAGAGGATTTGCTTTCTCTTTGTCTTGCGTGGACACGGCAAAACGCACCGTGGCTCATGCTGCTAGCACATCATAAAATATTAGTTTCTAGCTGTGTGAGTATTAGCAGGCTACAATGCATTCTAAAGTACTACATACTTTTTAAATTACTGCCGTGGAATAAATGCTGCACTGTTAACCTTGAGTTTTATGTTTTTCCAGGTACATCTACTGTGATGAAATCGACTTGAGTGCCGACACCGTGCTGGCAACATTATACGCAGCCAAAAAGTACATAGTACCTCACCTGGCTCGGGCCTGCGTTAACTTCTTGGAAACCAGTCTGAGTGCTAAGAACGCGTGTATTCTTTTGTCTCAGAGCTGTCTGTTCGAAGAGCCAGACCTGACGCAACGCTGCTGGGAAGTTATTGATGCTCAGGCTGAGCTGGCACTTAAATCCGAGGGCTTTTGTGACATTGACTCTCAGACCCTTGAGAGCATCCTCAGGCGAGAGACTTTAAACGCCAAGGAGATCGTCGTGTTTGAAGCTGCGCTGAGCTGGGCCGAGGCTGAATGTCAGAGAAGGGAGATGAACATAACTATTGACAACAAACGCAAAGTTTTGGGTCAGGCCGTCTACTCGATCCGTATCCCTACCATGGGTCTTGATGATTTCGCTAACGGAGCCGCCCAGTCTGGAGTTTTAACGCTTAATGAAACCAACGACATTTTCTTATGGTACACGGCGGCCAAGAAGCCCGAGTTGCAGTTTATGAGCCAACCTCGTGAGGGATTGACGCCGCAGAAGTGTCATCGTTTCCAGTCTTGCGCCTACCGCAGCAACCAGTGGCGCTATCGCGGACGATGTGACAGCATTCAGTTTGCTGTTGATAAGCGGGTGTTTATCGCCGGGTTTGGGCTGTACGGCTCGAGTTGCGGGTCTGCTGAGTACACGGCCAAGATCGAACTGAAACGGCAGGGAGTTCTCCTGGGAACCAACCTCAGCAAGTACTTTTCGGATGGTTCGAGCAACACTTTTCCCGTTTGGTTCGACTTCCCAGTTCAGATCGAGCCTGACACTTTTTACACTGCCAGCGTGGTTCTGGATGGAAGTGAGTTGAGTTATTTCGGTCAGGAGGGTATGACAGAAGTTCAGTGTGGGAAGGTCACCTTCCAGTTTCAGTGCTCTTCGGACAGTACCAATGGCACAGGTGTGCAGGGGGGACAGATTCCAGAGCTCATCTTTTATGCTTAAGGTTTCATAGGAAGACAAAAAAAACTAATCAGTGTGAAATTGGAATAGCTTTACATTGCGTACAACATCCCTTTTTCTACTACATTGCAAAATCTTTCTTCAGAAGCCTAAACTGATTGAACTGAAATATAACTGACATGACAAGGCTCTTCTTCTTTATTTTACAGTATTTTCTTCATGTCTTAATGTGTATTGAATATTCAAAGCTCTGAATAAGGCTGCACCAGTTTACAAAATAAATTTTGATTGGAAGTTTTTGGAAGTCCAAACTTGAAGTTTGGCTTCAGCTCTAATATTGCCGCTGTCCTTCGAAAACCTCGTATTTCCATATTTTGTGATTTTTATTTTTCACGATAAATCATTATTATTTGTCGCCCTTTATGTTTATTACTAGGTTTTACAAATATCTAACCATTAAAAAGGCTGATATTTGTATCAGCCTTAAAAAGTATTTAAAAGTGCTTGTTGACTGACAACAGAGTATTCGATTTTTCCATTCCCTAAAAAAACAACGCAACTGGACATCCGAGGATTCAAAAGGACAGCGATGATATGCTATGTGGGCCCAGCACACCAATTGTGCCCACTTGTGAAGCTCGTTCTGGCAAATGTTTTTGTCTTATTGACATTGAGGAAAAAACTCATGAGCACTTGATATATATTTTACATGTACAGTATATATTTAAATGTGAACTACGTATTATAATAAAATAGATATACTATATGACCACTCCATGGCTGCTGTTTACAATGACTATGCCATGCTAGTGAACGCTTGCACATGTATATTGTAGCAATAGTGAACTCATCGTCATATGTCAATTTCGTCTAACTTCAGTATTTCTCTATATTACGTTTCAAGGCAATCATAATACTAACACCAAAGTTACATTCACCACCATATAAACTACCTTTTAATTATGACCATCATTGCCAAGCACAGACGTTTTACTCATCTTTTCAGCTTCTGACGAATCTAAACTAACGTTTTGATCATAATCATAGTGTTTGCACTGGAATACTTTTTAGTTTGGTCTCTGACCTTGAATTAAATGTAAAGTGAACTGCCACATGTTGTATTATATTCATCAGAAAGAGCATCCTAAACATTTATCGTATAATAAAACGCATATTTGTTTATTGTTTTTATTATTTTTTCCCCTCACATCAGTTTTATAAAGTGCACTGAAAATGGAACAGAACAAATACATTAGCAACCTTTCATTTAGCTGAAATAACAGATTATATATTCGTACGTATAGCAGAGAAGGTGATGTTTTGGAATATTGTAGCATCATTTACACCTCTGGAAGTGTTGTGTTCATGGATAATTAGGAGCATAATTAGCTGTCACCCAACAAACCATCTTCACGCTATTAAATAGGATGTTGTCAACTAGCATTATATCACGTAAAGACAACTTCTCATGCTTTTTAGTTTGTCTGTTCTGGGCTGTAATTACTGGCATTGTTGGAGTTTTATGCAACAGGAAGCTAATTCTATTCCCTCCAGAATTATCTGCGACAGACAAATTAGCAATGGGCGGAATATGAATAATTGCTGTTTAAACCAAGAAATAATAAGTTTTTACATTATATACTTCATTTATATACATATTCATCCTGTGAATTTGCTCTATAATGGCGTTTTAAGGAAATCTTCAATTAAATGTACAAAGGCACACTGTTATTTGCAACTGACAATGTGTACTATAAAATACATGTAAAACGGAAGTTGCCATGCTATGAAATGTTTGTTTTGATCATTTGTTGATTTTCCCATCACAAGCATTTTGAATCTATGTGGACTAGTAAGAAGAGGTCATCGATGAAATTTGCTGTGTTACTGATGAACACTTCTGTGTGTGTGTATAAAGTGTTTGTTGTGTGATACACTTCAAAGAGACTTATGAATGTGTATAATGGAAGATGCAAATAAACTGAACAAGCAGTTCGATTGCGAACCATCATGAGTGGCTTTAGTATGATATATTGTGAGATGAGAGAAAATACACAAAAATGTCCTGATTTTTATTTTGTTGGTGTGTTCTTGTGATCAAAGTGCACATCCCTTTTTAGACAAATTGCTAACAGGATAAAGCACAGCAAAGATAACCGCTATCTGATTGACTCCTGGTTATGGCCCACAGGGAAATGCTGATGCTCGGCTGTGTCTTTTACAAGGAACTGCCTTCTCTCTGAGCAGCATTGCATTATAAAGATTAGATCCATTAGATATGCATAAATAAAGTTTAAAGTACAAATCCTATTATAGATTGTTAGAGATAAGTCTTATGAGAATGAAACCTGTGTTAAAAACACTACTATACACTACATAAGAGTTTGTTGGCCAGTGAACACACATTTTAATGCTATGCGGCATTCGACAATGCCCTTTTCTCCACCAGCATGACAATTTCCTCTTGTGCACAAAGACAGGTCCATAAAGAAATGATTTACTGAGAGTGGTACAAAGCCCAGACCTGAACACCTTTGGGAGGAATTAGTACGACCACCTACTGCAAGCAATGTCCCATAACCAGCAGTGCCTAATGCTCTTATGTCTAAATGGGAGCTAGTTGCATTTTTGTATAATTTTGGATCAAATATTTTGAGTTAAACATGTTAAAGATCCCATTCTCAGCGATCCTATTTTCAACCTTTATTTAGTGTGTAATGTTGCTTTTAGAGCATAATGCAAAATGATAAAGCTCAAAGTTGAGTGCCAAGTGAGATATTGTCTTTAACAGAATTTACTTTCAAGGACTTCAGAGAATGGCTGGAATCAGACTACAGCCCTCCATTTCCCGGGTACATGATGTCACTATTCCGAGTGCTTTTAATAACCTCCGTCCAAAGGAATATGCCAAAAAAGGGGTGAGGCATCCTGAGAGAAGTTGAAGAGCCGCTGAAGTAGTGTTCGGTTATCTGAGCTTATCTAAACATTTGACTGAGCTAAGCACTAAACTATTTTCACTTATATCACAGTCTTACAGCTGGTAAATAGAATTCAGCTACACACATTCTAAGATAACCAACTGTCAAATAACAGCTTCAATGTCTTTAACATCTGCTGTGAAAGCTATTCTGTGTAATACACTGATATTGTGTGTGTGTGCGCAAACCTATTAAACACTTCTATGAAACGTCCTTTGAAGTCCTGCTTGTAAATGTCTCATGGTCAATCTGCTTCTTTTATTATCCAAATCGGGTCCAATTTAAAAAGACAAAACTAACGCTTCTGTTATTAGTGTTAATTAATATAACCAATCTGATGCCATTCGGTCTGTTGTCATTTCCCTCGCCATAGTGGGATTTTTTTTAATCTCTAACAAAGATTAACGTTGCGTATGCACTAGCAGACTTCGATCGATCCGCATATTTTTAACTGACAAAGTGAAGTTAATGCCATTGTTACTGTTTATTGCTAAAAGCCAAAGTTTATGAATACATGTGCACTTAGAGGGGGGCCGACCAATCGCAACAGCTTGAGGAGCTGAAGTCACTGATATAGTGTGGGTGGGACATCTTCACACAAACACTCTAAGCTAGGAACCAATCACGACAGACCTGGTCAGCTTTACCAATCACTGTTTCGGAACGAGGGACTGTACAGTATACACCGGAAGAAATCCAGTCGTTTTGTTAGAAGAGGGACAGCGGTGAACAATAGACTTGAAATAAGTGAAATATAAAGTGTTTTTTTTTAAACTAGAAACATGAACATCCATTGCTAAATCCCCAAAAACATAATCAAAGCCTCAAAATCAGCAAATGAATAGCTCCTTTAACATGAAAACAAAAATTGTGTGTACCATTTTTAAAGACTATCATCTATTGCCATGTTTAAACAGAAACATATTCTGGATGAAGTACAAATGCATACTATAAAATACAAAGTTTGACATGATCACTGAACAAAGCGCCTTTAATAAATTCAATGCAATATGCTTTGGGACCAAACATTTCAGATTTATTTTTAATCACATTGTTGCTGATATGCGCATGCAGCACCTAATTGCCCGCAAAGAGAGCAAGGGATGCCTGACAAGCCGGGTTTACAGACTGTCAAAGCTGCCCTCAGCAAATGCAGATGATATTTTGCGTACTAAATTACTTTTCGGTTCTGTCAGCAGAGGAAAGCAGAAAGGAAAACTATCATGGACAGAAAAAACAACAGGTGCTCTTCACTATACAGCGTTTATCTTCATAGCTATACAGAACATTATCAATCAAAATGGTTAGAATGCGGTGTTTGTAGTGTGCTTATGATGAAACTAGAAGCGCTGTCCCAGACCACAGGGGAATTTGATGAAGTATATCTATAGCATATCAAGTACTGTATTTCTAAAGAACATCTGTATTGTATGAATGATGATAAAATGCAAAAGGTGAGACTGCGGTGCTTTCATTATATACAAACCTGTTAGATGTCAATTCAATGCAATGAATTTATGATAATTGCTTTTGTGTTGGTGAGAATAACGGCATTTTCTCAATATCCAATCGACATTCAGGCCAGCATGTCAAATGCTAAACCTATAATAGAAATGAAAATGGGCTATTTTTAAACACAAAATGAAGAAAACAATAATGAACTGACCTCCTCGCCCATTATTTGAAAAAAAGAACTGCCGGGTAAAATGGAAAGAGCACTTAGTCTAAATCACTGCAGACTTCACATTCATACACTTTCAAGCTTGGGTAAATGTGATCCTTACATAAATATAGATTTTACATTTATGCATTTGGCCGACGCATTTATCCAAAGCGACTTACTTTGCATTATACTATACATTTGTTCTAACTATGTGCAATCCCCTGGGATCGAACCCATGACCGTGGCGTTGTTAGCACCACGCTCTAATCACTGAGCTAAAGGAACTTTTTTAATATTTTACAAAGTTTCCATTTGTACAATGCAGTAAACAAACACATTTGTTTCAAGGCAAACATGAGCTCAAAGGGACAGTTCACCCAAAAATGAAAATTCTGTCACCATTTACCCACCCTCAGATTGTTACAAACCTGTATACATTTCCTTGTTCTACTAAACGAGAAGGAAGATAGATTTCATCCCCCATTGCCTCCCAAAGTATTTATATTCCCTACTATGGCAGTAAATGGAGGGTGAGACCCATTTGTTTACTGACATTCTTCCAAATAATCTCCTTTGTGTTCGTCAGAACAAATAAATGTATACAGGTTTGAAACAACTTGAAGATGAGTTCATGATGACAGAATTTTCATTTTTGGGTGAAGTATCCCTTTAACTGCAGTTTTATCTCAACCCTCTTACTAGCCACATTTAAATTAAATACTTTCCCAAGGGCTAGTACTCATAAAGATGTGTATTTAGAAGCATCTTGTCAAAACCTCCATTTTCCCACCATCTCCCTCCCAGAGATCAATACTGTGATTTTTTTTGAGAACTCTCAGAAGGACAGTAACCAGCCTCAGTGGATGGAGAAAATAGAGAAAGTCATTTGGCGTGTTTTGATTGTACGGGCTACAAAGCATTTTTGCTTTCCTCTGAATAGATTCCTAGATGAGTTCAGGATTGTTAAACGGCCCGGTGTAAGCAGATCAATAGACTGCGTGTCAATCAGCCAACATCTAGAATCGATCCCTTTCTTGTTGTTAACTTTGACAGGTTAACTTTGAGCTTAAGGGCTTACGGCACGGGTTTGTGGAGATCTGCAATGTTATATTCGAGGTGAGTTTGGGCAACTCCAGAGGAATGTGTGGAATGTGTTGTTTTATTCATGCCTCTTACATGTTACAAAATATATATTTTGTTATAATTATAAACAAAAATATGTTTTTATTCAATGCAAAAGATGTGTTAAAGTGACAGTTCAAAAATCAATCATCATTTGCTCAACAGTTCTTGGCCACCATTGACTGTCATAGTAGTAAAAATTGCTAAATAAATGTCTTTGTTCTGTTGGACACAAAAGAAGAAATTTTGAAGAATGTAGGAAAACAAACAGTTCTGGGGCACTTTTGAATACCATTGGCATTTTTTCTACTGTGGTAGTCAATGGTGGCCCCGAACTGTTTGGTTACAAGCATTCTTCCAAAAAGCTTTCTCTGTGTTCGTCAGAACAAAGAAATCAATAAAGATTTGGAACAACATGAGAGTAAATAAAATAATGACAAATCTTTATTTTGGGGTGAACTGTTCCTTTAGTGTCTCTGAGAGCAGTTTCCTTTCGGTTACACCACACTATAAATGTCCGACTCTTTGTGACAAGAGGACCTCAAAATGCGCTAGAAGGCCGGAGTAATCCCTGTAAAGGGCAGCTATCCAAAGGCAAGTCCATGCTGGCTTGTTCTATGTCATAAAAATGTCTAGCAGTCCATGCAGAAAATACTGTGCGGATTGACCTTTTCAGCACATAATGCAGACACAGTGAAAACCACTTGAGTATCTGCTTCATCCAACTCAGATATTCTTAAATCCCAGACAACATGTTGGAGGTGCCCTTTATAGAATCCTCCACTGTAACATAGTGCCAATTTTACACAGTTTTTATTCCTGTACATTTTAGGCACTCTTATACAAGAGTAAAGCTAACAATGTTACTATGCAACTGTGGACATGTCCACCCACTCCATCACAGAACCAATGAATGTACCATTACAATGGACGTGAACGACATTGATTGTGACATTGATGGTTCATTATGGTTCTCTTTGCTTAGAAATGCCCACTTTTCCTAACAATAATCAAAGTGCATATGCAAATATATACTTTCCTTTTTATTCAGGTGTGCATATAAGACCAAACAGTTTTTCCTTTATAGGTTTAAATTTAGAATATAACCCTTTTCTTGTTAGAGCCAGTGTAAGACCAAACTAAAGGGCAAATCTGTTGCAACACCCTAGGTGCTGACAAGAAAAATGTCTCATGTCTTTAATTAAAAGAACACACACTTGTTTGTTCACATGCGCTGAGGAAAAAACAGTTTTCTTTCAGAGCCAATTTTGGACAGACACGAAGGAAGGACACATGAAAAATGTGGATCTTGAATCTAGGAAGTCATTGGATTGCAATCTATCAGTCAAGGTAATTTTTCTTTGAGATTGCAGGAAGCAGATTGACTCTGTCATCATTTTTTTGTTCTCATTCTAAAACAGAGTATTCCTGCTGCTCACCGTCACAGAAGGGAATATCATTTGAATATAAAATACATGGCATGCTGTCTTTAAAATCCTTCCATCTGAAAGAGCACATGAAGCCTAATCTTCACATTTCAGGCCATTTTCAGCAGATTAGGAAATAATGTTTTTATAACCCTGAAACTAAAAGAGGTCATGTGAAAATTTCAGTTTTAAAGTATTATTATCACATGCAGTAACTTTCAGACTTCAAAATGTCTTTTCAGTACAAAAAGCGTTTGTGGGCCATTCCACCAAATCGGTGACAGTTCTGTCCAAAGGCCTTTCTATGTATAAAACATCAATATTAACTTTACAATACATTTTATTAAAAGGCAAAGAGCCACGCACATTTGCTAACTGCAAATTTAAATAATGAAATAAAAAGGTTAAATCCCTCACTTTTTTGCATTTTTGTGTATTTCCGTATTCCATCAATGTTAAAAAAATCCATAAACTCCTACATAACCATAACCATGCCCTAATCTTTAATGAAATTTAACGGCAGGAACCAGTGCACACCAAAGCGTTAATTTCCTCACCCGCATAAACATTACCTTACCTCCTGTTCACATATCTTATTTCTCAGCTTTCCCGTCTACTGCATTAACCGCCTATCAGCTGACCTCGAAAAACTCTTTTATTAACTAACTTAGGATGAATAAAAACAATGGGTCAAGATCTGGCTGATCATGTGAGAAGCTTGGTCTTAAAAGACAGAGTTCCAAGCTTGAGAAAGAGAGGCCTAATTCAAATGATCACCAAGCTAATGCTCTCAAAGATCAATAGATTCACGAAGCAATTACACTAATGCTGCATGTTGGAAGCTGAAATCCCCTGCTACCTACACAGGACATCTATGATCTACAATCTTCTGTTTGCTTAAATCCGAGTCCTTCAACATCTGAGGAAGAAAATCAATTTTAACAGTCTATTGCATTTCCTAGTCAAAAAATACTGTTATTTACAATAACTCAGGGTTATCTGTGGCACTTAAAGTTCCTTTCTATTAATAATATGTAATTTTTTCACAAATGTGCCAGTTTTATCAGATCATCAGGATGGAATGAAACATCAAATTCCTGATGATTTTTAGTAAAGAAATGGCTGTGTGTGTGTGTGTGTGTGTGTGTGTGACTGTCTGAGGTGAAATTGCTGTAACCAATATCGAATGAGTGCAGGTTTTACTCACAGCTTCTGTTTGCCGCTGAGACAAGTTTCTAATGACTAATTTAGAGGGTTTGTGGTTTTGAAATGGAGGTTGGAAATGTTAATTTGGTAATATTGATCAGAGGAAAAGAGAAAGACTCTGAGAGGCAGCGTGAAGCCTTTTTACGGATGCTGGTGGCGTCAATTCCGAAAGCTTTTCTATTACCGTCTCTTTATGCAGTTTTCCTTAATAGTGTAGAAACCCTGAAACTATAAGAGGTCATGAAAAATTGTTTGAGTCTTAATGTGCTATAAACACATGCAGTAACTTTCAGACTTCAAAACGTTATCCTGTAGTCAAAAAATTAAAGGATTTTTTTAACCATTTGTAACTTTCTTTAACTATTTGTCATCACCTTCTCTGCATGTCATTTTTAATGATTCCCAACTTCAGGAAACACTGCCTTAATATTATTTTTTATTTAAAATGTGATTTAATTTACTTTTCATATGACATTAAAGGGATACTTCAATAAAAATAAATAATTTACTCACCCTTTTCTAATTTCAATCCTGTAAGACTCTTTCTTCTGTAAAACACAAAAGAAGATGTTTAAAAGAATAAACAGTTGTGAATTTGTGTAGACTTCCATTGAATTTTTATTTTTGGGTGAACTATTCCTTATAAAATTCCTTAATTTTTTTTTTTTTCGAAAAATATATTGAATTAAATAGCAAAACTGCATCCCATCGTGGAAAAGTTTAAAACTAAAAAGTTAAAAACAGGATGTTAAATATGTAGATTACCACAATCTTCATCATAACCATGCCCTTATGTCAATGTCAAGTTTAGTCATACATGACACATAAGAAATGTAGCTTCAGCGCTAGTTCTGCCAGGAAGACTCAATCCTGTATCACTCATTGCCAATCATCACCCAACCAATCACCTTCCAACATGGAACATAAAAGATCGCCACTTACCCCTTCCTATGTCCGCAGTCGGAGCAACGTGATTAGTCGTAATCCTACAGCTCAACTCGCCGACCTCCGCAATGTCTCAGAAAACTTTCTGTGAGTATACTGACTCCGATGAGGAATTCATCCCTCCATCTCCTGCCAACGTGAGGCGTAGCTCAAGAATCCACTGCCGCGTTTCTCCATGGGCTCAGTGGCCATATGAATCGATCACCAGCAAACTCAGAGAAGCAGGTATTCCAGCCGATCCCGATCTATCCAGGGACGACTTGCTCCAGCTGGCCTTCAACACCTTGGGCGTCCCCCCCGGAACAACTGAAGTAACACCAACGACATCAGCGTCACCAACCCAGCCAAAACAAGCAGGTAGGAAACGGTCCAACAAATCCTCTCCACCTCGCCAATCCAAAAAGAGCCTCCAGCCTACAAGGATTCAATCTCCCCCGCACGCACCCCTCGACGCTAACAACCAGCTGCTAGAGGTTGTTCGATCTCTTACCACTACCGTCCAAGGATTACAGACAAAAATGGCGGAATTCGAGACAACGCTCAGCAACCCAGGATCTAACATCCGGATGTGCTCAACAGCCTCGACTATTCATCCCACCCCCGAACAAGACGTTCAATTCAGCCTGCCGTCAACATTTACCCCCGCAGCCTCTCCATCATTCATCCAGACAGCACCACAGGACGCAACTACATCGCAGGCTACCACACATTTCACCCTCGCCACGGCCGTTCCAGCGGTAGCTTTCGGTAGACGATTCGTCCCTCCAGCAGCGGCGACGGTATCTTCCGCGTTACGCAATAACACAATCCAAGGAACACCTCAAATTGGCTCTACTCCTTCTCCCCTCGCCTGCGGTCGACAGGAAAATGGTCGATTGTGGTGACGTGGCAGTTTTTCTCCGTACATCCGATCCCAGACTGCAACGCAACCTATCGTTTGGCGAATTCGCGATCGCTTTCGGAGTTTACCGCGACATTCTCTGCCAAAATTATCCAGACAGGAGGGAGGAAATGGATAATTACCTAGCAACTATGGCAGACTTCAGTCAACGTTACGGGGGTACATTGTTCTACGAATACCATGTTTCTTTTTCTGCTAAATCTGCATCTATGATTTCTCTTTTTAACTCCAGAATTGACTGGTCCATAGTAGACACAGAACTACTTGTTCGCCACTTTGGCGGCCATACAACACTCGCATGCGCTATTTGCAGCTCTCACGGACATTCGGCACAGTTTTGCCCCAAAACAATCACTAGTCCAGATATGCCCACTGTATTCAGTGCCGGAAATGTAAGGAAGCGCTCAGATGCTAGGGGTCGGGACACATTTAAATTTAACGGTGCTCAACTTTGTAACCTATTTAACGAATCTGTTTGTGCTTTTTCCCAATGCAAATTCGCTCATGTATGTAGCTATTGCAAGGACCCACACCCAAGATCAGTATGCCCCAGGAGATCCAGGCCGGCAATCCGAGCGGGAGCCGTTGTTCGAGCGAAAAAGTTCTGATCAACTCCGTATCTACCCCCATCAACGTACTCATCCTCGCAAATTACCTCTCGACTCACCCCGATAGATGTTTTGTAGATTTTTTGTTAACCGGCCTATCTCAAGGGTTTAGGGTAGGTACGACATCACGACTCACTGCTCCCTTCGTGGCTAAAAATCTACAATCCGCTATGTCCGAACCCGGAATTGTTTCATCTCTGCTGGAGAGAGAAATCAATAAAGGATACATAATGGGCCCTTTCGACTCCCCTCCTTATTCCATGTTTCGCATTAACTCGCTCGGAGTAGCGACTAGGAAATATTCGGGTAAGAAACGCCTCATTTTCGACATGTCTTCTCCCCACTCCAGCACGACTGCTAGCGTTAACGAATGCATCCCTCTAGAACCATTTTCACTGCACTACGCCTCAGTTGATAACGCCATCAAGTTAATTAAACTAGCTGGACCCGGAGCCTTTCTAGCCAAAGCCGACATCACAGACGCATTCAAAATTATACCAATTCATCCTTCGGACCGCCACCTGTTTGGAGCTAAATGGAACAAAAAATTTTACTTCGCCGCTAGACTCACTTTTGGTTGTAGAAGCAGCCCACACATTTTTAATTGCCTTTCCGAAGCTCTGTGTTGGATCCTTTTGAACATTAACAAACTGCCATTCGTCCTACACTTGCTCGACGATTTTCTACTCATCGACTTTCCTAATTCACAAATATCCTCCCTCGACATACTCAAACAGACCTTCGACGACGTCGGCGTACCCCTGTCTGCCGAGAAAACGCAGGGTCCATCTACGGCGTTAACATTTCTAGGCATCCAACTCGATTCAGTCGTCATGCAAGCTTCTCTCCCCAGAGACAAACTCATCAGAATCAGATCCTTCACCGAGGAGTTTTCGTCGCGTTATGCCGCTTCTAAACGCGACATGCTGTCCCTTTTAGGACACTTAAATTTCGCCATGAGCATTATTCCCCAAGGTCGGTCATTCATCTCACGCATGCTTACCCTGACACATTCGGCGGAAAATCTAAGCGACATGATCTTGCTAGATGAAGGCAGCCGCTCCGACCTTAAATTCTGGTCATATCTGCTAAATAACTGGAACGGACGAACCTTTTTTCACAACGATGCTTCAGAATCGCCACTCGACCTACAAATATTTACCGACGCCGCCCCCTCCATCGGCTTCGGGGGATATTTCCGAGGTCACTGGTTCGCCGAGAAGTGGCCGCGTGAATTCCCCAAACTCGCTTCAGGTTTTGCATCGTCCGCCCTACACGAGATCTATCCAATAGCAGTCGCTAGCGTCATTTGGGGCTCGGCATGGTCTCGCGAACGAATCACTCTGTTTTGCGACAACGAGGCAACAGTTGCCATTATTAACAAAGGGAGATCTCATTGCCAGTTTATCATGCCATTCGTGAGACGTCTGATTTGGCAGTCAGTTCTACATAATTTCACCATCACAGCCAGACACATTCCGGGCCACGATAATGCTATCGCTGACGCTCTATCTCGTTTCCGTCTGCAGGCATTCAGAACACTTTGCCCGTCAGCAGACCTGGAACCTCTGCCCTGCCCCCCTCTAGAGGAGATAAAGCTGGATTAGGCTACCTCCGACAATCGGTCGGTCGGTATATGTCTAAAGGCGTCGCTCCGTCGACTCTCAAGGCATACAAATCCGCCTGGTCACTTTTCAAAATGTTCTGCTTCTCCTTCCAAATTCCCCTTTTTCCCATTATGATTTCGTCAGTTTGCTCCTTCCTAGTCCATAAATACGAAAACTGTAACCAGACAATATCCTCTATCCGTAGACTATTGGCGGGAATCCAATTTTACGCAAAGTATCATAACAACGACTATCCAAGCCTTTTCTCCAACCAATCAGTGCGTCTGATGCTCAAAGGCATGAGCAATTCATCGAGCAGACATCCAGATAAACGCAAGCCAATTACTTTACCAATATTACACAGACTTTTAGACTCCCTTCGCAACAAGCTTTTTGATCCTTACGTTAATACACTGCTGGAGGCCATATTCCTTTCAGCCTTCTACGGATTCTTGCGTCCGGGGGAATTCACCTCACACTCAAAACATTTCGACCCAACGCAAGACCTTTCGTTTTCTGACATACAGTTTTCCCACTCCGCCTTCTCATTCAACCTTAAAAGCACAAAAACCGACACAAAGCGAACTGGTATTACAATAAATATTACGAAAAACAATACCAGATTCTGCCCGTTCACTTCTATGACACTATATCTTAAAGTCCGCCCCAAAACCCCTTCTATCTTTCCACTTTTTATTTTACCTAACGGAGCACCTGTTACGAAGGCATGGTTCAGAGAAAAACTAACCAACGCATGCAAAGCCTGCAAACTTTCGCCTCTTGAGTATACCGGACACTCCTTCAGGATCGGAGCAGCAACTACCGCGGCCGAACGCGGAATTCCAACTGAAACCATCAAACGTATGGGTAGATGGTCATCTTCCGCTTACGGGTCTTACATACGAATGGACTCCTCAACCATCATGGCAGCTCAACGAGCTCTATCCGTCTGATTTCAAGGTAAATCTTGCAAACACTGGTGGTGGTGCGTCACGGCCTACCAAGGCCTGTTCAGTATCGTGGCCTACCAAGGCCTGTTCAGTGTTGTGGCCCAGCGGGCCTCGTCTCAGTATTGTGCCCTACCAGGGCTGTGTTTCAATGTTGTGGCCTATCGGGGCCTTGTCAGTGTTGTGGCCTATCGGGGCCTTCCGTCACTGGGGCCTCTAGTCGGCCTTGTTAGTGGTTGTGGCCCATCGGGGCCTTGTCAAAAAGAAGGGGCTGGATGGACCTCACAATGTCGTGGCCTTTCGGGGTCTTGTCAGTGTTGTGGCCCAGCGGGCCTCGTCTCAGTGTTGTGCCCTATTAGGGCTGCGTTTCTATGTTGTGGCCCATCGTGGCCTTGTCAGTGTTGTGGCCTAGCAGGCCTTCTGTCACTGGGGCATCTAGTCGACCTGTCAGTGGTTGTGGCCCATCGGGGCCTTGTCAAAAAGAAGGGGCTGGATGGACCTCATAATGTCGTGGCCTTTCGGGGCCTTGTCAGTGTTGTGGCCCAGCGGGCCTCGTCTCAGTGTTGTGCCCTATTAGGGCCGCGTTTATATGTCGTGGCCTTGTCAGTGTTGTGGCCTAGCAGGCCTTCTGTCACTGGGGCCTCTAGTCGGCCTTGTCAGTGGTTGTGGTCCATCGGGGCCTCGTCAAAAAGAAGGGGCTGGATGGACCTCATAATGTTGTGCCCTTTCGGGGTCTTGTCAGTGTTGTGGCCCAGCGGGCCTCGTCTCAGTGTTGTGCCCTATTAGGGCTGCGTTTCTATGTTGTGGCCCATCGTGGCCTTGTCAGTGGTTGTGGCCCATCGGGGCCTTGTCTCAAGTGTCGCGCCTTCCGGGCTATGTATCAGAGTTGTGGCCCATCAAAGCCCCGTCAGTGTTGAGGCCTATCGGGACCTCTGTCACTGGGGCCCCTCGTCAGCCTCGTCAGTGCTGTGGCCCACCGAGGCCTCGTGTATATGTCGTGGCCTATCGGGCCCCGTCTCAGTGTTACTCACGACCAGCGACCGGTAAATTGTTTTATCAATAACATTTGCAATTAATATCGTTCTACAGGTTCTGCTAGAGACTCCAACCAGCAGGTGAGTAGAAATCATTTCTTTTGGGGGGTAGGCCCCGCTCCAGAGGTAAGCCCACGATCATTCTCTGGGGTTGGCTACGCCCCCGCCTTACCATCTCAAGGCGGGAAGTGGAGGACTTCTTGGCCCTCCGGATGCGAGCCACGGACAGGGCCTACCCCAAAGAACTGTTACCATCTTTATTATAACCATATATATTCTGTCTATCAGCTGTCAAATAAATGTCGAATACTCAACTTTGGCCTTCCGAGTCTTTCTGGTAGAAATGTAGCTTCAGCGCTAGTTCTGCCAGGAAGACTCAATCCTGTATCACTCATTGCCAATCATCACCCAACCAATCACCTTCCAACATGGAACATAAAAGATCGCCACTTACCCCTTCCTATGTCCGCAGTCGGAGCAACGTGATTAGCCCCACCATCCTCCCCACCACCACCAGGAGGTCCCTGTCAATATAACCCCAGGGGGGTTGGCTACGCCCCCGCCTTACCATCTCAAGGCGGGAAGTGGAGGACTTCTTGGCCCTCCGGATGCGAGCCACGGACAGGGCCTACCCCAAAGAACTGTTACCATCTTTATTATAACCATATATATTCTGTCTATCAGCTGTCAAATAAATGTCGAATACTCAACTTTGGCCTTCCGAGTCTTTCTGGTAGAACTAGCGATGGGCCTATGTTTGAGGTGCATGTAGATGAACGAGATACAAAAAATGTTGGGTTTAGATGCACCACATCTGATCTAAAAAGACAAGAAGCTGATAGTGTATTCAGAAAGAACATAAGAGATTAAATCTTGTCTACTGTACAAACCCATTAGTCACAACCAACTATAGATATTGCTGAACAAATGCATTTAATTTGTAACAATATGACAAATCCCTCCATTTGCTTCCGATATTTTTTGTGCACCCAGTAAATAATTTCTTTATGGACCTGGATATGCATTAGGGTGGTGTAGAATTTGGAATGTGGTGTATATATCTGAGTGAAATAAAAACACAGTCTAGTAAACTGGATGTGATGCACTTAACAGTGCTTTACACAATGCCACACACAGTCGAAGGAAATCTTTTGCTTTTTCCAGTCCTGTCACCCCTATTGTACTGCTTGGACACACAAAAATTAAATCTTCAATTTCATCTCCCTCGCTTTTTATTTATTCATTGCGAGCGGGCGGTGGAAAATCGTCTTCGGGGATAGTGGGCGGACACGGAACGTGGCTTTATGTAAGATTATCTTTGCTATTACAGAGCATGACGGCTTCAGATAGATCAATATGACAGTGATTTCCAAAGTGGAAAACATCCCATGCCGAGAGAAAATTAGGAATATCATAAATGAATTCCATATGTTTTAAAGATATCGTCTTATAGGTCAAGAAGAGACGTTGTTTACTACCCGATCTGAGAAATAAAATTGTAGGTGATGTTCTATGATAATCTGCTTTTTCTTGAAAAAGCTTGCGGGCAAAACCTGTCACATTCTCCGGTAATGGCGAGGCATGATCAAAACTATGGATGCCGGCAACAACACACACATAGAAGGGCTGAGCAGAGCACTTTTTTTAAAGACATGGCTTTTTAAATATGCCTTGTAAGACGCTGAGATCTTTGAGGCAGCGTAAAGAGTGATGAAAGCAGCAAATCAGGGGCCTTGTGTCCCAGAAGCCCTGTATAAAGATACTAAGCTAACTAAATAGAATCTGAGAACCAGTGGAAACACGCGCATGCAACACAAAATCTGCTTTCTGTTTCTATACTGTAAGTCATTATTGGGCATATGTTCAAACAAAGATGCTGAATAGCTTAATGCAGTTCAGTGACAGTTTTGCGATCCTCAGCTACTAAAGAGGTTTGTATTAGAGTCAAGCACAAGCGTAAATACAATGTGTTCTGATGCTCGCCTGTGATATGCAGTGTTAATAACTCACCTCAATTATCTTAGTGTCTATAGAGACCAGATGTACAAAAGGGCACCTGCTGAAGTTTGCTAAACAGCATTTTTACTCCGGCTAAAAACGACGGCATACACTCAGGAAAATACCAAGATGTAATTAGAGTTAATGGAAAATAGTCTTTATTGCCCCGTACGGATGGAGATAAATGGCGCAGCACGCAACAAGATTGTTCCAGCTGATTGCACTTGGCATTCAGCGCGGTTTGAATAGGTTAGGACAAAAAACTGATGCCGATAGGTAAACGCTTTTACTTATTCTATCTTTATCAGACATATTCATCTTATTGTTTGGCACCGGGCTGCTTTGTAAAAAAAACGTCTCTCCAAAAAACCATTCCTTTGTGTCTGAGAGGTTGAAGAAATGAACATCACTTAGAATAGGAGTCAGCACAATTTCACAACACCGGCATAATGTGTTTTTTGGCCCCTCCACCTACACACGACGTGAGGAGAATTTCATCCGGCTGAATCCATGTTCCTTCACTTTAACCTTTAACTGACCAGGATGATGTTGGGGATATTGGGTTTGTTACGGTTAGCAACTACACTATTCAAAATAAAGTTGCTTGAATGGTTCTTCACAGCGATGCCATGCAGAAACCATTTTTTGTCACAAATCTTACCTTTTTATAATCGGAAGAACCTTTTTTCGCCACAAATAACCTTTTGTGAAAAAGAAAGGTTCTTTAGATGTTAAAGTTTTTTATTTAATCATTTGAAATAAAGCACCTTTATTTTAAGAGTGTAAACACCTGTTTGTGTTGGTACATTACATTTATATAGCACACCAGTGTCTCTCATCCACAAGTTGTTTTGTCATCTTCTCACAGGGTACAGAGAACAAACAAGCTTTTCAGTTTTCTCTTCATCAACATTTCTTATTGTGCTTGTGCTAGAGCTATCCAAATATGGTTATTTTACAAGCTCTTAAATTGACATATAAACATTTTTTTCCAACAAGTGCTAATGCAATATGTTTTGCAGTTGAGTCTGAAATCTGAATAATGTTGAACAGTCAAATGCAAAGAATTGCTTTTCCCCACGCAGTTGCAAAAGGTGATTTATCAGTGTTGCACAACAAATAATAGAGGGCAAATAAATGTGATAACCAATTTAGTATTCGCATCAGTAGTCACAGCCAACGTTACATATGGAATTTGTAAAATATAAAATTTATGACTCAGCTCACTTAATTTAACTTGAATGAGAGGTGATGGAAACAGCACAACTAAAGGTTTTTCTTTTTCCAGACTCAGAACACCATGTTCTATGTTTATTTTTTGGTGGGGGTGCAAAAGTCAAAACACTGGTCCCAGATTTTTCATCACACCACAGCATTAAAGCTGGTCACATTTGCATTATATTCACTCTGTTAGTAATGGTCTGTTAATAGTGGTGAATCATTTCTATTTGTCCGAAGGGGATGTCAATTCTGTTTTCCTCGTGTTTAACCTATAATGCAGTTTTGTAGCAAACTGAACTTGTTGTAGGGAACATGTTATGCCAATTTTATTTGGCTGGCAGTGGAAAATAAACAAATTATACAGCGCATTTCCTCACTGACACACTTCATTACTTGCCTGCGATCCGAAATTACAGCAAATAAATGAAATACTTAACTAATGTCCCTGTGTTTATAATGGAGTGATTTGTTTTAAATCAAACAGCGCCATAGTGACTTTGATCAATCTACAAAAAATGTTTGAAAGATAATAATAGTGGACATGAAATATTTGTGACAGAACATTAGAAGTACATTTTGTCACACTTTATTGAATTCAGAAAGTATTTTGTGGTATTATTATTTATGAATTTATTTACAATTCGTTATTCGTTATAATATCTTATTTTATTACAAGCTGGTTCTTGTAGGTAACGGAAGAATATGAATTTATAGTATTTATATTATATAAGTTTTAAGATCTATATACTTTATTTAAGATCTATCTGGAAAACACTGAGTTCTTGAAGCTTTGCAAACTTCAGCGTGTGAAATGATTGGTTTAAAAAGCGTTCTCCCAGACTCCTTTCTGCTAGAGCTAGGAGACAGGAGTCAGGAGTGACTTCTCAAGCCACCAATTTTAGTGATATCTGTCAAGTAGTAGGGATACTATCATTGACACATGATATTCAAAAAATATATGTACATAGACATAAAATAATTTTGTAACGGCACCTTTAGGATAATGTTGCTGAATGTGTGTAAATAAACATTCATTAACTCCTGTCAAGCAGATATTTTGTATTGTAACCATCAACGTGGATGTAATAAAAAAATACATATATATTGAACAGACAGTAGGCTCAACTCATAAAAAATAGACACAAGAGATGATGTTTCATGAAGCTTGCCATCCTCAGAACAGGAACGCCAGATTAATTCGGACTGGTACATTTGAACAGCCTAATTGCAATTGGGAAACCCCAATTTTTTTTGATCTCCCACAAATGTTCATGCGTATGGGCCTTTCGACTTTGGTAGATTCAAAATGAGAGCAGCTCAGTTAGAGACTGCATCATCAATAACTGTCAAGAAAAGCAGCCTCGCCCTCTATTCATCAATAGCTCAGTATGATGGGCAGCTAAAGGACCAAATGAACGTTGATGACCAAACCCAGAGTAAAGCACTTACCTTGCAGTGGCTCTCCATCCTGCATGCACTTACCTAAGTGGATAAAAGAAGGGAACAAACAGAATAATCAAATGTATGAAGTCTACAAATTGAATTGGCCACAAACGTGACATGTTGACTAGACTCCCTCTGACTGCTATTGGTCAGAAGAATAGATTGGCCCACCCCAGCCTCATACCATTGGTTTACATGTTGTATTTATGTCTGGCTGCTAAAACACATTGCAATTTCATTACACACTTTTACATTTGGCTTTGATTTGTCTGAACAATGTTACGTTGTCTTAGAAAGACAAACACCCCAAATGAGTCAGGCAGACAAAAAGAGCAAACACACACGCATTCATTCTGTGATACTTACACTATGAGTGACTCTCAAACGTTTGCTAAAACTGTGGCAGCCCTCTTCATTATTTAACGCTACCTCAAGGCTTTACTCTCCTCGTTTCTCACTCTGCCGGTCTTATTCCTCCTCTTTCTCTGTGTGACACAAAGACAGCTACAGGAAGAGAGACGCTATAGATGCCCAAAAGAGCACCCTCGAGTCGGACCACAAACTGTGGTTTGACAAATTAAGGGGAACAAACTAAGCAGGTGACTGCTGTGGAATTACATTCAATCCTCACTTTGCAAAATATGAATTATTAAATGAGCGCTCTGAAATATATTAACATATGCTGTTTGTTTCTTTTTGATTCTCAAAAGAGGGCTGACTTCAATATTTCATGCTGCAAGAGCACGTCCCGCTATGACACATCGCCACATGTTGGGAATCAAAGGAAGTTGCTCGGATTGAACTGGAATGGACCCTAATCCGAATTGGGACTGCTGCATTACCCAATACACTTATACATGTAAAGAAAAAGAGGCATGCACAGGAAAATGTCTGATATGGCAAAACAAATCCATGTAATGCTTTTTATTTGCAGTAGAATGAGTCGTATGTAGGGTTGTTAAAACTAAAGATGTGTTTCCAGCTGAGCTGACCTATTTACTATTGAGAAGAAACAGTCACTGCGCATCACTGCATGTCGCTCTATGTGTTAACTGTTCATGTTTTATTTGATCATAACAGTATACAGAGTTAATGAACGATTATTAAAAATGATTAAAAAAACATTGTGTTCTTCTATATGCCTCACAATTTGTTCTTCCCATATATTAAACTAAATAAAAGTATTTTATTTAAGAAATATTTATATCATATCAAGTTGCTGGCCCCAGAATATGCGCTGGTGTGTAAATGTGGGTGGTTGTGTTACTGAACAAGCAATTCCTGAAGCTGAGCTCCAATAAATATTCTACGTAGGTGGACTTGGGAAAAGTTTGGAGTTGAATATGAGTATAGAACCACAAACTTTATGCCTTTTTTTTAATTGATCTTAATGACTTCTTGTTACTCAGAACACTTTGCTGGTTAAGTTTACTGTTTAGTATAGTGGACTGTTTTAAAGGTCCATTGTGTAATTATCTTTTAGAAATGCAATATAAAATACATAACTATGTCTTTAGAGGTATATAAAGACCTTACATAACGAAGTGTTATGTTTGTATTATATATGTTTGTATTATCTAATGAGCTATTTCTGCTATAAACACTGCAGGTCCTGTTATTCGCATGTTGTTTCTACAGTAGCCCTAAACAGACAAACTGCTCTACAGAGCATGTTTCGTAAATACGATTTCTTCTTCGGCAGAGAAGAGAAAACGTGATGATACGTTTCAGCCACCGCAGTGCTTCGAAGGATGCAATTCGCAACCTCACCATTAAATAACGCTAAATACGCTGGACCTTTAATAGAAAAAGAAGTTCCTTTAAGAGACCTTTTATTCTTGTCAGCCACTGCAGCAAAATAAATATATTTAATAGTCCTTGAAATCTGCGAGCACCTAAAGAAATGAATGTCAACACACGTCCACCACGTAACATAAATAACACTTAAGCAGCACGTCTGCTTCCTTCAGATATTCAATACAAATCTTACAGGACCTATAAGATTTGCAGGTTTAGAAACAGTAAGATGGACGTGAGATCAATACATCGATCGTCCAGCCCTTCCCACCTCTAGTTACGAGCCGCATTTAATTTCCCAACAATTAGCAGCTCGCGGGTTACGTGTGTGATTTTTTCATGAAGTACATCGTTTTTTCAATTTGTGAACAACTCTCATTAAGCAGCTGAAAATGATCCAGTGGTTGTTGTCACATGGCATCCAGTGGGACAGTACGACAGAAACTCTGATGGATGCTGGGTCAATATCAGTGGGGCATTAGCAGTGCTCCAAACGGTTGTGTGCTAGCAGTTAGCGGCACCCATCAGCTTCCATTATACATCTACTGGAGAAGAAGACATGCCTAAAATGCACCAGAGATGTGTCCTTCAGATTTGACCCTCAAATGGAGCTCACCTGTAATTTAACAAGGTCCTGCATTACATTCAGGTACAAGGCTGTTCAAAAACATCCTGGATTAGTAATTATTTTTCACATTTTGAGATGTGGTACAATTTGGAAATGGACAAGTTTATTAGATGTGTTTTCAGAAGGGTGTGCTGTTGTGATGGGTATATGGCTTATTTTCTTTTCGACACCAAAGGAAAACCAAGGGAAATGTTGTTAAAATGGGATTTTTACAGGTAATGGTAGCCATTTAACATTAAAAGCCACTATCACTAACAGAAACAGCAAATTAGGAGACTTAAACATAAAATAACTATTTTACAATCGTACACAAACGTGATGTTCAGATGTGGAGGCAGAAACAGCTTTTCCGATTTCGTGCTTGAAGAATTAATGAAATCTCATTTTTTTAAGTTACAATATTATTATGAAATCGTTGAATTTACTGAACTATTAAATAAACAATTAATATTTCCCAATCGATCCACACCACCCTAGTGTATAATGTCTTCCAAATGGTACATTTCTAAAGAGTTCTTTACTGAAAATAACTAACCACCAACTTGACAGCTAATTTATTTCGTGGATATAAGCCTGCTGTAATCCATCCAATCATTCATTGGGAGCTGTGACATTTAATGGCACGATGTGCTAATGTCACAATGTTGTGGGAGTGTGTGAGACAGGCATTATGGAGGTGTATTAAAAAAACTGTAGATTGAGGATGAGAACATTGAGCAACACAGCACATAACCCACATAACCCAATAGGTCTTCAACACATAACCCAATAGGTCTTCAACCATGACCACCCAATAATTACCTCAAACTACGGGCCTACAGATAAACAGCGGCAGAAATATTTTAGCAGTCCACTAGAAACTGAAAGAGAATAGAACAGAGAGTATGAGGCACAGGAAGAGCACAAAACCAAAGAAAAAAGAAAGTCTTCGTTTTGGTAAAAGCAACACACAAATGTTCGAGAGGGTTGTTTGAATGGGTCAGGTTTGGAGAAAATGGAAAACAGTGATGATGGTTCTGAAAGCTTAATGGATGTGCCTACACTCATTCTCTGTCATCTTCTCTCACACTGAATATCACACTTCACTAAGGCTCTAAAAACAGAGCCTACCATTTATGGATTTCGAAATGTCTCTTCTGAGAATTCTGGATAGATTAACAGATATTACAGGGAAGCTATCAGCTTTGTCCTCAGGTGTACAATATCTGATGTAAATTCTACGGAGTAAAATGCAGGCAATAATTATGTTTACACAACGGTATGCTAATGTGACAAGCAGTATTTTAAGCTACATTGCTGTACTTGTATTATATTTTTATGTAAGAGATGGTGGTCTAGTGGGTTAAACCACTGAACTGATTAATCAAAAGGTTGCTGGTTCGATCCCAGCAGCCACCACCAGTGTGTCCTTGAGCAAGACACTTTACTCCATGTTGCTCCAGGGGGATTGTCCCTCTAATAAGTGCACTGTAAGTCGCTTTGGATAAAAGCGTCTGCCAAATGCCTAAATGTAAATGTAAAATGTGAAAAGAGACAACTGACATTTTCCTTCCATTTTTAACCTAATAAGACCAATGCCAATAATACTAATACAATTTGACCAAAACCAATGGTCACCAAAATACAATGGTGCATACAATGTACACTTCCCTCTATGGCCATTTTGGTCCCAGCTCTAAATGGGAAATACATCTCAAAATTGTTCAGATGAACACATTACAATGAACAAACTTAATGAGTTGTTGTCGTTAGCCATTTACCCAACAATGTACATAACCTAAAAGAAAATCATGTCGAATTATGCATTTTTTCCTTTCGCAGCAGCCCAAGTGTGTTTTAATCACTGCACGGACGACATCACGGAGCTTTCTCTCATTAGTAAACTGAGTAATCAAAATCAATATAGAAGTTCAAAAGAATTTCCTTCCATGCATACGATATGCATCTGAAAAGGCGCGAGGGAGGCTAAATTAAATTGGGCATGTGTTCATTTTCAATAAAAACCAATCAGTTGGTGATTGCGAAAATTATAACGTGCTGTTAAATACAAAGACAATCTAAAGATAATCTGTGTATAGGAACAGTTAGATAATTAAGGTATGATGCATGTGTATGTTTCCTTTTTAGAATAGAATAGAATTTTTATTGTCATTGTTCAGAAAAACAAAAAAGATGAGTTCTTCAGCAGAAATTGTATACACAAGACAATATTAGCAGATATTCAAAATCAATGATAAATTTGATTTAATCAATATTGCTTTGTATACTAGCCTGCACAGGACTTTTCCACAGGGTCCAGACCGCCATTGGACTGTAGTTGTTTGAGGGTTGATGGTATATTTCTTCCTTCAATGGTTATTGTTCATCAGGACAAAACCTTTCAACGTGATTTCCACCCTGTCTATACAACAGACAAGCTTTTGCAAGGAGGTGAAATAAGGCCTTGGGATTACCATGTCACCTGTACACAATACACAATACAGTTGTGCAACCCAGTGGTTCTCAAACTGGGGGTCGGGCCAAGATGGATCTGGGGGAGCACAAATTTTGTGCCTAAACATCAGAAAAATAAGTCAACCAACCAAAATAATTGCTGTTCAAGCATAATATAATGCATTGTTTCCACTGAGCAGTACGGTTCGGTACAGTATGGTACGCATCGTTACTGGTAACCATTATCAGGCTTGCTCACCACTGACAACAGGTAGGCTTGAAAGTAGCGAACGATGTCATTCTCACGCAATAAAGCAATCTGTAAATGACAATGGCGCCTCCTGTGTAGTCGTTCCCCCAAAGACTGTAGATACCAAGAGGCGTGACTCTGGTGCTTTTTTGAGAGAAAACAGCGTGGCTGCCATTTTGGGGTGAAATGCTTGATATCTGACAAGGTTTCTAGCAAGCAAAGGCTTTTGTTGTCATGTATTATCATCATTCAGGTTGAATTTCAGCTTTAATGTTTTATTTTTTAAACAAAGCACTCGATATTGCCATCGCCAGAGCAGAAAGCAGAGTCGCTTTCACCCCAAAATGGGGGAAACGCAGGGCGCAGGTGTTGAAATGGAACGATCTATTGAGTTTCGCCTCTTAGCATCTATACTCTTTAGTGCCCCTTCTAGTACGCGCAAGTGACGATTATCTGAAAACCAAACAGCGTTCTGCAGTGAGACTAGCTCCACCCATTAGGTTCCGGTTCTATTTGTACTACTGTGCTAGGTACCCTTACGAAAGGGTCCCCAAAAAAGTGGAACAGTACGGTTCGCTATTTGGGTACCATTCTCAGTGGAAATGGAATAAATTGCGTACCGTAGTGAACCGTACTGAACCGTATCACTCAGTGGAAACGTGGCACTGAATATGTTTTTGGATTAATTAAAATTCTTAAAAAGTTAAAGATTATAATATTCATTTGGGGGGGCAAAGCGATGCACCCTACACAAAGGGGGCCTTGCAGCAAAACGTTTAGGAACCACTGGTGTAACCTGAAGAAACATACACATGGGGAAGGAAAGAGAAAATGAATGATTTCTTCTCACCATTGAGAAGAAAAAGAAGTCAAACAGACTCATCTTTACTAATTAAAACTGATGGATGACTAATTTTTTTACATTTTCAGAAAAAGCATATCTCTTAGCAATGTTTCTATTACTGCTAAGCAAAGGTCATACATCCACTTGCATGATCATTTTTCCGTAGGCATATTATACTCAAGGTAATGCAATGCCGGGATCCAGACACGTTTTGCGGGAAATTGCGATTCCAAACACTAAGTATATATTAAATTATTCATGCAGTTTAATATTATTTCTCTATTTTCTTTCTTTCCTGTTCCGTCTGTTCCCTCTGGGAGTGGCCAGGGGTTTTGCAGGAGTAATTGGGGAGCTTCAGAAACATGCAGATGAAGCTCTGTTGTGAGAAAGGGAATAGATGTGGAAACGGGGGATGAACTTATAATTAGCTGCTCAGTTCCTCAGCTCCGTGCAAGCATTTCCCAGGAGGACATCATTGCTTGCTTGCTCGCTCCCTTTAGAATTGCACGACACCATTAAAGTCACTTTAGAATGAGGTGGACGACTATCATCATGCCATAGGAAGTCAACAGTTTGGGAGACCTGATGGAGCCACTTTGATTTTGAAGCATTGGATGGAAACAGGTTTTGTTTCAAGATGAAGATTTTATATTGAACATCAATCCAACAACTGAAAAGATATACAAAGTAGTTAAAATTGTCTTTGATATTAAATAATATTTTTATTAACAGCATTAGAAGTGCATACACATTACATTGTGTAAATCTGCACATCATCTGTGTCCTTCTGAAACCTTGTATGACTAAATGTGCTGTTTTTCAGGAAATAGAAACTGTAACTTTTTACGATTTACATTTTGTTGTCAAAGTTGACAAGCACTTTTTAATGTTTATAATTGGTTGAATATTTACGGTGACAAAAATAATGGGTGACTGAATTTTAAAAATCATGAAATATGGAGATTTCAGATTTCAGAAGGACAGCAGCGATATGGTAAATAGAAATAAATTAAAAGTAGTAAATGCATGAAGTGTTATTTGGAAAGATTCGTTTTTGCCATATTAGAAAATGACAGATGAATCACATCTCACTATTCTAGTCTTACTGGATGCACCGATCAACAACAAAAGACATATGAAGCATTTCATTTAAATATCCTGTTCAGTGTTTTATGGTTAGTTGCATTTTATTACTTAGATTTTAGCAGCCCCGTGACCCGAGGTAGTTAGGATAAGCGGTAGAAAATGGAATGGAATGGAATATTTTAGCAGCGCATTTTCCATGTTTATAATCCTGTCAGAAAAGACCTGTAATCCATCATCTGAGAAACATTGCAGGCCAATAATCGATATTAGTTGATAAAAGCAAGTTAAAAAAATATTCATTTAATCTTCAGAATCCGTATCGGCTAGGGATGCTCCGATCAGGATTTTTGCAGCCGATCATGATCGTCCGATCCCGATTTCGATGCTTTATATAACTGAATAGCTATCTTGTCACTGTTTGCAAAATAAACTGAAATTTGATAAATATTTTTATAAAATCATATAAGGGCAATTAAAAGTTAACTTCCCCGTTTTAAATAATGCAGTTCTTATTTTAACCACATACTTAAATTAAATTGCTAACAGCAACTTTGGCTTTGTTCTGGTTTCACCTCTCTTCTGTCTAATGATTTTATAGATAATTTACTACACATTGTCATATAATTAAACTGTAAATACTGTGGATTATTTATAAATCTTATCAGAAATGTAGGTGCCTCTCTAAAAATAAATATGAAATGTTTTTTTGGTTATAGTTAGGAAAAAATAAGGAAACGGGAAAAAACTGGAGACTAGACACAAACCCGAATCACTCACAACAGCTTCACATACCTGACCCTTGTTTGTCTATAGGGATTTTATATCATTGTTCACCAAATCTAAATCCATCTCTTTCCTCACAATACACAACTGTTATGTGAACAATAGATGTCTATGTGGTGAAAACGCACCACAGCAATATATTTTTGAATGAGAAATAACAGTGAGCGGACAGCTTTTTTTTGTGGAGAGCTTACAACATACTACAGAGGGGAAAAAGAAACCAATTTCATCTGAATGGCATTCATTTCCTTCGAGGTGTCAGGGTGGGTATACTGTAGAAAAAAAGTATTGTTTTTTAATATCAGAGTGTGTCAGAATGTGTATGCAAGGCATACCAGTGCATTCCACATTATAAAAGGTTGTCAGTGATGTGTTTGGGTAAGATAATGCAATGCATGCTTCAAAGATTTTTAGCACAGACTTCTCATAAAAAAACATCTTTTCACAAGAGCAGTCATTTTGATTGGAAAAAGAAAAGTTGTTGCTAACTTAATCTGTCAAACAAATCTGAGAGAACGAAACTATTTTTCACAGATGTTCTCAGCGCTGACTGCAGAAGACCTGATCGTGTCTTCAATATATACAAGGTATGATATGAATACATTAGAGACCTGTTTTGCATTTTGCGTTCCCGAGGCACTTCCACAAGTTTGAGCAAGTGAAATCTCAGCATCATTTTCAAATCTGGACATGTGAGCTATGCTGTGCTGCTCTAATTTTTGTGCTGCTGGCTGTTTTACTCATCTTCTCGCTTGTGTAGCTGATGGTGCAGCAAGTAAACATTTTCACACCTAATTCCATCACTTAAACACACACACACCTCGCTGTCGAAAACCCAATTTTGTGAAATGATGGGTGGAAAACATCACCAGACTGTTTGGCTCTTGGGTTAAGCCAAAGCCAGTGAAGGCCTGCTTTCTCTGGTTCTTTCTTTGTGCGCAAGCCAGTCCTTCTTATCGCCAGGCTGGGGGGTAATAGGATTGCCTTTCACACTAAAGGTCTCCTGCAAAGGAGCAGAGGAGGATGGGAACCGAGGCTGGGCGCACACACTCTCTCACACAGAAGAGAGCCTGTCACACATGCCGAGCGGTAGTGTATTTTTCTGAGCTTGGCTCAACCGCAGAGAAAGTGGTGGGTCACCACAGCAAAAGCTTAGCTGGGGATTTCTGAAGGCCAGCTTGCAGTCTGCAATTGACAAGACGAAATTGTAAACATCGCAGCTGTATGTGGAAAAATTCCATCCTTGGTGCAAATAAAAGACAGTGTTGGCTGCTACGAGCCAAGAGATTTTCGATTCTCAAGGATTCTCATTTATTGATTTGCTTGTTTTATTAAGAAGGATAGATAATAATGTGAATTTCTCAATACTCCCTTAGAGTAATTGTGCTTGTAGTCAAAAGAAATGGATTGTGTCAAAACCTTGTTCATTACATGGCAGCAGAACCTTTTAATTTCTAGAGTGACTTTTAAGATCTCACTGCCCGAGAAACATTCATCATAGGAAATTGATTTACAATCAGTTTTGCATCGTTTTGGAACGTCAGGCACAAGTTGATAAAATGAATCTATGGTTTGATGTTACACTGAACCAGACTCATTATCATAAACGCAATCAGTTTAGAAGCACCTTGCGTCAACCTGCGTCAAGCGGTCACCTTGAGGATGAAGAGAAAGCGAAAGAACGGGGGCGGATTAATTGATGGAATTGGAGAAATAAGCGGGTGATGATTGTGTCGATACGCCTTCGCTTTGGTTTTAAATCTAGAAATATAAGCAGCCCGGGGCATGAGGCTCTGTATTAGGTCCAAGTGATAGCTATATTGCTCTTTCAAAGTCACAGAGCAGAAAGAACCTGTAGGTTAAACAGATGTGTCTGATAACGGTTATCGCCTTCCATCGCATCCATTCAGGATTGATAACTTCATGCAGAATCTTTGGGGCCAAGTGAGGATGCAATGAACTAATATAAGTATTGTCAAAAATTTTTTTTGAAATAGACTATCGTTCAAATAGAAAATTAATCAGACTATAAACGTAATCTACAAAGGACTACAAAACAGAAAGGAGCTTGGACTGTGAATAAAATCTAATATCAATTTAATATCATTTTCTTAAAAACATAATTTTCACCTAGAACGTTTTCACATTTTTCTGTAGACTCCAAATATGAATTTTACCGCTTTTTTCTTAACAATCATGAATAATATTTAAGAGCATCAACAGCTTTTTTGCCATTATAAGAGCTTTAAAGGCTGTTAACTTAAAATCATATTTTGCAGAAAAATATAGGACATCATAAAGCTTTGACATTTTTTGTTGCCGATTTATTCCGTTAACTGAAGATTATTGTGTTGCAAGGTCTGCATGCCTCTATTCCACACTTCAGTCCTCCATGTATTCTAATTGATTTCTTGACAGGCAGGACCTAGATAAGAGCAGGACAGGGATAATGGAGAAAGCCCGGGCACGAGTACTCACTCTCTCATTCTCTCCCACTTCCACTTGTCGTTATCTGAGCATCTGATCTCAGGAGCCTCATGACCTATTGTAAAGGATGAATCAAAGCCACAGTGGATGCAACACAAGAGAGAGAAACACTTGCAATATGTCTGATGTCATTTTCCTCATCACTGTTCACTCGTGTGCTTTTTCGTCTCACAGAAAACTTCAAATACATGTTCACTAGCAAGTGGGATGAACCCTCAAGCAGTATTCAAAGAAAAGGTTGGAAACTATGAGTTAAACATGTCAAAATCCATCAATAGGCCTGACAAAAATGAACGGCCATTTTCAAACATTCTCTTAATATCACATCAACCTAAAACAATAATGAATTCAAACCATTGTCAAAAGTGTCCATGGCTTTACTTAAATATAAGAATTGGTTAATTTTCACAAGAAAATTAAAATTGAATTAATTTAACAAAACACCCCTTTGAAAAACGAAGTTTAATAAATGTAATAATCATACATTTAAATCAAGCAGAAAACACCGGCGAGACATTTACACTCAGTTACCATACTATCATATGATCAAATGCGCATTAAACTAATGATGGACCGTCTAAACTAATAATGAAGTCTAGAGACTGCTTTGCAAAGCTTCAAAATAATTTTTTCTTCGAACAAGTCAAATGACATTAGATACTAGAATATTTAAAGACATTGTAGGATACTTTAAAAGAAAACCTATGTAGGCAATGTGATGTTTTCCATAGAGCTTTAACTGTGCGTTTCACTGACGCGGTTTAGCGAGCAAACGTTTTAAAAAAACAGGTTACTTTCTACTTTATTTCTATTTTGGATATGCTTTCGTTGTTAGATTAAGACCCTCTCATCTTTATTTATTTATTTATTTAATAATTTAATGTTTAAATGTTCTTTAAGTAACCTATTTGTCTTTATGTTCCTTCTTTTTTTAAGGCTGTATCAACACTAACTCACTTGCGTAATATTTGTAGTACGCTGTGGCATACATGTTTATATTGAGATTTGTATTTTCTACGGAAGCCGACCAACACGTTTTGAATGGTGGTAGTGATGTCGCGGACACAACATTCGTTCTGGTGTTGAGAGCCGCATTTGGGATAATTTATTTCTTTAACTCGAGAAATCACAGGTCTATCAGAAAATGTTACGCGTTGCAAGTCATTTGTTAATGTTGAACATATGATTCATGTGAACGTTTGACAGCAATTCATATATTGACACATACGTGTGACATAGCTGTGACTGTGAAGACAAGAAGACAAAGTTTTGAAAGTCTCCATTAAACATCACAGTGTGTGTTGCTTTTGGTAACGCTACAGTTGAAATGTACAGGGGATACTGAGATTTGAATATAATATACTATTGTTTTATAATATGCTATAAACAACAATTTATGTAAGAACTACAATTGTTTATTGTTCATAATGAAATTCGTAATACCATTCTTTTCCCATCAGTCACTAAGGCCAATCTGACCAATCACAGGCCTTATACTTAAAAGGTTAGTTAACAACAGCAAATTACATTTCATGTTACAAAGTTAATTTAAGTCTTGAAATGAAACATCAATGTCACACAAGATGAAACACAAGCAAAACGTGTTTATTTAAATTGAACAGGATTGGATTATGCTTGGTAACACGGGTAAACAATGGGAACACCCTTGCACACAAACCACAACCTCAAATTCAGCTCACATCTTTCTCCCTTTTTTGGTGACCTAAGTTCAAGTTTGTATTTAGCATACCGTGACATATTTCCGTTTGTTTAGGATGCATTATCTTCCCCTATCATTACTTAATGTGAAATCTTGTAACATCAAAGTCTGCCTCTGCCCCCGCACTGAGCCTCACCCTGTTTAATGGATGAGTGAGCAATTCTCACACCGCTCCTGCACTTTGAACTGGTGAGTTGCTTCCACGCCTTTGATTTGCGCAGCACAGCCGCTGTGAAATCTCGGGAGAGCCATGCTCGATTGGGTGGCTTAGTGTGGGTGATCTCATGCATACATACACATATGCAGCACATGAAGAAGCACAAGCACATGGACGTGATGGACACATATGGCGGGACAGACAGTCTTACGGTTCAGGACACACAATCCCCCTTATGCTGTCTAAACATCCTCATCATCATGGCCCAAGTAAAACTGCATTTCATGAATATGAAGATTTGTTTTACTATGGTACTCTTTATTTAATGGCTTGTTCTGTAGTTGTAGATTTATATATGAAATATATAAGAATGACAGGATTAAGAATGACCCATTAAGAATGACAGGATCGTATACAGAGAACAGTTGCACTTGATCATGAAATAGCATCTGATATAAAAAAGAAATATGTTCTGTTTCTTAAATGGAATATGTTGAAACCAGGACCAAATGAAATGTCTTTTGTACAGGGAAAATCCAGTTTGTAAACATACAGATTTAAAGGGATACATCACCCAAAAATGAAAATTCTGTCATGATTTTCTTAACTTCAAGTTGTTCGAAATCTGTATAAATGTGTTTGTTCTGATGGAGATATTTGGAATGCTTATAACCAGACCAATTTTGCCCCCCATTGAACACCACAGTAGGAAAAATACAATGTTAGTCAAAAGTGACTGTTTGCTGTCCTACATTCTTCAAATTGTCTTCTATTGTGTTCGACCATAAATTTTATTTTCCTACTATTGGTGTCAACGGGCGGCAAGATCTGTTTGGTTAGAAGTGTTCTTCCAAATATCTTATTATCAACTATAATTTATCAGATTGGAACAACTGGAAGGTGACTAAATGATGACAGAATATTTCTTTTTGGGTGTAGTACACCTTTAAAAAAATTCACACTAAATCCACTGTGCTTTGTTGTTTTATAGCGGGGACGAAAGGTGAAGCTTTATTTACTGTTCCATTTGCGCAGTGTTGTGAAAACATTAAACCTAATGTGCGAAATATATTATTATCTTTTAGATCTCCGTCCAGACCTAGCAGACGTGGTTATTGGTCGTTCAGAGTGAAGGGAATAGCCTCTGCACACATTAGAGGTGAGACCTGATCTGGGTGTTTGTGTGGACGTGCCTCTTGAAGTGATGCCTGCACTGGCTCATCCATCACAGATAAGTGGCAGATGGTGACGATGGTGGCCGGGACAGAACGTGCGCTAACATCATCACTGTGAAAGCGCAGCGAGGGCTTTACCTGCTGCTAATCCACTTAGTGAAAGACAAAGCTGTTTTAATCCATCCATCCCTCCCTCTTTCTCTGTGCTGTGATGGACAGACTAAAGCCTCCCGGTACGACCGAAGTGAAGGCAGAACAAGCCTACTCTGCATATTTCTGCTACTGACAGAGGCTTAATCAGAAATCTCTCTCTTTTATTACCGATTTAATAGGCTCCAGTGGATCTAATGTATTGATTTTATGAGATTATAAATTCGTTGATATCTGCTTATGTATGGGGGCTTTGCTTTCTGAGCACAATTGGAAACACGTTGGCAAAACAAAAGTGTAACATAAATTTTCATGATGTGTACGATTTTTATCAAGACTGTAAGTAAGTATCTGATTTTCTCTCTTAGCATAAACCCCCAAGTTAAATAACCATACTATAAATACTGCTTTTGCTATAGGTGAGATGCAAAACCTGTCTTCCCGGTTTCATTCCCAGGGAACACACAATCTGATATAATCTATATTTTGAAGGCACTGTTAGTCACTTTATATTCAAGCAACACAACAGGAAGATACAGAATTGTTTTAGCAAGTAATGTTTGCATGAAATAACAAATGTTGTATTTTTCTCAGTGCTGTCAAATCGATTCCAAAATTTGTTAATATAGTATGTGTGTGTTGCGTATATTTATATGTATATATAAATCGCAGGCACAAGTGTATATAAAACAAATACACATATTTATATTAAAACATTTATATACACAACATCATCACCAGGACTTCTTTGCTCGAAGACTTGTGAGAAGTAGAGAGGTGAACACTGTGTATATACACTTATAACATTACCTTTCTGATCGTTGAGCTCTGAGCTCCATTAAGGGAACGGGCTTGAAATCAAGGTTTCTGGAAATTGAACCGTGGATTGATTTTATAAGGGCAGTGTTGCACGGAACTTATCTTGAAGAAAACATAACACCCAGTAAAAGTGAAGGGCGTATTTTACTGTGCCATCTCAATGAAATGATCACAGGTCTGATAAATAATAGTTAAGTCATAAATAAGCTTTGTCAAACGTTAAAACCTCATTCAGCAGTCGCTGGAGGTAAACCCCTCACAGAAACTTTTAGTTTTTGCCCTCTTGTCCAGTTTAGCTTAGCGGCTGACATAAGAAACAAAGGAGTAATGTATTTGGTCAAAACACAATTGCGGTGACAGAAATGGAAATAGATTTATCATAAAATATATTAATAAGTGTTCTTTCAAACCGGTGAATTCTGTTAATTTCGTCTCAGACGTCACGCCCACGGACCGTTGGCTATGCATAAGGGACAACGTCTGATGCATAAGGCACACATTTCTGGAAACTCTAAGTCGTCATCTGATTGGTTGAATTTCACAGGATTTCCAGGAGAAAAGCATGTCGCGTTCTTTAACGGTCCGCCTGGAAACAACACAAAGCCGTCTGATCCAAGAAGTAAGCTGTCGTGTTTTCAACGGTTGCAATAAAAGGTCATCGCAATAGACTTAACACTTAATTCTTAAAAAGTATGTGAGGTTCCCGGCCTAAACGAATAATCATTTTGTTGCTGTTAACTTTTCAAACAAGTTCGTGAATGTACTCTCAACATGACACAGCACAAAACGAAACGTGATTGGTTGCTTTACCTGTCAGTCATATGGCCTCTTGGACGGGCCTTGGCCAAAGAAAGCGGTGATAAGTTTGGCTACGCGAGACTACTAGAAGACAGAAAGAAGTGCTTTGTTGCTAGGCAGCCTTCAGAGGATTGATCGTGAAATCCTGAGGGAGTGAGAAGACTGATCTATCTATCAGAGATCTCGGCCTCCATTAGGTGCTCGGAATTAATGAGTATCGGATGAAACTTATCTAGTCTGAAAGCACAGTATCTGTTTAACTGAGAGAACACTCTGGTGGCTTTAAGTTTGGGTACGGAGAGTTCAGACTCTCCTGATTAGAAAGCCTCCAAACTCTGGCTTGAGCGTATAATTGAGAAATGAGCATTAGTACGGAAAACCTACAGAAGCGAGCTTAAAGCCAGCATGAACGGCAATTATAAAATGCTAATAGTGAGTCTTCAGGAAACAGCGGAGCTCAGCTTACTGTCCTTGTGAGCTTTGAAGGGTAGCAGGTGTGACTCCTGACAGCGGAGGAGAGAGAGAAAGGAAGAGATCATTTAGACCCACATACGCATGCTGAATATTGAGTCCTAGTAGAAGAATTGGCTATTCTGCTAGTGGTGGCTGAGGTGCCCTTTTGAGTTGTGTGGATCTGCCAAGTGGAATGTACTGCCAATGTGTCAGGAGGGGCATTGAAGTGAGACAGGAAACCAGGTCCATGTGATGGGTAGCAACCTTGATTACAGAATGCTGTGACATGCAACAGCTGCAGATTACTATAACACTTTTGTTATACAAATGAGACTTCTTGGAGAATATATATTTTTGAAGTATTATTGGTGAAATGTACTGTTTTATCTGTAGTCTTTTACATAAAAGCAGGCCTTATATTGTAAAATTCAGTGAAATCCATTTAAAACTTTAAGGGATGGCTCAAAGCTAATGTGCTCTCTCTACAGTTTTAGCGGCAACGCGCTCTCGCTCTCTCTCTCTCTCTCTCTCTCTCCAGTATCTTGATGAGTACAATATTAAAGCGGTTCCAGATAAACAATAACGCTCAAAACTGCTCTGTCACACAGCTAATATTAGAAGAAAAACAACATCGTATCTTGGGTCTAACAAACAGAAAAAAACAATGTTACTCATATACTTATCCGAATCCAAGCTCCCTCCTTGGGGGTGATTTTAAGACGATCTCTCCAACGACTGTTTGCTGGAAAGTTTCTTCATAGATATCAATGAGTATCTCTGCTAAAAGCCTAACATGTCTCTGCTTGAAAGACTTCATAATATTAACGCAGGTCCTAGCTCCTGCCTGACTTTTATCCTTCTTTTTATACTTAAAACCCACAGACCTTTAATTTTATGTAATATATCAGACGTTGCTCTTTCTACAGTCTTTCTTATGCCCGTATGATCTCTTTCCTGCCTCAACATGAGAACGACATCTATCATACTATGGTGACCACCGTCATGCATGGACTGAGTGATTCGTTGCAAATCTATAATGCAACGCTAGTGGCCGCTGTGAATAAAAAAACTGCGCCTTTAAGAGATGGTAGATCTACACGCATTTGGCCTCATTTTGAGCCAGAAAAAACCCTGTCATCAGAACAAAGAAATGTATTCAGGTTTGGAACAACCTGAGAGTGAATAAATGATGACAGAAAAAGAAAATTTTGGGGTGAAATATCACTTTAAACTTGTTGCAAGGATTTCTATGTTGCTATGGATATGCAATTTATTGATTGCTAAATAATCCAGAATGGCATGAGGGCGAGTAAATTATCCAACAATTTTCATTGTTCCATTTATTCCTTTAAGATACGTGACATAAATATATATCTTTGTATATTTGTAAGTACCAAAGTATATTGTGCAGAGGTTAAATTACAACCCAGTCTTCTTTGTGTTTTTCCCTTTATGTGATATGTATGATGTCATGACGTGTGACCTCACCAGAGGTGTCTCATGTTCTCTCTGCCAGATCTTTAGAATCTGGTGCTTCTTTTTCCTTCCAGTCGTCTTTCTCAGAGCAACTTGACTCCTTTAACCTCATTTCTTGACTAGGTCACTCCTTCCCCTTCATCACAGAGTTTGTATTGATGCGTGATGTGAAGTGTCAAGCTATTCATTTTATGTTGCCCGCATTGAGCCGCTAGCAGCGATGTTTCTCAGCTTTACCCATCAGCATGTGGCACAGCCGAGAACAAGTGCCGCGAGTGACAGGCCATGATCTTATATTCCTATCATTATAGTAAGACAGTGATAACAGAAGAAAGCAGATCTGTCCTGTCTCTCACATTCCTGTTATTGAGAGCTGTGGTTCCATGTGCCTCCTCTCCCTGGACTCCAATGCAGCAGTATTATAATAATGACCTGGAGGCAACACAGATTTAATGCCGTTTGAGAACATTGTGTAATCTGGTCATGACAGACAGAGATATATGCCATAAATTTATACTCAGAGGTCTGAGTAATTACATAAATGATATGCAGCTTGTAGAAAAACAGCAGCGTATATGACTTTTTGACTCTGCGGATCTGAGGCAGTTAGACAGCTGCGGCTGACCGAAAACATGACAAAGGCGAGTCGTCGAAAAACTTTAGAAGGACTCACTCCAACACTCCTTTTCAATGCACTACGGTGGCTGATACAGGAATAAGACGTTGTCATGTTTTTGCCTCCATGCTGTAATGTATTTACGAACGGCATTCGTAGGGCAGTTTGTCCGTTTAAGGCTACTGTAGAAACAACATGGCCAATTGCATGCAAGGGGACCCGCGGTGTATAGAAATAGCGTAGATAGAAATAGCATGTAATAAATGTTAATAAAAACACAACGCTGCTTTATGTAAGCTCTTTATACACCTCTGACGACATAGTTTTGTATATTATATTGCATTTCTGTCAATAGATCCTCCAATAAAATACACACGGCACCTTTAAGCTGATTCCATGGTTCAGGAGTCATTTCAGAGTGTGGAGAGAATCTCAGTGCCAAGCACAATTTACACAACACAATGCCGATTTAAAGGGTGGCCCGCAAAGATGCCGCTCTATACTGAAATCGGAGAACTTGAATGGGCTTCAAAAGTGCACTGGAGTTTAATATGTGCATGATTATAAATCTTTTTCCATCATTTGATGAAAACGCCGACATGATCAATTGAAAATGTGCAGAAACATCTCTTTTTAATGAAATTCCATTTACCGCCCGCAACGATAATTGCCCCATGCAAACAAAGCTGACTTTTATGAATAGGGTGCAGTTTATAAAAAGCCTAATTTATATAGACATGCATGTTTGCACAAACAAATGACAAAGACGTAATTTAAATCATTTTTCATGTTTAGTGAATTTGGAAGGTGCTTTCTGGCATTAGTTTGATGCAGATAACTTTTTAGTTTTAAAATACACCTATATGGTGTAATGTTATGATTGCAGACATTAAATTTCATATTGGTATCATCACAGAGTATAAATAGTTAATTTGTCCTATGGTAGATACTATTTTTCATTCGCTGTGAATAGAAATGAGGTAGGCTATATGGTTTGTTCAAGTGTTTGTACTGCTGTGTGTCTTTGTGTGTTGATTACATAACTTTGTGTGTTGATTACTTAACTTGCAAAATATTGAAAATATGGCTTTCTAACATGTCTAGTGGAAAAAAACGTAACTTTGAAAATTGTAGAATTTACAACTGTGCAACATTTAAATAGACCATATTTATCAATGACATCCTTGTTTTCATTTGGGTCATATTAAATATGACGTTGACATTGACTGAGGTCCAAAAGATATGATATGGACAAGGCTAACTGTCTCAAATAAATCTCTGAATTTCGTTTACTTTCATAGCCTGTCACCTTTTCTAATCTCCTATCAGGAGGATATGCAACAGTCATATTCAATAAAGCTGTAAAACCCAGCTGAAAATGAGAAGCCTTTTTTCCCTACTGATTATCTGTCATGAGGGGATATAAATGGCAAGCAGTTTTCTCTCAATGGGTGCAATCTTTTTCAAACTTTCAGACGTACTTAACCGGCCTCCATTACATCTCTTTTTACCTGAATGTCTTCCTGTTCCAGTCGGGAGTAAAACGACTGACTAATACATTCCCTAAGTCATAGTCTCTCTTAATATAAAATAAATGACCTAGTTTAAAAAGCGTTTAGGTAAAATGAGGATGCTCATTATCTCAATTACCTCTTGCTAGACGCTAATGGAATTTTGAACGCCACATTTGTAACTTCTGTAATATTCTTTTAGAACTTTCTCCACTTCTGAGGGTTGTAATCAATCTTTAGTGTCAGGACGGCTGTCTGATTGAACATGGTTTTTAGTGTACTGATATAATTCATTCAGGACTGGAATGGCCTTGCGCTGGAGTTGGTTTATTTGTCCAGATCGAGCTGAAGCAAATGCAGTCCTTTGTGGATTGTCATTCATTTTGATTGGCAGAACGGTGAGCTCACTGGTCAGATGCAAGGTGGCTTTTGAGTTTATTAAATGTCTATCTTTGCAAGGACGGCCCACTGAAAGGTGTCAAGTGCTGTTTGTTTCATGTGCTTATTTACTTGCCTAATAGTCCATTTCCACAGTTCATTGACCGAGTTGAGAATATGTAGAAAAAGACAAGGAATTGTTCGCAGAGGGCATTTTTCCCATTTGTTTGTGGCAGAATGAATTCAAACGGTTTGCTCTTTCAAAGGGGGCCATCGGAAGTAATGGATATTTCAGAACTCATACAGAGGATGTAAAGTGATTCTTATTCATTCGTTTTATTGTCCATTTATAGGAGTTGTGGAGTGTACAATGAAGTGTTAAAAAATTGTATGCAAAAGTTGTGCTTCTTTAAATTTTGCTTGCACATACATGCTTTAGAGCAAAAAAGTGCTTTATGGTTTTGCAAAGATGTAGGTAATGTTGACGTAGAATTGGATTGCCAACAGATTTTGTAAACAGCTTAGCCCTGTTTACCCACAACACACAGCTTTTTATACTAGCTGTAAAAGAAAAAAAAAGAGATTTCTATAATATTTTAGAAATATCCAACTTTTTGGCCTTCCTGCTTGCAAAATTGCAGGGTTTACAGAACAGAGACCTGGTCGCTGTTACCTCCTTAAATTCTGTACAGCACTGAATAGTCTAAACTTTACTTTCTGTATGATTTGAGCAAAATGAACATTCATTCCATGTCCTCATACCTCAGGCTTCTGCTGCTGTCTGGCAGCCTGAAGTGTAATTATGTTGCTGTATCAGCCGTTGTAATGGCACAGACTCTCTCCTCTCCAGTCGGCAGGTTTCTGACGAATTCTGTAATAAATGAATCGCAAGTTTGATACTTTTTGACTCGAGTTCATGCAGGTTGTATGTGTGCTCTCCTAAGGGCAAAATGAGATTGATCGATCTCGCTGCAGGTGGCTAAATTCTTCTTTCAGTTAATTTATGATTTTACTTTACGTAGTGATTTTGATCCCCCCCACCATGCCTCCACAATGTGCTGGCACGCCTGAACCATTTTCATAATTGTGTATTCTCAGCTAGCTGAAGTAACTCGGTTCACGCACAAATGAAAATCCTATAGTGATTTGTTCACCTCCATGTTGTTTCAGTGATTCAGTCATTATTAACTATACAACAATTACATCATTTAGTTATAGATGTTGATTCATAAGCAAACTGGTCTTGTGAACTGGATCAACAAATCCATTGAATCTTTTTTTTTAAACTATTCATGCATAATTCTAGCATTGGTACTTCCCTCATGTACCTTAATGGATTAAATATTTTTTCCTACATAAAGTAATAATATGGTTTCATAAGACTTGAAATATAGCTTATTAGAAACATCTCCTATGATGTGTTGTGATGTGAAATTATATGATTAAATATGTGATATGATATATGATATGACATTTTTTCATTGTAAATAGCATGGGAAAATACAGTTCTTAAAACAAACAAACAATATAATATTTTTCCCACAAAATGAGGGTGAATAATTAACTATCCTTTTTGCCTGAAGTATTCCCTTATTGTATTCCCTCGAAACAGCAATAATAGATCAAGAGAGAGCGATGACTTGCTCTCAGAGGATTCAACGTGGCACTCACTTGAGCGTTCCATCTTAAGATCAAAGCCGAAAGAGAACTCATCATAAGTGAGATCTAAATTCATGAGTCTCGGCTCACAGTCCAGACATGACTCCCGCTCTGGACCAGGAAGTGCAGACATCAGAAAAGGCCACAGGGCAGCTTTGTAACTGAGAAGAAAACAAAAAGAGCTTTCTGGGTGAACACACAGATGCACACTTTTGACTGCGCATGCTTCTGATTCCAGTTCTGCTATTAGATGAGGCTTTGCATCACGTCTCGCACCACAGGATCACTTTTTCCTCGGCAAATCACATTAAACATGCAGTGACTCCGTGTTTCTGCTGATGTGGTGCAAGAGATATAATCTGCATATCTGCATGTCTCATGCCAAATTATTAAACATGGTGTTAAGCATTTTTAAAGAAGAGTAAAAATATATTCTTTGATTTGTGTGGGGGGAACGCATTCCTATCTCTTAAAATATAACATCCAAAAGGAGGCAAACGGTTTTGTTATGCTCTTTAAATGCACAGCTGCATTTATTTGACCCAGTAAAGCGTGCTGTTGATCTTGCCTTCTCATTTGAGAGGAACAACATCTTTTTTCACGCTACGGTGTTATGGTCTCATGGGAAGTAGCATCTTATGAAAGAAGGCTTAAAGGCAAGTGGGCCGGAAACTCTTCCTGTGTAGTCCTAGTTTCTCAAGGTTATGTGTAAAGATAGCACTAGTATGCCCGTGCAGTGCTGTTGGATGTGGGTTAGTCTTGGGTTAAGTAAACCCTGTCATTAGAGACATGCTCAAAGTAACCGAACAGATGGGAGCATTGTTAATTTAAACCCCAGGGAGTCTAGAGTACAGACTTTGCTTTTTGTCGGCCCGCTCTGCAATCAGACCGCTCTGAAGCATTGTGTTTCTTTTTTAGCTGGTTGTCTGACATTTTAGCATTACTGCACAGAAACTTAATGAGAGCGTAGTCCCTCTTGGATATGGCTGTGTTTAAGAAAAATAAAACAAGGGAGCATTAGTCCTAGAAAGAAGCTGAAAACTGTCAATGCATCTTAAGAATAAGACATCAAATGTGCACGGCTGAAATCTGAAAATTCTGCATACCATACTACTCTTGTTATATCTGCAGTATGTATTATGCATTCTGTGCTCTGTGTGTGCTAAGGCTTTAAAAATATTGATTGATTCAAAACATGTTTTAGGCCCATAGACTAACATACACTAAACGTACAGCTTGCAGTGAAATTGTTTACCTGGTATACTCCAAAGATTAACATTTTACTCCAAGTTGTCCATGTTTACAATAGACAAATAAATCTTGAAAATTAATTATTGATTGGTGATACAAATGGTTACAAAGCATAACTGTTGACGTTATTGCTTAAAGTATCACATTGTTGAACTACTGAGTTCTGCTGTTGTAAAAATGGAATGTTCACCAGCATCCTGCTGCATATCTGCAATGGACCTCTATGCTGATCAGCCAAGCATTTATAATTCATTTCTTCTTTTACTGTAGAATAATGAGCTACCTTCACTCAAACCCCTTTAAAGAACAGATGTGAAACTTTAAAGTGATTTCAAGTTCTAAATGCTTGTCGGAGAAAAGTGTGAGGGTGTCATTTTTCATCATTGTATTCACTGTTGATAAGTGCATACTTTTTGGATATGAGAAATGTATCCGCTGTAATTGAGTTAAGAATTCAATTGTTAAATTGTTGCAGGTATATTCTTGGGAAGAAATGTTTCACAAAGAATTTGTGAGAAAGTTAAGCACTTCAGAGTTGACACTTGCCGAATTTGAGAAAACATTTTTAATAATTACCTGCTCTTGTTGAATCTCAGTTTTAACCACGGAAATGGTTGGTTTTTATTTGATATTGTATCAAGTGATAGAAGACTACTGCGTTGCTTGATATGAACCTCTTATTCTCTAATCTTTCTTACTCCAATTTGGATGTCGGATTTGCGTGAAAAGTTTAATACACCTGTTATGGTTTAATTTATACATATTCTATTACTAATGTACTTCTTGCATAAATTTGACACTTATTACTAAATAGATACTATATAGACACTATCGCTAATTTGCCTCTCATACATCATTTGATATGGATAATGGAGCTATGAATATATCAGTCGCATAGCACTGTTGCTTCACAGCAAGAAGGTCCCTGGTTTGAACCCTGGCTGGGACGGACGCCTCTCTATGTGGAGTTTGCATCTTGTCCCTGTGTCAGCGAGGGTTAACTCCGGGTGCTACGGTTTTCTCCCAAACCCCAAAGGAATGCAAATTCCAAATTGTTCAACCCCTGACTTGTGTATGGATCGACTTGTGTATAGATTGACTAGTTCTTGCCATGAATATAGCCTTATAGATGCTGGAATGGTGTTAAGAATGAAACAATAAATCTTTTGAAAGACTTGCAATAATACCATGTGTTACGTATTTTATAATCTAACTTTAACATATAATGCATATATATATGTGCATGTGCATGTGCGCGTGTTATTTAGTATTTGATTCTCTGTTTTAATGTAAGTTCACTTTTCCATAGATGTATTATGGTATGTGCATAATGGACTGCAATCACACACAAAAACATAAACTCAATCTGCTGATAAAGATATGCAGAAGAAATTAACTATTGGATTGTTTTGGGCTATGTAATGTTCTATCTTTACAATACATGAGCACAAATGTGACAGTAAAATTAAGAAACAAGAACTGGACAAACCAATGAGAAAATAAAATTCATTCAAGAAATTTGGTCTCTAGAAATCTGCATCATCTATTGAAGAAAACACCAATTGTTTGTCTAGAATACAGTTCATAAAAATGTATATATTTAAGGTAGCGCAGTAGCGTAACCAAAATATTCAGTTAAACATCTAACAGTACAGATTAAACTACACATAACCATTAAATAAGTCCTTATGAGATGGGAAATCTGAACAAGTGTGCGATCAATTCGCCTGCTCTCCAGTTAAATGGAGGATCAGAGACGGTTCTCTGCAGATCTGGTGCAGCTCAGTTTAACCAATGATCAAATCCTGTGGGAGTGAACATGGCACCTCTTTCAAAAGCATCACTCTTTTTCTGTAGTCCACATGAGATGCACTGATGCCTGCCGTTTGAACTTCCATCCAGCTATAAAAAGCAACAATATTCTTGAAGTTGTAAGATTTTGTCAGCAGTTCCTCCCTGTTAAGTTACATAAACTAAAAGATTGTATTATAGGTTGATTATAATGAATCATTCAAAATAATTTAGAAAATAATTTCATGCTTACTTTCAAACATCCTTAATATCTTAGATCAGGATTCTAAAGGCATTTTCGTGGGCTTGTTTTTCGCTCCATAAAAATTCATTTTTAGTATCGGTATCAACACAGGAGAAATAAGACAATGACCTATTTTCATCTGCTCTATTTTTTGCACACCTGGGATGAGAATACAAACCAGCGTAATGTTTGCGGTTTGTTGTTCCTCTCCTTCTTTTTTCTTTTCTTCAGTTTGATGTTGTTCTCATATTTGACCCATGTTTATCTATCCAGGTTTTGAGCTGCAGATCTGGCTGATGTGGCTTCTGATCAGTCACAAAACAAACACGCAGGTTTAATTGAGTTGGGTAATTGGCCATTATTTACTGCAGCGATGACGCCCCCCACCTCTGGCTTTGACACATCTGTAGAGAGCTCATTAGTGTGAGGAACTCTCTCAAACATAGCAGGAAAGTGTGACATGCTGCTTTGTTTCAGCTGTTATGTAACTGCAGGGTGTGCTTCTGCTCATAATTGACCTGAATGATACATGCTCCATATATAGTAAACTGTGCAAAAGACCCTGTTCAAAAAATGGTTTGAAGGCAGTTATTCACTTTTCCTGTATTGTGTCAGAAGGAAATATAAGTTTACGTTTCTTTTGTCATTAATTGTAAGAATGCAGTCAGATTTGTATGTACAGATTTGTGCAGCCCAATGTGAAGGCCGCATTTAAAGGCTTACGTCATTGAGGTTTATTACGGTTGTATTTCAGATAAGGAACTGTTACATTTCAAGGTAAGAGTGACATGTCTTGCAGAATAAATGTTAATTTCATTTTTTTTAAACTAAATTAAGATAACCTTGATGACATATGCAGCCTTTGAATGCGACCTTCGAAGTGCACAGCCTTCACATTTGGACGCACCTCTGGGCTCACCATCCTCAATTCCAAATGTTATTACATGAAGAAAGAAAATAAGATGATTGAAAAAGCATATATAGTATGTGAAATCGTATGTGAACATGCTGTATAATAGCTCTGTAAATCTTAGGGATTGGTATATAGTGGTGAAGAGTAAACAAAAAGGTTTTTGGTCCCCTGACATGTTTATTCTGGCCCTTTGTTGCTATAATATAACTGTGACACTTCATAAATTCCTAAATACACTTTTGCTGTGAAACAGTGCTGTATGATGGGGTCACATTACTGATTTATTCAGCATTTTCAACTCTTTTTGCCCCCTGAATTCTATCAGGACTCCTATTTGCAATTGCAGTATATGCCAGCTTTGGAAGTACCTGGATACATATCAAAATCGTAATTTGCATTAACAATGTTCAATTTATTACAGAAAACCAGACGCTCACATCTGCATGTCGTACAGTGATCCACAAACGTCCTATCACGACGTTTTGAGTCGTTAAAAGCCACTGCGCTGTAAAAGCTAAACTCCTGAACGAATGAGCTTCACATTGAGATGCAGGGCCTGACCTCAGATGGGAGTAAATGTCTTTTCCCCAGCTGCACCCGACAGCTAGTCCTCAGTTCTGTTTACGTTCTTTAGCTGCCGTTACAGCCCTGCACCAATTGCCAAAATAGATCTTCAATTTTGCAAGCGGGATTCAGACTGCAATCAAATCAATGGCCTGTCATGCGAAACAACGGTTGAGGATGTTGCGTTTGATGAGGCAGTCGGTCCGCTGGTCCGGCTCTGTATTAGCAGATGCCTAATGACTGTCTGCATCAGAGAGAGGCCGTCAGTCAACTGAGTTTACATGTTTATAAATGACTGACATAGAGAAGACATTTTCATATACACAGATAAGTATGTGGTCGATATATCTGGTATTAAAACAGGAGTTCTGTTCATTGCTTATTGGAATGCAATTGTTGTTTATTTGTCTTGTATGTCCGTTGTGTATGTCAGAATCCACCAAACCAAAGAATGTAGTCTTGATCATTTGTTTTGAAAGTGATTATAATCGTGGTTAATTACATAAAATTGCATTTCAGGTGTATGAGCCTGAGTGACGTTAAAATACACTTAATTTGCACTTTCCTTTATTGTTTTATTATTATTAACCTGATCTAAGGATAACCTGTTGTAATGTTATTGTGTACATTTCTTTATATGTAATGAGTATGTGTTTAGAAAAAATCATTCCAGCTGAATATATTTGAGCTGAGCATTAATTGTGTTCAGATTCTATTGAATGACATTTTCTAGCCTGAAAATCGCAACTCTTAAATTGTGTGATTTTCCACGTGTTCTATGTGACCGTTGGAAGCCGCAAAAATATACCGAAAGGAGGGAATTGATAGATGGAGAAGTATGAAATGAGGTTAGAAAGAGGCAACTACCCGGAAACACGGCTGTTTTCAAATTCAAAGCCTTTTTCATGGCGGAGTGACTGGACTCTGAAATTTGATGCTTCACTAGATCAAATAATAGAATTACATGCATGTCGACCTCTGTCTTAATTACAGCTTTCAAAACATATTAGCAATCAGAGCAGGTCGGCCCACTGTAAGGAACACGTCAGGGGGAGAGAAATTAGAACTTTCCATCGCATTCATTAAAAGCACTTAATATAATATAATATATCAGACAATATTCCAGAATTATCATTAATTGAATAAAACATGTATTGTAAAAAGGGTGAAGCATTGCCGACATGCTTTGCATTACCAGATTCTTAACACACTCCGATGCAACCAGAGGAACCCAGAAGACACCTTGTGTAGTACACAATAGGGGGAGATGATTGTAGCATCAAGTGCTTTGAAATAGAGGCAGTTTGATTACTGTACATGTGTGTATCCTAGCAACCTGACCTCTTATGTGTGCACTAGATCAGTGGTCTGTATGTCCCTAGAAAAGGTTGGACAGGGAAAAATGAACAGAGTAAAATAAAAAAATTATTGCAGATTGAAGAATGATTAGACATTCAGAAAAAGGTGGGAAAAATCTTTTTCTCTTTAATATTTTTTATTTTGTAACCTAGACAACAGTGAAATGGTTCTGGATTCCGTATTTTTCTTTTTTAAGGAGTTTCCATGATGAACTAATAATTATTAGTAATTATTAATTACTAATAATTACTAGTAATGCAAACTATTATTTTCATTTTAATTTCAGCACACACTCAGTTTATAAATGAGAACACGATCCAGCCTAAATTGGATCTTTTAGATATTTATGACTAAATATGCTGAACTTTGACTCCTTGATTTCTTGATGTGCAGGTTCAGTCTTGGTCACGAGTGTAACAGGGGCTTTTCTTTCTCCATAGGGTCTTGATGACTGGTCTGCTTAGGGCTCACAGAAATGAAGCTGACACTAACGCAGAGTAGAGGTGGCACAGAGGTTCACTGCGGATTTGCTTGAATTCTTTAAAGTGTCAGCACTGCTTCGCCATCAGTGTTTCTACCTGCTCCTCCTCCACACTTTAGAATGCAGCGCCAGCCTCGGGGAATACCAGTAAAGGATTGCCCCCGGGTAATTCAACATCCCTCCTCTATGCTTCATTCTGCTAGGCCTTTGTGGAGGACCCAGTTCGAAAAGTATGTGTGCGGGGTTTGAACACTGATATCTGCCCACATATGCTTCACACGTCCTTTTCAGACGAGTTTTTGAAAGCTGCACGTCTTATCGCCTAGATCACCCCGCAGGAACTCTGCCTCACATTCCAAGTCGGCTCTTTAGTGATGTCATGCATTCCACTGGTCAGATGCGAAGGCGTTACTGACTACTCCAGTTGTCACAGCATAGATTTTTTAGTTCACAGGTAAGGAGTTCACATACTGGGATGGCTCTGTGGGAGGCTGTAAGTGCGTTTCAGTCCGTTCTGACTCGGGCAGATGAGAGAATCTCTCTAGTAGCCAGAGTTTTGACTTCATGTTGATTTTGTTTATACTTTGAGCGCACAAGTGCGTCATTTAAAGGTCAAGTGTATGAAATGTAGCAGCCTTTAGCAGTGAGGTTGCGAATTGCAACCAACGGCTCACTCCACCCCTCACACCTCCTTTTTAAAGCACTACGGTGGCTGACACAGGACTAAGATGTCCTCACATTTTCACCTCTTTGCCGAATGCATGTAACATATTTATGAAGCGCACTCTGTAGAGCAGTTTGTCCATTTAGGACTACCGGAGAAACAACATGACAAACTCCATGTAACGGGACTCCCGGTGTATGTAGATAGAAATTGCTCATCCTAAGTTAATACAATCCTAACGCTTCATTACGTAAGGTCTTTATACACTTCTAAAGAAGTAATTTATATTACATTGCATTTCTGTCAATCCTCCCAAAAAATACATATTGGACCTTTAAAGGCGTATTTCTAAATAGATTTCTTGAAGTTGGGTATTATGTAGACAGTGGGTGTGCAATTTCTGACACTAGCACATATCACTACAAAACCAACCACCCACCGACTACCGCTGTCTGTGAGATGAGAGCAGGTATATAAGGCGAGCAACTTTACAGTGTCATTCTCGTTCTAAAGCCACCAAAACTTTATGTCTGACCTACTTTGCAGCCCTTCTGCAAGTCGTCTAAAACTACACGTCACCATTTAAACTTGGAAATAAGCTTTTAGAAGTTATTGCAGAAGGGCTGTGATGAAGAATGACTCTACACTTGTTTGATAAGCTTAGCTTTAGCTCATCAGACACGCCTCACCAATCAGCAAATTAATGCCTTCCAAACAGCTGCTGATCCTGGCATTTCAATCTCGAATACAACTAGGCTTCCAAACGCGAGGGGGGTGTAGTCTTCAAGATTCATATAGTATGCACGTGCATGCCTGATGATTTTTGTGTGGCTGGTATTTGTTCAAACATAGCCTTTTGTTAACTCATCTCATGCGTCATTTACACTAAAACCAGTGTCAAAACATGATAAAATTTACCTAAATGATTTTTTTTAGAGACAGAAAGAATGGATTTAATATCAAGTTAATATAGCGTGTTTGCTTTGAATCTTGAGAGTTAAAGTCTCTGCTATAAATCTGAATTGTGAGGCTTACTGCAATGAAAAGCAACGTATTTCATCTCGCATGTGGATTTGGGCCTCAGAAATGTTTTTTTTAGCTAAAGCTAAAAAAGAACAAAAGTATAGTTACACTAAAAGCGTATTTGATGTGAAACCTATAGTGGTTCTCCAGAGATCACGAAAAGCCTCCTTCAGCCATACAAAAAATGGCAGTTTATGAGTTTGTCCTCAAAATAAAGTGTTTACCAGTCAGCTCGCAATAAGCTTTTTACAGTGTTTCCAATAAAATAGATTGAGTGTCTAACTGATGATGTTGTTAAAGTTTGTCAGATAAAATCTCTTTAGTCGTCTCTAAGGATAATCCCATTGTGTAGCGGTAAAGACAACGGCAGCATTTTAACAAGATGTCTTGGCTGATGAACTCTCTGAACCTTCGCAAAAGGATATTTCCTCAGCCTAGGGCGAAATCTCTTCCTACTGCAACACTTAGGAAGATTCGACTGTAGTTTTGAAGCAGCTTTTTTTTGGCATCTCCCTGAATTGAACATCCCTAAGGGAGAGCCAAAAATACTGTATGCAGTTCACTAATGCAGCATTGCACAAAAGGTAGAAGTACAGGAACACAAAATATTCCAAATCATATTCAAACAAAAAAGTATTAAATGTTTTTATAGATTTTTTGGTCACCGCCATCTGTTCAGAAGTTATTTCTTTTATGATTAAAAATGACTGACTTCACAATAGCAGGTTCAAACCGAGTTGACAAAAACATCTTTCATCCTTCGCATAACTATGAGCAATTAATTTCACCTTTGGAAACAACGCAGTTCTGCAGATGAGATGATGCAATTGCCACAGTAACATTTGCTTGCTGAAATTACACTTCTATTATTTGTGAAAAGAATGAAGACCCAATTGAGTTTGAAACATGCTTCATAGCCATGCTAATGAAATTCATTCAGAAAGGCTCCCTTCAATTTCATTTGCCCTAATTAAAATTATTGAATATTATGTGAACACGGTCACATCCTGTACATCGCTTCTGACACTATACTGAACATGAATGATTGACAGATCAATAGATGCTCTGATGTTGCCAAATTTAAGCAGGTTTGTGACACTGTACAAGGTCAGATTTGTTCATTTCCATTTTCTGCTTTCATTGTGTTTTGCAATGTTACAATGCCTGGAAAAAATTCTAGTCTCTTGACTCAACTCATGCTAGCTTTTGACTCAAATTATGCTGAGAATGTATTAAAATTGTAGTCAATGAGAATAGAAATGTTTTAAAACAGAAACAGGAGTCTCAGACTTTCAAATACTACTGTATTTGGCTACTTTCTATGAGTTTTCTCATATTTTCCAAATGTCTTGTTTTATGCAAAGCACCTGCCAACCTTGGGACGGTTTGGAGATGGGGTCACTTCATTGAGTTGACCCCTGTCGCGCAGAGCATTGAGCTTCATAATAATGTGTCCAGATTTTACATTTAGGCATCCATGCACTAACATTTCTCCCTGTCTCTCTCTATTTCTTTATGTCTTTTTTATAAAATGTTCAGAGACAAAAAAATATTTTCTGCATACATATAATTTACTGTATATTTACAAGAATGCGTTTGACTTTTATCCAAAATGACAAAGCATTCAAGGAATGTTTAAAGGGAATAAAATACACAATCTTTGTGTTGCTAGTGTAGTAGTCTACCAGTTGAGTTACAGTAACATTGTAAATAAAAAATATAAGTAAATACTGTACTATAGTATATATAAATAAAATACAGTATACGATACTGTGTATTTTATACAGTAGAATGCTATAGAAGGGACATTATTTGCCAAATTGATCAAACTTTGATAATTGTAAACTCTGTAAAAAAATTATATAAAAAATAATTGTATAAATTTAAAATGATAGAGTTTAAAAAAATATTTTCCTCCTTGTAAGCTCCTCAGAGATCTACTGTTTTATAAAAGGTTGTTTAAAGGTTATTCAAATGATTTTGCCAACGTAGCAATCTGAGGAACACCAAATATGTGCCTTAAGGATGATCTCAATTTTACTTTTTTCCTTCATTGACCTTCTCGTTACAGCAAAGTTTAATCAAGTCAGTCTCTGCAGGGGGTTAATGATGGTCTTTTGATTCTCTCCATATCTCCCATATTCACAATTAACTATTCATCAAAACAGCTCACTAAGGTTTGGTCTGTGATATTCATCCCAGATCTGCAATGCAGATTTGTGAATTTTAACATCATTTGAACATCATCAGGCCAAGCCATAGGCTCATACCGAGTCGCTAAACTATTCTCATTGATGCCCTTGCTGAATCTGAATGACGTCTTTCAGTTTCCCCTGTATTCAAAAGCACACGCTGTACGGAGCCGGATTAAGTTGTTCGCCACTCCTCTAGCGAATTCTACCTTACGGAACACAGAGATCTTTAACGCCAAAGGAAATTTGCATATCAAACGTACTCCAGTTAACACTTGAGGGACGACATCAAATCCTTTGTTCTGCGTACTAGTGTTTGTTTGCGAGTTGATAGTCAAGCTGTTTCAGTTTGATGCTAAAAGTGAATGCATTATTAAATGCACAGTTAATGTGGGGTGTTAATTTTGAGTTGCTGTTGATCTTTGGCGAGATGTATGTGAGTTTGTGTGTAGGACTCAAATTTTCATACCTCTTTAATGTAGCCTTTAAGGTGGAGCAACCTTCAAGCCTGATACATTCTGTCCTTCTTAATATGGCAACAACACAACCTCATCATGTGTGACAAGACCATGGCTGCCTCAACCCAACACTGCTGCCCTTCATAAATAATTAAAGATCTAATCTGTGATATTTCCAAAGGTCAGCAGCACAACAAAGAGACAAAGAATGCCAGCTCGCCCATTTCTCTCTCCGCGTTTTTACTGTTTCCTGTAATCACAATGGCTTATTTTTGCGACCCCCTTGTAGGAGCCTAACCAAAAGAGGATTTTCTATGAGCCGGTAACTATTGAACTGTTGGGATTGACCCTGGGAGCGACCCGTTTCTCGAAAGCTTTGGAGATAATGGCAAGAATCGTCACCTAAATTCGAGATATGCCCCGTCACCACACCCCGCAAGCTCAGTTCAGCCAAATGCTAAGGAGCAGAGGTCAGTACGGCTTTTCTGAATATAGAAATATCTAAATGTATTATTTAAAGACATTTGAATATAAAAATGAGCTAGAGCTCACCTGGATTGGTCTCCGTGATGCATTATCTATTAGGTTTCGTCAATTTCCAGACACAGAGGAATCACGTTATCTTCCACTCTGCTACTTTTAAATCGGAAATGAACCATGCCAGCAACAAGACATCCTTCATCTGTGAGGTATTAACTGTACAATACCGTTATTTTAGTCTTGAATGCAAAGATACAAAACTTTTCAGAGTTATTAAAAGTGAATCCGTGTGAATGTGGTGTCTTACTAGTAACAATCAACTATGTAATTAGCACAATTATCGCGTGTGAATGCCCGCGGACTGAGCGATGTAAATGAAGCAGAATGAAATGTTTAGAGCGCTGGAGATTTATTGGGATGTTTGAAGCCCACATTGAGCTTAATCAGTACAGCTTTCTCTCGTGGTAGCGAGTTTTCTGCAAACATGGTTTTATCTCACCTCGCCTTCGCTAGGAACGTCAGAGAAATATGCTGAAGGCAAAGTTTTCTGCAGTCTCAGAAGCATCTTTCCCCATTTCCTTTGTTCTGTGTATCTCATCCAAACAGGAGAGAGGAACTGAAACACGTCAGATCCTCACATGTTTGCATGTCAGGAAGACGACCAGTTGGATTTGGTTTTCTTTGACACAAGTCAAATGTATGTGGAAAAGGTAGGAATTTCATATCTTTGGATAGATTCTGTGTGAAAATTGTTCAACTTTTTTCTGACCGTTTTTGCTTTCTTGTATCTTATCTTAATGTGCAGAAACAACTATAAGTAAGCTGTTGACTTTCACGGAAGACGAAAATGTATTCAAGTATGAGATTTAGTTCATGGCTAAAAGGTTCAAAGCCATGAGCGTATAATATTTTACTGAAAGCATTGTGACAATGTTTACTATTTATTTCTCTCCAGGTTGTGCCTTATCTATGGCTACAGCAAAGCGATGTGTGTAAGTAAACAAGAATTTGTTTCTGTGTCTATGTGTGTTTGTTAAAAAGTGTAAGTATGCAAAAGCTCTTCAATATGTTCCACTAACACCCTTGACTCTCTCTCTCCTCGTGTTCTTCTGGCAAGGTTGATTATGCCGCTTGTCCTTTTAACCCTGCGGCTTTGAGTAAGTGTCATCCTTGGTCTCTCATTAGTCACTTTTCCCTATTAAACATTCATGATCTGAGTTTCCATGTCATCAATGCACAAAGGTCACTAAAGAATGATAACTGTGAACGGAAAAGGTTTTTGCAGCGAACATAAACTCGCCACGCCAGAATTCTTTATTTCTCAAATAAAATCTCTGCATCCACCAGCTGGGGCCGGCTCGCAACTCTGTCATAAAACCAGGAAGAATCATTGGGTTGCCACACGGTTACTGGGCTCAGACTATCAGGGGTATACAAAATGCAATTTCTATAGGGAAAATGGAAATTGAATGGATTCTACCATCACTTGTTTGTGCCAGGGATTGGGGTTTAATATATTTTCTGTCTTCTAGGATTATTTACTGATACAAATCTCTACTTTATCATTGTTAAAGGTATAGTTTACCCAAAAATGAAAATTCTGTCATCATTTACTCAGCCTCAAGAAGCAAGTACTTCAATGTTTGTTGTTAAAATGCATTTTACCCATGTCCTAATATTACATTATAAACACATCGTACATAGGGTAGTTGACAAATAAACCGCATTTGCATCCTATGGTGTGACAGCAAAAAAATGAATAAAGACGAATTTCTCTATTTTAAATTCTAAGCATAAATAATATGTTACACTGGACCATAAAACCAGTCATAAGTAGCACGGGTATATTTGTAGCACTAGCCAACAATACATTATGTGCCTGCCTCGCGCACTTTTGCACTATTCTACGCCATTTTGTACTGTAGTATAAATAGTGCAAGTAGTGCGTTCACATTGAACTTTCTTAAAAAATAACTGCACTTTAAGTACCCGGATGATGCTCTTTTTCAACTGAAAATATGAAGTGTGGAAGTGTGGACACTTCATGCACAAACGAAGATTCGTTTAAATAGCAGAAGGTAGTTTAAGTGCATAGTTTATAGTATGTCATTTGGGACACAACTATTGTATGGGTCAAAATTATTGATTTTTTTTTATGCCAAAAATCATTAAAATATTATGTAAAATCATGTTTCATGAAGATATTTCTGTAAATTTCGAAATGTAAATATTTCAAAACTTAATTTTTGGGGGTAGATGACACAAAATTGCAAAAAAAAATGGCCGGAAACATGCCTACAAACTTCTCTTGCTGCTGCCCGCTCTTTGGGAATTACACACTCAAGTTTGATCAACTTTAAAGGCGATTTTCTCAATATTTAGATTTTTTGCATCCCCCAGATTCCAGACGTTCAAATAGTTGTACATCAATAGAAAGCTTATTTATTCAGCTTTCAGATCTTATTTTTTTTTAAATATTTTTTTTTTGGCTTTCACACCATAAGACACATGTACGCTATATTTGTCAACAACACAAATACATTTTATGATAATCTAATGTAAAATAATCATGAAATGTGTCATAAAAACATAAATGATCACTTTCCCTGAGACATTTTTTTTTTACACTAGAAACCCAGGGTCAGCTAACTTTAATGAGACAACTCAGCATCTTTTTGATGGGACTAAACATTAACAGTAAAGCTTTAATGGAGAATCAACTGCCTTTTCTTCTCATGATCGCACATGAAAGAATAAAGCTGATTTTTATCCAAAATCCACAACCCAGAGTCCCTCTTGACTTGCTTGGCTAGTCATCAGCACTCCTGAAGGCTAAAGATCCAATTAGCCTGAACAGCTCTGCAGATCCACGACCATCACATAACATACAGCCAATTACACACCTGCTGGATAAGAAGGGCTCATCGTGCTGAAGTGGCTACTACATTGTTTTTATCCTTTAGGTCTTATGGAAATGAGGACCTTTTATGAGACACATTCTTTAGACGACTGGATTCAGCAGTGACAGTTTCAAAGGCATCAGCGACCTTCAGAAACATCCTGTCAGGAATTTGAATAATCTCCTCCCACCCTAAAGTGCTGGACTTGGCCATTAAGTAATTATCAAATGATAACGAAAGTGGCTTTTTCTTTTAGCGATACACATTTTCAAACGCTCCGGTTGGGTATTAGCAGCAAAAATATGGGCAAAACACTTTCACTTTGCTTGAGCATCCATCACAGAGCAATGACCTTAAAACGAGAGATGTTATTTGCTGCGTCAGGCACTTTCTACGTCTACACAATTGCTTGTATTCACAGCGCTGAAGAGCAGTTAAAGCTAATAAACATATACCGCAGCACTAAAAGCTTTTTTGACCGTATTCATTTGTCCTGCCTTTGTCTGTTATGCAACCATTTGCAAATGGCCATTTTCTAGAGGCAGTTAGGCAGTCTTTTAAAACACATAGCGTACACTTTGATCATTTTCACTGGGTTATTTCCCACAGGAGCCCACCAAGGGTTTACAGGGTACTGCAGCAAACAAATAGAGGTCAAAGACGACCACATAGTAACTGTAGTAGAACGTCATCTGTTTTGACTTGTGTCAAATCTCATTATGGGTGATCCCGGGGGTTTGTGGGCTAAACATTTGAAAGGTGTGTCACACACTGATGGATGAATGAATAACAATGAGATTTTCAAGACAATTCATTTAACAATTTATATAGATAAAGAAGCCACAGAATTGTTGTATATATGACCCTGGAACACAAAAGCAGTCTTAAGTAGCACTGGAACATCTTTAGAAAAAGCCAAAAATATATTGTATGGCCAAAATTATCGATTTTTCGTTTGTGCCAAAAATCACTAGGATGTTAAGTAAGGATCATGTTCCATGAAGATATTTTGTAAATTTCCTACCGTCAATATATCAAAACTTTATTTTTGTCAGGGGATGGCCTGCTACAGTGCCACAGATTAACAACTTCAAAGGCATTTTTCTCAATATTTCGATTTTTTGGCAACCTCCGATTCCTGAGTTTTAAACGGTTGTATCTCCGCCAGACATTGTCCTATTCTAACAACTCATATATCAAAAGAAAGCTTGTTTATATAACTTTTGGATGATGTAAAGATCTCAATTTCGAAAAATTGATCCATAAGACTGGTTTTGTCGTCTAGGTTCACATATAAGTCCCATAACCAAGGGTTTTGTTAGCTGTGGCCTATAAATACTTAGAAAAGAGGGTAAACAAAATTGTACCACACTTGAAAGTCTTTGGTTATTATGAACTATTGTTTTTTTCTGTTTTAAAAACTTGACAGCCTTTAGTTTTTATGAACCATTGTTGTTGTTTTTTGTTTGTTTTTCAGTTTTAAAACTTGACAGCTTTTGGTCATTATGAACTGTTGTATGTAAATATTCTTAAAAAATTACATATTTTATATATAGTATATATCTTTATAGTATATTAAAGTTAATCGTATGAAAAAACTAATATTTTTAATTATTTGTATAAATAATGATACATTATTATTAATATTATTTTAAAATATTCTAAAATGCTTTGATATATTTTTCTAAGTATTTTATGTCTGTCTGTCGGTCCGTCCGTCTGTCTGTCTATCTATCTATTTCATAGATTTAAAAAAATCATTCATACTTTCTACAACCTTTCAGGCATTCCATTCATGATGACATATGTGTGTTGAATGTCACTTGTATCATTTTTTCTCATCTTACATTCTTGTCAAGGATGGAGCTAATATTCTCTCCTTTCATTCGATACCAGGCTGTTGATGGAGCCTCTGATTCGAAATGTAGAGGACGATTGTGAGGAACAACATCTCCGACACCTCATCCCAATTAGAAGGCGAGAATTCGCTCCACGCCCTACAGTGTTGAGGGACGTAACACAGTTCTGTCACTCGATCCGGTAACCCCAGGCTTTAAGACTGTCACCTGTCTCCAAACACATCTCATCCCAGATGATGTGTCCGCACTGATCCCGGTCCAGTGTCTGAGCCGCCTTGTTGTTGGTCACAAGCTGACTATCCATCAAATGAAAAAGTGAAAAGCGAACAGGCCTTTGCACTTCAGCTTTTAGCACCCTGATTGTCGAGCCATTGAGTTGACCTTCCTGAATCTATCTGAAAGACAGCCAAACATATTTGGAACGACAAAACACTGAGTAAATGTTGTCGGTAGAACTGGTCCTTTAGCAGTTCTGATACAAACAACTCATTCTCCAAACTAAACGCATCTATTTTTAAACAGCTTAAACAAAGCGCTTACCTTGTATGATATTGTGAAAGTCTTAACTGTACTCATTTGTTATATTGAGCGAGACAGGGCCATTAACTTCGCTCAGGTCTGAGAGCGGTTCCTGCATCGATTGTTCTGTGAGGGTCGCTGTGGGACAGACGGTACACGAAACGCCGTTCTGAAGGACAGTCTGGTTGTCCACATGCAATCTAGGCGAAAGATTTAACAAGAGCGAGCTCCTCTGGGTCACCTCTCGGCACTTCCTTTCAAGGATCAAGCTTGAATAAACTACTTCGACCAGTCTTTATCGATCAGTGCTTCACGATGAGAACAGAGATCTACCATTACAGCTGCATCGTACAATTTTGGTTTTCTTTTTTGTTTATGCAAAGCGGTAAATATGGATGAAACATTCTTACATGTTTTATGTTAGAAGACATGAAAGAATTTAAAGGGATAGTTCACCCAAAAATGAAAATTCTGTCATCGTTTTCTCACCCTCAGATTGTTCCAAACCTTTATACATTCCTTTGTTCTGCTGAACACAAAGGAAGATATTTGTTTCTCATCCCCCGTTGACTTTTAAATGATTTGGCAGTAAATGGGGCATAAGACCTGTTGGTTACTGACATTCAAATACAAATATATTCATTTGATTTCATCAGATCAAAGAAATGTATAAAGGGTGAACCATCCCTTTAATGTTTGTTTAATAGCAGACAATCAAATTACAAATATTTAATCGTTTTTGAAGTCGTTGAGGACCCAATGTACCTGACTTTATGCCAATAATTTAAGTTTTAACCAGACCATGATTTTCTGGCCTGTTGACATGTCCTATTAATTCAGCCTTCTCTGTCTATTTTTTTCAACCAGGTTGAATTCCTCCAAATTGTAAATATATTCTCAGATAGTCATTCAAATTAAAAACGAAGAAAGTCATGCATTTATTAATTTTCCTTAAACATCTACATTTAATATTCAAAGGAACCAACAGACGAGTAACTCCCTCACTGTGTTTCATAAAAAATGATTAGCCTATTTAATTTACTTCAGGTACTTATTCTGCATACTAAAGTATGCACTTTATTTGTATTAGCAAATTTTGGCATGACAGCAAAAATATCCACAAAAAACTGTGGAGAGAGACAGGAAGCTACAGGATGGGAGAGGGATAGCGAGAGCTGGAAAAGGACAACAGGCCGGGACTCGAACTCGGGTCGCCGGAAATGCTGTTACACAACATGTCGCAAACAATCCACTGGATCACTTTTTCGACATTTGTGAGATTTCCTGTTTTTCCTGCATTGTTTTCTCTTTCTAGTTGGAGGAATACAAACTGTTGTTCAATTTTTTAAGCTTGTGCTCTGAAATGTATCATGTCTGCCAATAATTTTACCTTGTTTTATATCTGGTGACTTTCTTTTCATAATTGTTTTCCTATTAGCTTCATGGTTATGCTCAGAAAATATTATTGATGGAAACGTATAATGAATATAAAGGGAGCTGGGATGCAAGAGTTTAGAGGGAGGAAATCTAAAGCTGGATTGCTTCTACATCAAGAACAGTTCTCAAAGGCAAAGCTTAATCCGTGGCTGTTTTGATCTTTATTTTTAAACTATTGCACTCACATCTTTGGAATAACAGGATTGGGAAACTGAGCCGCTGAGACAGCGTTGCAGCCTACATTCTTATTCAACATTACCCGCAGTAATGACAGACACTTCAGAAGGCCAATCTTCGCTGATGAAATTGTTATAAAGAGTTGATGTGGATTTCTTAGACACACTTTTGTTGAGATGATAAATGACAAGATTTGCAAATGAGGCCCGGCTTTTGGTAAACAATTCTGCTTCTAAAGGGGTTTGTGAGAAAGATGAGGTGTGTGAAGACATTACCTGATTTTGTCTGATGATTTGCTTTTAAAAAAATTATGCTTTTTTCTTTGTTGTTAAAGTGCATCTTATCACAGCCTACAGATTATATAAATGTGATTTCTTTTGTGATGTTTGCTTTGTGTAATTATTACAGTAAACATGCAAATCCCATATTTGTTTGTAGTGATATGTATCGAAAAAAAAAGAAAGGTATTTCATGAAATGTCTCAGTGGTTTGTGTCCATACAATGGATATCAATGGGGTTTACTGTTGTTTGGCTGTCAACTTTCTTCATAATATCTTCTTTTGTGTTTTGCAGAAGAAATAAAGTCATGCAGGTTTGAAATGGCATGAGTGTAAATAAATGATGAAAGAATACTAATTTTGGGTTGAACTGTTCATTTAAGTCTGTGAGAGAGAGACCGTATAACAGTTATATAACCTGGTTCAAGTTTAGTGGTTGTTCTTTTATTTAAACAGAAAGATGTTTTATGGTGTCTGTGAATGACCAGGGCAAAATCATAACCAGGCTTGTGCCAAAATGCCAAAAAAGCAAAAAATATTGCATCTATTGAAAATGTTTTTCCCCAAGTTTTCGCCTGCAAAGCCAAACTTGTCATGCCAAAGCTAAACAGTGAAATATCACAATGCTGGAATGATACAGAGTTGTTTGGCAACAAACAATCATAAACTGCCTCAGTGCTTATACCTTATTTAATATTCATGTACTGTGCACTTTTTCAGCATCCGAGGGGAAACGCACAAAAGATAAATAGCGACTGCAAACACATTAACTGGAGCAACTAAGTTTTATTTTTGGCGTAGGTTGCTGAGGATTTAGGGCAATGCAAGCAGATTCCTGTCACAATTCCCAAAGACAAACCTTCAAACCAAACCCAAAACCAGGTTAGGCGCTGTATTTCTCTACAATGCTATAAAACATTAAACCTGGCTTTAAAATAACACAGAGTTAAACGTGTAAAAACTCCACATTCTTTTTGTCCTTCCGAAACCTCAAATGTCCAGATTCCCTGTTTTGAGAAGCACGTTTTGACACTTTTTAATAGTTAGATATTATGTTTGATACAGTGAAAACATAAAGGGTGACTAATAATTAGGATTTATGGTAACAACAAAAAACTCACGAAATATGAAGACACAAGGTTTCAGAAGAACAGCTGCGTATTTTATGATCAAATATGCCCTTAACATCTTAATTATAAAAAATTGGCATTTCCTTCAAGATGCCTACCTCACCCCTCAGATCCTTTACGTCTACAGTCCCACTGGCCTCCGCAAACAGCCATCTATCTCCTGTAAGCCATGTGTACACACTGCCAACAGTAATACATTACTACCAGACATGGAGGTGAGCTTCTTGGAGTCAATCCATCACTACCCTGACGGCATACGTCACCGCTGGAGTGTTGTTTCAGAAAAGGGCAGACTTCCAATCCCGGTAGTTTATAGATGGCTGCAGCCTTGGATGGACTTGCAGTAAGGAGCAGCTCAGCATTACTCACAGGACCCCAGCAAGGATGGATTGTGATGTGGGCCATGAAGCGAGGCAGTCAAGAAAAATAATTCCTGCTTTTAGTTAAAAGGATTTGGGGAGCGTGTGAGTGGACCTGCCAAACAAACGGCTGACAGAGAAAAGATTTGCAATCTGTGCAACGTGATAAAATATGTTCAGAGATGAAATAAAGAAGGGTACTTTGAGGCTTTGGGACAGAATAAAGTGTCCATCTGCTGTTCAAAATGTCAGGATGAAACTAAATTAGATGTTAAAACACTGAGCTTATACATTTTACTGTGCTTGAGTTTCAGAACCCTATATGATTCACATGCATTTGTATATGAAATGCACACATAAATGTTTTTTGTTAAGATAGACAATACATCGTATTTCCACTGCCAGGATGTCAGTCTACTCACAAATACCTGACAATACTAAATGAGATTACATTGAAAAACAGACAGGCTAACAATAAATGTGGACTGTTCTGTTATCTTCGCTGGCTTCATTCATGTTGTGTATCGACCAAAATCCTCACATTTATCTATACAGTAACAGACGCTGGCATGAAAGTATTGCAGCATTAACACAGACATAGCTAACCATTTAACCCAGCTGAGAAAGAATAGCTGCAGAAGCAGGTCGGGGGAGATAAAACAGCACTGCGAGGAAAAGAGGAGCAGAGATGCTGTTTGATTGACAGCAGGAAAGCAAGAAGATATGGGAGACGGGGACAGGATGGAGGCAAACACTGAGAAAATCACAGGATTTTGCCTGAAACTTCATTAGTCAAGGCTTCATTTTCTCAATATTAAATGTCTTCATCACAATTGAGTCACATGCTGTGGAGACCATTATTAGAGCTGCCGGGGAAGACACAGCAGCTGAGAGACTTCTCTGACCTTCTGACCATGTGAAGAACTGAGGGAGGATAAGCCCTCTGTTCACATCCTCTCTCATCTGCTTCATTTGTTCCATATAGTCCAAATGGTTTTTATTATTCCCAAGTATTCGCTTCTCTTTTTTCTAGACCACCAGGTTTTTTTTAGCTCTGTTTGAGTGATTGTTCATTTCTCTGCTCTGTTTTTCTTTCTGTGACAGATAGAGGGCACTCATCTTCACCAGCACTGACAGCAGGGAGGAATATTACCTGTTTGCCACCACCCCCTGGAGCTCACCAGTCCAATTTGAGGTTGGATAAACAGTCATGACCTGACTGCACAAAGCAGCACGGGGATGCTGACCTCTATTCTACACCCCTTTATTTGTATTTACACTTTCACTGTATTTTAATAAGCTCGTGGAAGCCTGCATGCATTCAAATAGTAACTGTTTCATAGTGATAATGATACAATTGTTATTGCACATATTGCTAGTTTTATGAGGCCTGGGATTGCAAATGCATACACAGAGACATACACTTTTTATCTCTGGTGCAGCATTTTAACTGAATTTAAAAGAGCGGAGTACCCACATACATTAGAATGAATTGATTAAAATGGTCTTGTTATGCAGAAAACCAATAATGTGACAATAATTTGACAACTTTTCTATGTTACTTTACTCTAAAGTGTTAGATCTGTGTGAAATAAACAGTGATATCCTTGAGAGTGAGAGCTTTCATTTGATAAATGGCTAATCTATGTTTTATAAGTATTAATATGAAATTTAATATTATTCATATGATTTTTACAAGAGGGAGGAGGAGGGTTTTGGGAAGACGAATGTGAAAATTGATTAGATGTGAAATTGATAAGACTAGTAAGAAAATTGAGGCTGGAAGATTTTAAAAGACGGCTGGGCTTATCTTAAACCAGGACTAGACCATAGTTTAATCAGAAAATGTAAGTAGTTTTAACAAACATTACAAAAAACATTACTTGAGTGCATTTTGACACGTTATAAAGGCACTGGTGTATTTTTGAGATATGTCAGTGCAGGCTGTTTTCAGTTAAGACAGCTCTTAAACTTATCTTAGTCTAGGGCTAGTCGAATCCCTGTTGGGGAAACCACCCATCTAGTTTTGTACTCCACAATTTACAGATTTCATGATGCAATATAAGTCCCACCGGTGGGTTTAAGAGGTTAATGTTCGCTTTGTTCTGTGATGTGGTATGAGAGAGTAGTTAAAGTTAGAAGCTGTTTTGGAATATTGCATGTTTGGTCTGATATAAATATATATAAGGATGCTAAAAGGTGCCACGGTGATTATATATGAGGCCAATATATGTAAAGAAAGTGTCATTGTTCAAATGTGCTGTTTGCAATCAGACAGATTCATTTGGGTACTAAGATGCTACATTTAGCACTAAATTATTAAAAACAACATTCAGCTATGAATTGATGAATGAACTTGCCCTTTGAATGAACTTGTTTATTAAATAATGTATTAATAATGAAAAGACCTTTATTGTGTGAATAGAGTAGAATAGAATAAATAAAGCAATAATGTTGATATCATGTCTCGTCAGAATGACTGTACGGCAGGAGATTCAAAATGTATAAGGAAGTGTCTACATTTATCTAATATTATAAAAAAATCCCTGTTGCTTAAGGAGACTGAAAAATCAGGTCAGACCCAGCTGATGAAGAAACTATGTGATTTAATGGCCCCTGAGGGTCAACACAAATATAGCTCCGCATTAACTCTGCACCTTCATAGGACAGAATGGCAAGGACATCACCCATAAACATCAAGATCCAGACACGACACACACACAGGCCTGCGCGGCAAGAACAGAATGAAGTATGAAATGTTAACGAACAAAAATTCATTATGCTGTTCATTTCATTTTCCGTATTCAATTCCGTTATGAATACAGCGGTATGACGAATTAACATTTCATTACCAGTGCATAAAATATTCAAATAAATTCCTCATTGGTATGTGAACTATTAATTAAAGAGTTTCATTTTCATCTCTCAACAAGTGTACAGTGAATCCAGCACATTAACCTTCTTGCTTTGACCACTAGGTGGAGGAGACACACTTGGTAGAATGTGAACTCACTTTAACAAGCTGTTTTGACACTTTCATCAAGGCAAGGAATTATAAATCAGCAGGAAACACAGCCAAGTTGAATTCCTCCAAATGGTAAACATATTCTCAGATACTATTTCAAATAAAAAAAGAAGAAAGTCATGCATTTATTTATTTTCCTTAAACGTCTACATTTAATATTCAAAGGAACCAACAGACAAGTAACTCCCTCACTGTGTTTCACAAAAAATGATTAGCCTCTCTATAAACTTCAGGTACTTATCCTGCATATTAGTATGCACTTTATTTGCATCTCCAAAATATGAGTTTGGCATGACAGCAAAAACATCCACAAATATGTTCACATGTCACAGTTTGTTAAGGTCAGCCCCACTCTCGATGGCAGTTTCCAGAAGCGTAAAGTGTGGAATGTCACTACCATACTTGAGAAATATTGGTTCAAGGGTTTGGTTAGTGGGCAGTGCACCTTGAAGACTCGGGGTAATACAGAGAATGAGTTTTCAAATACCCCCTGTTAATATGTTGGTTTATGGAGGTTAAACACCTATGAATAAAAAAAATAAAACACAATAAAACAGCCAAGGCCTCTCATGCATCACGGGGTTTAAGTCTAACTGATGAGCTATCAGTAGTTTAGGGAACGAGCACAGTAACACCCGCCATGCAAATACGAGCCATGAGATAAATAATGAGTGTTAATATTAATAAAGCTAATGATGCTTGACATATCTAGGCTAACACGGCTCCCGTAGCACCAAGGATTGGGAAGCTCTCTGGATGTGGAGGTGAGCAGAGGGGAGGGCTTAGGGTTCGGGTGGGAGAGGGAGAAAGGAAAGCTGTGGTTAATTAGCAGTGACAGATCCACGGTCGGTCCAGCATTAGTTCAGACAGCTGCAGGCTGCTGCCAGTTTCCACAGCCACACATTGCCACCCTAATTCTTCCTCAATGTTCATCAAGGGCCATTCTGGATAGATCCTTTTTACCGTCCACTCAGGTGTTCATTTATCTTATTTTATGTGAACGTGAAAAAGCAAGAATAAGGCGCTTAATAGAGATGAGGAGAAAGTCAGATCAAACCTCGAGTCAGTGCACCTTCTGTACACACTTTTAAAATCACAAAGCTGTTTCTTTCTTTGTGTAAACACAATGGCTTCTTGTTCCGCGGTGAAGGCTTCCCACATTCTGCTAAATGGAGTTGGTGTGGCAGACATGCAAAACGCAACAAAGAGACTCAAAGACGGCTCGTGTTGGAACTGTTGCAGAAACACCTCTGTTTCCAGAACAAGGTTGTGGTGTCACCTTAACATAACACCACAGTAGTACACTTTTGATAGTTTGGTGTGCTGTATTCATCCATTATTCTTTATGTATCACGGCGTCTATTTCATATAATTCGTTTACCAATGATCTAATGAGGAGACACCCATACCAATTTTCACATTGCCCCATAACAATCTATATAGCGAATATTGTATTCTACTACATTAAGTTTCACTTTAGTGGCTTATATCAGGTTAACTTTTACTTTTGCTTCTCCTTTACTTTAAAGCATATGTGCGGAACGACAGAAACGTGACAAAGTAAGCACATATCAGAAGAGCTAAAGCTCAAATTCAGTGCTCTCCCATTGTTGATGAACGCTGCTGTCAGCGCGAGCGTACACTGTCGCGTCGCGTCGCGTCGCTCTCCTGATGTAACTACCTACACACTTCCTGGTCCAAAGTTGTGTGTACTCAAATCAAAATCAATTGAGCATGAAGTCGGATGGTAGACTCTCATTAGAGGAATTGCACCTCAACGGATATACACGCGAGCTTCTCTAAACTTAGCGACTGAGGGAAGTTCAATATATTGTAACTTGACTGTCAGCGTTGACGTTCGCAAACATGATACGAACAGGTGGACATCATCCACGCAACGGATCAAGTTCTAACCAGAAACCACTGAAAGATGACATTGGTGTGAGAAATGGGTATCACAAAAATACTGAAAAGGTTTGTCAGATTACATCAAAGTAAACGTTTTTTAAACAAATTGTTTTGGTGTTTCAAAAATGTTATTCACGGGAGTTTTACATACAAAGATATAGCATTTTACAACGTATTAATTTCCTGTAAAGTTGTCCGCCCGGTAAGGCTAGCTATGGGGAGTATGATTCATTGTAGAGAGTCGGTTCGTTTGGACCGTTTGTTAAAATGAATGAATTTAAAAGAATAATTCACTGATTCGTTCAGTTTCACTTATCAGGTAGCAGTCACAAATAGGGGCACCGACCGTGTACCCAGAAATCTTTGCGCGTTTAGTTTACCTGTATGAAAATAGCTACTGAATGCTAACCAAAGTTTTTTCAAGTAGGCTGTTTGTAAGATGACAGTAAATGCAAGAAAAACCTCGTTTTACTTTTGTAAGAAAACTATTAATAACTGTGGTTCCTATAAAACAAACTGTGGTGTTTGGTTGGTGTTTGAAAAGTAGCCTAGCAGCTATATAGTTTACTTTAAACACGTATATAAGTTATTTTCATTATGTATATGTGGATGTTATAGTTTTATTAAGCTTTATATAAAACTAAACTAGTGTTTTTGTTTTGTGGTGCAGTATTATGTTGTTACCTCGAATAAGATATGGCATTTAAACAACAGGGTTCCTTTATATTTTATTTTTTGATTCAATTAAGTATTATTAACTGTTGTTTTATGTTTGTCAACATCTGATGTTGTAGGTGCATACCAATGGCAAGGTAAATGGATTTCGTCGGTCTTGTGATAGGGGTGAAGATTCATTTGAGGAGGCTCCTATGTATGTGGCTGTCCTGACATACATGGGGTTTGGCATTGTTACCCTATTTGGCTATTTCAGGGACTTATTAAGAGCTGTTGGGCTTGAGAAGTGCAACCTGGCAGAGGAGAGAGAAGAGCAAAAGGTATGTGAAATTTGTGGCTTTTTGGGGTATTTTCTTATGTAAACCATTAATACTGAATTGGTGGAACTTTGAACTATAAATGTACCTCAAGATCTGTGATATTCAGTGTTGAGTACTTTGTATTTAAACAACAAAATGTTATTGAAAAATATGAAAAACACTGACGATATTCAGTCCCAAAGCGTCAGTATGTGAGTCACAATGTTTTTACTTTTACTTTAATATCATTGATTCATAGCTTACAAATGGGGAAACTCCACAAGTGTATTTCATTTACACTATGGAAAATCTCCATGGTGTGTGAGGTAATACTGATGAGGCTAATACGCAAATAAACCTCAAAGGAGTGCGAGTTCATTGTCTCTGTTATCAGGCTGTCCTTTGAGAACGTTGCCTTCAAAAAACATGCTTTTATTTGCTTTCTTAAGACATTCATTTTATTTTATTTTGTTAATATGAATGACATCAGCCTTGTATAAACTTATGAGCTACCTTTAATGTGTGAGCTGCTTCAACTAGAAACCATGTGAGTTCGAATCAGATCTAACTGCGTACAAATGCTAATACAGCTTCATCTTTTGCCATTAATATCCAATGAAAATAAATATATGAACCGGAAAAGGAACCGTCTTACGTCAGCACTGCACAGTTCACTCTGTGGTGCTCGATAAGGCCTCTCCACTCATTAGCATTTAAGTGCAAAATTTACATGATGCCCCAAATTATCTTCTGTCATTTCTGGTCCTCCTGGTTTCTACGTTGTAGTATTTGTCAGAACACCAGTAGAGCTTTAATTTGTGTGCTCACTGTGTGCTTTGTAATAAATGAGAACATACGAAGCAGGAGAGCCAATGGGAACGTTATATTGGGTTTAAGCACTTATTCCATATCTCGATCTTTCAAAAAGATGCTTTATTGCATCTTTAAAGCTGTGAAGATATCAATCCTCCTCGAAGACTTTTTAAGAGACAGCCAAGATTATGCAAACTTGTTAAAATCACTTGGCAATAGTGCCTTTGTTATTTTCTACAGTTCTACCTATATTTGCCAGCCTAACAGAATTCAGAGCAGTTGAAAGTTTATTGAAACGGAAAGCAACATAATGAGAAGTATGCTTAGCCTCTCCTTTGGTCTTTGGTTCATCCAAACATCTAATGTGTGTGATTTTTTTTTTTTTTTATGACATGACGTTAGACATGTTATGAGACCTCGCGGCGTCTTCAGAGCACAAAGAAAGATATTTAGGTGACATCCGACAGATTTCCAGGCCTCCTCATAGACATGGTCAGAAACAATCGTTATAGTTGTTGTCAAGGTCCAGAAAAAAACTAAAGACATCGTTATATTGGTCCATCCGCTCATATTGGCTCAATTGCATTTTTTGAAGTGACAAGAACGCTTTATATGCGAAAAACCATCCAAAATAATGACTTTAATCAATATATTCTGCTCTGTCATGTCAGTCATGGTCCAGGTTCACGAGAGCACTTTAACGCATACTCTTTTTTTTTTTTTTTGCACATATTTGTGGCGAAGACGCCGGTAGACTCAAACCATTTTTCAACTCGTGTGTAAAAAATCCCACAATTTTGATTTGGACAGACAGACTCGGGGTTTGTCTCATTGGTTTTGAAACCACCCACACACAAAGTTAATGTGGTTGAAACAGGATGCTGAATTATTCTAGAGATGTTTAATGTTTGAGTGTTCATTTCTTGTTTTACAGGATTTTGTTCCTCTGTATCAAGATTTTGAAAACTTTTACACACGCAACCTGTACATGAGAGTTAGGGACAACTGGAACCGGCCCATATGCTCTTTACCTGGTCCTGTTTTTGACCTCATGGAAAGAGTCTCTGATGATCACAACTGGACCTTCAGGTAGATTTTCAAACAGTTATGACCTTGTAGAAAAGACCTAGAGAGAAGTGCTGTTGTCTCAAACAGGTTTATCAAGTAGGTTAACCACAAAGACTTCCCAGGCCTTCCGGCTTCACCCGAATAACTACATGTACCATCAGTTTCACTGATAAACAGGATAGTGTTTAAAAATTGTTTCTTTCATTTTGACCTGTACTTATTTCTCATGCTATTAATTGTTTCTTTCAAAAGCCTCTCTAAGTCTCCTCTCTCCCTGTCTCTCCTCACTCAGTTGCTCTTATATTATACCTATTGATTCAGTTCCTCCCTCGAACAATGAGTAACTATGTACACAATAAGCTTGTCAAGAGAAATCAATAATAATAACACCTTGCCCTGTGTTACTATTTTGATAGGTTAACAGGCAAAACGATTGACAATGTCATCAACATGGGCTCTTACAACTATCTGGGTTTTGCTGAGAACAATGTGGACTTCCTGAAAACTGTAGCAGAGAAGACCGTTCAGTACGGCGTGGGGGTCTGCAGCACAAGACAGGAACTTGGTGAGTGTACCTGTGGTTTTACCACACCTGCAATCCCATCCAAAAAAGGTCACTCATATCACCAAGCATGTGTGCTCTTCTGGAGGTGTGGTATTTGTGCTTGCTTGTGAAACATAGTAGGCCGTTTTGCAACTCAATGACTAGTCGGGTGTTTTCATGAACCTGACAAAAGTATTTTTTTCAGTTGCCACCAGACCTGCTTTGAGCAGTGTTCATAGGATTCGTCCTTTAGAATTACCTGTGACAAGTTTGTCCTTAGTGATTAAAAACGCCAGACTTTTACTGCTTTTGCGAGTTGATGATTGACTGGATTGTTTCACATTTCTCCTTAAAGGATTTTTACATGAGTTATGGTTAGTCAAATAGGCTTTAGTGATCTTCGGGTGGCTGCCCACCAATATTTTTCTGTAATGCAGTTTTTGCAGGTATGGAGTAGTTTCTTTAGGTTTTAAACTGGACTAAAGAAAATTAGTGCTTTTTCTATTGTATCATGTTTGGGTTTTTATTGTCAACATGGAATTTAAAAGTAGATCTAACATTTTTTGAATTGTGTAAAATGGTAAGGAATAGAGATTTTTACAATATTTATAATGAATTGTTTTTCGTTTTGTACCGATTAGATTTGATCTAAAATATTTAATGGGATTCATGGTACTCTTTGTTTAAAGGTGTGGAAACGCTGTGTGTAGACTGAATTAGACTTTACATGTGGCACAGTTTGAAATACTTTTGTGTGACCAGCGTTGTGGGATCTGGTTATTCTGGTTTGTTGCGTTTGTGGCATTCTTTAGCTGCTTGATGACTGTCACTACCATTTTGAGATCTGTTCCTTTCACACTTGGATATCATTAATACACACCTCTTTTATCTGATATCAGTTTAATCAGATATCAGATAATTCATACCAAAGCAGGCTGCTTGGGATTACGTTCAGGACTCTTCTTAGGACTCTGGTAAAACAAATATTATCATTTGTTTTAGATGTAATGAAGTGTGTATACAGGATTTATGGTTCAATAACGCCGTATTTTCCACATACCGTGCATATTTGTATCTCCTCTTTGCCCCGCCTGTCTGAAACGTGCAGATTTTTTACAAAGCTCATCGTTCTGAAAAGCGAGGTGTGCTATGATAGGCCAGTGTGTAGTGATTGGTCGAATACTGCAAGCTCTTGCCATATTTGGAACATCAGATCCCAAAGCAATTGTACTGACAGGTATGACCACCTTACTTGCGTATACATTTGCGCGGTCTTAGAGAAATCATACCACGAACCTATTTAGATTTGTGGAGGTGTGACTACACAAAGTGTTTCAGACAGGTATGGGTGAGCATTCGCTTTTAGATAGAATGCATTTTGTTCTGACACTTTAGTTTTTGCAATCTTACGTGTCTAATACATGTATGGGCAACTTATAACACACCAAAGACACAGAAAAACACGTATTTGTGCCACATGACCGCTTTAACCTTATACCTTGACGGAAATAGATTGTCAACCACGTAGATATTTGCTATAAATGTGTGAAGTTCTTTTGGATAAGCTGTTCATTTAAACAATATTTTTTTTGTATACTGTATATATTATTTTGGATATATTTCTGTGGGCACTCCGGGATGTGAACTTTACGAGTAACCCCTCGACGACTCATTAAAGGGGTCATATGGTGCGAATACATGATTTTCTGTAGTACCGATTACATTTTATCACCTGTCGGTACAATTGCTTTTTGAACCTGATGTTCCGAAGATGGTGAGAGGCGTTACATTTCAATGACACCCATGCAGTATTCGACCAATCACTATGCACTGGTTAACTGGCCAATCATAGCACACCTCACCTTTCAGAGCAATTTTAAATGAGCTTTGTAAAAAATCAGCGCCTTTTAGAGAGGCGGGGCAAAGAGGAGATACAAACATGCACGGTATGTGGAAAATACAGCGTTATTGAACCTTAAATGGTGTATACACTTTATATTTCCATAACATCTTAAACAAACAATATATATATGTAATATTTGTTTTAGCCGTGTAATTTGTCCCCTTTAAGACCCAGTGGAGAATTGACACCACTGATTGTATGATTTATTTTCAAGTACTGTCTTTGTGGTAACCGTAGGAAATTATACAAAAAGTATGGCAAAAATTTACTGACATGTGTGTAGTGGCACAGCTTAAAATTTTAAATTGTGTAAATAAAAAATGAGCCTAATTCATGTAAAGACATTTGACAGTGGGTTAATTTATTCCACATGGCGCCGCACTTTACCCATGTGAATAGCACCTGTTAAACTGCAGGTTGATTGTAAACAAGTGTTGTTGTTTTTGGCGCCCCCCAATACTGAAAATGCACTTTAACAGAGTGTGTGCAGAACCACCCTGTAAAAATAGAAATCCATCCATTCTGTTTTTCTTAATCTCAAATAAACCTCGCTGAACAGGCTGTTGGTGATCTCCTAGAAAAGTGATGTCACTCTGATAATGCCGGGCCCATGAACACTCACAGACTAAGCCTAATGAACATAGATTCCAGTTTCCGCCAGAGACACACTTTCTGGCATTTTCACGCGAGAGCAGTTGTAACCAGTGAAAATAATGTCTCCGAAACAACTAAGGTGTGCAATTGTCGGATGTTAAAACTAACATACAGTAGAAGTCTTCTTTCACTCCCGACATCTGAGCCTCTGAAGACACTGTGGATTCGTTTTTTTTTTCAACAGAATGTGCAGAAGACATCAGGTGAAGTCACTTTACACCGGGATGCCTAATAGATATGATGCGTTTGTCTCGTGTATTGTCACAAATAAAATCAATGTGCACGTTGTAAAGACATAACGCCTTTGTGCATTCACTCATAGAGAGCATGTTTTCGGTTTCATAGATATAAGTGACAGTTAAGATGATAAACGCATCATAAGAGCAATATGCCGGATTTAAAGACGTAACATACATTCACTCAGAAAACAGCGTGCTCAGTTTTTACACAAGATATATTTCTCATATTTAAGATGACATCGTGTTTCTCATTAGCTGAATGGCCATACTCTTCAGTTTTGCTGTTGGAAGCACTGGCTCGCAGAGCCATGCGCTTTCTGTTGGAAAGGGGGCGGAGACCAGTAGCTCATTTGCATTTAAAGAGACACACACCAAAACAGCCTGTTTTTCCTCACGGGCAAAAATAGACTTGTAGGGCACAGTATGATAAAAGATCCGTGATGTATTTTGACACACATTCTGTGGACTCCTTAGATTTATATTACATGTTGTAAAAGGGCTACATTAGAGGGCCTTAAATGCTGAAACACACTTGCAAAAATGGAGATTCTGGTTGGCATATGCACTTGTACCGATTCAAAAACTGCCAATAAAAATGCAGAATAGACCCTGACATGCTGTTTACTGACGCCCAGGAGAAGTAGGGTATTGGATTTTTAACTGACATAACTAAACGGAAAGGTTTGTTCACACTGCCAGATCAATACTCTTGGTGTTTGTTTTTGGTAGCAGGTATAAAGACTGTAGCGTCAATCATTTACAGCCTATAGGAGTGTCCCTGTATCCCTGGAATTCATGCAAATGTTTTTCTGTCTCGAAGCACGATTTAAATGTCCAAAGAGGAAATCAGGTTTAGCATTGCATGTCAGAGGGTGAAATCACTAACTCAAAAGTAACACTTAAGAAATGAAGTGTCCACAACATAATGAGCTATTTATCTATTATCTATTAAGTGTTTTTTTTTATTCATTTACCATTTAGACATTTAACCAACATTTTTTTTTCTATTTTAGTTTTGATTTACACAGTTCATGGCACTGGTGCAGGTGGAATTTACCAGGAATCAAAACAGGTTACGCTCCAACATCCCTCTGTTGGTAGAACCAAACAAAACATGTGTTTACAGTAAATCCCTCACAATGGGACTCCATACGGAGTCTATGTACTCGTGTTGTTTCAAATGCATATTTCTTCAGAAAAATGTTAGTGACTGACAGAATCTCTATTTTCTTTCACTATATGCAAAAAGGAGCAACAGTTTTTCAAGAATGTCTTCTCTTCCAAGGAAAATGAATTCAAGCGGAATTTCAAGGAAGTAAATCATGCAGGTTTAGAATGACACATGATAAGACAAAAAATATATAAGTAAACCTTTCCTCTTAAATATATTTGAGCTTGGAAAAACATCATTTTTGTGGTGGGAATACTTTTCAGGTGTAATGCATCACCATTGTTCATGACAATAGCTAAAAAATCATAACTTTGCACATGTACAGACAGGGCTAGTAAGTAGTTTTATCAAACCAATCTCATGTTAAAACGTAATTATTTTGTAAACCTTTTATTGTAAGTCTAATTCTGACTTCATGACTTTGTTACAAACTGAGCAGGAAATCAGAAACAATGTTTTATGCATTCTGAATAATTTACAATGTTACACATGCAGTCTTATCATGCTTAACTTGGTCACCTTATGTGCTTGATACACTCCCCAGCACTCCAACCTGTTTTGGAAAGTTTTTTATAAGTCCGGATCCCTGTTTCCTAACAGGGATCCTATTCCTTTTATTGGGCAACTCTCCCGAAAAGCACGGCAAGGCGAAAGAAAGATCCCACCAACGGTCGAGCGAGACCCGCTTACCATCAAGATTGTCTGTGCTGCGTCAAGATTGGCTGCACTGTAGCCTGCAGCTCGTTATTCTTGCGATAGTGAAGTTTAGGTGTGTCTGTTTGTTAACGGCATTTCATTGATAGATGTTGTATAAACAGTGAATATAACGCTGGATTTGCAGATCGTTTGAAACTGATAGATGGATCATTCCCAGCGAGAGATGCCTGACATGATCAGTATGCAGTAAGTGAAACCAAGTCATATGTCTGTATTTGCTTGGCAATCGGTGCGTAGGTGCATAATGTAAATAACACAAACTTATAGGGAACCAATTGTTATGCAGGGATAATGCGATGATGTAGGCTATTGTGTGCCCCCTGCACAACCCCAGGATGGCGTATTTTTCCGGAAATATTCGTACAGCTGTATCTATCTTTTATAAATGTGATCAAACCAAATACTCTTCGAAGATACAAAGTATGCAATATACTACTCTATAGGTACTCAAGATTAATATGAGATGCGTGTGCTGGCAGCTTTAACATTTACCAAAGCTAAAAAATTATAATTCCCACCCGTTTCATTTATTGACAGAGCTTTCAGTCGGCACATTTTAATTTGATGATTTAAAATCAATTAAAGTGTTTCATTGGAGGTTTCTGCTGCTTCTGCCAGTTTATCCACTCCAGCCAGATCTCATGGGTCTCTGTGTCTCATTTCTCACTTCATTATACTTCTATAATACCCCAGTAAGAAGTCAAGACCCTTGTGGGTCTCTTTTGTTGCAGAAGCCTCCCGAATAACACACTTGAAATGCACTGATTTAGTTTTAATCCAACACGTCACAGCCGGAAATGTGTGTCGGACAGAAAGGAGGACTACGAATAATCGCCTGGTGTTCTGTAGCCCTTTATAGGTGTCATGTATAGAAAGAGGCAGGTTCTGTTGGCCCATGTATGTTTATTGCTGTTTATTACTTGGTTTGGTTTTACTGCTTAAACTTTGCCTGTAAAGAGTTTTGACTGGGTTTTTTAGGACTTTTGGAAAAGAAGAAATTATTCAATTTTTACACACTTTACCACTAGAGCTCAAAGTCTGAGTTTGTGCACTGTGAAGCCATATCTAGGCTGGTATTGCTCTTTTAATTGGGTTAGCAAGGACAGACATAGTGGGTGTGGCAATTGAATATTAAATAAAAGAAACAAATAAGATTCTGGACCTGCAAGGACCCTAGATCCTCTGGGGTGTGAGTAGTTTAAATTCAGAATTCCAACACCTGATTAAGAATTACTTTTGCCCAGCACTGTTGTTTGGACATGAGGACCTCTAACATAAATGTATGTTTATTTAGATATTGAAATATTGACATGACATCTTTTTAATAATTAACACCAGCACATTCAAGATTTATGGTGCATATCTATGAGCCTTTTATTTATCTGCATTTGACCTATCAGGCATAGGTAATTCTTTTGGTTATCACTTTTTTATGACCCACTCACACATGTTGCATTTTGTTTTTGTCTTTTCATCTTTGCATTAATGTTTTGACAGTACTGCATGTCTGTCTTTAATCGCTGAAGGCACCTGTGATTAGTAACCTTTTACCCAACACCGATCCAATTTATTTCCTCTATGCTCTCCCTCTCTGAGCAACTAAGTAGGAAAGCTGAAAGAGGCGTGCAGGAAATTCTAAACAAATTTCCTCCACATCTGTAGAAGGGCTAGTTTGACTGGGATAGACTGTGGTCTAATGAATTCTTAAGGCTCTGTGCAGCGGAACTGTAGTTTCGGCAAGTTGCTTTGCCAATGATGTGGTGTGAAAAGCAGTTTTTTCTTCTGTGGCCTTCGTGGCATTCAGCTAGCCCAAAGACTTTGACTTAAAGGTCCGGTATATGAAATGTAGCAGCATCTAGCGGTGTGGTTGCAAATTGCTTCCTTTCGAAGCACAACGGCGGCTGACACGAATAAGATGTTGTCACATTTTCGTTTTATGAAACGCACTTTGTAGCAGTTTGTCTGTTTAGGGCTACTGTAGAAACAACATACCGAATTCCATGCAAGGGGCCTGCGGTGTACTGTAGATTTAAATAGCTCATTCTAAGATAAAAACATAACGCTTCGTCATGTAATGTCTTTATACACCCCTGAAGACATGGTTATGTATATTAAATTGCATTTCTGTCAATAGATACTTCTTAATCTTTCATACTGCACATTTAACACTAAAACGGTCATTGTGTATTTTCTCGTTTGGCAATAACCCAATCGGAGTTCTTTTGGCTCGTTTTAAGCTATTTCTTAGGCGATCTGATCATAAGTGGTCAGGTGAGATACATTCCAGATAATTCCTGGTAGCACAATGTGTCTTGAATGTATCTAATTTGTGATCTTTGATTTTGTGATTACATACTACGTCAATGGGTCACTCCACGCATTGTTTCTGATATGCTTAAAAATGTTGTTTTTTACTTAAATATGTAGTTCTATATGCATACTATGCAGTGACACAGATCGTCCAAAGGACAAGCACATAATGTTTATATCAGGCATGTAGAACATTTCCAGAATTTCTGTTTATTTTCCTTCTTGATTGTGTTTTTTGTGCATTATAGCCAACCTCACTATTCATAAGACACTGGAGGGGCTTGTGGCGGAGTTCTTGGGAGTGGAGTCTGCCATGGCTTTCGGAATGGGATTCGCCACCAATTCCATGAACATTCCTGCGCTAGTGGGAAAGGTTAGCGTTTAAACATTAATCCTTGTCGGTGCCGGTGCCTCTTTATTTTTACATCTGTCTGATGTTTCTTACGTATATCCGATAAAGTCAGCACAGAAGTGTGCTATTAATGTATTATTTCTGGCTGCCTTCCTTTCATTGCTGCAATAAACATAAATAACCCAGCGAACCAACCCACAATATGACCCCTCATTAAAAGCAATCTCAATCAGTAAAACCGTTGAGATATGATAGTGATTGTTTAGGGTATCTCATTTGGGTGTTTATATGGGCACAATGATGTTGTCATCATAACCAGCTCTAATGAAAAGACCTCAGGATCTGGAGAATGTAGTGATGGGTGGGGGATGGTGTTAGGGAGGTGTGTTTGTCCTCAAGAAAACCGCCCTGAATCTAGATAATGTAACCTTAAACTTGAAGAGATGCTTAAGAAATACCTTCAAATATCTCCAAAGTGACAGCAGCTGTTATTATTAGATCAGGCAATGCATGCCAAAGTCAAAGCTCTTCACCTATTGGTACATCATCATCAATCCTGCTCATCCAGTTCAAATCACGTGAACTTCCCTTACTCTGACAGACAAAGAGACGCTTTCACAATCAATGACAGGGTTAGGGAGTAACTGTCTCAAAGTAGTAATGTGACTAACTAAACTACATTTTGCGCAATAGCCTGACAGTAGCTCAGATTCCTACAATACTTGTTTCCAGCTGTTACGACACACCAACGGTTTAAAGACTGTCAAGAACGTATCTAATATGGCCTGTGGTTTCTATCGAGTAAAGAATAGAAACATAACTTGAGAAGGGGTAGTCTTTCTATTTGGGACCCTCTCATTGTTTTACTATAAAATAATAATGCAACATTGGTGAATTCCTGCTTCGTGCCCAGAGTCACACGGTAACGCTTGTCTGTTCCAGGGCTGTCTCATTCTGAGCGATGAGCTAAATCACACCTCCCTCATCCTGGGAGCCAGGTTGTCGGGGGCAACCATTCGGGTCTTCAAACACAACAGTAAGTACATACATAAACTATTAGTTTGCCACAGAGCGGAAGTACAGGCGCAGGTATACTGTGTCTGTAATTTGTTAAGCAAATAAACACCAGGTCAGATTACAGTTGGATGGAGTACCTAACCCCACAACCGTTCTTTCATAGTGTCGTTTGTTAATATAGAGTCATCTTTTTACAGTATGCAAACTTTGCAGCAGTGAGGCATATTTTTCGTATTCATTGGTTTTAGTATAGCTGTGCTTTAGGGGATCTATAATGGTTAATGGTATTCTTGTGTAGCTACTGAAGATCCGGTGTGCATCGTTCTCCAGAGGACAGATGAAAGTACATAATGCATAAGCCACAGAAGCTTAAATGTATTCAGACAGCACGGTGTAAGATTTGGTTAGGGCTTCTTTCAGCAAACACTAGAGTCACTACGTGCAACTGAATGACACTTATTTGCCACGTGCACAACTGGTAAGGAAGTTCAATTTTTTTTTTTTTAAATAAACCTGTCTTTACCTAACTGGTGGGATCTTTGCCAATAACTGCCGGAGATAAGCAGCCTGGCTCGGGCATCCTAAGCTGCAATATTCAGGTTTAACCAAAGATTGGTTCAGGTGTGTTTGAACTAATGCTGCGTTCCACTCGACTCACATATTTGGATTTTTTTACCTGGAAGAGTGCAATAAAACCACAACTGAAAATCACAACTCTGAGTTAATGATAAACATTTACGTTTAAGCAAACAGCACGAATGAGTCCAAGTTCCTATGTTTTTTGTTAATAAAACCTGTTTAGTGATAATTTGCAGACACGTGTGTAAAACACAGTAAAAATGTTCAGGTAAAACCAAGGACTAGTTCAGGTGTGTTTGAACTACTGCTGCGTTCCACTCAACTCACAAATTTATAATTTTCTACATGGAAGAGTGCAATAAAACTGAAAATCACAACACTGAGTTATTGATAAAAATGTACTTTTAGCAAACAGCATGAACGAGTCAAAGTTCCTGTGTTGTATGTTTAATAAACCTGATTAGTGATCATTTGCAGACAGGTGTGTTAAACACACTAAACGATCCCCTCTGCTTGTGCTGTTGCAAAGCAAGCGCTAGTGTCAAATTTGAACACTGCAAAAATGTTTTCCAGTAAAAATGTCTACAAATTCTTTAATCAAGATGCATTTTCTTGATGAGCAAATTGACCTAAGAAAATAAATCTCGTTTAATCTGCCAATGGGGTAAAAAAAATAATCTTGAATTAAGGTTTACCTTTTTATCTGTAGCTCCATTCGAGATTATTTTTCTTACCCCATTGGCAGATGTTTTGCTTGTTTTAAGCACAAATTCATGAATTTTCTTAGGTCAATTTGCTCATCAAGAAAATGCATCTTGATTTAAGAATGTGTAGACATTTTTACTGGGAAACAAGAAAAAAAGACTAAATAAGAAAGTCATGTGTTGAATGTGTCCAAGTGGTGATGCTCATTGTAACCGGTGGAAATGTGTTAGTATTTGTGCAGAGATTGCAAGTAAAGTGTAAATCCTCACTGTAAACAACATGGGATTTTGCCGTTTAATCAAAAGCTTTTACCCCTCATTGTTTTGAGTAATGATCATTTCTATTTTTGACCCTGGACAACAAAACCAGTCTAATGGGTCAATTTTTCTAAAATTGATATGTTTACTTAATATGAAATTTTTATTTTTTTCAAAGTTGTTAGAATAGGACAATATATGGCTGAGATTCAACCGTTTAAACTCTGGAATCTGAGTGTGGGCAAAGATCTAAATATTGAGAAAATTGGCTTTGAATTTGTTAATAAGGGGCACTGTGGCAGGCCATCCACTCACAAAAATAAAATTTATATATTTTTAAGGTAGGAAATTTACAAAATCTCTTCATGGAACATGATCTTTACTTAATTCCTAATGATTTTTGGCATAAAAGAAAAATCGATAATTCTGACCCATACAATGTATTATTGTATTTGACTAAAAATGTTCCTCTGCTAGTTAAGACTGGTTTTGTGATCCAGGGTCACATTTTGTACATTAATCTTTTTTACACTCAGTGGATGCCGCTCTACCGCATACGGAATAGTTTGTTGTTGCAAATACAAACCAAATTCTTGTTGCTTGAAATTCCAGTTTTTTTATAACCAATCTAGATTTGTTTTACTTTAAAGTGACAACATAATGACATGTTTCGTTTAGCCAAGCAAAGTTTAGCCACAAACATATTTTTTCATTTTGAATTGAAACCCGCATGCCATTGTTTTTTGTTTATATGTTCTTGACCTGATTTGGCAGATCTGTGTTTAGGGAAGTCTAGTATTTCATGGTTGCATAAAAGAACCGTCTCGATTGATAGCATAGCAGATATAGATGCTAGCTGAAAGCAGGCCGCGTCCGCCCTGGCCTTGACTGGCCTACATAAATCCACCTGTTAGTAATGAGGCCACTATAATGGGAAACAATATGGAAAGTTCTTTTTTGGATGGACTTTGACACTTTTTTATTTTTAGACACACCAAAGAGATATCTTTTTATTTAGGGTTAAAGAGAGGGAATCAAACATGCATTTTATGTGTGATCCCCTTTTCTCCTGAAGCTGCCCACTAGAACATCACAAAAATTGTGCTTTGTCTGACTTAACGGGTGTTGTTTTGAACACTTTTGCACGCTTAGCATTTTCCTAATTGATTGTAAAGATATTACTTATTGGTATGTCTGGTCAGAACAAATTTGTTAACTAAAATGAAAGAATGTAGACGAAAAGCTTCCCGCAAAATCACAAGTAGTTTAATGCTACCATCTGTTGGCCAGTTTAAGTATTAACAGCTGTTAACGTCAGTGTTTCTCTGTCTGGTCCCCAGTATTGCATATTTTAGTTTGCTTCCAAAACATAAAAAGTGTTATAGTTTTGATGATTATGTAAAATAAGTAAATAAACATAAGTCAGTGTTTGTCAAATAATTAAAAATGAACTTTTAATATTACATTTTTTTGATTAATTTTCTTGTGTAAATATTTGATTGTGTGTAAAATTATTAAATGTGTATTCAATTGATGCGTTTTGTCTTCCCAGACATGCAAAGTCTTGAAAAGATGTTGAAGGAGGCGGTTTGCTCGGGACAGCCTCGTACCCATCGCTCCTGGAAGAAGATCCTCATAATGGTGGAGGGCATTTACAGGTCAGAGAACAACTCTGAGCCCACATTTGTGAATCTTTACAATTATATTCTTTGTTCATTTAATCCGCTACAATAAATATTAAAAAAGTAAGCAAATTCCTAAAAATGCTGTGCATAGATAACCTTTTAATGCAGTTAGGAATTTGCTTACTTTTTTAATATTTATAGCATTTATAGCATTTAATATTTAGAGCATGAAAGCCTTTGGATTTTATACTGGTGGCTCAATACTCGTTTGTATTCAGTGAAGTCTCATGGGATGATAGACAGCAATCTTGGTTGAGAAGTCAATTTAGAAAGAATAATAGTGATATGGTGTGTCATTTGTATTAGCACTGGCTGCATGATCGTTTATTATTGAGGTCGAAGCCTTCAGTCATGGTTCTGTGACCTTATCTAGCCTCGTGAGCATCGATAACCTACTTTAGGGGTCATTTATTGCATAAATCTGTGCCCTGAAGAAAACATTGAAGGGTTACCTTGTATGTTCATACACTTCATAAATTTAAGATTATATTGCGTGATACTAAGTTATACATCAACCGGCATGTTTATATGTGTTTCCTTAAAATGGCTACAGATCATTTTTGGAGATATCTATAAAGTCCTGTTAGCCATTTCAGCCATGTGTGCTATTCCAGAAAGGTGTTGATAGTTATTAGAATTTAACATTTGAAAGGTTACGGGTCATCAAAGGTTAAACATTAACCCTATTTTAATTTGCACGTTAACATGTCATGAAACATTCTGACTTCTAACGTTTTTATTAAGAAATGCTAACATCTGTTCGTCTGTGTTTCTTTCAGTATGGAAGGTTCTTTGATCCGTCTTCCAGAGATCTTAGCACTGAAGAAAAAGTATAAGGCTTATCTGTACCTAGATGAGGCCCACAGCATCGGGGCGGTTGGGGCCACAGGTCGCGGAGTTACAGAACATTTTGGGGTGGATCCGAAAGAAGTGGACGTTCTGATGGGCACCTTCACTAAGAGCTTCGGTGCTGTTGGCGGGTACATAGCGGGCAAAAAGGTTAGGATCATGTGATAGTTTCCCGTCTGTGCCCTAACTACAAAGCACTTTTTGTCCCTTTGAGCTAAAATGGGATAGACTGGTTTTCTTAACAGCGTAGAAAATGTATTCTTTTATTAAAAGATTTAAGAACATAGGTGTAGGGATGTCATATTTTTATTTAGTCAATTTAAATTAACTTCCAGTTTGATATACCGAAACAGCTACAAGTAAGGGGCAACCAGAAGGGGCGGTCACGGTAAGGGGCAAACAGTAGGGGCTGCCATTTTCAACCAATGGCAGCCAGACATTTGAAATTCTGTTTGGTGACGCTAATGGCACAAAAATGACATGCTTTACCCTTTTTTCAAAGAACACACATGGTCTCATTTTTTCATGTGAAGCCGCATATGTTCCCCCAATGTCACTCACGCTACCTACACTCCGCCTCTATAATCTCATTACTCCATTAATACACACCACTTCACTTCACTTCATAACCACATCACGGACATGGCAGTTGATTATAAAAGAATTAAAATGAAAGACGACAGGTTTTTTGAATTACTCATGGCTCTCTGCACATGTTGTGTTATATTAGGATTTTAATAAAGTGAGAGTGTTGGCTGATAGCCAGCTCTGTTTTATGAAAAATTGCTTGTTTTCATGAGATGCTTCAGAACACGCAACTTGCCTGTTATGTATGGAGCAACTTTTGTTATCTTGAGACTTTTTGCAAAAAAAAATATAAATACCTCAGGATCTTATTTTATTACTGGTTTGTTAACATTTATTAAATAGTTAAGTTTTGTCATTTGTATTCAGATGTATCTTACAAATGTTTTGATGCTCTTGGCAGCCCAGCAGCTTTTGATTTGTGTTGTTGTTTGCAAAAATCTCCAAATCCTCTCCATAAGTCAATTCTCTTTCAGCCTCACAAAAGCACATGCAGCAGATGTGCCGTTTCAGGCAGTCATTTTTTTATATGCTTGACTTATGAAAGCACGTAATGAACACGCTTCCGACCAGCTCGGGCTGTAAATAGTTTGCAGATCTTTTTGATCGTACTTGTCAACTTGGGCGTCTAAAGGAACTTATTTTTTTGAATTCCCGAAGGTGTACTGTTGTCCTGTCAAAAGGTACACAAAAACAATAGAGTAAAACATATGCTCTCAGAAGCTATGAGGATATTGTACACAAGCGCAGTGGGAGGTACGCAAAGAGAACCGCCAGATGCCCCCAGCCAGGCCTCCGCTTCACAGATGTGGGTGGATTTCGGACACGTTCTCTTAACTGACTTATCTTACGCCGTTTCCACAAAGCTCCCAGGACCTAAAGCGCTGCAAATCTTGAGGTCTAAATGGAAGCAGATGTTTGGTATGGAGTCCTTTCCCCTAAAAGCCCCCTCGCCCCCATCCTCAAAGTAGAGGACACATCTGGAAGCAGAGGCCCGTTGCTGCGCGAGCTGCGTCTCCTCCCCTCACCCCTTCGCAGTGGATGCAGATGTCAAAGGACAGAGATTAAAAGTTGGATACTGGCTTCTGCTCAGCAGTCTTGTGATGGATGTAGAATGGCCCAGGGCTAAATCTCCAAAACCTCTGTCTTATAGAAATGTATCACCTTGCTAAATGCAAGTTTTGATAGACTTTAGGCTGGGTGCTAGTTTCGATGTTAGAATCAGTGAGTGCTCAGGTGTGTGTGGTTTCCTCTCCCTCTCGTGGTTTAATTTTGCTATGGACATGGCATGGAGAGCTACAGAGATTAAAGTGATCGTTTACTCCCAAAAAATTCTGTCGTTTTTAATTCACCCTCATGTCATTCAATATCTGTGTGTGACTCTTTTTTTCTGTAAAGACAAAAAATATATTTTAAGAAATGTCTCTGTGTGTCCATACAATGGTTGCCAAAGTTGTTTGGTTATCAGCGTTCTTTGAATTATTTTATTTTGTGATCTGCTGAAGAAAGTAAGTCATACAGCTTTGAAATGACATGAGGGGGATAAATGATGAAAGAATTTTCATTTTTTGTGAAGTATCCCTGACAATTCTGTGTTGGGTCTTTTAGCATTCCTTTTTTTTTTTAAAGCGTCTGTTTCATTGTAATTTGCATGGAAAAAAAGGATAAATACAAAAGGACATAATCGGATTTAATTGATTTGTTTAATTCAAATATATGGTTACAATCTTGAGAACACCCCCCTATTTTAAAGTTTTGAGACTGATAGACGGTTGACCCCATCAATATCAAATATACAAGGAAATAATAGTTACTGATTGATGTTTTTTGTTTGTGCAGGAGCTGGTGGATTACTTGCGAAGTCAATCTCACAGTGCAGTCTACGCTACAGCCATGTCCCCACCTGTTGTAGAACAGATCACCAGGGCCTTGAAATGCATCATGGGAACTGATGGCACAACAGAAGGTTAGGAACACAGATTATCATAAACACACTTAATCAAATCTTACTTTTATAGAAAATGTTGTTTCCGGGCTATATGCTGCTATTTTTATTTACTTGCCTATTTGCAGAGGTTCTGAATCTTGTTGCTTGTTCTGAACTGTCCCTTATTCAGGGCTCGACATTAACGCTTGTCCACTTGTCCGGGACAAGTGAATGTTTTGTATGGGCAAGTAAGAGAACTTGAAAGTAAAACTTGAAAAAAAAAAACATTAAAGTCCTGTTAAATTGAACACTCAGACAAAAAATACTGTAGTCTACTATAGGATTTGCTATTGAAAATTGAATTGAGCTTGTTGTAAATTGTTTAACACTGTATACTATAGTAAAGTTCAAAAACAATATAATAAGAATTGTACTGCTATTTACTATAGTAAATACTGAAGTATACTAAAGTTATAGTAATTTATGTGGAAAAATATACCAGTAAAAAAGGAAAAACACAGAACTAAGTCTGTATGTAACATTAAGGTATTTTGACAGTTATCCTATTCATAATGAACTACACTTGCACATTTCTGCCTGTGCCACCAAACTTTAAACCTCTCTATCACCAGCGCCAAAGCGGACACTAGTTAAAATGCTTAGAAGCAAACTTGACAAACTTGAAAGTGAATGACTATTTACTTATCCGAAGGACAACCACATGACAATGCTTAATGTAAAGCCCTGCTTTATTTCTTTACCAATTCCAAAATGAAGGAGTTAAATGATAAAGCTCTAGTAAAAAATATGACATCATCTGGTAACTTCTTTTGGTATAGATATAAACTGTTGCTTTAGATATGAAATCTTATATAATACTAATGTAATGATACACTCAAATCCATGTGCTAGAGTGATTTTACAACACGTTGCTTTTTGCCATGCTCAGATCAACCCTTACTAATGGTAAAGTCACGGTATCACATGGCCAACGGTGGCTTATTGCATTATTCCAATGACTCGAGACAGTAAATTTTGCGTTCTTTTCCCGAGCACTTCTTCTGAAACATGAGGAACCAGATAAGAAGGAACATCACTTTGATTTAATCAGCACGTAAATGCACTCTGCAACAGCGTATAACTCATGGAAAACAGATTTCAATAAAGTACAGGGAAAGACATAAAGGTTCTCCAGACCTTTAGTCATGGGAAGGTCACATATTTCCAGGTATTTGGAGTCAGCAGAATGGCACCAGATGTTGTGTGGGTTCTCCAAAGATGCCTTCTGGTTTTGATATGTGTTAATCCAAATTTTGTTTTTAAGACATTTAGTTTAGTGCTTTTTATGCCACAATCGACAGGTTCAGTTCATTAAGAGGGATAGAAATAAACAAACAAAACATTAATGGAAAAGCAATGACAAGTGACCACTAAAAGCATAAAAAACATGTTTTGTTCCGAACTAATGTTCCAGTGCAGAGGTCACTAACCAACTAACTATTTATAAGGAAATGGATGACAAAAATTGTTTTTGCTCCTGTTGGATAAGTAGTGACACATAGTGAGATGTACAGTATATCTGACTAACGGGTGTCATTACTGGCCCAATGTACGTTGTGTAGGGTGAGTCACACTGTTTTAAGAGTTCACAGTGCTCCACCAATTCCCAGAGGGAATGCTGGATTTACTACACAATACTATGAAAAGAATCTACCCTATCTAAACTTTTACCACATCCATGACAAATGATTTGGTTTGAGCTTCACCTGCTGTATGTAGCGTTGGCCAGCGTTCAGTGCTTTTGAACCTTTTCTAATGTAATGAAGTTTAACAGGGGCTGTGTTCTGCTCAAGGCTTTTGTGCTTGGCTTTACAACACACCTCTTCTTCAAATACCTGCCAGTCAGCTTACAAGTAATTATACGCAAACATGCTGTTGTTTTCCAAAACCTCAAGCTATGATGCCAGACTTTGAGACAGACCTGGCCATGCCCCCAGTGCTGCATGATTCACACCATTTAAAACACAGGAGGAGAGATTCAAAGGTATTTAATCGAGACAAAACATAGAAAAGTAAAGTATGCTGCTTAAGATATTTACACATCTTGAATGATTAAGCTGGTGGCGTGTGAGTCTTACCCACCAAGCTAACATGACCCCATGGCCTTATGAGTATCTGAGTCCATGCTTTTTAGGTAACCCCACATATCCAAACGTGTGCCAAATCCACTGTATCCTATTTACAAGCCAAGAGTCTCCTGGCATAGAAAGAAATTTGTCGACTATTTAGCCTGACTAAACAAAACCAGCTGGTACTGCTTTATAAGGTGTTTTTAGGACCGAAGAGAAATGGGCATCACAATGTCAAATAAAAGGGACATTTTACCCAAAAATGATGTCATTGTTTACTCATCCTAAATTTGTTCCAAATCTGTGTAAATGTCTTTGTTTGAAAGATATTTGGATGAATGCTTCTAACCAAACAGTTCTTGGCCCCCATTGACCACCATAGTAGGAATAATTACAATGGTAGGCAAAAGTTCTTTCCTACATTCTTCAAAATATCTTCTTATGTGTTTAACGGAGCAAAGAAATTTCTGCTATGGTAGTTATTTAAGTGCACTCATTTAATGTTTATTGTTACAAAATGACAAAATAAAACTATGTAATGCGTGTTCCACATATTTGTTAACATTTTGGCACATATTGCAAATCCCAAAAATGTATAGAAATTTGTCAATTTGTTAAAAAAGATAAATGTGTTATTAAAGGGTTCAGTTTTTATTTAGTGTCTTATTGGTAAAAAGTGCTTGTTGCTGTTTTTTTGGTTTTGTTTGTTACCATGTTTTTGGTTATTTTTATGAATGGGTCTGCTCTATCTCACATAACTACTTAATGGTCTTAATGAGGGACTGTTAAAAGGCTGATCCTGGGATTTGAACAGCAGAGCAGATGATGTCATTTCCCCTTTACTCATTTGGGCCTCTTTCCTTGACTTTACCATTAGAGATAATCATAGTGTAGAAAATCAGACAGCAAATATTCTACAGGAAACTCATTTTCATTGTAAATTGATTTACAAATAATATACCAAAGGAAAATAAAGTACTTGTAATCTATAGGTTCTAGTGTTTTTAGAAAATAAAAAAGTTATCGGATGCTAAGTAGGATGTTTTGTGCGAGTGGTAACTGCTGGTGGTATGGCTTTATGCCACTACACTATGTTGCAATTGCTTGGCCGTTTTCCCAGTGTCTTCAACTAAATTTGGTAAAACAACTATGCGACTTGTAGGTAAACAGTGAAAAAAAAAAAGAAATGGACTGATGTTTGTGCCAGCTGTTTTAGGGACAAGTTTGTAGACATATTTGTTCTATGGTTTGCAGGCACTGCTTGACGTGGTCTGTTTAACGTTTGAGCTACCGCGGAGTGGGCACAGAGTTTCACAATGCTACAAATGACTGTAGAATTACTGTGAAACTGACAACAAAACATTTTCTTTAAACTGTACTGTTTTTTTTTGTACTGGAAGTTACATTGATACGAAAATTGTTAAGTACTGTTAGCCTTTACAAATGTAAGACAACAGATGTATTATGATTGAGATCCCCTTTGCACACTTGAACATTGAACATGACAGACAATATAAAGTTGCATGACCACTTAAACTGTGTTTTATTGCTTAAAAAAAAAAAATGTGGAGACATTGCAATAGAAAGAGGTCACTAGATTTTAATTTCTGAGATTTAAATAATTTATACCTTTTTATCTTTGTACATCTACTGTAACCAACACTTTCATAACCTCCAATGCTCTGATCCAGAAGGGAAAAATATCCTTCAAGTAGAGTCCCAATGGAGAAGCCCTTTCAGATTATTCGCACTTCTCCTTTCGGCCTACGGTTGCTCCGTTGTAAATCATGACCTTTACTTTATTATAGGCTCCCATTTTATGTCTCTCCTTTTCCAATAAAAGCTAACAAATTCTACTCGATGACATCTCTATCTCTGCTCCCCCACAGGCCAGCGTAGAGTTCGGCAACTGGCTGACAACACTCGCTACTTCAGATCTCGGCTTAATGACATGGGCTTCATCATTTACGGCAACCAGCACTCTCCCGTGGTACCGCTGCTGCTGTATCTGCCGGGGAAAGTTGGGTAAGCATAATGCCAAAGTTGTTAAAGCTTTTGTCCTGTTTGTCAAAGATTCAATTCCTTGGGAATGCACATGCTAAAAAGTGATTAAGATGTACACAAATGCATTTAAATATATCATCCGATTATAAAAATCTTAAAAAAGTGCCAGTTTAGCAACAGCATCTCTCAGCATTCATTTACCCAAAACCTCTTTAGTGTGTTTTAAAAACCCAAGCTTAGATCTATGGGCCAAAGACAAAGTTTCTTTGTAAGTTTTGTTTCACGTCTGTGCGTCTTTGTGAAGGACAGTTTCCACAGTCTGGACACTATAGTAATCCCCCTTTGAACTTGTGAACCTGGCCACATCTCGGGCTGCCAATAAAACCACAATGCCAGGCTTACATGGGGCTACAGAGGTGATGGCTTTGAATGCCATGTGGAAAACGCGCTGACCGCTTAAGGACTCGTCTACAAAAGCAGCAGTCATCTCCACTGGTCACTCCAAAGGCCAACCTGCCTTTTCAACAGGACATTGGAGCGCGGCCATCTTGGATGCTCGGGTTGATCCATGAATCAGCGGTGAAGAAAAAACAAGGGAGGCAGAAAGAAAACATGACATGCGAGAGGCTCATCACCGCACAGGCGTTTTCAGACTCCTCCAAAGATAACAGTTTCCTGGCACGGCAACAAAGACCAAGGCAGCTGTGAAGCCTTTTAAATCCAGCTTTCACTCTCCGCCGCCGCTCTGTTCTCTTGTTGCTGTCTTCTCAGCTGACAAAGCAGAGGTCTTCTCCACATCGTCTCACTCTCAATCCTTTCCTCCTCTATTATACCTTTCCCTTTGCCCGTCTCTCCCTGTCAATGCTCTTTTTTTTCTCTGTCTTTTTGGCTAATGCAAATGACAGTCCAGCTGTGCAGTTTAGGATGAATTTCCCTTCACTCGGAGGGTGAGGGAAAGGTAACAGACCGCAGAATCTCGACAACTTTACCCCGCAAAATGAAAAAACGGAGATCTAGAACGGTTTAAGACAGCAGGCAATGATTGATCTCATGCATGGTGGTATCTGATCACGGTCTGTTTGTTCTGTCTGTTGAGAAGAATGACACGTTAAAAGTGTTGACAACTTTTGGAAACTTGAAAGCTGTTTTGCTAGCTAATGATTAGAAGGTTTAACGGGGATTAAAATGATTTGTGTATTACAGCTTTTTTGGTTATATTGAGTTGAGATTATTTTTGAGAACACCTTTTAAATGTATATTACACATTTTTATCTAAGAGAAGTCTTAAGAATTTCACATAAAAATGATCATGCACAAAACAGCACAGAATATTAGAAGCAACATTATGTTAATCTGTTTTGAATATGTGTATATTGCTTTATATTTAAAGGTCCAGTGTGGTTTTTTTTTGAGGAGGAGGATCTATTGACAGATATGCAATATGATATACATAACTACGTCTTCATAGGTGTATAATGACCTAACATAATGAAGCATTGTGGTTTTTATTACCTTAGAATGAGTGAGCTATTTCTATCCACATACATAGGTCTCCTTGCATGGAATATACCATGTTGTTTCTACAGTAGCCCTAAAACGACAAACTGCTCTATAGAGCGCGTTTCGTAAAATACATAATTTCCTTCGGCAAAGAAGTTAAAACGCAACGATCTTAAACGTCACCCACCGTAGTGCTTTAAATGGGAGAGGTGGGGTGAGCCATTGATTGCAATTCACAGAAACTCGCCAAATTTCATACACTGGGCCTTTAATGGGTTTTTATTTGATGCATCATCCCTGAATTCTGTAATTTACCCCCAAATCTTTACACAAACAAACTGTCTACTTACAGGGCATTCTCACGGGCCATGTTGGAGAGAAAGATTGGTGTTGTAGTCGTAGGTTTCCCAGCTACACCCATTACAGAGGCCAGGGCTCGATTCTGTGTGTCTGCTGCCCACACCAGAGAAATGCTTGACAAGGTAATAAACTACAATCTGTTGATTCCAAAACCATAAACCTGGGAAATAATCATCTTTGACTCTTTTCACTGATCTGTATAGATGTACATTTGAGGAACATTTTTCTCTTTTAACTCTGTCTCCTTATAGGTTCTACAGAGTCTTGATGAACTTGGAGACAGCATCAGATTGAAGTTCTCTCGTCGCAGATGTCCTGTTCGGCCACAGGTGCACAATGAAACAGACTTTGACCTGGACAGCTGATCATTGATCGTGAGAGCATTCGCTCACTCGCTGCTTCAGTAACCTCAGTGAGAATGAGTTTTGAGCGTTTAAAGTGCCTTACTGTTCCACCCAAAACAGTTCTTCATTTCCCCAAAATGTGTTCAGTGTTCGTATAAGCTCTTAAACCATGCACGGACGGACAGATGACGTTATGCTTTTTTTAGCATGTACAACTCCCAGCTTGGTCGCCGGTTCGAATCCCACTCCGAGTGGGTCGAGTGGAACTGGTTACAATTACCCATTTTACATGTATATATTGTAAACTTGAATTGAATTGCTTTTTTTAACTGCTCTTTCGCATATTTGTGAAGTTGTATGGTAAATTATCTTTTCTCAGGGGATTGTGGTAATAAGGAGGGACCGTGACTGCTGTTTTTGCAGAACGTTTATCAAAAGCTGCTCTAAATATATTAAACAATTAACTTGCTTAACACTGACGTACATCAAAAGTCTAGCTGCAGATAAGAAAAACCTTGAAGTGGCTCAATTTTTTTATCCTGCTGCTAAGATGAACTGATGAAAGACTTCATCCAGAAGTTCATTGATTAAACGAGATAGGACAAACGTCTGAGACCCAAGCACACTCGCAGTCATTTAACATTATGGTATTGCATCTTTAAAATCCCAATAGACTCTATTTAAATTTCATGTGCATGAAACTACTGATTCCTAAATAAATCTGCAGAAACATTTATGAATTGATTGTTAACAAATGTTTGCTTGGAAAGTTTAAGTGTTTTGTGTATTTGTGTTGGCACTTTTTCGGCACGGTGCGACTGCTCATTTGAAGGATAATCATTTTGTGTTTTTAATTTGTAGTAATTTTTTCGTGATTGATGCTTGAATTGACAAGATTTAATTGGAACACTTTAAAGCGGAACGGGTATGCCTTAAAGGGATAATTCACCCAAATATGAAGATTCTGTCGTCATTACTCATTCTCTTGTCATTTCAAACCTGTATGACTTACGTACTTTTCCAGATCACAAAAAAAAGATATTTTGAAGAATGTTGGTATCCGAACAAGGGTGGTACCCATTCATTTCTATTGTAGAAATACAAAACCATTGCAAGTCAATGGTAATCTTCTTTTGTGTTCTGCAGAAGAAAGACAAGAGAGTGTATGAAATGAAGACTGTAGAAGTTTCACTTTTGGATGAACTATAACTAAGCGATCACCGAGCTATCACGTTGGATCATTAAACCAGAGTTACAGCAAAGCAAGGCATGGCACCCAGGAAATGTTGCAAGCATTATGGACATTTTGCATGTATGAGCAAACACCACTTTGTCAAGCATTTCTACAATTTAAAATAGTTTCTATAGAAAACATATCACCTGACTAAATATAGTAATAACCTCTGACTTTATTTTGCTGCACAAAACATTTGTTCTAAGGATGAAAAGTGGTGTCTGCACATGTTCAACCAAATTACCATCTTTGCTTTGAATAAGCAAGAAAAAACGTAATTGTCACTTTTGAAAGAGACCCAAAAGCTCTGTCTGAAGCTGCGGCTAAACATGCCAGCTATTTTGCACGAGGGCCAATATTCACCTTAACCTAGCAATTAGTATAGAGATGCACATTCCGCAGATGTGGGATAATGACTTGATTAATGCAGGGGGGGGTAAAGACCGATAGTAAACCCCTTTAGACAGATGAGCTCTAGTCTGCACTTGTTGCACTGGTGTTTGAAGCAATGTTTATGTTATTTCAAGAATACCAACACCATAGTGATGAAGATTTTTCAGGACTGAGGAACTTAAGGGCAAGACTTGTTGGATGTTGTGTGCCATTTTAGGCATGCACTCGAGCTAATGGGAGCTAATGAAAGAAAGTTTCTGACAAATTTATTGAATTCTAAGCGCCATTGTGATGTTTTGAGTACAATTGGAGAGAATGAAGAGAAATGTAGATGTTTAAGCACAAAGTGATAGTTCACCCAAAAAGGACAATTCAGTCATCATTTACTCTTTCTTCTGCAGTACACAAAATAAAATAGTTTGAAGAATGTTTTGAGCTGGCCAGCATTCAATTGCATTGGTTTTGTGTCCATACAATAGAAGTGGGTAGGGGCCATTGGTGTTCGGTGACAAACTTTCTTCAAATATCTTCATTTGTGCTTTGCGGACGAAAGAAAGTCAAACACTTTGAAATGACAAGAGGGTGAGTAAACAATGACTGGATGTTCCTTTTTGGGTTTCAATGCTTGTTGATATCATGCATACTAAAGAAGTGTCATATGTATGCTTGGCACACTTTCTGTTCATTTAATTTCTTTAAAGCAATGCACAACCAGAAAACTCTTGCTCTGTGGATGATTAGCAGGTGAGAAAATCGCTGCTGCTGTTTCCACATGCACCAGGATAAAAATCAGCGAATGGCTTGAGTGTTGTAGGTTTGAGCCCCACAAAGGGCGACCCGTGAGTTATCACCATTGTAACTCTGAGCATGATACTTAGATTGATGACTTGCTCTTTGATTCGCTGGCTGCGACAGCCCAACCGGAGAAAAAAGTTCCTTGTTGTTTATAGGAAAATGAAAGACAGAACGACGGTTCAGCAGACGAGCGCAAATGGCGAAGAGAACAAACACACATGGACACGCACAGGATGGGCCCCTCTCCATCAGTTTCCCCCACCCCGTGTCAAAGGGTCTAGTCAGTCTGGAGAACAGATGTCCAGTCAAGTCTTCTTCCTTCTGCTGTGCTACCATCGCTGCAATGCACTTGAAGAAAACATCTGTCTAAGCACTGACCATCAACGAAGGGGCCCAGCTAGCTTACTCATCCGCCCTTTGAAATGTGTGCCACTTTAACTGTGAAGCTATTCTCAGTTGATATGGCTGAAGATTCCTTGTTGTCCTGTTTATGAAGTAGAGATGTGGAGATAAACGGCACCAAATAAGATCAGACGGATAATTTGACTGTCTTGATGGGATCCTTTCAAAATGTTATTGAAGTGTAAAACAGACCGACATTTCAGGATGCAAATGTCTCGAAAGGCAAACAGATCAAACTAACAGCAAGTTTAGTTGTTCTCACACTCCACATGGTAAAACCTGCAATACACAAATTCAGGACAAGAGCTAAACATTTGTCACACTTTTTGATGTGGACTCCTAGACGACCCATGAAGAACAAACAAAAGCTAATTTTGACACCTTGTGCCATCTCCACACATTCCTGGAAGTGTGAAATTTGGACGAGTTCAAAAAGACCCTCATTTTGTTACATCAGTAATTATCACTTTTCACATTAAGGTACATTCATTACCATTAGAATCACTCAAAGAAAAATGAGACCTCTTGGACTTTACAAATGATGGCCCATTAATCACTTTAATTGAATTAATCACTTTAAATGATTTGCAAAAAAGAGACTTGAGCAAAGTTTGAAATTAAGGATTTGGGCAAAGAATGATTGTTACAGCTGCCGAAATTCCTGTTTTTCATAGTAGTTTTGACATTTTCATGAATATAATGTTTGAGCAAGTTATCACATGATGGACATTTATTAATAAAAATATATATTTTTTTCTGATTTCTTTCATTTATTAAAGCTATTTCAGAAAGGTGTGTATACAATTTTCTAATTTACGTTCAAAAATGTAATCTAAAATCAATAGTGAGACTTTGCCCCATCACACCCCGGGACACAAGGGTCACTTATGTATTTTCTCCCCAGGGCAATAATAAAAGTATTAATATCTGAAACAATCCGCTTAAATAGACACCCTGTGAATATCAATGGAGCATTTTGAATTTTACCTTTAAGTTGAAATTTCTATTGACAATTGACTGTGTCATCTAACATTAGTTTAATCTTAAACTGTCATTTAAAAGATTTGAGGTAAATTTACAACAGATATCGATAAAGGCATCTCAACAGTCCGGTGATGAGTGCGCTGGTTGGGATGGGGCAAGAGAAGGGTTAAATCAGTAAGGAGGGGAGGTGACGGCAAACCAACAGAAGAGGGGGGATATAAAAACACCAAAGGCTTCATGGGCACGAGTCTGAGTGTGTTTGTGCTGGACTAAAAACACAGAGCGACAGAGGGGAACACACACGTCCTGAGGTGCGGTGTCGTGTGTTATTTGACAGGACACTTTTACAGAGAAGGTGCGCGCGTATACGTGCGTGGATACTGTTGCGCAAGAGCGCTTCATACACCCACAAGGACAGAGCTCAGTTGAGTTATAAACTCAAGAAACTCTGGATTCTCGAGGATATTGAAGATGGGTTTACAGTGAGCGAGCCTTCATCCCTGAAGACATACTGGCGTTTGGAGAGGTTGACAACACAGTTTGCGCAACTCACCGGAGCGCGACCATGTCTCCAAACCAGAAGTTTTACAATGGACGTGAAAGAGAAGAAAACACGAGGATCTGAATCTGTCTGAGATTTGATTGCTTTTATTGTGTTTTTATTTCAAGGAAGAGCGGAACGTTCCACGGTCATAGAACTGTGTGATCTTGTGCAAATGCGCACCATTAAAACACAGACCTTCATATACCCTCACTTTTTACTTTTGCAGAAGAAATGTGAAATACCCAAATGGAATCGTACAAGGATTTGAAGTGTGAAGTTCTTATCTGTAGGACTTGCCTTTATGGTTTGTGAAGTCTTCTTTTGGACATCAGTGAAGCATTCATAGGAATAAACTTTATTTTAAAGGCAAACAGCCACCCAGGAGCTGTAAAACTCATTGATTTGTCTGTCAGATGTGAATTCGTTTAGACTTTTAAAAATAGTCCTTCACTATTTTTCGCGTGAATATTGCTGTTCTGGACCCCGAGGTGGCTCCGCAGTGGTGTTGCGGCTCCTCGTCCGCGGCGGATCCGGAGATCGGAGTGTCTGCGGCGGCGGGAGGCGGCGGAGGGACCCCGGCATCACCGCAGGGTCCTAAGAGCGGTCGGCTGAAGAGGATGTTGCGGCTGGCGGCGGAGCTGCTGTTACTGCTTGGACTCCTTCTACTGACTCTACACATCACTGTGTTGCGGAGCAGTCCGCTTCAGCAGGGGAATGACACTGTGAGCGCAGAGCAGGACTCACAAGTGCAGGTGAGTTTATTCTTACTGTATAAGGGTCTCACGAGACCCCCCCCAAAGTTATATTTTATTTGTTTTACATTGTGATATTTGCACCCATCCATATGGACATATATATGGACAAATACCTCAACTTATATATGTTCATTTGCAACTATACATTTAATTTCTTTGCAATATGGAAGTGAGAATTTGGGATAAAATTCAGCATTTTATAGATTACATTAGATTTAAATTATGCATTTGGCATTACACTTTTATCCAAAATGATTTGTAGTGCATTTCAATGTATACATTTGATCTGTATGTGTGCTTCCTTGGGATCAAACGCATGACCTTTGCACTTTATATGCAACATTTTACCAAGCTACAGAAAGACTGTCACAGATGTCATGATATTTGACGTCCATTCAATAATTCATCGATTTGTAGTATATAGTCATGAAGCTTTGACATAGCACGGGCACGGGGTCAGCGATGTTCACTTACTCTTAGCTGCAGGCTATCATTTATCACCATTGGTCCTTCAGTGTCATCCAAGCATCCTGTTCACATGATCTTGCTTTTAACTTCGGTTTTGGTCAGATAAATCTTCAGGGCAAAAATAGATCGAACATGCAACCAATCTGATCTACGCTATTAAACAGAGATCATTGACTCGCAGGGCTACAGAAAGCGGTCCCTGTTTGGAGTGTCCCTATGAGCCATTAGCTCAGATTAGACCTGCCTTTAATGAGTCTGTGCGGATTTCGGCTAAAAGTGTTCTGCCATCTGTTTACAGAGCAAGTGCAACGCTCCTAGAAAACAGAGCAGGGGTCAAGAAGGCTTTGAGATCAACAGGGCTTTGTTGTGAGCATTAAAAACCCTGCGGCTGCCTTTTTGATGTATTTTTAGTATGACACCGAGATGCCTTTGTCTGCCCGCAAACGGCACAACACCATTGTAAATGTGCGTTTATCCACATACAGTAGGTCTCAAATGTGATGCAGTTAAATAGCTGTTTGACTCTTTATTTCGAAAACTAGCATTTTATGATAATCTTTTATAACTAAGTAAAACGTTTCCAAGTTAGTTCAACAGTTTGTTCAGTGGCTTCATTGCTGTCAGTGGCTAAGGTTAGCGAATGGATCCTGAGGGTGTCTTTAAAGGCGACCTGGAGGTCAGGTCTGTGGTTTTGTGTGGGGAGTTTGGACGCTGTCTTGGAACTGAACTCTGCTCAGAACATGTTTATTTCATACACGGTTGTTGGAAATATGTCAGGAATGTACATAGAATATCACGGACATAATCAGGTTTGGGCAGAGCTTTTGATCTCAGATAGCTTCAGGCGTGGATGGATGTATAGCACCTGCACCTGAAAATCATGAGACAACCAAACAAAAGCGTATAAAGAAAGACTAGTTGTATTATTGGATTTAAGTTAAAGGAACAGTTCACCCATAAATGAAAATTCAGACTTCATTTACTCACTCTCGAGTTCTTCCAAACCTGTGTATATTTGATTGATCTGCTAAACACTAGTTAAGATATTTGGAAGATTGCTTGTAACAAGCCAGTTCTTGGCCACCATTGACTACCATAGTAGGAGTAATGAACTAAGAATTTTTGTTTTTGGTTGAACTATTCCTTTCAGCACAATGTGTCAGCAATGAATATTTCGTTATTCATCATACCACAGCATTCAACACAATTACCAAAAATGGTATTTCCTCTTTCAGAAAGGTAATTTTTGTGTATAGGTGTTGTTGCTTTGAACATCTTTTGTGGTGTGTCCAGCCCTAGCTTCCTGTCCGCTCTTTGGGAAAGACCCCCTGAGAGCTTCCCAATTGAAACTGGTGTCATGCTTCTTAGGCAGAGGGAATGAGGAGGAAGCGGGGAGGAGGAAGTAGACACCGAAAAGTGCCGGTGGTGGGTGGTTGAGTTGTGTGTCTGTGGGGGGGACTTTTTTATTTTATTGTGGGATTTTTAAAGAAGTTGTATAACTGTAACAGGAGCTGGCAGTTACACTTGACAGATGTTTACAGGAGACGTAGACTCATGTGACCCTCGAATTTCTAAAAAATTTTAATGTTATCAATGTGCTCTGTAACAGTAATGCTTGTCCGTGCGGCTCCTTAACGCAGCGTTAAACAGCTTTATACAGCAGCCCGTGTTTTTCTTAGTACCTCAAGGGGATTGCACTGCAAGCCACGGCGCAATGTATCGCTCAAGCAGTCAAACGAAATGGCTTGAGTGAAAGGGAGAGGGAGGGGAAGAAGAGACAAAAGATTGATGGTGCTCTTTGATCTTATTGTCTAGCTCAGTATGCATGATTACAAGCTACTTATAGCAGTCCAATTGTGGAGTAATTGCCCCCTGTGTGCCTATGTGACAGCGAACACATGCCTTGGCAATCTTAAGGGAAAACGATTACAAACCCCTTTGACAGGGAAAAGTGTATTTTTCGGTCAGCAGGCTCGGCGTACAACAATTTTGCAATACGAGCTTCGCATTATATCTATTTCAGCTGCTCCACGGCAAAACAACAACTAAAAACAAAGCCGTTGTGGGCCAGAAATCTTTCTTTTCAAACTGATGCAGACAGGAGTTAGGCCCACAGTAGTTAAAGGGATAGGTCAGAGGTGACCCAAAAATTACCCCTCTCGGGTTGTTCCAAACCTGTGTAAATTTTGTTGTGCTGCTAAACACTAGGAAAGATATGTGGAAGACTGCTTGTAACTAAACAGTTCTGGGGCACAAGTCACTTCCATAGAAAAATACTACTATGGTAGTCAAAAGTGCGACAGAACTTTTCTGTTTACCACATTCTTCAAAATATCTTATTTAGTGTTTATTAGAACAAAGAAATGTATACAGTTTTGGAACAACTTGAGGGTGTGTAAATCATGACAGAATTTTCATTCTTGGGTCAACTATTCTTTAAAAAAAAAAGAAAACATGCTTTTTTTATTTGTCACAAAATTAAATATATATAACAAAGGTCATGTGAACACATTATCAAACAATGTTTTCCCTTTAAATGATCTTAAGTATCATTTTTGTAAGGTTTTTGTAAGACTCATTCTGGTTCTCAAACTTTGGCCTAAGTGCTCCAGAACTCCCAGAATGCCATTAGTCTGTGTTTATATTATGAGGTGGGAAGGGGCAATCTAGCACCTGTGGGAAATGATGCCATCAGAGGTGAGATTGAGTGAGTGGAGCTGCTAATGTCTCTAATCTTTCTCTGTGTAAACAAACAGTGCTGAGCTCAGCTGGATGAAACCAGTATTGTTTCCCTTGATCTCTGTCTTTAAGGTCTGATTCGGGAACATATGGCTGGTTTGAGAGGCGTCAAAGCTGGCTAGGTTTCAGTCGCACCTTTCAGTTGAAAAAAAAGATTTGTGTTAGAATAATTCTTCTTTTGAAGCATTTTATGGCTGGCTAATTCAAAATACAATAAATACTAATATTCAACTTCCAAACCTGCTGAAAAATGTCATAAGGTGAATTTAAACATGATAGTCTAGGTGTTCTGTCAGTCCAACACAAGGTTTATTATAGTGGATTCACAGGCCGATTGTTATACCTGAATGATTCACTCCGATCTTCCTATAGCATTTTTCATAATAAATCAACTTCTTATAGAAGAAAAACTTTCCACTTGTCTGATAGTTTCTGTTTTTGATTTACGCAGAATAAGGTCAATGCAGAAAGCACCTCCTCCGTTCAGCTGGGGTCTGGGACGAGAAAGTCCAGAGTGAATCACAGTCCAGCATCTCAGCCCTGGGTTCAGAGTCAAGTGACGGGGGGCAGTTTGCAGAGAGACGGTCCTGGAGGTTTCGTGCTGGATTTGCATAAGATCCCTGATCTTTCAAAAGCAGACATAAATCAACAGAACCCCAATATACAGGTAATAACACATTTTTCCAAGTTTTACATCATTAGTCATGTGTTGCATTTACCCTTGGTCATAATGTGACCCTCTGTGACCCCATAAAATCAGATTTTTGGGGTATGATTGGATGGGATGGTTTCATTTGTGACAATGTACATCATTCACTACACAACCGTATTATTGCATGTTGCAAAAAAAACACATGAATGTTGCAAATATGATTTTTCAGTCATTAGTTAATTTGGTTTTAGTTTACAAAGATAGGAATTAATAAAATACAATATAATATAATATGATGTAACGTAACGTAAAGTAAAGTAATATAATAATATTTAAATGTCCTTAGTTTGGAACCATGTGTTTATGTTTGAATGCAAGGCTGCAATTCTTTATGTATAATTTAAAATTTTGTTATATTGTTATATAGTAACAATGTATTATTCAATACATTTTCAAGGACATATTAAATGATTGAATTCCATATATTGATAGTAAATATATATTTAAACATTTTTTTTATTTTATTATGCAATGTAATGAAAGATAACAAATGCATTCTTGTATAGAAATTGTAAAGCTGCTTACACAAAACAAAGAATTTTGAAGGAGACATGGCCGACCAAGCACATAATAAAGCCAAATGTTGGCACACAGAATGTGGCCGAAAGCCCTGTTGCACATCAGCACCTCTATTCAAGAAAGAAGTCTTTAGCCCCCACACATTATCTCTCTCACTCATGTACACACACTCACAAACACACAATTTAAACAACCCCTAACATTCACCCACTGTAGTGGAGGCTCCATAACAACATCCACCTGCACAGCACCGGCCAGCCAATCCATACGGGCTCGGTCCACATCACAAGAAAAACTTTGGAAATCTTAACCCAGAACAGATAAAGTGTATCAATGTCCAAAGAAGGGAGCGGGCAATGAGTGAATGTGTGTGAGGGGTTGGGGTGAGAAGGAGGGGGGGTGGGCATTGGGTATCTTTGATCCAAGGCATCGTCTGGCTTTCATGGTCTTAAGGAGGCTGAGAGGCCCTTTGAACTTGATGTTTAGGTGGAGAGAGAGCGAGGGTTGAAGAGGGGAAGCCCACCCCTCTGCCCCAATCTGTGAGGCACATGTTACTCGTAGTATGTTTGGACGGGGTGGGGGTGTCACTGCCGCCTCTCCGAGTGAGCCAGGGTGCATGACCATGACCTAAGCCGACATCCATCTGGACCCTCCAGCAGATCACACATTTCCCCTCACAAAACATCACTCAGTACAACAAACACACTTGATCTGAATGATTATTCTTAACATGTGCAAATAAACAAATTACAATTGCAATAGAAAGGATTGATACAAAGTGCAGCGTTTGATTTTGGTTTATAGCACAGCATGGAATTTAAAATGTTTGTTTTTTATTATGAAACAAAAATATATGGGAATATCCTGAAAAAAAAACATATTGCAATATTTTAGATAATTGAAAACAGGTGCTCATATTTTCCTATATGCAAAGCAGATACTTGACTGAAAAGTTTCAGTCACAATTTTGTCATCATTTACTCACCCTCACGTCTTTTCAAATCTGTATGACTTTCTTTCTTCCGCAGAATACAAAAGAAGATATTTTGAGGAATGTTGTTAACTGGCCCCCATTCACTTCTATTGTAAGGACACAAAACCAAACCAAGTGAATGGGGGCCAGTTACCAATATTATACAGAATATCTTCTTTTGTGTTTTGTGTCAATCCTATCACTTTAAGTTATGGATGTACCGTCTACTTTGCTTATTTGCTTGTGTATTTCAATGAAATAATGTACAACAATAACAATACTAATATATCATAAAAAGGTTACTATAGAAGTGGTGGACAGTCTTGAACAGCCTGAGTCTGAAAAGGGAACTCGCAAAGAAAACAAGCCGGGCTGGACGTCTCCCAACTGGAGGAACTGGTTTCAACGTTCCTCATCTTCATCCTCAGCCTCAACCCCGAAGGTGCCCGAGGAACAGGACTACCCCCCCGAGAGCAACACAGAAGACAGCAACTTCCTCAAGCCCCTCGCTGACTGGGAACGAAGAGGGGCTGCCGGCACGGGGAGCAGAACCCAGACAGAATACGGTACGTTACGGCACGCGGCAAGTTAATGTCATAATGAATGGCTTTGCACGACAGACGATATATAACTCTATCACAGGGGCAGAGCATCTTTTACAGTTTGCGATTGTAGACTTTGACAGATTTCTGTGTGTCTGTTTGATAAAAAGCACTCCTGAACATCAAAGGGGGGACGAGAGAATCCAGAGCATCTGTTCTTTTAGCCTAATAGCTCTCGTTCTCTCTCCATCGCTCTATCTTTGGTAAAGTGGAGCTAAATGAGTGAATATGTGTAACTGGCAGAGATCAGACTTGCTGTCAAACACATTCTTACCCTGTCACCGCTTGCCTAAACCCCTTTATGCCTCGGAGGAATTTTCTTTGATCAATGCGCTACGGTGATCGCATACAGACAAATAAATACTTAGATTTGTAGTGTCTATTCATCATGAGTAGCATTGTATGTTGGATGGTTTTGGGTATAGTGTTGTAGATTGTCATATTAGTTTATATTAGCGGAACTTGGGTCAAGTGGGTATCAAACATGTTGCTGCATTTGTGTCAGACTGCACTCGACTGTGACAATGTGGTTTGACGGCACTGAGCCGGTAATGTTGCTTTAAGACCAATAACCACTTCTTTGAAATGGATATAGACTGTGGTTAGACGGATGGTCTGTGTGTAAACATATATATATATATATGGATGGAAGCTATTTGAGTAAAACATATACCAAGGATGTGACCACATATTCAGAACTTGTGGAATGAAATTGAATAATATGAGCATCAAACCATATATCAGTCAAACAATTATCCTAAATCAGTATCTGTAGTTACTGGCCTAAACGAATTAAGACAAATACCTGGAGAGAGGCACAAATCTGTAACGTTTAAAGTATTGAGCAGTTACATTAAAAGTGTTCAAAGCTGTGTTCTTACATTACAAATTATGTGATTTGTAAGGGTGTAATAATTTTGTGCGAAATGTCAGTTTGAGGTGATTTAACTTTATCCCTTGTGTGTAGATATATGTACGTAAAATAACCTGAAATATTATGTTTCAAAAAGAGATGACAAAACCGAGGCAAAAATTGCAGCTTAAAAATGCTTCTTAATAATAAAAGTTAGACTACAAAATCAAAATGATGTCCTTATTTTAAGCTCTCCTAATTCTAAGCATAGATTGCATCAGATTTCTAGCAGCAAATACTCCACCCGTCCCGATAGCTTTTTAGGTGTTTGTTGTCTAGTAAAGTATCCGTTGTATTTTGTTCTTCATTGAAACACAGGTTGAGTTGAAGAGTACTACTAGGTCATTGTTTAAAAAGTAGCTGGAAGTTGGCTTAAGTATGCAGCCCTGGCTCATTCACACATTCCCTTGTGGATCAGCCAATTAGAGAGGTATGCTATTAGTATAGCCAGCAGACGGGTTTGTGCGCCTCAGGTATCTGAAACATACGGTCTGAATCAGATTTAAACGGGGACCTGTGAACACAACTTGTGCTTGAACTCCACAAGTTTCGGACTGCCAGAGATTGTGTTTTTGACCTGTTTTTGCCTCCGTTAGACTATATAGATGGAGAAGGAGATTGGAGTAGTTGGTCGCCGTGCAGTGTAACCTGTGAAAATGGCAACCAGAAAAGGACAAGGTCATGCGGCTACGCCTGCACCGCCACAGAGTCCCGGACCTGTGACATGCCCAGTTGCCCAGGTGAGGCTGTGATCAATTCCCTTACCCAAAGAAAATCTACATACTGCTGTATAGTTACTGTCTATATATAACGTCATTTATATATATATATACATATAATATATATTTTAATATTAAAACATTGAATAAAAATTTCTACATGCAGGGATCGAAGATGCCTTCAAGACAGCTGCGACAGAAGTCAGTCTGCTGGCCGGCACGGAGGAGTTTAATGCAACAGAGCTCTTCGGCGTGGGTAGGTTATTACCAACATGACCCCCTGTTCCAGTATTGCTTGTATTTACATGAACATCATAATCTCATATTACTTCAACTGTGTTACATTAATGATGCTGATGTTGGTTGCTCCTCAGACACGGATAGTTGCGAGCGCTGGATGAACTGCAAGAGCGAGTTCCTCAAGAAATACATGAGCAAAGTGGCCAACGACTTACCCAGCTGCCCCTGCTCTTACCCAACCGAGGTGGCCTACAGCACTGCAGACGTCCACGATGCCCCTACCAGACGTCACTTCCGTTGGAAAGACGCGAGCGGGCCAAAGGAGAAGCTGGAGATATACAAACCCACCGCACGTTATTGCATCCGGTCCATGCTTACGCTGGAATCCACCACGCTTGCTGCCCAGCACTGTTGCTACGACGACAGCATGAAGCTCATCACACGTGGCAAAGGGTCCGGCACGCCTAACCTCATCAGCACAGAGTTCTCGGCTGACCTGCACTACAAAGTGGACATCTTACCGTGGATCATCTGCAAGGGTGACTGGAGCCGTTACAACCAGGCTCGACCTCCCAATAACAGTCAGAAATGTGTAGAGAACCCTCAGGATGAGGACTATTACAAACAGTTTGAGGAGGCCAGAGAGTTCTGAGTTGAAGGTGTAGAAGAAAAAGTTGAACTTATAAGGACTGAGAACTAAGAATTATTGCACAAATGTGGAAAACTGTGGCTGCGTGTTTGAACAGGACATGCTATGAGAAACACACACACAGTTTCCATTGAGCACAGAAGAGCTCAGGATCTTCATGTGGTTTCATTCAGAATCTCCGGATCATAGTTGTTTTCATGAAAAACTATGAATAATAATACCCAAGATAATATCCACGTTACTCTTCATGATTCTCTTTGTATTGCATATATAAGACTTGGGATATCTTGACATCTAATTTTGTTTATAAGGAATACAAGGGGAAATTATATTATAAAGGGAAATCATGTCAGGAATCAGCAAACTACATTTTGTGAGCTATGTAACATTTTGAATACAAAGTTCATGACACTTTAAAAAACAGCAAGAACAACCAGTTTTCATGTTTTTGCATGCGTATTTTGCCCAACATGCTGTTGGCAATCCTCTCCTCCGGATCCATGGATCCATCTAAAAATATTGAGTTCTATATTGGAATGTTGAATAATGTTCATAAAAATACACCTGTCCTTTCGTATTCCCGTATTGCTGAAGAAAGTGAAGTCAATCCCTGCATAATCTTTCAAAAAGTATTTATTGAGTCATAGTTATGTGCCAGTAGGGATTTCTAACAGAGTTTGTGCATAGAGAGATGTATGGACACATTTGAGTGACAAATAAATGGGCCATATCACACAAAAGCTAAAGATGTGCAGATGATTTCTATCTCGGATCAAGCTCTGAGGTCAAAGGCTCTTTCAACTTCTCCGGCAGTCAAATTAGATCCATCCTCAAATAATAAACTCTTCCAACACTTTAAGCCATTCCACAAGACTCTTATTAGCTCCATCCAGAAACGGACCTAAGCTCTGCTTTTGATGTCAGATGGAGAATATTCTTCCCCCTTAAACAGGGCTCAAATTCTCAAATTCCACAGTAATTTCTCCAACTATGATCTAGCAATCATATGAATAGAGGGCCACATTCTTTGGGGAGCACTGAAACAGAGCATCCCTTTAGATGTTTATAGTCATGTTTAGTTGCACGGGAACAATTTTAGTAAAAGACAAAAATTCATTGTATGGGTCACAATTATAGATTTATAGATGCCAAAAATCATTAGGATATTAAGTGGAGATCATGTTCCATGAAGATATTTAAAAAATGTCCTTCCTAAATATATAAAAACTTTATTTTTGTGAGTGGATGGCCTTCCACAGTGCCCCTGATTAACAACTTCAAAGGCAATTTTCTCAATATTTAGATTGTTTTGCACTCTCAGATTTTAAACGGTTGTATCTGTACCAGATATTGTACTATTCTAACAACTCATACATTAATAAAAGGCTTATTTATTCAGCTTTCAGATATTGCAAAAACCCAACTTTTCGAAAAACTGACCCATTTGACTGGTTTTGTTGTCCAGGGTCACAAATGTCAAACATGTGACTATTCTTTGCATGCCTTAGAAAGGTAACTATTTTGTGTCATCACACATCGGTTTTGTTTTGTATTTTACTTGGTTTCCTAGGTGGTCTCCTTTAAATCCCACCTTGTTTTTTGCTAATGCAAATTATCTGCAGGTGCATCGACACAATTTGGGCATCTGTACACTTCTAAAGATACAACATTTGTTATTTTTAAACTTCAGCCAAAATCCACTTTTCAGTCTTTCCATCATTTCAAATTCTGGTAATATTCAATGTCTGCGTACTAAAAATCAAAGGATCCCAACACTAAAACTATTTAGATTTATATTAGGCCTCCTAATTCCCTCTGACACCACCTAACGTGTATTTGGTGACAAGCATGTGTTCAATTGCCTTCCTGCTAAAACAATTTTCTCTCAACTTGAATTTTTGATGTATGTGCACATTTAACCAGATTATTTTTCATAACAGCCGCAGGTCAAAATATATCTCAGCAGCCCGGAGCACCCTGTGTTGTCACTCTCTCGGCAGAAATACTTGCATTCACCAGAAGTGCACAGTGAGCTCCACAACCTCAGCGGGATGCAGATGGAGAGGGGTTTAAAATACATCTGCTGTTGGCATAAATTGAATTCTCGTGGTTCTTCTCCCGTCTCACCTCAATAAAAGCACCTCGCAGTGAAGGCTAAGCTTACGGCGTGAGTGAAATAAGCAGCGGTGATCTTTATTGAATCAGACCGTCTGCTTTAGAGGCCCCTCAACATCAAAGCAAACAGGCTGCTTTATTTTAAAACATCAGGCCCGTGTTAAAGCGGCGGCAGATCCTGCTCCATACCAGCTCTATCTGTCGCACTCACACACAATCCACATGTCCTTGGAAAACGTTTGGTTGCAGTTTCCAGTGTCGGTGTGTCATTCAGACTAACCAGTAACAAGATGACGTTTATATTTATTTATTTAGCAGATGCTTTTCAGAAAAGGTTTCCTTGAGAAATGTGAAAGATTTTAAAACATTTTAGACAACATACCTCGAATTATGTTTTTTACACAATTGTCAAATTGTCATTTGTTGTTATAAGCGATAATCTCGTTGGTTCTCGTGGTCACAAAACACGCAACAACCAAAGAGATTCAAAAGCTGACATGCGTGAAACCTGTCTGCGGCCTTCTGTGAGTGAAGTGATATACAGTATTATGTTTACATCCAAACGTGACTAAATACGCTTGTTCTTAGTCATGAACACATCATTTCGCTTTTTAAGACATGTATTAACGTGAGGAAACCAAAAACACTCGGCTCATGAAAGGAAGACATGTACACCCAGGATGGCATGAGGGTGAGTAAATTATGGCTTTAATTTCATTTTCGGGCGAACTATTCGCTTTGAAAAAAGTTTTTTTCCGGTTTCTGGGCAAGAATACTAGGCCTTAGTTAAAGTAGGATTTTTAAGTGTTTTTTTTATCACACTTTACAAAAAATGAAGGAAGTTGTTAACCGATCAACCCTATCACCCATTCACTTCTATTGTATAGACACAAAACCAATGCAAGTCAATGGGTGCCGGTTAACAACATTCTTCAAAACATCTTGTTTTGTGTGAAAAGGAAAGTCATACAGGTTTTGAAAGGACAAGAGAGGGAGTAAATGATGACAGAATTTCATTTTTGGGTGAATTATCACTATAAGCCCTGTCCGGGACGCAAAAATGTAACGTGTTCAGATATTTTAGCTAGAAAACAGCAATTGAAAACAACAATTCCAAAGGAGAAAAACAAAAACTCTGAACGCCCAAGCCAAGACGTTTGCAATGAGGCAGAACCATTATTTGGCTTTCATAAGAGACCCCGCAGCACAGTTGACCACCCTTTTATTTTATATGCGAGAGGTGAAGAGTGGCGGTTTCGAGCGAGGCAATTTTTAGACTGAATCTCATTTGCTTTCGCTCTCGTTTGTTCCCAGCGCTGGCACTTTATGGGTGGTGTGGCACATTTCAGGAAGTGTCTGGCCCACAATGCCGCAGCTGCATGGCAGGCTTAATTAGAAGGCACCCTCTGCTGTGTGGAACCTGGAATAGCTGACCTGGACCGCCGGGTCGCTGTTTGGCAAAGACCAGCTCGTACGCCTGGGTGTAAGAGAGTGGTGCTGGAGAATAGGGTATTACCTGCCCTGCCTGCGGTCAGCTTGTTGGCACAGGGCATACAAAGGCAGGGGAGGGGTCAGCAATGAGATGCACACAGCTGAACAAACAGGTCAAGTAGCTGACAAACGCCTCAAAAGGTTCACTGCTCAGATTAACTCTTGTGAGGGGTTGACCTTATAAGCAAGAAAGCCGTAAATGTGGCTAAAAAAGCACACATGAACTTTCGACCTCGGCCTTTCGCTTCAAGTGTGCAGTAGATACCGTACCTGTCTGTGAGCTGGTGTGCATGGAGAGACAGGCCACACGGCTGTGATTCATCCTGACAGGAGACCACTGCATGTGGGGACAGCAGGCCGAACGGGGGCACGACGGCCGTCTTTGATCTTTAATCGCGCTGCTGTCTGTTTTACGTTTTAGGTCTCGCTGAGCGTTAGGCATTGGATACACCTTGAATGCAGAGGGGACCCCGTTGCCCTGCCACCTCTAAAAACCCGGTATCTCTTTTCAAAGCCGAAGGGGCCAGTTATAAACTCTCAGCCACAACCTCAGAAATAGCATTAAGGTGCACACAGCAGGACAGTGCCAGTGAACTGGAGGATCCAAATTGAAGGTGATAAAAGAAATATGCTTGTGTTAAAGGGATCGTTTAGCCAATATCGAAAAATCTTGTATACACAAAGATATTTTGAAGAATGAAGGTAACCAAACAACATTGGCCCCCATGGACCTCCATTATATTGACACAAAATATATACAAATATCTTCTTTTGTTTTATAGAAGAAAGAGTCATATAGAGGTTTAAGACAATGAGGGTGAATAAATGATGAATAAATGAGTTATTTGGCTGCTGGGTTTAGATGTAAATCATATTTTGTAAATGCTGTATGTTCCAGGTTGTGTCTGTGGTCTTCGTAAGAGCGTCATTTTGATAACAAGCTCTTCCATTCAATCTGAATTATGAACAAAAAGCCTTGATAAAAAAAAACTTGGACTTGAATGTACAGTTACAGTGTATTAATGTAAAACGTAAAACACATGTGTGGGTTTAAGGCGTGTTTCTCTATTGTTGGGCTTTCAGATTTTATCAAATTTCATAAATAATTGATGCAGGCTTTACCCAGAAAAACATCTTTTAGAAGAAATAAAAAATTATTTAATTTAAAATAAAAAACACATAATTCTTATATATTATTCTTATATTCTTATAGCTTTCCTGTAGCTCAGTTGTAAGAGCATTGCGTTAACAACGCAAGGTTGTGGGTTCGATTCCAGGGAATTGCAAATACCTATGTAAAATGTTTAGGATAAAGCAATGTAAGTCGCTTTGGATAAAAGCGTCTGCAAAATGCCTAAATGTAATGTAAATGTTATACTTTTGTCTGTAAAAGAAACCGAACAGCAATGTTGTACCGCCACAAATATAATGGGGCAACTATAAAGTCTCGGACACCATAACAAATATCTGCACAGCATATGGAAAAGCCTTTAGATTTTTACCAATGGATGTTTCTTAAAGAAAAGTAACACGCTTTACAAAACTGCTTACTGCATGTATTTACATTTATGCATTTGAAACTTTTATAAGATTTTATTCAAAAACAACTAGCAGGGCATTCCAGATCCTATGCATCTGATCAACTCATCCTGGAAACTGAACCCACAGCATTGACATTACTGTTGACATGTTACCAAGTCAAATATCTTCTTTTGTATTCTGCAGAAGAAAGTATGTCATACTGGTTTGAAATGACAAGAGGGGGTGTAAATAATGAAATTTTCTTCATGAAATATTGCAGCGTTTATAGTAAATAGCTTATCAATGTGGGTCATTTTCTTTTTAAAATTCTTGACCCTCATAATCTTCAGTTAAAATCTGGAAAATGCACTTCCGTCCTGAAATTACTATCCATCTCAAACAACGTAGATTAGACGGAGCATCCATTATCTCCTCCTGTTCAACCTCCCTTCATTTCAAAATCAATGCAACTGCTGTTTTTACTCATCCAATCCATTCACAGTGAAAAAATCAAGCCACGCCCACTAATTTTCTCCTTTGAAATGTATTTTCACTCAAATATTTATTTGGATACGTAAGTACAAACTATTGCAACCGTTGGTCCACGGGGACTTTAAAGGAGAACTATTCATTTAAGACACTGAAAACAGCCATCTACAGTATCTGACAATGAGGTGAAGAGATGCGTGAGCTCAGGCTCCTCTGGATTGCTTCTATTTTCACCCCTGGGTTATTGTCCAGTGTGTAATTTATTTCTAGACTATAAATCTTTGGCAGCCCACAGTTAAGATTATAAGATATGTTGGGAGTGGAGCAGGCAGGAGTAAGACAGGGATAGAACTTGTCCTGTCTGTTAGAGCCTCAAAAACAAATGTGATGCTACAAATAGAGCAGTGTTTTTGTCTGGAACACTACAAGGGCTCATGGGACATGGAGACGAAACAAAGAACAGTACCGACAAAGGCATTACAAACAACGGGCTGTGGACAACAGATTTCGACGAGGCCAAAAAATAAACAAAACGCAAAATAGCCAAGTGGTATGTGATCCAAACAACTCTACTGTGAGTGGAAAGCGGAGCTGAATGTGGAACTGGACTTTTTTCCCACAATGTTCACGGACAAAGCTACTTAAATGGATACTTCACAAAGCTCTGTCATAATTTATTCAACCTCAAGACCTGTATTATATTTTGAGAAAAGTCTCAATGTTTTAGTGTGGTTTTCAATGGAAATCAATAGGGGCCAATGTTGTTTAGTTACCAAAGTTCTTAAAAATATCTTCGTTCGTGTTCTGCAGAACAGAGTCATACAGGATAGAGACCAAATGAGCGCTGAATGAACTATGAAAATCTTTTATTTTGGGTTGAACGATACCTTTAAGGAGGTCCACGTTTATTTTGAAGTGAAAATGTAATTTTTGCTAATGTAAAAATAAACACACCAGACTGTATCAGAACAAATGAAACTTTTACGAAAGTTCCTTCCCTGAAGGAAACCACAAAAAATCCATAAAAACATTGACAGCTTTACACCATGTCTCAGTTTTATTGAGCATTATAAGAGCAGGAGGTTATTACAATCTGCTGTTGCAAACGTTTACAGACATTTCATAATAAATGCAAAGTCGAGTAAAACTAAAATAAGCATATATGCATTACATATTTCTACAGTACTGCAAGAGATTTAACTAAAAACGAAAGATCTAAACCTCAAGATCACCTCTAACATCAATTCAATAAACATCACCCCTTAACCTCCTCTCATTCTTCTGCCGTTATAAAATACAGACCTTTTTCATCTGCTTACAAATATATTTTGCATTCTCAAAGATGGACTAACAGTCTTTTTAATCTTGCTTTTTGCAGTCCCCTTGCATCTCCTGAGCACTACACATTATGCATTAGAAAACACAAAGCTGTTCACCTGTTTGTGCAGCTCAAGCACAGAAGTGCACTATGCAGCTTTCAAGGGTCAAGTGAACTAAAGGTATGCAAACGAAAAGCATACTTGGATTGCTCATCATGCCCCGATAAAGGGAAGTGGGCACGTAGTTTGCTTAGTACACTAGCAAGCAGTGCAGTTAGTACAAGTAGTGCTAATTAGTAAGACGCTAGGCGAAAGTGCATGTGCATCTAGTCTCGCTGGAATCTCTTACTGCGATCTAAATGCAAAACAAACTTGTAGCAAAACCGTCAAACATGAACCTGTTTTAAACATAGTGCATATAGTTCGATTTTCTTATAGTCCAACTCTTCAACAAAACTCTAATAGCTAAACTCTTATATAAATGAAAAAAGGCGACTCCCGTCATTTTCAAAAGGATTTAATCCAGTAAACTATGCTGCGTATATACTCAACCAGACTTCAAGCACACAACGTAAAATCTCCAAACCTGAACTTTATTTCGAGTTACTAAACTAACCTTTTTCACAAAACAAGCAGTCTCAGCTATATATAAAATGTACGTAATAGTAAAACTAATATCAAATGACAAGTATGAAAACATAAGTAACATTAATGACACCCTGTTTTAACATCCCATAGCTTATTTACAAAAGGACGGTGCATATTCCAAAGGAACGACTAGATCAAGTCTTGTCCAGCGCATACTAGAAGCTGAGAAGTTTCTTGGAAGCCCGCTAAAACCAGAGCAGGGCACTAGTCCTGAAGTGCACTTGGCATGTCCTTCAATGCTGACTTTGGCCCTCTTATCAAGTGACAGTAAAACAGGTGACGGCCTTCGAATGTAATATGAATTGGGAACAAACTGGTTTTATAAGAGAATTGAATAAATAATTATACTGTAAAAAGATTATATGTGTGCAAGAAAGAAAAAGAAGACAAACAATGGAAGTAAAGATGTATTGCAACCATTTTCCCTGTTTATAATTGCATCCTACAATGACAATGCCAAGCCCTTGCTACAAAGGTCCTAGTGCTGGCATATTGCTGCAGAAATAGAGAGTGATTTCACACAACTTCAGTCGCTCCCCGTTCCAAGTCGACAAACTCCACCTTCGATTGCCAGCGACTGTCCTGCCACTGCTCCAGGAGGAAGTCTAGATATGCGAGTCTGGCAAACAGAAAGAGAGAGTGTGTTTAGAGTAAGCATGAGTGTAGAGGAGATGTGCACAGCTGTTGCATGCTGGGAGCGAGGCGTCTTCGATGGAATCAAAAGCAGCTGCCGCCCGCCTCCGGCGCACGCACAGCCGCGCTCTTTGACAGGTTACGATAAGCGGCCCTCGGGGAGCAAATAGAATCAACCAGCTCCCCGTCAGAGTGTGTGGAGAGGGTGACAGTGGAGGTGTTATCCCGGAGCATCCGGGCCACCTGTCACCAGCATCGGCCCTATTGAGATGACACACATATGGCGGCAGTCAGTGGAAAACGGTGACCCCCTGTGGCATGTCCCTGTGTGTCAGTTATGCTTTCATCTGATCCATAACTCACACCCACACTCTGTATAAACATGTAGCATGGGCCAAGTCAGGTTATTGATTTCATTGAGTGAGGTAGCGGGTAAGAAAACAAGTTAGAACACCCACACTGTCCACACAACATTCTCTACAGGGGTGTAATGAAGAATACGCTCAACGCAATGCGTTTACATTTACATGTGTTCATTTAGCAGATGGTTTTATCCGAAGCGACTTAAACTTAAGGAATACAACAAGAGATTCATCAAAAGATGGCAATAATCACGAGAAGTGCCATTAATGGACAAACTTCTGTTGTTGTCATTTCTCGGGATATCAGTTTCTGGTTTATTTTTGCGTCGCCAATGTTGGTATTTCTTAAACAACTTAAAGGGATAGTTCACCCAAAAACTCCAATTTGCAGTTTATTTACTCAGAAGATTGTTTGGTTAATCCGCAGTCGTCTTTGCTTTATATAATGGGAATCTATGGGGTCCACCTGTCTAAGAGTTCCTAAAGCACATAATTCCAAAAGAGCGCCTCCTGGCGACATGTTGACGTCTTGTGAAGCAAATCGTTCGATATTTTCATAAAACTGAACGTCATTTATAATAATATTAGTCATACTGTGCAGCCTCTGCACACGTCCCGATCTTCTTCTTGTAGTAGTGAGTGGTGGATGGCACGCCAGCGTCTGGTGTTTGGGCCACCTGCAGAAAGGGAGTGTTGAGCGACAGTCGCCTTTTTTGAAATTATATTCATCTCGGATGACCTGGGGTGAGTAAAGAAACAGCAAATAGGAGTTTTAGGGTGAACTATAGGTTTACATGCCTAAACAACAACCAAGGGAAACCCCATTTCTCTCTAATTTGACTAACTTTACTTACTTTCCCCAGTCATTGTACAGGTACAATGCACTTCAAATGTACTGCTATGCAGGAGAAAAGGCTTAAAGGGGTGATTTAACGCTGTTTCATGCTTTCTGACTGCTTTGTTAATGTAAAACGTGCTGGCTTCTCAAGCTTAACATTGTCAACTTGTCAATAAAACGAGTTGGACATATTACGTAGTATTTCTGTGCTCGATACACTCCCCCAAGGTTCGTATAGGTTTCCGATTTTTTTTAAGTTACAACATTTCTTACAACATTCAGAAAGTTAAGAAATCTGAATTTAATTTTTTGAATCGGTATCTGTCCTGGCATCGATAGATATCACTAACTAGTCGGCTATCAGAATCGGTGGAGAAACTTAGTATCGGTGCATCTCTAGTTTTTCAGATGCAATACACAATACTGGTAAATGGAATGCATCAACACAAGGATTATGGGTAGGACAGTGGAGGAATCACATCATGTAACTTGTTTTTCTTGATCGCCTATGAAAACATTGTCCTATATATGGATACAAGCTTTTCATTATACATGTCCATGTCCTTAAAAAACACAAGTGTCTTTGTGACTACATCCCCCAAGTATTCCAAACTGACGTGGAGTTCCACGATTTAGTAGACATTTCTATCCTTTGTGACAGATTTATTGGTTCAGTTCCCGAAAGCTCAAAACATGTTTCCCTCTAAAGAATGCATCTAGATTTCTGAAGAAAATTGAAGTGCTGCTTGGTTTCACAAAACTTACCACAACCAGAGGGTGCTGCGAGCAGCGGCCCACCCGACCGTCACCCTGCTGCTAAAAGGTTGATAACTAAGGTTGTTCTGAGAGGATTTTAGCACATTGATATATAGTGTGTTTAGGGTCGGCTGTTTACTGGGTCAAAATGACTTGGGTTACTTCTAATGTATGCGTTTAATAACATCCATGTCAGCCATCAACTCTTAATAAGATTGATTCTCAAGCTAGAAGACAACAAGCAGCACTTTGAAGCTGAACATGCTTATCGACTTGGATGGGGTTTTTACAGATGGTTGGAATTACCACTGCTGTGAATAATTAAGAAAGCAGATAAGTCTATCCACTGCGGTAAACCAGAGATTCATTCTGGACCGAATGGACATCAACACTCACCCATGCATTAAAGCGGTTGGATATAATCAGAAAATGGCTTTGCTTAAGAGACATACCAAAAATATGCCATTGAAATTCCTTCCTAACTGCCGTGTCAAAAAATCTCAAGCGTATGATGTGTTAAAGAGGCGAAAACCAATGTGTTCAAACCAGAACTGGGGCCGTAGTATAAAAAGCAGATCTATGACAATGACCGAGCATGAGCTGCGGTTCTCACATTCCACTGTGTTCACAGCCACAAAGTGCCATCCCTCTCTACGAAGGCTAAACGGAAAGAAATGAACAGAGACACCCATTAGGCACCAACCAGAACCAGAGTAAGGGGACGGAGATGAGAATCTTGAGTTGTTTTCCAATAGTAGTTATGTGTGTGGATTTGGGAATCGAGTTGGAAGGTTTGAAATCTTGCCATCCTCCCTGGCCTCACGACGTTCCAGACTCGCAACTGCAGAGGTTTTCGACCGGACTCCTGAAGACCCACTGTCCTGCAGAGTTTAGGGTCCGGGTTGGAGGTGATTTCATAAAGTGTTTTGCTGTGTTAAACTGTCAGAAATTTGTGGCAAGTTAACACAAAAACCTGTCAAGAGGTTTTTATCGCACTGCGGACGGCAAACAATGCAGGTACAGCGGGCAGGAAATTACCCCGGCAAATTCAATCTCTTCTCACAAACACTTCCTGAAGTGACAACATGAAATGCTTTCAGGAGGTTTAATATCTTAGCACCTTCTTCCGTGCCAAAGAAAGCGTTTCTCTTACTTCAAAAGACCATCATTAGTCAAATTTCTTTGGCACTTCCAACATGAAAGGCTCTCATACAGTCTCCTTAGACAATCCAACTCCAGCATACTGCCCAGCATAGCAACTGTGTAAATAGATACACAGGTTTGGAGGTAAGGACAAGATTCATCTATGCCGGGAATATGAGCCAAAGAGCTTGAAGGAACAGAAAGCCCCAGCTTCCAGCCAACCCAAACCCAAATAGACTGGACAACGAGTACACTGGCTCCTATGGGAGCAGACTGGAGCCCCTGTTCCGAGCGCCAATCCAACAAAGGACTATTCTTTAATGGGTTAACGCACACTTCCAGATGCGAGCATTGCTACTAGCGTGAATAGAAACAGTTAAAAGGGGCACGCAGCTCTGGACTGGGTTTTCTATCTCGCTGAGCTGCCAATCAACTCTCGGCTTTCATCTCATCAAACGCGCATACACATACCACAGTACAATACACGGAGGAATGGAAGGAATGTTTCGGGAATGGTACAGAAATGAGTTTGTGTCTTTCTGAGGTGGTCTGAAGATGCAAGCAGACCGGTCAAAATACCAGGAAGTCTTGTTTAATAATGACACTAACAGCCGTATATGGGACCAGAATGTGACTTGCTTGATGATATCCAGCCATCTTGAGTTCTGAATAGAATCGCTCAAATCCCACAATCTTTCTCTTGGAGACAGTCTGAGTATCTGATGTTGAAATGTCACTGTAGGAATGTCTTACCCTGGCTTTGCTGTCCTGGGCCGACATGTATCCAACACACATGCTCTCTGTAGTGTGGCTCCACAGAAACTCCACTACATGCAAACAAAGAGAGAGAGAGAGAGAGAGAATGATAGTGAGATTCAACTAATAAGCAACGGTTAAATGACTCACTTGTTTGGAAAGACAGGCATTTCAACGAAACCTAATCTAACACCATGTCTACACAGGACGCCTGTCGCATTAGGTGTAGACACGGTGTAAGATTGACAATGGAAAGGTGCGTCTTGCAAAACTGTGCATCATGGCTGATATCAGCTTTGATTGTAGAGCAACTATTCGTTGACGGTTGACTCATTGTAACACTCTGAGGCCAGAACAGACCAGTTCCTTGTGCTGTTTGTGAAAGCAGCGAGCTGCCATGTTTATCCCTGAATGTTTAAACACAAATGCCTGGAAAAGTAGTCAGCGTCTTTAGGCGTAAAAAAAGGAAGTGTGAACAAAACATAGATCAGGAAACTTTATGAAAAACATTTGAAAACATTTTCAGCATCTCAGATGATTGGAAAAACTTGATTATCATATATGATCTGATGTTTTTGCCCTTGCAAACATTATATGGGCAGTTTATGGATGGATCACTGCTGTCCAATCACAAAGTACTTCTTCTAGACTACAATTTACACCAAAATACTACCCAGTTAGTTCTTAGTGTAAATATCATTAATGTATGTGACCTTGGACAAAACCAGTCTTATGGGTCAACAATGAAACAATGGAATCTGAGGTTGCAAAATATTGAGAAAATCGCCTTTGAAGTTGTAAATCAGAGATGCTGTAGCAGGCTGTTGATAAGAACAGGTTTGTTTTAACGCTTTCTATTGGCTCTAATGACATTGTGGAGAGTTGATGAACCCGAAAGCAGAGACCAAACTTGAGTGGGTCATTCCCAAAGAGTGGGCAGCAGCAAGTGTAGTTTGTAAGCATTTTTATAAGCAATTTTGCTGCGTCCACTCACAAAAAAATAAGTTTTGATATATTAAGTCAACCTCACAGTTCAACCTTGTAACATGCATACAATAACGTGTGAGGCAAAATCTTTTAACTGGCATAAGCTCTAGCTGGGCTGAGTCAATCTGGCAGACTCACTCAAACAGATTTTGTACATTATTGTGATTTACAAGGTTCCCACACTTTTTTACCAATGAAATTCCAAGACTTTTCCAGTCATTTACAAGGCCCTGAAATCACACATGAAAAATGTTTACTGATACTTTTTTCTGATATGTTTCATCATGTTTTGGCTTCTCTACTTAAAGGGGTAGTTCACAGTTATTCGATCATAATTCTGTCATCATTTTCTCACCCTCAAGTTGTTCCAAACCTGTATAAAAAGAGTGTTTGTATCCAAACAGGAAAAAAATTGCTTTGGTAGTCAATAGTTTCCCAGAACTGTTTGGTTACAAACATTCCTCCAAACATCTTTTGTGTTCTACAAGCAAAGAAATGAATACAGGTTTGAAACAACTGTCAGTAAATGATGACAGAAATTTCATTTTTGGGGTAAACTATCCGCTTAAAAACAGTTAAGGTAAGGTGGCTAGTTGGTTTCATATGTTTTCACAGCCTTGGTACTAGCTGGTTTTAGCTGTGGGGTTATCGTAGGGAGAAGTTTATTGTAGTACACAGTGGTTTTTTGTCACCATAGTGTTGTGTTGTTTTGGACAGAAGAGCACATACCCATTAGAGCCTTGATGTCTTCAGAATTCTGCGCTTCTCCACACGTGCAGCACCTCAGAACGATCACCCCACCCAGAACACAGTCCTCGCCGGCCAGGAACGGCGAGCCTTCGGCACACAAACAAGAATAAGCCAAACTCATTTCAACCGTGACCCTTTTTCCATTACATCCAGTCTATATCTCAAGCATACATGAAAGTGCATTAGAGATATCTAAGAGAGTCCAATGATCCTGTGAATCATTTGTTAGTGCTCTGTTCTGGACGTTAATGAAATGAGGCTATACATTTGCTTGCTTTCCCTTCCAACATAAATGACTGAAAACAATTATTCTTTTCAAAGCTTTTGTTTTATTAACCGTTTGAGAAAAATTGGGAGCAAATCAACTTTTTGCTCTTTAATAGGTTAATGGTGGAAGACGTCATTTCTGTAACCCCACATGGAGCCGTGATAAAGGGAGCGTTGAGAAAGCAGGCGAGAAGAAAGCAAACACTCACAGTTTTCCACCAAGGAAAAAAGCAGCATTATGAGCTTGATCACAGCTTAAACGTAGACTCAAAACACACAAGCTTAAGGTCAACGTGGAGGTTTAATATTACCTCAGAAAGTTGTTCGGGTTCAATAAAGCCATGCTGGTTTTCCACATAATGTTGTACAAGGAGTACAAGGCTCTTTTTTATAACATTTTCAATTGTGTTGGTTTAAACACCATACTTTGGCATCTTATAACATAGCTGTATTCAATATTAAAAGGTTTCTTACATAAAAGAAAGTAAAATGTTACACAACATTTTTATTTTGGATTCATGTACTACATTCATTTTAAAATGTTTACTGACCAAGCTTGCCAACATTTAAACACAGGAAAATAAGAAAAAAGACCCTAAATATCTGCAACAAAACTGTTAAGGTGACAGGCCAAAACCAACAAATTCCCACATGCACTGTGTGTGTTATGTTTAATATGAAATCAAAGCGGTCACCCAGCTTCACGAAACCAGAAAGACCAAACAACAGAGCAGAGCTTCTGAACATAGAGGACCACTGACATCTTCAAATACGATGTCAACAGAGTATTTACTAAATCTGAAAATAACTGTGGCCGCACAAATATGATTTAACCAAAAACTTGTGGAGCATGTTTTCAAAAGAATGCAATTGATCCCTGAATCAGAACAAACAAACCAAAAAAAGAATTGCGGCGGTCGGATTTTGTAGCGCTCATTTCCAGTCAAGCAAGTTGTTAATGATTTTGTTGTTTTGTGTTTAGTTTAGAGTTCCTCTTACTCACACATACCATGGTGAAGCGATGTAAGAGAGAGAGGGAGTGTTTGTGAAAGTCACTCACTGATGAATTTATTTTGCATAGCCTCCAGTAGAGCCTGGTGTGCGTTCTCAGCCTGCATGGCAGTCGAACATTCTCTGGCCAAAATGGTGCGAATCAGGTGCTCTCCGGAGCCTGCAATAGCACAGACAAGCAAAACATTCCTAAATCACACAATTACTTATATACAGCCACGGAAAAAAATAAGAGACCAATCCAATTTTTTTAAATAATTTCTAGATGTATTTTGGCCTTCAAGTTCAGTGAGTTAAGTAAAAAACAAATCAACCCTCATAACATAAGATGACAAAGTCATCCAACAGCAATATGAAAGACTGACAGCATAACAACTGTGATAAAGACATATAAAAACCAAAAATTGAGGTTATCACATAAATAAATTACTTTTCCTTAAGGCATGTACAAATATTACTGTTGTATTGCCTAAAAATAATTATGAGCTTGTTTTCTTTGCCGTATTTGAGGTCTGATAAAATACAAAACATATTTTCTGTTATTTTAACCTGTTTCTCTAGTTTTCATTCGCTGCAAATTAATGCAAATAATAACAAAATAGTTCTTTACATTGTTAGTAGTTCACAGAATTAAACAAAAATGAATATTTAACCTAAACACTTACACAAATAGTTGAATTTTTTTATTTATTTCTTATTGAAAGTCTCCTATTTTATTCCACGACTAATATATATTTGTTAGCAAAAATAGCATTGCTTAGGCAAGAAAACGATTAGATATCAAACAAAGTGGCATTAAAAGCAAACAACATATGAGCACAAATTATCATAGAGAACCACAGCTAACTTTCTTTTCTCTCGATTTGAGGTGGTAAGTGAATGCCTTATTTTTTGTCAATCATTAATTCTTAACAAATGTTTACAGTTTGTGACTGAAAAACATCTATCACACAATTTTGCTGCAGTAATACTTTATGAGAAGGTCCTTTATGCAAGTGCGCCTCGGAAAAACACGCATCTAGCGACCCACAGCGTCTCAAATGACAGCAAGACTGTGAGACTCTGTGCTTATATGACACAGAGCGCTTCTTAGAACAGATTTCCGCACCCGTATAGAGAACAAGCCAATTCCCTGACAAGCAGCTTTTCAATGCTGAACTATGTTCCTTTGGAGCAAATGATCTACCTGAAAGACAGGTGCAGGCCTGCCGCCTCCTTTACAAACAAGGCGTGATGAAATTAAAGATCTTTCTGAGGTTTTCAAGGGTGCTGATGTTTTGATAACAGAAAGAAAAGCAGGGATTATAAATGCTGTAAAATGAAAGGTCTGTGTCGACGCTTGTTCATATTTTCATATAAACTACGGGAAAAAAAACGTGGCTGTTTTGTTATATATTATACTCAATGGTCTGAAAGGTCTAAATAATCATAACATTAAATGAAAAGACTGTAACCGCATTTCAGACTTACTGTGACTGGCAGCAGGTGCGTATGGAAACGTTAAATATAAGAATTGTTAATATCTTACTGTCAAAAAAACGCTAGTCACAGAAACGTTCCTTTCAAAGGCAAACGTCAACGGCAGCCAGGTTTGAAAAGAACAAGAAGGGGATGTTAAGAAATGCCTTAAACACAAAAGTCTGGCAGCAACTCGACCCAGAAAAACCATGAAGTCTAAAGAAAATAGCCGTGTTGTTTCTGTAAACACAAACGTGGGGCTCGTAAAATATCAGGTAACTACAACAAAGCTCTGTAAAGGTTTGTTGCCATGACAGCGGGATGCTTATTTCATTTCTTTTCGTCTTTTTTGTATTTCAAACAAGAGAATGAACAAACGTCTGGCTCCACCGTTGGCTCGCCACTTTCAGGTTACCGTAAACCCTCCGTTCTCTTGAGAGAAATAGATGTTATTGGCAACATTACCGCAAGTTAACAGTTAATTTAACAAGCAAACAGTGCCATGATGGTGCAAACTCTATTTCCAGTGGAAAGTAAATAAAACAAACACCAGAGATGGCATGAAAAGGCCACCGAAGTAAACAACACCAACTAGCCGGTCGCCCTTTAGCGGAAACCACAGCGAACACACAGGGCGCGACGGGGTTGACCAGAGCACCCGGCGCAAGCAGAAGGTGAACGCGAGCTCCGTGTGTCAGTATGAAGCCGGAGTGATTGTTTTTCCCTCTTTTGATAGGAACGCCTTTTAAGTTTGGAAATGAAAAGCAGGTGCGCCACTCGAACGCACATTCGAACAGGCCGTCCTCGCAGTCATGCGCTTTCAATTTTGAGGAAGATGAAAGAGAAACACATGCTGAAATGGCCATGGGGGGAGAAGGTGATAAAATGTGCGATTCTGCTTTTGTTTTTGGAATGGCCGGCGATCATAAAAAAAGAGGCACAAAACACGACACGAGTTTCGTGACTGTTGAATGCGAGTTGTGCAATTACAAAGGAAAATGTAGAAAGGGAGCACACATGTAAAACAGCGCTCGTAATATTTCAGAGCTGTTGAACCGTGCGATTGAGGTAAATCTCACGAAAATGAGAAATAATGTTTTGCATATGAAAACGGCAGCCAATTTACAGGCATATTACAACAAAAATATGACAAAATATCCGACTTAATAATAATTTGCTGATATAAAATATGTGTAAAAAATAACTTATTACCGTAATACACAAAAGTTGGACATGTATAACATGTAATGCAATGTCTATAGCACAATGCAAAATAAACAACACATTCACTCAAAGAACAAGTGTGGCCAAAAACAACATTTGTGCGATTTTTTTTTTACTAGAGGAAGTCATACATGCTGCACCCCTGTGCAACATGCCAAGTCTGAATGAACCACAGTCTCTCTCAACCGGGCCAGGTGTGCATTCGCTCAAGAGATCAGGCCGGGCCAAAGGTGCTTTCACACCGAGGTGCCGTGGGCCACTGAGGCCAAGTGTATGGATGTGACACGAAGAAAATATGGCCTTCATCTTTCTAGAAGTTGTGCAAGTGATTATTGTACAGGGAAACATATTAACAGTGGCTACGGTTCGACCAATCAAAGCCAAGTTTTTTACAAGGTGTCTGGTTGTTAAAGCAACATCGCTGGCTTGTGAAAAATTACAATAAAGTTACAGGTGCAGTTATGCCTGAAAAGTGCTTCACACGGTGTCGTGGTTATGAGCTGAGCAAGTGCACATTTATGACACCTGATATCATTTACTCCAGTTGTTGAAAAGGAATAAAAGCGAGGTACTCATTTCAACTCGCCCGAATGTCACCATATTCATTTTCAAAAAGCTTGTATGCACATCAAAAGAATTGTGGCGCATCCACCCAAACAGACTTTTCCTTTTCTTTAATCCTGACCTGTTGAGAATAGCTTCATTTATTCAAACCCGATTGTCTCATCCTCTTCCGTGTCTAGCCAGGAATAACAAGCTGTCTTTTATCATTACTGCTTTCAGAAATCCAGACATCCTCTATGGGCACAAAGGACAAGTGCGCTTGTACTTGTTGTATATGCGGTGAATCATGTCTGTGGCTCATTGACCTGGGCACCGATAATGTCAAATAGAAAAGCTATTTTGATTAATGTGACAGAATGCATTAGTTAATTCTTATTAGAATTACCTAAGTGTCTAAATATTGATAGTTCACCCCAAAATGAAAATTGTTTCATCATTTATTCAACCTATTGTCATTTCAAACCTGTATGACTTTCTTTCTTTCGCAGAACACAAAAGAAGATATTTTGAAGAATGCTGTTAACTATGGAATGGGTGCCAGCACTGTTCAGTTACTGGTGTCTTCAAAATATCTTATTTTGTGTTCTGCAGAAGAAAGAAAGTCAGACAAATAACAAGAAGGTGAGTAAATGATAACAGAATTTTTGGGTGAACTATCACTTAATGGTTTTAAACAGCCTCGATAAAACAAATATGAATAAAAATGTGCTTTTGCTCAGTAAATAAAAGCCAGTTTGCTGGTGAGTTTATTAGAAACGACAGCTTGACGTGTGGTTTTAATCACGAAATAAGAATTATAGTCACATAGACATTTTATTTCATACCTGAGGTACTCGCAGCTGTAGAGTAAAGACTGACATCACGGCCGTTTTCAGCCCAGCAGCCACACCCATAATGAGCAGCCTGAGAGACACAAAAAAAAACATGTCAGAATCACAAAATTTCCAATACATTTATAGATCTAAACATTCATTTTAGATAGATGGTTTATACCTGCTTGTAAAGTATTTTCTACCTAAAAAAAGGCCTATTCACACCAAGAGTGACACAACAACCACCTGACAAATTATTATTCCACCAAAACTATTTACACGTCGCAATGCAAATTTTTTCTGCAGAGAAATTTGCATATGATGTCAAACTCCTGGAATGGGACGGTAAACGTAAAACAGTGTAATAGATTGGCCTGTGCTGACCACTTCGTTCTGTGTGACAAATTATTGGCTGTTATTTTGGTATTGGTGGTGTTGGGTCATCACTTGATGTCATATGTAAAGTCCAGATAAGAACATCAGCCAAGCAAGACTTTAAATAGCGTGATTAGAAGGCGCCAGTGCCAAGAGTTACCTGTCCTACCCGGCCCGGGTGTTTCATTGCCAGTCCCCCACTGGATACGGCTGCGGCCACATTCCCTTCCCGATCCACCACCACCGCCCCAACCGTGTCCAGACAAGCTGAATTGTTCTCCTCACCTTCCGCCATGATGTCTGTGACACCCTCCAAGCAGCCAAAATCGTTCCCCTGAACATGAAATTGCTCTTCAATTACAATTTCCGATTGCAAACAAAGATATTTAACAGTGCTTTGAGTTTCTGCACTCTAACACCCTGACTTCATTTACACGGAGTAATCGTAAATAAATGTACTCTTTTAAAGTGTCAATGTATCTTCATGCTCAACCGTGGGCCAAGAAAGATGAACAAAGAAGTTGTAGTTTCTGGCAACATCACAAAGGCATGTTTCCAGAACCCATGCTAAAGTGAAAAGCAGACTGAACGCTGTTTTTTTTCTTTTGATGGAGTCCATGCAGTCTGCTTCAAGGCCCAGCTGGCTACCACAACCAAACATGAACCTTCTCACAAACTTGAGAAATGAAATATACTTTGCTTTCTAACCTAAGCAAATATACGCCAATTGTGGCCCATTATCTATCAGCGTCTGACGAACGATCCTAGCGCTGTCATTTGCAATGTCTAAAGTGGTCATGTGAAAGGACTGTTTTCATTGGCTGATTGCTGTGTACTTTGGAAAGAGTTGATGTGGGCTGAAAAAAGCACAGAGCGACTTGATAAATTTGCCATTCCTGGGAAACCGCCGCGGGAACGTGATGATTTTAATTTATAATTCATTCTTCCCATGAACACAGTCATTACTGGAGCTCAGATCTTCAGACCTCGACTGATTGTTACATGAAATAACTTTCTAAAACATCAGACTAAAACAGATTTATCAGCAATAAATTTGACAAATTTCACCCCGGCAAAACTCCTGCCTGCAGACCTTTCCAAAAAAAGAACATCAATTTTCCTCTCCTTTGTGGGTAGCTGTTTGTACAACCTTTACGTCTTAAAAATTAATCCACTTTGTCTTTGTCTGGGTTTGTGATGATAACACGTTGGTGTTGGGGGAACGTGGAAACTTTTTAACGCTGCTCCAACCAGAAAAAATGTTTTGAACAATGAATTTCCACGAAAGCAAAAACTTTAATCTATAACGTCTTAACCGTGACAAGATGAGATGAACTTTAAAAACGGCACCAAACGTTAAAAATACAAAACAGAGTTTACAGAGGGTTCTGTCAAGCACATTGAACCCGTAAAAAATGAGCAAGATCCAAGAAACTCATGGCCTCCAGACAAGCGACACAAATGCATTTCATCCCCAGTATAACAATAAATATACCACATATCAAACAAACCACAGGCCACTTGAGAGGAGACTGGGGGATGTGTTGTTATCTTAATTGCCATTTAATGCATAGCTTTGGAGCAAAGAGTTTATTGAACAGAACTGCATTTAGAAACAAGGACGCAATGTGGCTCCCTACAGGCACAGATCCTTCACGTAGACAGAACAAACAGAAATCATTTACATTAAACTGATGTTATCTTTAAACAAACCATACAAGCTTCTAACTACAAACGTGAACGCCATATACTCTTAACCCCAATGTATTTGTCTTTCTTGTCGAAAAATATTTTCACCCAAATTTGGGATATTCAGACACTGTAATTTGCAGTTAATGACCCACAAGTGACCCACGTTTCGGGTTCTCTTCGAGACCACACAGCGTCACACCGAACTCTCCACTGACCGTTCGGTACTGGAAGCGATTTTCCCTCGACACCTGCATTCCATGTGTACCTGTCAAATCGCTTCCTTGAAAAGTGACTAAAAAGTACGGTAGATTCAGCATGTTCTAGCACATTACGGGAAAGAATTCGCCCCCGAAATAACTTCAAGATGTGGGTGAGGGAGATCGGGCGGCAGGCCGGTTTCGGTGCTGAAACGCTGTGGACTCTCAAATCACAGCGCTGCGTCAACAATCGTCTTAAATCTCTTTCACAAAGCCTCAAATCCAACCTCAAATGAACCTGTGATGTTTGGTAACATTAAAGCGGAGAAATAACCGATCCGTCAAATCAATGATGTTGCTGAAAACACATTGAAGTAAACATTTTTCTAGATAACAAGTGCGTGACCAACGTCCATATCAGTTCAGCAAGAGCTACAAGACCTCCTTAGATTAGTGTCACCTCGGTCAAATTCCTTAATGTGTGATGCCTTGTCAGCAGTGCGTATTTGCGCGTTTCCTGTGATCGTGAGTAATTAAGGTCCCACGTTCCTCTTCAAGGTCGTCATTACCCGATGGGTTTCCTCCTCTGGGTATGTGGTGGTTTTGAATTAGAGGACTGAACAGATGCAAATCCTGTTATCAGTCCAGTAATAATGTCAGAGCGAATGCCTCTGCCACGCCATGTTTAAGCCTAATTAAACGTGTTGAACTCAATGGAAGGGTGGAAACCTATAGATCACGGCGCATTTATAGGAAAAACTTGTTTTTTGTTTAAAGAGGTCTTTCTCTTTTTTTGTAATGAGTGAGTTTAGAGAACACCCAAAAAACGTATTTTGTGCTTTACAGAAAACCCCCAAAATGTGCTTCTATGTTGCTAGCCAGATGAATTGCAGTTAAACAAGCAATAAAATATAGTAAGATTCATTTATTCATATTTTACACATTCACTCACCCGTCCACTTGATTGTCGTCTTCTCTTCGTCTCCACCTGCTCCGCAAGCTCCATCTTCCTCTTGTTCCTTTTGTAGGCCGACAAACTGAACTCTGAGAAAAGCAGATAAAGCCATTTCAGATATTACTCCACTAGTCTGACTTCCATCTAAGACTTCCATCTAAAGGCTAAAATACACTACAAGACTGTTACATTTTCTAAACATTTAGGCAATTATTATTACATAACTTCTTGACTGACTCGCAAATGATTCGTTCGCGAATTCATTTGTCTAATCCCAAAAATTTAAGGACATTGTTATAGCTACTCTTTAAGGGTGTGTTCATATTTGTAGTTTGGTTCTTTTGGTCCGGACCAAAAAGAAAAATAATAATTTAGGCCTTGTTCGCTTAGCGTTCCGACTGGCGTTTTAGCAGCGAACCTAGCGAATCTAAAGATATCAAACCTAACAGTTTACGTGTAAAGTCGCAACCTGATTGGACAGCTTGTATAATGTGTTTTTAAAATACGAACTTACTGGAAATCCATAACAATGCTGTGTGCTGAGTTATACATGCTCAGTACATGCCTGCGCATATGAGGGTATTTTTTGCCAATCGGTAAATCGCAAAGACCTCATGAAGTGTTTAAAGTAGTCAAAACGACGCCAGGAATCCCTCCGTTACATGTCTAAGCACAGATATAATAAACACTCCTTTTATATTACCAAACCACTTGATTTTCGGGTCGTATATTGTAACCACCACCTGTTTTTGGGCCGGTTCGATGCCTTTGGTCTGTGCTGTGTTCATATTTCAATCGAACTGCGGCACAGTTCGTTTGAAAGTGGACCGAGACCCATCTTTTCAGTGGTCACGGTCCACTTGTTTGATCCACACCAGGGTTCGGGTGGCAGCATTCACACTTACACAAATAAACCGCACTAACCGAGTCGCACCAGAGTTCATTTTAATCGAACCAAACATGGCATATGTGAACCCTAAGACTGCCGTTTTTTTACAGTTAAGGAGAGTCAACATTTGCATATAAAGGCATACATGCAAATGCTTACCAAACGCTAGAACATTCTACTTTGAAAAATCTTTTAGTCAAAGCAAATGGCTAAATAAAACAGTAACATTTAAAGGGCTAGTTCTCCGAAGACAAATTCTGTCATCACGTACTCACCATCTTGTCATTTCAAACCTGTGTTACTTTTTGTCTTCCACAGAACATATAAGTAGATATTCTGAAGAAAGTTGTTAACCAAACACCACTGGAACCCTTTGACTTCTATTGTATTGACTCAAAACTAACACAACTGAATGGGTGATAGTTACCAACATTCTTCAATATATGTTCTGTGTTCTACAGACGGAAGAAAGAAAGTCATACAGGTTTCAAATGACAAGAGGGCGAGTAAATGAGGACAGCATTTTCATTTTTGGGTAAACTATCACTTTAAGCTATTTAACAGAATTGAATGCATTACAAAAATTGCCATTTGCTTAGGTATCATTTTTAGTTAAATGAGAGCACATGTATTCATTCCAATCATTGATGAATAAAACTATTATGTCCCACTTAAGCCTTACAGATGTGATTACAATAAAAGCTAACTAGGTATCAGGTTACTTCCTGTCTAATGTATTTAGTGAGAGCTGAAAATAATTTGTGGGACAATTGTTAGACAATGAACACCAGATTTACATTTCATAAATGAACACAAATGCTTGCTGCAAACAACTGATATAACAGGTTAAACATATGCAGGCAAGACAAAAATCACAATTCAGTTTGCAAACATTACAAAGACAGTATTAGCCACATGTTGAAAGCATTGAATATTATATAAAAGTTCATTTAGATTTTTTAAAAGTCTAGAGCGCACAATTAAACACATGCAGTCAGAATAGAGTATGAGGTTCAGACTGAATTAATTGCAGAAGTTTAATACTTACGGTTAGAATTTTATAAAAAGAAACTTCTATACAGTGTAGCCTTGCCTTGCAAGCACTGTAATTTATCTCAAGACTGCCAAGTTAACATTTAACTAGGCCTAATGAAGAAATACAATTGCTGGCTGGGGAATGCAGAACGAAAATATCTTAAACAGATTAAACCTTTGTCACACACCAAAATTGATTCAACATCTGTGTGCTAAAACAAATGTTGGTCCAGCATGCATCTTAATCTTCATTTACCCTAGAGATCATTCAGATTATTATGCAAACATTTTCGTCTTGCTATCATTTTCAAGTACCACGCAATAACAGGAAATGCTTTGCAACCGCAACATTTTGTCCTTATTTAAGATCTGCATAAAAATAGCATAGATGTTTGTCTCTTCATTTTTCATTGTTATGTGAGTTTGGCAGGAGAAATACAAACCACACGAACAAAAAAGTGTTAAAAAATAAGAGAATATATTATGGTATGATATTTTTTGTGATATAATGAATGTATTCTTTCAATTATTATTAATTAAAAGTACAATAATTGATTTAATAACTAAAGAAATACAAAAAAAACAGCACATTACAGGCAGTTCGAAACTGTTGTGTAACAGGTTGTTACATCACCGCTGGCCTCCAACAAAACCTTTTATTACATTATATGGGAGAATACATTGCAAGCTTCTTTAATAAAGGAATTTGGATGGCTGTCTCACCTTACACATCCAAATAAAAGGGGAGGGAATTCTGTGGCTTACATAAAACCCTTTTAGACCAATTAAAACTGCCTGTAATGTGCCGTTTCTTACTGAAATACATGAGCCTTTCAACAAGACCTGATGTATCTTAACTAAAATCTGGCACTCAAATTTGCTCTTAAACTTCTTGGCTTAATTTATAAATAACAGTAAAGTGTTAACAATTTTCAGTAATTCAGAAGAAGCCTTTTCGGTAAACCCTTCCAGATTTCTATTTACAGATAGACCTAACAATGAGAAACATTGCTGTAACGCATACAGAGGTCAGTCTATAGAAGAGTGTGGGTGGTCTGATACTCACTGGTGGTCATCTTATCTGTCAGACATGCTGGGATACCGTGGCTGATTGCCCATTGTTCTGCTCCTATGCCAACTAAGAAACTGACAAAGAAAAGGAAGAGCAGAAGAGCGATTTCATCACATTACAAACTTTTCATGAAAATGTTCATTTTCAGGGTTCCAGTTATACTTTGAACTAGGGCATTTATGCCATGCTTTAAAAAAATTGAAGAAAATAATAATACTATAAACCTGAAGTTCAATTCTGAAGCTTTTTTGCAAATATTTGTAATAAAATGGTACCAATATTATTTATTCTATGTATATGAGGTCATTTCACATGAAACATCACACGCAGAATGAGTAGAACTCACCAGGGAGGGATCCTACCAGCCGAGAGTTTTCCTTTCTGAGCTTCACTCAATAGTCTTCTAGCCACCAGCACAGGGTTTTTGATTCCTAATGAATAAGTGAACATTAGTATAATTTTGCAATCAAATACAAAAATCTGCATTTGACGTGCTCAAACATTTTGTTATCAAAGGATGGTGTGGTGTTCGTTTTACAGAAAAAGCAAAATGGTACTCACAATGCTTAATTAAAGCAATAGTCCACCTTCAAAATTAAAGTTCTGTCATCATTTACTCACCCTGTTGTCATTTTAAATCTGTGTGCTTTTCTTTCTTCTGCAAAACACACAAAAAAAGATATTTTGAAAAATGTTGGTAACCAGAAACCATTGGTCCCCATAGACTTCCATTGTATAGACACGAGATCTATGCAAGTAAATGGAGACCAACGGGTTTCTGTAACCAATATTTTTCAAAATCTTATTTTGTGTTCTGCAGAAGAAAGTCATACAAGTTTGAAATGAGAAGTGGTTGAGTAAATATTGACAGTCATTTTGATGGTAAACTATTCCTTTAATGTCAAACCTGAAATATGTTAAACTTTTTTGAATGGATAGGAAGAAACATTTCATTTCTTCATTTTGGCAGACGCTTTTATCCAAAGCGACTTACAAGTAGGGTGCAGTGGGCAGTTATCACTGCAGAGCAAACAGGGGTAAGGTGCCTTGCTCAAGGGCACTTCAGTCATTTCCTGGTGTCACAGAGAAGTAACCCAGCGACCTTCTGAGTAGGAGTCCAACTCTAAACCACAACTGACCCCGATCTACAGTACATACTGTAGATCGGTTTTCACAAATAATACAAAATCTTCAACAGTAAAAATGATAAAAGGGGAAAGCAGCTTTCTCAGAAATATACATCTCCGGTCAAAAGTTTTTGGACACTTGAATTAAATGCTTCTCATTGTCTTAAAAAGGTTTAAATGTCTGAAATTTATTATATAGATCAAAATATAATTGTGCTAGTATAAAATTTTATCAAAAAAAAATGACTGACCAATTGATGAAAAAAACTGTCGTCAATAAAAGCACAGAATAAATGTGAAAAGTCCTTAAATATTGTTTAAAAAGCATTTTGGGGTGAAACCCAAGAAGCTGCTTGAGAAAATGGCAAGAGTACATTTCTGCAAATTTTAGGCTGATAAATGTTAAGATGATAAATTACGACAAGCCTTATTTTTGTTTTGATGGAAACATAATCCTCATAGTTCCCTTGTTATTCTACAGTTTCGATTAGGGTCTTGTTTTTCTAAAATGTAAAGTGCAAAGTTGCTGAGTAACTGTCTGAAACTTTTGACCGGTAATGTAGCTTTCTTTTTAAGAGAACCCACCACTCAAAGCACCAACAGCTCCATAATTTAACGATTTGCCATCCATGATGCTGGCATCACACTCGATCTCACCCGAAAGGTTCAGGTTGGAACCGGTACCCGCATTGGTGAATGGGGAGTCCTATAAATAAATAGCAATATTTTCTTTTAGGAAAAGGACAACCACACAGAAAATCCACTAAAATCACAAGCTGAGGGAATGGATTTATATATATATATATATATATATATATATATCCCTGTGTTAACCTCTTTCTAACTATTACATAATAAACAAACGTTTATCAATTTCCAAAATATAATTTCTATATCTTTATCAAATGTTTACTTTTTGTATTAAAAATATTCGACTTCTGTCAGCTTAATAAGATATATTTGAGCTTTTGCAAACATTGGTGGCCGCTAGTTTGTCTGAGTTTTGCACAGGACTACCTATATGTTCACACAACAGGAGACAAGGAGCAGGGTGGAATGGAGAGGTCCCTACTGAATTAGAATGAACTTGAAAACCACAGCTGTGATGCTGTGATCTGCCATCACCTCTAGCTCTATAAGAGCTGCTGTCACAGCCTCCAGTGCCAATCCTCCAGCTCTGAGCCGGTCCACTGCCTGAAACACATTAAATCACAGCTGATGACAGAAACCTTACACGTGCCAAAACCTAAACCAACTCGATGTGCACAGATTGTGTGAATTCTCTGACTTACTCTCTTTCAGGAAATATTTTTAAAGCGTTTAAAGCAGAAATAGCACGCTAAAATAATGTAGTCAAAACACAAAAAAGTGCTAATTCAATCCAAATGGCTAAGAATGAAGCTGATTTCATGCTCTCTGCGTAGGCAGCGAGTCTGGAACGTTATATTAAGCCGGGCAGTAGCTCAGACCGCTGCTGGTGTCAGGTTATCAACACATAACTCAAATTCCCTGGCACAGGTGTTTTACTGGAGCTTGATCTCTTATTTTCAGCCCTTACACGACACATCATACACACGCAAAGCACTGCACATACACTTGCTGTTCTGTGCAGCCACATTTTTTTTCCTGGGAATAAAACTTCAAATTCACCTGGTGAAGCTTAGAGACTTTCTGGGGCGTGTATTAATATGCAGGATAAAAATATGTAAGAAGTTCTAGAATCAGGCAACTACTTCCAAAAGGCTGACATCTTGCCAAGGTGACCTCTGGCAGAGGTATTCAAAGGTTAGAGGTCACTACAGAAATGTAAAAGCACCTTTAAGGTTTCAAGTTTTGAATGAAGAAGCACATGCAACTCACTTTCTGGCAAGCTCTCTTGCACACATGTTTGTATTCCTTGGCTTTGGATTCCGAATGATACCCTGCCCCTGAGGGGATGGATCAAAATCACAAAAATAAGACAGATGTATTTAATAGCCTACAGTTTTCCCCATTCTACCACCAGACCTTTGTAAATAAAGAACATTTTCATAAGTTCTATTAAAAACTAAATATGAAAAGAAATAGTTGAAAAAATGACAATGTTATTTATTGAGCCTTATGTTGTTTAAACTTGTTGGCTCTCCGGAACATATTCTTCATAAGAGACAACACCAACAAAACAGCACCAAACGCCAATTATTTGAATATTATTTCCATGAAGAATTTGACCCAACATGAGAGTATGTAAATAATGACATAATTTGTGTATTACTTAAGCCATAAATATATATTTTGGATATAATATCAAAGATTATGCTTATGATTTCCCCAAATTTTCTGCATAAATGTTTAATGGTAACATTATTCATTCCATGTAAAAGCATTTGGATACAAAATAATTTACTAGCTTTTCATAAAATTTTCTACAGTGCTTGATGTTTATATTCTTTTTGTGTAGTTCCATTACAAGTGCTAAAAATTACATCGATGGATACATCAGAAAAGGACAAAAATTCACCTGCGTGTACCAGCACAAACCCCATGGCTTTCCCATCACAATGGGGTTCGGTGCTGTTCATTATAGACCCTGAATTGTTTAGTGGAGACACGGTCTCCTTGCAATCTGCCAAATTTTCTAGATTTTCCATGACCCGTATTCAGTGTAGCTTGCATTTTGCATCATTCATTCACAACTCGGACGTACTTCTCCAAAATCCTGAGAGAGAGGAAAGAGAGAGAGAGAGAGAGAGAGAGAGAGTCAGAGAGAGAGAGAATCAGCATACACATCCATTTAAACCAAAATAAAATAAATACTCAGTATTTGCAGATTACAGTATTTGTACAATTAGTGCCTGACTGAAAATAATGACTGTAAATGATCTTTATACACAATCACTCAATCTAACAATCTGCAAGCATGAAAACATTATAGACTACATATATCAACACTTGCTCATTAAATGGTAGCAGTAAGAATAGTTAAAATGCAAAGCACAAATTTAATTAAGATCACATTAATCCTCAGAATATTATCAGATCTCACTGTTCCAACCCAAAACAGAATGAAAGAATAAAAACTTTATAACTCACTCCGATGAAATGTTTAGTTGCATGACGACAAAAGATCGCACTTCTCCATGTTTATACGCATGGTTCAGCATCTCTGACAATAACACAAACACACAGGTTTGCTTGAAATGTGAGTGTAGATGTGTGTCTACTGCATGATTGTGATGTGATGATAAGCGTAATCGGCGCATGTGCGCACGTCACACCAAAACACTTCCTGGTTCAGTGACACACGTGACTGTGTGCTGCCAATCAGCGGCCCCTAGCGGCAAAGTAGTGTGATGCGTTTAATGTACAGTGTCGAAGAGATCCAGTATTTTTATCTAAATTGTTTTAGTGCCAGTATTATTTATTTAAACAAAAACATTTGAATGCATCCATAATGTTAAATAGTAAAATATAGCATACTTATCTTTTACAGAAATACTGATCATATATTGAAATGCCCCTCTTTATTGTTGTACTTTTAGAGATAATATGCCTCAAATAGTAAACCCCAACATATGGTATGCAGATGGAATGCATTTAATTAGTGAATTATGTCAAACGTGTGTCACATTTTCCAGTTTTGATCAAATGTATTTTGGTACAAGGCATGATTGTCTAAAATTAATGCCAGTTTAGTTCTTACAAACATGTCAAAATATAAAAAAGAGAATGCACTGAAGAAATTATTGTGTCCCTAATAGCAGGCATGTTTTCTACAAGCTTATAAGTGTGTCTGCAAATAAAAATGGACACAAGTTAGGTTTTTCGGAATTACTCTGATCAAAAGAAAATATATTTTGCAGCATTTCATTGTCTGCTTAAACACTAGAAGAGAAAGACAGAGATAACATTCTGGTGCTCCATATCTGATATCTGAGGATTTTGTTAATAAGCACAGCTTGATGTTATTTATACTAAACAGATGGCCTCATTGCCACGTCAAGTAAACTGACTCTGGCAGTAAAATTGAAAACACTCATCTTGGGACACATCATGATGCATTCATGTCCTCTGACTGAAGTCAAGTATGGATTACTCCATTGTTTCAAAAACTGATTTTTTAGAAATAAAAAAATAGGATTCTGCACTGGTGATTTTTGAAAAAAATCTGCAAAATTAAAAACATTTTTTTGAACCCACAACCATGGTGCAGTTTGATAGCATGGTTACCAAAAGCAAGGTTACCATAGTCATAAGAATTTATGGAAGGCCATCTCTCACTGAATCCTCTATCATTTAATTCTTTGACCAGGCTCAAGTTGCTGAACATCTATCCATCATTCAACATAAAACACATGTTCTCAATAATATCCAAAAGAAGAAGAGATTTCATTCATCATCATAACCATGGATGCAGAATCCTTTAAGTTCAACTTGTAATATGGAGGGACTTCAAGACTTTTGTTCTGTTTTACACACAAGAAATGCAAGAAAGGCAATACTATAGAAGCATGTTTTTCCAATGATTTTTATTTCATGACATTTTAAAATGACACCTGACATAAATAAAATGCGCCTTTTTTTCATATTTTTGTGCATGTGTGCATGTGTTTGCGCGCATGTGCGCCGTTGTGTTCTTGAGGCTGAAACTGACAGATTGATTGTTTTGTTTCTGTTAAATTAATCCATCATCCAAACATTCACCACCTTGCAATTCAGATTTAATCATTTCATTCAATCTCTGAAGTTGACACATTACTTGCCTCTTTAAGCTACCAAACAACTGTGCTGTCAAATCTGAAAACAAATGTATTCTGCAGGCTGTTTTCATTGTTGTTTTTTCTCTTCATATTGTATTGTGATAGATTACTGGTAATGTGTTGTTCAATGCTGTGGAAATAATTAACACAAGAGTGATTGTCTTTGCTTTTGATTTTTCTTAATATGTCAGTGCTAAAGATTTGTTTGCCATTTATTTGCAACCTGTGACAAAAGCTTTTTGTTTAAATTAAGCATTGAGTAAGTGTTGTTTAACGTCTACAAGACTTAACATTTATAAGTGGATGATAAAAGCTCTCTTCAATACGTCTTAATTGACAGACAACAGTTTGATCTTTCTTTTTTAAATTGGGTTGTGGTTTACCATCGCATCACTATGTGCCGTCTATTAACTATTCTACATGAACTAAATTACTAGACAAAGTATCTGAACTATTGTGAATTCAGGTTTTTTACTAAATTGAATTATAGGTATGTATTAGAGGTTTTTAATGAGAGAGAAAATGCACTCTGTGCTTATAAAGGCTATGGTTTCTATCTTTTCATCTAAGCATTGTGTCCAGATGGTTGCACATTTGCCAACTAACAAGTGCTTTCCTTTAATCATCGGTTCACTTTATTAATGGTATTTAGGTTGGCTAACATTCACACCACAGTTTAATAAGGGCAGTGGTGTACGCCATTTTGTAGCCTGAAACACAAACTGCAAGATCAAAAAAAGAGAAGGAAAAATATGAGATGCTTGATGTTGAAGTGAGTTAATGGTACGAAGTTGTTTCTTCTGGCAGGACTTCATATAGCAAAGAGGGAATACCCGATTTATTATGATTAAGTTTAAGTTAATTTTACCAATTTCTTTGTTTGCTTTTTTGGTTTCAAAGCTTTAAGACACTGTGTAATTAAAGTGGTAAGCATAACACGGTGAGTGTGTATGATTTCAGACTCCTATATTTTTTTCAGCAGGACTATTAACATATTCCAGTTCATGTCAGCTTTGATGTCATATTCATGGTCTGTAGCTTCTCTGAGTAGGCGAGAACAAATGTTGCACACAAAGGAGCGTGATAAAGTGGGGAAAACAGAGGAAATGCTTTGTCTGACACCAGGCCTTGTCTGCGCACCATGTGATTGGTGACTGACAACTTCCTTCCCTTTTATTCTTCAGTGGTGATTGGATAAGAATGTAAGAAGAAGAATCAGAAGAGGAAAGATCTGAGGATGAACAAAACATTCCCATGAAGCTTGTGTCCTTTAAGTCAGAAGACCTTGCTATGAAGCCCAGCTCGCACTTTTTTATGCAACCGTGACTTTCATCTGAGGTTTGGTTTATGCCTTGAGAGATATTTGTGCGTGCTGCTTCTGCTTTCTCTTTTATCACATAATGATGCTCTCAGTTAAAATTAAACAAGTCTGGCTATGGCTTTTATAATGGCGAATTTATGGTTATCTTGTTTTTGGTTATTTTTTCAGCATGGGCAAAATGTAGTCATTTCTGAACCAAATTCTGTACTTTCTGACTAAGATTATGGAGAATAAATATTTGTGTATATTTATTAAATGTTGCATATTTAATATTTGTAAAAATATTTGAAAGCTTTGTCTTGTTAATTGCACATGATTTAACATATGAAATGTGACCCAATGCATATTACAAAATAATAAAGTAGCCTATACCCAAATCTCCAAAATGATGCGCTTCTTTATAACTAAGGAAAGACTACCATCTACAGGACACAAACGAAAGGTTGTAAACGTTGTATACCTCCCACTGTGCCCTTCAGCTATAGGTTTTTAGAGATCACAATTTTAAGAGATCAGCTGAAAAGAGACCTTTACATTTCCAGTCGTTTTTGTATTACTAATACAGGTAGGGAGGTCTCATTTAAAATATAAAGATATATATTTAAACGGTGTTTTCTACAAAGAGGGAGAAGAGATTATTATTTATATAATTATATTATATTAATTATATATATATATTATTATTATTCATGTGTTTTATGCACAATTATTTTGGTGTGACATGATTTTCTTTATGAAAAATGTGTATAAACTTCGAATTTGAACTAAAAGAAAAACATGTTTTATTTTTATGACAATAATGTAGAATTTAAAATATGGTATGTTGCTAACCTACTTATTATACATGGGACATTTTTCATCCAAAAATTGTATAATGTAAAATAGATAAAGGCCACTACCTAAATTTTTTGACAAACGGTAAAGCAATAAAAACTGTGAAATATTTTAAAGCCTTGAATCTATCCTTGTGATTCATACAATTTGCAAAAATCCGTTGAGTCGCAAATTTTATTCTGTACTTTTTTCTAAAGTTATTGAATAATGTCATCATAACTGCATTTACTTGTATGTTCTGTTTCTTGTTCAATTCGTGCAATAGAAAAAGCACGCAACGTCACATAAACGTAATTAATATGCAAGAGCCAGCAAATAAGAGAAGTCCTAACTAATTAATATTCATGAGCCAAGTCGTTGCAGGTGAAAGGTTACAGATCAGCTGAAGTACTTCAGAGTTGCAGTGCACATTTCAGTTTGTACTCATGGTGAAGAGATATGCTTTACAGAACAGGTGAGCACCGATTTAAAGGTGCAGTGGTTTATGAAAGCGCATGACATAAATTATAGTTACATTGCAAAATAAATGTAAAGTAAAGTCAAGCAGGTAAAGGTGCTCATGGCGTCTGTACGCGTTGCTGTCCGGGTCCGTCCATTAAACCAAAGGTTAGTCCAGCTTCTTGTGTTAAAGTCAACAATACTGCGTACTTAATTATACTTTCTTGAATCGAGATCTTAAAAATATTGTTTTGTACCTAAAGGTTTTGGCTTTGAGTGTTATTGTTTTATACCGCGTCAGAAAACCCAAGTCAATATTGTACTTTGCATGCGAATATTAAATGGTTAAATATGAACTACAAAAATATAGAAATACTATGTATTGTTTGATAAACCATTTTTAATAAATCATTCCCCAAAATAAAAGCTTTAACTGTACAATTTTCTTTCAACACGTTTATTTACAAATCAGGGAGAAGGACCTGTCAGCCAACGTCATTATACAAGTGAATGAAAATCAAACCTCTATTCTCAACCCCAAGGTGAGTACAATCTGCTTTTTAATAGGCTTTTTATTTGAATTTTTTCAGGTAAAGTTTGCTGAAGCATGTTTATGCTTTGTAGGAGAACATATACAGCCTGACTGGAGAAGCGTTTGGTGAGAGAGTGAAGTCTTTCTCATATGATTTTTCCTATGACTCAATGAACAGCAGGAGTGTGAATTTTGTGAACCAGGAGAAGGTATAAACTTTATTGCAACTGTCATGTGCTTTTTAACAATATAATAGTATTAGTTTCAGGGGTTGTAGAAATGTCTTTTTTCCCCCCTCATCTCTGTTGATTATATTTTGTAAGTTTAAACAGGTGTAGACTGTATTTGTATATATGTATAATATATTGTATAATATCTATATTGTGATATATTTTAAGTGTAATTTTCTCATTGTCTTATTTAATATGAAAGGGGTCAAATGGCACGAATACATGTTTTTCTGTGTCTTTGGTGTATTAGACTAGTAACATTGCAAAAAGTAACAATAGAAACAGTCAGTCTAATAGCGAATGCTCACCTAGACCAGCCTGAAACGCCCTGTGTAACCACACCCCCACAAACAGTTCATGGTATGATTTGACTAAGACCGCACAAATGTGTACGCAAGTGAGGTGGACGTACCTGTCGGTACAATTGCTTTATATGGTCATCGGCGTTACATTTCCATCACACGCTTGCAGTATTCAACCATTCACTACACACTGGTTAACTGGCCAATCATTGCACACCACGCTTTTCAGAGCGATGAGCTTTGTAAAAAATCTGCGCATTTCAGAGGCGGGACAAAGAGGAGATACAAGTATGCACAGTATGTGAAAAATACCACTTTAAATGTCTGAAACCACACACATAGCAGCTGAGCTGTTATGCATGTATTTGATATTACAAATTTGTTCATAGATGATGAATAACAGTGGGATCTCAACAATCATAAAAACAATGTTGCATAGAGCAAAGATAAGATATTAACTAGCTTAATGGTCTTATATCATCTGCCCTTTCAGATATTCAAAGACCTGGGCACTGATGTGCTACAAGCCGCTTTTGAGGGCTACAATGCCTGTGTTTTTGCCTACGGCCAGACGGGCTCAGGAAAGTCCTACACTATGATGGGCGACCCGGTAAGCATCTCATTTTGGGTGTAACACACACCCAGTCCTTTAAAGACACGCATAATGATTAGGTATTTTCTCAACTCCATTGGCTGCAGATTTATTATTTTACTCCATGCTTCTCTTGAGTAATCAAAAAATGTGGCAAGGGCAGCATGTGAAGAACTTGTAATTATAGCCAATATCAGTTTGTCATCTGAGAGACTCATTCAGATTTGTTCTGATAATAGTCATTCTGTTCTTTATATTTCCCTTCTGTCCTGCGTAATAATTAAAACCGCCACTGCGGATCAAAGGGTGAAATACTGCAGAGACATTAATGGAGTTTAGAATTATACAGAGTAATGTTAAAGTGTGGAAGAAAACATGAGGGGGAGCTGAAGTTTCTAGACGTCTGGTGATAAGGAGGGCAAAGCATCATGGGAAATCTGTCTTGCTATACTTTGAGATGTGTTTAGTATGTAAAATCCCAATGTTATATGCAGGAACGTTCATAAACAAGAGTACCTTTGGTTGCTTTTTCTGAATATTGCTAATGGTATTCATGGTGCAATTAAAGGGACAGTTGACCTAAAAATATAAATTCTTTCATCATTTACTCACCATCGAGTTGTTCCAAATCTGTATGAAATTCTTTAAACTGATAAAAACAGATAAAGATAATTGAACGAATGCTTGTAACCAAACAGTTCTTGCACTCAATTGACCACCATAGCTGGAAAAAATAAAATGGTATTCAAAAGTGCCCAGAACTGTTTGCTTTCCAACATTGTTAAAAATATCTTCTTTTGTGTTCAACAGAACAAAGACATTTATAAAGCAATTTTTCCTACTATAGTAGTCAATGGTGGCCAAGATCTGCTTGGTTACGAGCATTCTTCCAAATATCTTTTATGCAGATTTGGAAGAACTTGAGAGTGAGTAAATGAAGACAGGATTTTAATTTTGGGGTAAACTGTTCCTATAATGCTAAAATACAGTATCTACAGTACATACTCCTTGTTACAGGACGATTACGGACTGATTCCACGAATCTGTGAGGGATTGTTCCATCACACAAGTGGAATGTTACAAAGAGACAAGGCATCATTTCACATGGAGGTCAGGTATGAATACAGTACAGCCAAGTAATAGCATAATCATCCAGGGAATGTTACATGCCATGACCACAGTTGTTATGGTCTTCCCGTATCATTTACTCCAAGGACGTTTATTGAAGTTTGACGATCCCATCAAGATTCCATGGAGAAGGACTGACAGATTGCATTGTGTAAATGAGCCGTCTCTTCTGGCAGTTTATTTGTTCTTGAGGGTATTGTTAGATGGCAGGACGCTAATTATGACCAGACAATCAGGAAGGTCACTCGCTCCGTTTCTGCGGTCAACACAGCGGTTTCTCGATGATAACCCATGCGGTCTGTTGATTAGATGCATTTATACCTGGATTTAGACTCCTAATGAACCAGTTCAACAAATGCCGTTTTCTTGGGATTCCAAATGAGGTTTTTGTGGTTTAACCACCTGGATTCTCTGCTTTAAACAGTGCTCATTCATTGGGGACAGATGTAGCGTTAAAGGCATTCCAGATTTCAGACTGTCACATTTTAATTAACTCGCTCTTGGTTTGTATCTCAAACTTCTGTCTCTCCAGCTTCATTAGGAGCCGAAGAGGGACCGATCCGTCTTTCATTCTGGGAACCTGTTTAAACATTCACACGAGTTCTGCACACAGCCCGAAATAGGTTTATTATCTCATGGGATTTGATGTCTTTTCAGACTGTCAAGATTTTTTCCCTCACCCTGTTTGAAGCTGTGTTGCGATGCACGGCTACATATTTACATTCAAGGATATTGTGTGACATCACGTAATACCCCGTCAAGTCGCCGCGTCCCATCACAGCAGAGTATTGACTAATTTTATTCACACTTGATGATATTCAAACGAGGCTGCTAATTGACTGGAGTTTTCCAGGCAATTGCTTCGCGACTGATTTCGTCAAAACAAAGCTGATTTAATAAGCTAACGACTCAATCAGAGCTATTAAACTGAGACATAAAGTAAACGAGTGCTGTTTAGCGCAATTGCCGGGAATGAGCGTTACTGCCTTAATTTAGCGAGTCCCTGTTGAAGTTTGTGATGACATTTCATCTCGTTGTGTCATTTAATAAGAGCTTTTTTTGTAGTTTCTAAAATAGAATGTTTTAAGAGGGCTGTGAAAGCAAACTAAATCGTTTTTTATGCTTCGTGCTTGCAGCTACTTTGAAATCTACAAGGAGCGGGTTCGAGATCTCCTACCCAGCACAGACACACAAGGATGCGACCTGAGAGTGAGGGAACATCCCATAGATGGACCGTATGTAGAGGGTAAAATGACAGTTCATCTAGATGTCCAATGCAAAAGGAATAATGTGTGTATATATTGTATATGTGTGTATATACACTCACCTAAAGGATTATTAAGAACACCTGTTCAATTTGTCATTAATGCAATTATGGTGGTGGTGTAATGGTGTGAGGGATGTTTTCTCGGCACACTTTAGGCCCCTTAGTGCCAATTGGGCATCGTTTAAATGCCACGGCCTACCTGAGCATTGTTTGTAACCATGTCCATCCCTTTATGACCACCATGTACCCATCCTCTGATGGCTACATGCAGCAGGATAATGCACCATGTCACAAAGCTCGAATCATTTCAAATTGGTTTCTTGAACATGACAATGAGTTCACTGTACTAAAATGGCCCCCACAGTCACCAGATCTCAACCCAATAGAGCATCTTTGGGATGTGGTGGAACGGGAGCTTCGTGCATCCCACAAATCTCCATCAACTGCAAGATGCTATCCTATCAATATGGGCCAACATTTCTAAAGAATGCTTTCAGCACCTTGTTGAATCAATGCCATGTAGAATTAAGGCAGTTCTGAAGGTGAAAGGGGGTCAAACACAGTATAAGTATGGTGTTCCTAATAATCCTTTAGGTGAATGTATATGTATATGTATATGTGTGTATGTATATATATATGTGTGTATGTATATATATGTATGTATATATATATGTATGTATGTATATGTGTATATGTATATGTGTATATATGTGTATATGTGTGTATATGTGTATATATGTGTATATGTATGTATAATATATATATATATATATATATATATATATGTATGTATAATATATATATATATACACACACACACACACACACAATATCTGTAATAGTGCTGCAGAATAAAAGTTTTTCTTTACATAATGCATGTTTTTGTACTATGTATAATAGTTATGTTATTAGTATGCTTCTGGACCAGTTTTTGGTTAGAGGTGGTCAATACTCTGTACTGCTTGAATAAAATGTGCTGCTTGTTTAAACAGGTTGTGAACAAGCCCTGTAGTATGCATAAACATTTTTGAACTAAAAAATATTTTACTAAGAAATTAAATAAATAATCTTTAAGAAATTCATTTTATGCAACATGCATCACATTGCATGTTCTTTAAAGTAATTGCAAAACACTATTAGCCTGAAAAATATTTGTTTCCCAACTGATGTAGCTTAGTGTGTGTAAATACGTTGTTTAGCCCTGTCCAGACACCAGGTGCAGAGTTACACTGAGGTTGACCAGCTGATGGAGGAGGGCAACAGGAGGCGTGTCACTGCCAGCACGGGCATGAACCACGTCAGCAGTCGATCCCACGCCATCTTCACCATCCACTTCATCAAGGTCACAAGTCCATTTAGCCTTTGCTAAATGCCATCTGCTTCTCTGTTTTTACATGTGCAGATAGCTATCGCAGCTTGAAGTTATCACCTCCTTGTTTGTATTATCCAGCGAGTTCTCTCTATGTTTGTTGAGGCTGACTGGGTAGTGTTACTGTGAGTTTATCAGGGCGGGTTTGTGATGCGTGAGCTATGTAGCACGATTTTGGTTTGACCTTTGGGTGTAGATAGTTTAAGGCTTTACTGTAATCTAGGCGTGTATGCTATCATTTACAGATATATATTACTAATTAAACATTTATTTCTTGTGTTTTTATAAATACATTAATTGTTATTAATAATTGACTGAAAATGAAAACCTCTTTGGAAGGTGTCCTGTGAAAATATTAGAACAGCAATTAAAAATCTACCAGTCCGAGAGGGCAGAATTATTTATTGTTTTATTATAAAATTCTGTGGTGCACTGTATTTTTTCTGTATTTTATCATTAACATTTTTTTGCTTTTCATGATCTATGATTTTAAACGCCAGGAGGTTTCTGCTGGTTATAAACGAATACATCCAGATTTTTAAAAACATTTTAATAATCGTCTTAGACACTCCAGGGGATCAGCTGTCACGCAGCATTACGCATTTCCAATCTTCATTTCCTGTGCTTCAATCAAAAGTGCTTTTGCCTATTTTTCATATCCTATTGCAGTTTGATTCATTTTAATTTTAAAATGTGCAATATCTGACAGTGTGTCTGATCTTGCCACCTCATGTTTTTATAGGCCCTGTTTGACGTAGAATCACCGAGCGAAACAGTGAGTAAGATACACCTGGTTGACCTGGCAGGAAGTGAAAGAGCAGATGCCACACAAGCTACTGGCAGTAGATTGAAGGAGGGTATCAACATCAACAGATCGCTGGTCACCCTGGGCATTGTCATCTCTACTTTAGGTAAACAACTTCTTGTAAAGTGGAGATTTCAGGTGAAGGTTCACATTTTTATAAGGTTTCACTTTATTTCCTTGTCTGGTGTCACAGCTGATCTTTCTGTTGGTGGTGGAATGAAAAGGAAACACAGCTTTGTTCCATATCGAGATTCTGTGCTCACCTGGCTGCTTAAGGACAGTCTTGGCGGAAACTCCAAAACCATCATGATAGCCAGTATGTCAAAGGTCACAGTTTTCTTTCTGGAAATTCATAATTCTGAATAACCGGGGCACTCTAGTGCACAGTGTGGGGATACTGGGGATTGAATTTACAACCACTGTGTTACAAACCCATAAATGTGCTTTTCAAGGTGGACAGAATGAAATATACACCCGCGTAAAAAAATAAGAGACCATTTCAAACAACATTTTCAACAGTTTTGATAATCTTGTTTTTTCGCACAGTTTTCATGTGTCTTGTCATGCTGTCAGTCTATCACATTGCTGTTGGATGATTTTGTCACTTCTGAGGTTTGATTATGTTGAAATGCAACAGACACTGGACTGGAATGACCACAATAAATCTAGAAATGCTGATTAAATGAACATTTGTAATGTTGTCTTGTTTTTTTTCTGTGGCTATAATTAAAGTTGAATTAACATTTAAGATTAACTATCTAAACAGGCAGTACTAAAAAGTGGAAGTTTATGGTGCATCGCAGAGGGTTTAATCTCATTTTGTCCTAATTCGGATGCGCAATGTCTCTGTTTTTCGTTTCAGCCATCTCACCTGCTGATGTGAACTACAGCGAGACTTTAAACACTCTTCGGTATGCCAGCCGAGCTAAAAACATCGTAAACAAGCCCACAGTGAATGAGGACAGAAGTGTAAAAATTATCAGAGAGCTGCAAGCTGAAATTTCTCGCCTGAAAGCGTTGATGTCAACAGGAGAGCAGGTGTGTTAGTCAAGGTTTTTGAAGAAAAATCAGACATATCAAAATGAACTCGTCATTTTTTCAAATCAAATTAATTTTTGTAAGTAATGCTATGCTCATTCATTTTATATCTCACACTTCATACGATATCATTTAAATTAATATAATTACATGTTTTTACAATCGGAAGCATTACGAATCCTACGGCCTCGGTGTGTTTTGTTGCTCAGTTGTTTTTTAACGCTTCAGTTCTCATCCTATCAGACTGCATCATTAGACCCGCCTTCAGGGTCAAGTGTGGAGGAGAAACTTCATCAAGATGAAGCTAGAGTAAGTGGCTTAATTTCTCTGCATATCCTCTGACTACTTGAACAAATCTACTGCTGATTGAGATCCGTGCAGCTGATGGATGTTTAAGTGGGATGCATCCTGATTTAGAGAGATAATTAAAGGCTGTTTTAGAGAAGGTCAGCAGCATGATGTTGTCTCTTATATTTTAATTTAATTTTATGCTTGTGTCTTCATTTTAGATTTGAATAAATACACTCAACACTTGTTCTGTCTGTAAAGCAAAAGTTTGATTTCGGCCAGATTCTTTTGAGTTAAAAGTAGGGCTGCATAACAAATAGGTGCATTTAATTGTTTCCAGAATAAATAGTATAAATTCATAGTATACAGTATGTTGATGTACTGCATATATTAATAAGTTATATATATAAACTTATATATATAAACACACACACATAAATATGTAAGTAAGGGGGGGAATTATGTATTAAATATTACATTATATATATTTATATAATTATTATATATTAAATATTTATATACATAATATTATGTTAACATAAACATTTATTCTTTTATTTCGTTATGCAGCCCTAGTTAAAAGAATCCCACTTTTGTGGTGCTGCTTGTATAGCAATAATGTCTAGCAGAAATAATGCAAAGAATCTTTCTGTTCCATCTCAGGTGCAGGAGCTGACAAAACAGTGGGCTAGTCGTTGGACCGAAATCCAAAATATTCTTGGGGTTAGTGATACACGCACACACACTGTAGTCGTCTATTTTTAACAATGCAGTTCACATTTACACACATGCCCAGAAATGTATTTGTTCCATGAAATGTAAATATCAACATTTTTGTTAGCATTTAATATTTCTCATGTATCCTTCCTAAAATCACTTTTAGTTAAAGGATCTCTGGTCGATTTTGCTTCTGTAACTAATTTGTTAGTCCGCACTAATCTGACACACTCCGACACAGATTGCACCCTACTGTGTGAACGGGCTGTCAGTAAAGTAGTTCACTTGTGAGGCGGTAAGCAGAATCACTTTAGGTCTTCGCATCCCTGTGAGCTCAAGGAGGACATTGCTGGAAGGTCACCTAAACAGCCTCCTCCTGTGCCACAAACATTCTAAAAAAAATGATTTTAATCATGTGGATTCGGTTATTATATGATTTTTTTTCTGTGCACTATTTATAAAATTAAATGCAGGATAATAGACACAACATGGTGCACATTCACTAGATGCATACGGGCCATAGTGGTCCCACAAGGATGCAAGTTTGGGTCCATAAGACAGCCCCACAAAAATGTACCTGGTCCTGCAGCGTTCTGTAAATGTTTTAAGCTGTTGTGTGTAATTACTTTTGCAACAGCTAGGTGGCAGTGTTTTGCTTGGGATGTGCAGAGGTTTTGCCTTTGGCTCGTTGTTTGACGCCGTGTTGTGTAGCAGCCTGTGGTGTTGTAAATGGAGGTTTTCAGACTGGAGGTGGAGTCTGGGGTCAGTTTCAGGCCACAAGCTGGAACTGTCAGAACGCCGCAGCAAAAGCTCATTGGTATGAGAGACTATAACCTCTGTCCTGCCTCTGTGTGTGTTTATGTGACAGCAGATAGGGGAGACAGAGAAAAAGCGTGCTACTGAGGAGAGAGAGAGTGATGCATTCATATTTTTTGCTTCTCATTTGTCACACGTCATGTCTTTCTCCCTGTCATTTATACACACACACACATAAATCTAAGAGCCAAACAGAGATGGCAGATGGTCACGCAAACTCTGAGCTTTTAGCTGTTCCTCTGTAGCTTTCCAGTCAGTTAGGACACAGAATGCTCAGACGTACCATTCACTTTCTCCTAGCTGGCTTACCCACCGCCTCTCTCTGACCATACCGCTTTTAGCCGGTCAAAATCGATGTGTGTGTTGGTGGAAATAGAAAGTTGAGGACATATCCTGGGACCAATTTGTCGTCAGTTTTTGTACGTTTCTTGTGCGTCTTTGCCAAGTCGACGAACAGCATGCGAGTGAGCTGTTGATGCATCAGCTGAATTTAATTGCAGATAATAACTTCAAATAGCACTTCGCCTGGGCTGTTTTATCAAGTCCCGTCATAATGAGCACGTTTGCATCTCGACTGCTTATTCTTCGCCGCCTTTTTCGAGTGCTTTGGCGTCTTTTTTAAGGGAAAGTGTTGCAGCGAGAAGGAGTCAGCCCACAAGGAGAAATAACAAAGGAACAGATCTTTTCAGAAGCTTTTTTGGTCTTCCTATGAAATTGACCGAAAAACAGAGGAGTTAACAATGCAACCCCAGAACACAGATTAGGGCTGTTTTTAGAGTTTATCTGCGAATGGCAAGTGATTCTACGTTAAGCATTTTGTTGTCATGTTTAATTCTCATATGTTATTGATGGCAGATAATAATATGTCATTACGTTTTCCTGTGCAAAATTCAAACCAGCAGCCATCTAGAACTCCTTCTTAACCACACAGCAACACACTAAAAACCACTCTTAACATCTTGGCAACAGCACAGCAACGTTCTGGCAACCACCCACAACAACAATTTTGCTGGTTGCCAGGACATTGCTGTTCGGTTGCCTAGGAGTTCTGGGTGGTCGTTGGGTGGCTCCAGAAATAAAAGCACACCCCATGATATTCTGTATCGTCAGAATAAAATGTACAAAAGCTTTCTCTGCGGCGGTACCCCTTCAAAAAGTACACCTTTAAACCTCAAAGATAAATACTGGTACCAAATGTCTAAGTATTTGTACCTACATATTGGGACATTTTTAAGTGTACCATCCCAGTGACCGCTTTTGTACCTTTATTCTGACATTGGGGTCAACGGATATAGCGGGGTCTCCTCCAAAAACGTTTTTTAGTCGTTGAATCATCTGGAAAGTAAACTTTTTAAGTCTTTAAACGCAAATCGTCATGTAACAACGCATAACTACGCTATGTTTGTCTTTAAAGGGATATTTCAGGGGCTTTTCAAATTGACTGAATATAACTTAATAATGCTGTCGGAGTTATATTACCACGTATGATTTTTCTTCCAATCTGTAGAATGGGAGTGAATGGGGGCAATTTTTTGAAGCTCCAAAAAAAGTGCATCCATCAATCAAAGAACTGCTCGATACAGCTATGTGGTCTTTACAAAGGTCTTCTGAAGCGAATCGATGCTATTGTTTAAGAGTAAAATCCATATTGAGAGCGCTATTAACGTCAATGTCTAACTTCCATTGTCCCTCGGTTGTGCGTGAACCTGAGGCTTGTTTTTCCGGCAATTACCGCATGCCAATGTCCAATAGGTTTCCGTCTCCTCTGTGCTGGTGCTTTCGTCACCTCATTTCCAAGAAAAACAAGCCTCTGCTTCACGCGCAGCCGAGAGATAACGGAAGTTAGATACTAATGTTAAAAGCATTGTCAATATAGATATTTCTGTTAAACAAACGTATCGATTCGCTTCAAAAAGACCTTTGTTAAGACCACGGAGCCGTGTCGAGCAGTTCTTTGATTGATGGATGCCCCTTTTGGAGCTTCAAAAAATTGCCCTCCCATTCTACTGCTTGTAAGAAAAGTTATATGTGGTATTAAAACTCAGACTGCATTATTCTTCAAAAAGAAAGTCATATTCAGTCAGGATGCCTTGAGGGTGAGTAAAACATGGGGATATATCCCTTTAAGAGGTTTATTTGTCATTGTACATGTCATAGTCCAGTATGACTTGCTACGTAAACCTTTTCGAAAATCCTCAATTTGAATGATTTTTAATAAACTAGGTGAAAATGTTAAACCAAAAGATGGCACTGTAGCACTTTATGATGCTTCCGGCTCTTCCACACCGACTTGAAGCAATGAAATAAACAAAAGAAAGTCTGGCTGTGGTTTACATTTAATTTTCAAGCTATTTAGATTACTGTGTCATCCAGCCACCATAAAACTGCTTTAATGGCGAAGTCAACATGTGGCAGAAGGGAAGGGGTGGGGGGGCTGATGTACAGTGGATGATTAAAATGGCTTCTCTGGGTGAAGAAGTATTAGCTGAGAATATGCGTTCTGTGCTTTCTGTTTGTCGTTTCTCTTCCACTGATCATAATATCCGCTGTTGCCACCCAGCGTGTTTGTATGGACTAGTGGAGTGATGGCCAAACATGATGTACATGATGGTTAAATGTATATGTTCATTGAGATGGACTGGGGTGAAGATCCGTTAGTGTAGTGAAGTACCTGTCTGTGAAAATAATGGCATTCTGTGGGTATTTTTATATTCCCTTTTTGTTCATTTAATTGAACAAAGCTCTGTTGTAGCGTTTCATCGGACACAAGCCTGAAATGAAGTAAACTTCCGGTCTATGTTTGTTTATCGGTCTGGCTAGTGTCTGAAAATTTAACCATTTATATTTTATTTAATTCATGTTATTATAAAGTTATTTTTTTGTATAATAATTGTATTAAAGGTGGGGTGGTTGATTTGGAAAGGTGATCATTTTAGCCTGCTAAATTATGATCCCACCCTCTATGCCGTTTGCCGTCTGCTTTGTTGAATTTTGTTGTATGTTAATTTTATTAAATTAACAGTTTGTTGAATGCATTGCGTATCTTTGTCGCATTTTAAGAAACCTTGTGGGACAAATTTTGGGGAGGCAAGTTTGTCAAGTAATGTTTTATTTCGGTTTCTTTTGCTTGCTATCACAAATAATCTTATTTACGAATGTGTACCAGAAGTTAAGGACAATCCATGAATGGGCACATGCGCGTTTGTTTGTTTATGTTGTTGCTTTAAACAGGCTATAAAGAAACTATCTTAAGAAGCTATCTTCCAACTGCATGTTTATAATAAGGGCTTGATTTTCAAAATTTTAATATTTTGTGATAATGGTGTTTTACATTGTTATTTAGAATTTAGAATATTGAAAATGTATTTAATTTAAATTAGATCCCGAATGCCTGTCTTCCAATGTAGTCTTTGCATTTATAACATGCATGTAGATTTGACATATGTGTATTACAGTTATTGAGGATCGATATAGTTACAACAATAATAGCAGTGTTAAACATGAACATTTGGAAACTACTTCATAAAACTATGTTTGCAAAGTATTTCTTTAAACTTCTAAAGCTCTCAGTCAATCAAACAGTTTTTCATGTCTGTAGTGACCCTGACCAGGGAGTGCTAAGCAGAAAGCAAAGCCGCCGGGCCTGTCTCCAGTAAGCATAAGACCTCTGAAAACATGCCAAAGGTTGATGAAGTGTTTCAGAGCTTTTTTCTCAAAGTACATAAAGTCGATAGTAAAGCTTGCCGAATGGAGAACTTTTTCAAGCAAGTCTGAAAGGGGAAGTCAGGGGTAGAGAACAGGTTAAACGAAGAAGCCCATGAGCACAAGCTCATTTCGAGACAATGCTATGGTCCGTAATGAAGAGATTTTGTTTAGTCACATATGGCAGATTAATCTCTGAGCATCCGGTGCGCTAATTAATATGGCCGTGTTGTAATTCTCTCCATTGGTGTTCGGTGGCGTTCCAGTTGCTAGCTTGCTAATGGTCCATGGCGTGGTCTCAGTGGGTATGTTGTAGAAAATTAACAGAATGATAACAGAAGTGTTGTCCAAGAGATGGTCGAAATATGTCAGGCGTAATGCATCCGTAGCAAGGTCGCAAGCTGGACCTCTTATTGTGTTTTACGAAACGTTTAAAGATATATGGGTCGTCTTTGATCATTGTGATGGCATCTTAAAGGCAAACCTCTTTCGTCATAGATGTCGTGTTGTCTGGGCCCCTTTAAGTACTTCGCAATGAACCATTAAGAGTTAAATGTGAAGAAAATGCCAGCTGTTAAGATCTGATACAGAAGCAGAAGTGGGGCTGTCTTCAGAAAGGTCACCACTTAGAACAGTTTTACCTCAGTCTTAGATGTGCGGCTCACAGAGAACCGATTTTCACCTGCAGGCATTGAGAGTACATACAGATTTCTATTCTATTTAAAGTGCAGTTTATAACCTTATAATAATAACTTGTAATTTGATGGGAATTGTAAGTTTGACGTCATTTGTCGTTACCCACGTAAGGGTAAGTATGTAACATGCAATTATATGTTTAAAACAGAGATGGGGAGTAAGAGGCAAAAGGAATGGCACAGCTTTTCAGCCTTAAGAATATTTTTCCGTTTTTATTTCAATTTTTCTGGGCACCATTCATCTGGTTTCGATATAGTACTTTATTTTCTCTTTGTCAGTTCAGCATAAACATAAAAACTTGTTTTGACTTCATTTTTTAAGATTTTTGTTTTCTAACTGATCAATAATCTCATATGTTCTTATGAATGGCTTTTTTGAAAATCTATCTAGTGCAAAAGTTATTTTTATGAGAATCCGTTCTCACAATAGTATTTTCTTGCTTCCGTTTTATTCTTCACTGTCTTTCAGCGCATTCAGAAGTTAAATTTGTTAATGCGAGACTGGAGAAAATTTAACTTTTAAGAGAGTGACAGCAATTCTGCGCCTCTGGAAAGCAAACACAATCTTAATTCGTTCTCCAAGGCCGTTTTGGAATGCAAAGTTATGCAGCTGCGGTATTTTAGATTGGTTAAAGGTGGGCGGGTAGTGGATGGCGCTTCGTAAAGAGACTTGCTTCAATAGCAGACTCCCTGAAAGTGAGAGAATGTGTGAGGATGATGGAGGAGAGCGAGGGGCATTTCTTCTGTCCAGTGACTCCCAATCTTCGGCAGCTGGCAAGGTGATGCACCCTCATCGCATTTGTTCATTTAGGAGAGCTCATACAGAACTGAATGGAACAGCGAGGATTGATTACATACATGGGGCCTAACCAGAGCAGTTTATCTTGCAGTCAATTGTGCCATTTGTTTTCATTTCGGAAAAGATGCGTTAAGTCCCCAGAGCCAGGCGCACACACCAACACAACAACACTCGTTCTTGTCTTGAGATGATTCTGGGAGAGTGTTTATACAGCATAAGTCGTCTTTTCCTACCTTTCTCTCAGTTTTCCTTTCCACTCTCTTGTTTCTCTATCACTTTCACTGTTTATTAAGACCTCTGCTTTAATTATGCATGACAACTGTGTTTAATTGCTGTGTTGTGATTGCAATGCAGTCCATTTTTTTTCAGCCCGGATAGGTGTGAAATACCTTCAGATGATAAAATGGCTTGACGTGAATTAAGCATTCCTTTAATGAGCGCTGTGAAAGGAGAATAAATTATGTAGCATTTGTGCCGTGGCTGTCGCATCAATCTGAGAAGCATATCAAGCAGTGGACGGCTGGAAAATGAATGAACGTTTTTATTGGTCCTGGTGGTTGGCCAGCTGAGACTTTGTCAGACTTGGTAAATAGTAAATACACGTATCAGAATTTTCATTCTAATAAATTTAATTCAGAAACAGTTAGAGTTGTTTTGTTGTTTTGTTGTGTATGTGTCTGGGTGATATTCTTCTGCACAAGAAGATATTTATGGTATGCAAGTCTTGCTTGGTTTATTGGACAGACAGAAGAAATACCTCATATTTTGTGTCTTGTTCAATGCACTGTATGTGTACTTCTGATTTCTAAATGGCAGATGATAAAACGGCAAAAAATCTCATAGACTTACAATGGACCACAATAGTTAAGCTAGGTTTTCATCCAACTGTGAATCTTTTCAAAGTTTGCAAAAAAGAAAAATGAAATGCGTGCGTTTCATTCAAGTTGTTCGTGCGGATGACGGTGGTATGGGCAACCCAGTAACCAACCTAGAACAACTCCCGAGACAACTGATTAGGGACGTGGATGTAATGTTCACTACGTCAAACTTCATTCAGCAAATGTTTTTCCATCTCCCATAAATAGCTTTTTTTTTGCACAAGTCAAAAACCACCAGAAGCGATTTAGAAAAATCCTTAATTCGCACGAATGTTTTTTATCACTCTTTTCTGATGCGATACTTCAAAATGCACAAAGAATAACAGGGTGATGGTAACAGCTATTCACACTCGAAGGGGAGGGTAGATAGTGGTTGGTTTTACACAAGCAAGCACCACTGGAAATGTAGAAATCCACTTACTTATTGTGTAGGCTGCTCAATATCACATTAAAACGTACAGTTGTCCTGCTTCTTGACTTTGTTTAATTGTCTCTCGCTCGCTTTCTTTATAGACAGTGCACCGTTTTGGAGCTGTTATCCTCTCTTGATCTCTCAACCCATGTATTTTCAAAGCTCTTTTTAATCTTCATCCAGTCCATCTGGCTTGTTTTCTGAACACATGCAGTGCCTCAAATAGCCCCGTGCTTGGGCCACCAGGACCACGTTTTATTTTCAGAGTGTGCAAAATAAATCAGCAGTTTTATGATGAGCTTCCAAATGGCGCCCAGATCTCATTTGCTTCCCGAGTTGGGAGTGTATGTAATTTTGCAACCAGTACAAACCTCAAGCACAAGAACTTCTCCAGTGCAGAACGTACCCTCAAACCAGGCTCTTTTTCTCTCTCTCCTCCAGAAGGCGATACAGTGCATTAATCTGCCGACAAGGTTCCTATCTATCTATCTATCTGCCTCTCCCTCTCTTTCCCTCTCAATCTCTCACTCTCATCTAATGAAGTCGGGGAAGAATTCGTTTAATTAAGTGTGGAGAGAAGGCCCTCCACACAATCGATGCCTCTCCCTCTTCGTTAGGGAAAAGGATTTTGCTTCGTCCGCCGCTGTCGATGAGGTGGAAATAGACACATTGCTCTCTAGCCTGAAGTGGGTTGAGTGTGAGGGTGGAATGGAAGATAAGAGGGGAACGATGTGCTAGAAACAGGCCCGTTTCCTAAACCTTTTTTTGATAAATCGCTTGTAAAGAGAAGTTCGGAAGCAGTTACTTTTTTGTAATGCTAAATTTCCTCAGAGAATTAAAAGCATTTTGGTTCTGCGGTCACTGCGCAGAGAACCAAAGCGCATTAGCTTCCCTTTCATTCGGAGGAGAAAACCCCAGGTGCTTCAGTCTCCAAAACTTTGAATTAAAACCAACACTCTTTCAAGATGTCTTTGGCCCTCTACGATTTGAATTCGTCCTCACGGACAGATTGGTATGTGCAAGTTTTTCCCTTTTGTTGCACTGCTCTTTCAGTATGCTCGGGGCGTTCGAAGGTCTTGTCTCATTCTTCAGTCATGTGGATTGGTGTCATTATTTCCTCCCTCGTATGGGAAACGGTCGTCTGTTCCCAGTGAAAGCACATTATTTAGAGCAGAGTGCTTATTTGATGAGGCATGCCAATTTCTATCATTTCAGAGATGTTTGTTTGCATAAGATGGTAATGGCATAGAAATGTTTCAAAGTTCTGCTAGACTGAAAAACATATAGCAACAGGAGATATTTGGGGTTTGGGGAAGGATGGTAGGCTTTTTGTCTGCATTGGTTGTAGTCTTCTTTAATAAGGAAAGAGAGGTTTTGTTGGGATTTATGAGGTTTTAGAGGGACATGAAGGGTATATAGTACATGCAGTAAGCAGCCCTTAAATTTATTTTTTAAATGCAAACCCCGGAAGCGAGTTAGCATTTAAGACTTCCGTTTCCATCGCCCCAAAGTCTATGTTTTTTTTAATGGGTTTTTGGTAAATCGCCTGAAATAAGGTCTGTGGCTAATAACCATTACATATTTTCACGTTTAATGCATGACATTAAACACACCAGTTATATCCCGTTTGAGTTTTTAAAACCTTTATTGTGTCTTTAAAATGGCGGTTGCTAACAAGTTGCTTAAAGCAGGTACTTCCTTTGGCGGGGACGTTAGATGTCATTGCGCATATAAATCTCACAAATAATGCAACATGGGCACAAATGTCTAAAATCATTGTTGGGGATTCATCCACGGAGTAATTTACTTACCTGAGGTAAGCTTACCTGATATATGGTGCTTTTTACATTTTTCATTGTTGCAAAGCAGCCTTACTTGCATTATAATTAAATAATAAAAAAATTATGACAGATGAATAAAAAATAAGGACAATGCAAGTTAATACTGCAAGTTTTATGCACTAAATGTAAAATTTGATGAAATAAATTATCAGCTGATAATTGCCATGATCTCTAAAAGATGAACTTGAAACTATTGTCTTGTGGAAATGTAATCTTAGTTTTGGGGACCAGCATATGTTGTCAAATGTAATGAGATGTTTCTGTCCCCAAATTGCTTCTTAAAGGAACAGTTCACAAAAAATGAAATTTTGTCGTCAGTAACTCGCACTCAAGTTCCTAAACCGGTATATATTACTTTGTTCCTGCTGAACACAGAGAAAGATATTTGGAAGAATGTTTGTAACCTAAAAGTTCTTGCCCACCTTTGACTACAATAGTAAGAAAATGTAAAATGGTAGTCAAAAGTGCCCCCAAACTGCATTCCTACATTTTTCTAAATATCTTCTTTTATGTTCAGCAGAAAAATAAAGTATACAATATTTTTTTCTACTATATGGTAGTCAATGGTGCCCCAGAACTCAAAATTTCTAACAATCTTCCACATATGTTTCGTTGTGTAAACTATCCCTTTACCCTTATTGGTCAACCAGCTTAACCATAAAAGTAATGCTGGTGAACAGGCTTGATGGACAAGCCTGGAAATTTTTACTGAACCAAGTGTATTCCTTAATGAGACTTTTGCAAATGTTGTGTGTCAACTAGAGTTTGTGTATTCATAATCCACTCTCGTTTCCAGTGTGGTCTGAATGTAAGCTTGTGATCAAAAGTCAAAGGCCTCAAAAGAGTACAAGCATTGATCTTTATATTGCATCTGTGTGCTCCATCCTGGTTGTCAAACAGCCTTTGAAGAATGTGTGTTTTCATGGGGTGCCTCCCAGCTGTGGTAGCTGACATGAGGCGCATAACGTGGACACATGCTATCATTATTATAGTAAAGAAAAGATGATGAGCCGAAATAATTTTTCTGTTTATCATCACCTTCCTGTGGAGGGATTCTCCAATGCCGTTAATACGTATTTAGCAGTTGTGTTCTTCAATCAAGTCCAAGTTTCAATTCATTTACTCTGTGAATACTGATTTAACTTTGACTTTGAGTTTATGGTTGAGAGTTGATACTGTAGTGTGATGGCTTTTAATTGAAACGTCAACGCTGTGCTATATCACTACATTAATCACAAGCCGTGGCGTAGAATAGTGACATCATTTACCCATATTTCTCATGCTGTGAACGTTTGTGCGTAAGAAAGCGGTCTTGGGCACAGCCTTTTCTATATTCTGTTCTCAAAATATATTCCATAGATGGTCTTTGATTTATTTTAGTTAGATAATTTTCACTAGTTTTAATAAAAAGTGAATTTTTATTGGCCAACTGAAACATTATTGGTTAGAATGAATTCTTCCTGTTTTAGCATTACATCTTTTAGAGTCTGATGGCAAAATCTTTCTCTCTTTTTCTCTTTCCTGCTTTTGTGTGCAATATAAATCCCTCAAACGTGTCACTTTGTCTTTTAAGCATCTTATCCTGCATTCGTTTTCTGATTTGCGCATTTTATCGATTGTTTCTGTGCTTGTTTCATAAGGGTTCACCAGCACTTCTCCTATGAGATTGCATGGGTTGTGGAATGTGCAAACTCAATGTAGAGTTCGAGACCCACCCGAAGTGATCTAAATGATTTATGGTGTTTCCTTCTCATTTTCACATCCCTGCTCTCTCGTTCCCAGCATCCCCAAGCTCCCAGCCTTCTGACATATAGCCAAAGCCAGATATTATTCTGCTTGGCCTTGAAGCCTAAAGGCAAAGTCATAAACAACGTGTGCACTGCTTCCTCTGCTCCGATGCTTTACAATTAAATGTCTGTCATTTTAGGTTTATAAAGTGCTCCCGCTTCTTTAAACTGTCGTTTAGTAGGTTTTTTCTTCCTCTGATGGTTTATTTCATCATCTTTCTTGCCAATCTCCATTAATCTGAACTCTTTTCCATTCTATCTACTCTACTGTAGGAAGATACGGTAGCTCTCAGAAAAGAGGGTATCGGAGTAGTTATTGATTCCCAAATGCCGTATTTGATCTGCATTGATGAGGATCTCCTGAGCACAGGGGTCGTCCTCTATCACTTAAAGGTTGGTAGCCACAATGCACTGCAACAACATTTTATTCATTTTCAATTTCACTGACCTGATCTCAAGTCTTTCGTATTGATAATATTGGCAATAAAATTCATAAGGGTTCCTAACATTCCTTGTGCTGTTATATAGGAGGGCAGAACTTCAGTAGGTGCTGGAGGAACGGAGTCGGAGCAGGATATCGGTTTGTATTCTGTCCACACTGAGTTTGTTCTTGACAGGAAGCTGTCGGCAGTGTCAGAACCTCTTTCACTCTCAGGTTTTTCTGTTTCTCAGTTCTCTATGGTGAAGCTCTTCAGAGGGAACACTGTGTGTTTGAGAACCAGAGAGGGTCTGTCACACTCCTGCCGCTCCCAGGAGCCATGTGTGCAATCAGTGGGGTGGAGGTGACTCAGCCCTGCCTCCTGACCCAGGGTGAGAAAACCGCACCATCAGAGTGTGTCTGTCTGTCTATAGATATAGATATAAATACTTTTTGCCAAGTGTAATTATAAAACACCCAGCAGAAAAAGATAACAAAAAGAGATACACTTTAAAACATGCTGGGTTTTTAACCCAACGTTGGATCAAAATGGGCACAAACCCAGCTGTTTGCCCGTTTGGTTAAAGGGATAGTTCACCCAAAAATGAAAATTCTGTCATGAATTACTCACTCTCTAGTTGTTACAAACCTGTATATATATATATTTCTTTGTTACAACGAACGGTTGTAACCAAACAGTTCTTGGACACCATTGACCACTATAGTAGAACAAATGACAATGGTTGTCAAAAGTGCCCCGGAACTTTTTCTGTCCTAGATTCTTCAAAATATCTTCTTTTGTGTTCACCAGAACAAAAAAAATTGTAAAGAGGTTTTTAGTCAATGGGGTCCAAGAATTGTTTGGTTAAAGCATTCTACCAAAAATCTTTCTGCGTGTTCATCAGAACAAAGAAATTTATACAGATTTGGAACAACTTGAAGATGAGTAAATTATGACAGACATTTTATTTTAGGGTGAACTATCCTTTTAAATTAACTCAAATGTTTCTATTTAACCAAACAATAGATACAAAACCAGCATTTTGGGTTTAAACAACCCAGCATGGGTAATCTACAACCCAATGGTTGGGTTTGTCTCTTTGTGACCAAACGGTGGGTTAAAAATATATGTGTTATATTTTTAGCCTCAAAGGTTTTAAAAACAAATCTGTGACGCACTTGAAGTACATGTGAATCTTGCCACTTTGCATCACTGGATTCTCAACCTCTTGGAGTGAACTAGACCTGCCCTATACGGCTTCAATTCTTGTAAAGGTCCACACAAGCGACTCTCGTCTCGCAGCAAGACTCGCAGGCACTTCCAGAACAGCCAAACATGACTGAGGTTAGGAGTCTGGCGGACAAAGCACCCGACCCTCAGTTAATTGGCAGATGAAACCGATAGAGTGCAACGGGTTTGAAGTGCGTGTGTGGGATTAACCTTTCAAAAAGGGTAAAACCTCCACAATTCAGACAGAACAGCTTGTCTTCCCAGGGCTTGATCTATTCTGGGAGCAAGATCAGAAAAAGAAAAGGCAACTAAAGGAAAGGAGACTCATGAGGAGAGAGTGAAGTATGCCAATGGGGCCCATTAAAAAATTATATTTGCCAGTGTTCCCCACTTTGGTCATGGTGGCATCTCAAGCCATTTCCTTTGAACAAATGATAGTAATTTCCAGACCAACCATGGCCCAAATCTATCTGAAGCCTGCCTTTCAAGGACTTTGTCACCCCTGGAAGTCATTAATAGAGCCAAGATTTTTTTTTACCCCAAAGGGAGTACCGGAAGAAAGAAATCGGCATCTCACAACCTCAGTGAAGAGTTACCTTTCGGAAACTTTATGCGTAATGGATTTGATTCACAGGAAACACCGACACAATCTCACAACCCAAAAAATATTTTACAATATGGCAATTTTTGGCTAATTCGTATGAATTTGTACGATCTGATTTGTACATTTTTGTACGATCTTCCTTTGCTCCAGAGTCATTAGGTTTAAGGGGGGGTGCATCAGTATTGTTTTTTTCCAGTAGTTGTTCGTTTTGGTACGAAATCAGACGAAGTAGCAACTTTGTAAGATCAGAAACACATTGTTAAAATTTACTGTGGGTTGCTTTGAATTAAAGCATCTCCAAAATGCATAAATGTAAATGTAATCAATACCATATTTTGTATTTCTTTCAGGAATGAGCATTCAACTTGGAAAGACCACCATGTTTCATTTCAACCATCCTCAAGAAGCTGCCCAGCTACGGGAGAAGCGCAAGGTGATGGAAACTCTTTATACTCCTTTGAAGCTTTATTCGTAAGTTAAACGTAACATATTTATGTATTAAAAGAACTGCTGGGAAAAAAAGGTGGGCAGAACCTATGTTGAAAAATGCAAGTCATCAGAAACTCTTTCGTATTTGCTATGCCAATTGGTCCCCCACACAAGGTAGAGGAGCTTTCTTCTTCAAAGAGGCCCAAATACACCTCCCTCAAGCTAAAATTATAAATCCCTCTTGGTATGTTTGCCAAGTGCCGCTTTTCTCTTTCTTTCTATCTTTTACACCTTTTTTCTTTATTTCCTCAGAGAGGTAAAGTAATTGTGCACCGCAGCGTCTTCAGATAAGAGCCGAACGTGTTTCTGTCTTTAGTTTGCAAGTGCGCACCTACATTTCCTGTCTTATTTTCCTTCTCCCCTCAGCCTCCGACACTCTCTAACTTTCTCTCTCTCTATGTCTCTCACTGCTGTGACAGGTAATTAAATATTTCCTGACTGTTAAGTCTCTCATTGTAAAGTTAGACAGCAGCTGTTTCATGTTCTGCGGGCTGAGATTACAGTTCTTTCTCTCTGCGTGAGCTATTCTTATGCTGGCAAACAACTGTTAACTTGCCTAGCAGAACTCTCGCCGGCACCATTCAGTCATTTTTGTCGAAACGAAACTTTTCGTATTATACATTAGTGCATGCTTGACGATTGCTTGCATATCCAACTTCACAGTCTGAATGCTTTTGCCATTAATCTTTTGTGCCAAGATGAATGTTCCCCGTTGAAAGATCAACAGTGCTGGTCACCAACATATGTTTTGGATGCTGGTCCCCTGCATGGGATGCTGAGATGCTGATGTCCCCACCAGGCTGCTTGACTAACATCCCTCCCATGGAGAGCCATATTTATAACACAATTTTTTATGCTTGTTCCTTTTTGGGGGGTTTTGTGGTGAACAAAATGGCTGTGTTGGTCTACTGACTGTACCAGCACCACATAAGAGAACTGTCTAGCACATAAAATGACTAAAAAGCACCGTAAATTTAGTCCATATGCGTCATACTCTTTGTCTTTTGAAATAATATTTGAGAGCCCCACTCTCCTTTTATTATATGGAAAGGAACTGAAAAGATGTTCTTTACATTTCAGAGAAATGTAAAATTTAAGTATAGACCACTTGATCCACTTGAACACTAGATTCAGAAGCACCTCCGGTTTCATTTTCATTTATCTATTATGATTTACCTAATTAAATCTTCTTTAATATATTGATCATGCTATAAATGTTCTGTTGGCTGGATTTTGTTTAAACGTTTGTGTAGCGTGGTTCTTGTGGACCTGTTTTGGATCGTTGTTTACGTTTCCTGAAGTGGTCTACAGAACTTGCATTTTTTTGTGAACCATTCCTTTAAGATCCGGACATTTCCTGCGCTAGAACTGAATTATCTGTGATCTGTAGTTAATGTGTAAATTCACATTTTCATTAACTTTTATTCGAACAGGGACAGTTCACTATAAAAGGCATTTGATTTCCATGCTCATTGAGGGATTGCAATTACGTTTACCAGACTACTTGCATTCCACTCTCTCATTTTGAGCTGAATGATGGTGATTTGTGGTGTTTTCTAATGGCATGTTTGCTTTAATTAGTGTGCCGTAAGTGCCGTGTGTTAGAAACAGCTGTCTTTCAGTAGTGAGAGATCAGGGGCATTTACCACAGTAGCGTGCTCATGCATCTATGTGTGTTTTCTCTCCACAGTCTGGATTCTTTACATCGGGTAACTACATCACGTCCGAGTTCTCAGAGAACTCTTTCAGTCATTGTAGGTGAGTACATCTTCTGTAAGACATACCCCATCCATTCCTCTGATTCATTATGTGATATAACGCTTGGTCAGAACTGACATTTTGCAAGGCACTTAATTAACTTAATCAAGGCACTTAATTAACTAAATTAACTTCTGATGCTGCAATTCTGTTTTTATAAACTCAGGCTAGGATTTGGGACACTTCTGGTTGCTTGTAGGAAAAGACTCAAGGACAAGGATATTTAGTTATATATGCTATTGTGGACTTTTTAAAAGAAACTAATTATTTAGTAGGAAAATGACAATGGTAGTCAAAAGTGCTCCAGAACTGTTTGCTCTTTACATTCTTAAAATGTTGTTCTTTTGTGTTTAACAGAACAAAGAATATTATAAAGCAATATTCCTACTATGCTAGTCAAAGGTGGCCAAGAACTGTTTAGTTATAAGCATTCATCCAAGTATCTTTCTCTTTGTTCGACAAAGAAAGTCATACAGAGTTTGAACAACTTGAAGGTGAATAAATGAAAACAGAATTTTACTTTTCGGGGGCACGGTCCCTTTAAAAAAATAAACAATAAAAAGTTTGTTTTTTAGAAACATAAGGCTACGAAATAGTTCAATTTCATAGGTTTGCTGACTTGGAATGCAGAAAAAACATCATCTTGACATTCATGGCTAATGCATTGTTTTAAAATGTGTGTGTGTTAATCTGTGTGTGTGGGTGTGTGAGAGCGAGAAAGAGAGAGAGAAAGAGAGAGAGAGAGAGAGAGAGAGAGAGAAGAGAGAGAGAGAAAGAAAGAAAGAGAAAAGTTGTTTCACAGTAATCTAAGATTAAATATTGAGTGTTTACTTCTGTCGAGGTTGTAACAGATGTTTACCAAACACAAGGTTTGTAAAGACATGCTTGGTACAAATAACATATAGTGTTTCAAGGCCATGCCCCATTCCAGTCTTTAAAACGTGCTTCTAGCTGGAATGTGTCTGTGCATGTAAGTGTGTCTGATAAAAAAGACTGTAAGACAGATGTGGACTGCTAAAGAGGTCCAGGATCTTCCGCAGGCATTTGTGTATACAACTATGACAACAAAGCTAGCTCCCACTCCCAGCTGTGGGACTTCTTCTCTGACATGCTACTGTTTGCATCTGCAGTCAAGAGACGTCATGCATCATCTGTAAACCTCCAGGCATTGCTCACTCGAACACAAAATCTATCTGTACTGCTCTAGATGCCTTTAGCAACGTTCTGTACCCTGTTCCTCCTAATTGTTCCTTTGTCTGTGTTTACAAAATGTTTGTTTGTTTGGTTGTCTTTGGCTTTGTTGTTCAAAGCTTTCTATAGATAATGGATTTGTGTGTTTGAAGTGAGAACCGCCAGGCGAGCAGATTGCTAATTTATTTTGTTCTGGCTTCGTTTGATAGACTGTGGATTTGGCTTCTGCGAAAGCAAAATAACTGCTCAATGGGATTTGATGCACGCATCAAACACATTCATATACAAATTGGCAAAAGAAGCATTACACTGTCTAAATGTGCTTTAATTTAGCAGTAGGATAAAGTCAGTTTTGCACTGTATATTTATGTACATGCCTGCGAGAATTAAACATTTTTTGGAGTGTCATTTTATAGTTTTCCCAAGGTATCCATAAAAGCGTGAAACATTAACAGCTTACCCAACACTACAATATAAAAAAGCAAATATGGAAATCCGGGAGCACCTTTTGAAAAAAAAAAAATTAGGATATCTGTTTATTTTAAGTATATTTGATCAAATGCACTTGTTGTACTTGTGTTTTGAGTATAAACAGGGTCGGCAGTGAAGACATCAATTATATCTACAATTCAGAGCATAAAATGTTTCACTGTATCTAACCGTATGATATCTAAGTTGTTTTTAAAGCACCCCCAATCCAAAAAAACGATCTGTGCATCAAGATAGTAGTGCCAGAAACGTGTTTGCCTGAATCTATATGCAGATGCATGCACGGGTCTACTGGTAGCCATATTACGGGAAGCAAAATTATGGGCTGCAGGTTCTGTGTAGTGGTGTTCAAATTGATACCCGTTGGATGGTTGAAACCGATTTGCAATCAGTGGTTTGTGCAAGAAAATGTATCTGCTCAATGTGGTTCAATTAGCGCAGTTTGGCATGCAGATGCTGGAGGCTTCTAAAATACTGTAACAATTGCATATCATATTTTCCTAATAACATATGCGCTTAATACTAGGCATGCCGATGATAACTATATATTATGATTCCCATAAAACAAACCCATATGATTCCCATATTTTATACTGTAGGAACGGATAAAAGGAATTGGTTTTCAACCCCTGCAGCTTGGCTACTGTAGACCATAAGTATGTAGTAACTTTAATAGAAGTTTTAAAAGTAGCTTTCCATAAATATAAAAAATTCCTAAGTGCTTGTGAAAATGAACCCAACCCTCGTTCATAGGCCACTGTGAAAGCACTGCTTTATTTCCTTGGGCTTTGTACGTATGTAGGATTAAGCGCAGAGGTTCAGTACGAGTTTGTGCATCCGTACCTGTGAGTGTTTTACTTTTAGTTTGCAGACAGAAGGTGTGCTCCCGCAAGTTTCATCATCAGCTTGAGAAACAGATGCCTCTCACCTGTTCTGACGCTCCGCTGGAAAACCGTTTCGTTCTGTTTTTGCGCTTTGATTATGCACGTTCACACTTACATCTTATTTTTTGGGAATGTTGAAGTTAACCCCAACGATTCGCTTTCCTCTTTTCTCCTCACAACTTTGTCTGTACAGAAGGTTTGCACAGCATTTTTTAAGCGGTTAACTAAGCAAATTTGGGAAGAAATATCCAAGCACCTAATAAGTCTGTAGTATGCTGATAGATCATAGAATAAAGTCATCAAGTTAGGATAGTGAAATTCTATAATTAATTCTTGGATTTGAAACTTAAGACTTTTTTCAGGTGCTTTTGATGTTATAGCTCATGTCACTGGTGTCAATCAGCATCGTATGGATGTGTGCCCAGAACAGAAAGCCCGTTAGCATAGTATTTTATTTGCGTAGTAACTACGAACCAATGTAGAAAACAATTCTTATTGACCTAAATTGCATTACAATTTGATGTTGAAAACACAATAATATTGTTTGTTCTCAGTGGTAGGAGAGAAACAGGACTGTTATTGTTTTTATCCACACTTTATTGATGAGTACATAGAGAATCAGACATTCATTTGAGGTTAGATTTCAGCGAGAGGCATAATATTGCATCTTAGTCTCTTGCACATAAACAGTTTTCGGGTTTTTTAATATGCGATGAAATTAAATTTGGATTATTCCTGCCTGTTTTGCGCACCATGGCAGCAGAGGGTATTTGATGTAGCTCTATATTGGATTTTGTTGTTTGTGTAGCTGTTGATTGAAAGCTTTCCTTTGGTTTTACCGCGGTTATTTAATCAACCGTTTTTCAGTACAGAGAAACTTTTGCCGAGAATAGTTTTTGCTGTTGTTCCTGAGAATAAACGCATTCATACCCATTTACGTACATTGTGATTTTAATAGATGTGGCCCCCTCTTGAAGAAAGATTTAGCTCACCTTAAATTTCTTAAAGGCCCATTCTCTCTATTGCATTCTCTCGCTCTTTATTTAAACTGAGTCATATTTTCCAGAAAATACAGGACAGCTCTCAGTTGTCATTAAGTAAAAAAATGAATGTGTTAACTCGATTCAGGATCTTGGGCACAAATCACTTCTGTTAGGTAAGCAGGACCGCTCACTAAACTGTAAATACTTTTCAGCTGCGATACTTCTGTGCACAAACTAAAAACTTACAGAAAACTTTAACCAGGCACTAAATGCAGTGCTTTTTTATGCTATTCTTTGACATATTTCTTTGCAAACACTTTAGTGTAAATTATACTGATTGTAGATTGCATCTAATTTACAACATTGTTATTTTTCTGGTACAATTATTATTTTATGAATATCGTTTTAAAGGGATGTTCATCTAAATGGTCTTCCGAGTGTGGCACGGGGAACCGATTATCATATAGAGATATACCTGGGCGTGCATCCAGACGTGTGGTGAAGACGAGATACACCTCACACTCCAGCAGCAGGATGGGGAATAGCACCAGGAAATTGCATTCGGCACAGATTGTGTTGGTGTGTTTGTGACATTGCCTGATTTGCATGATGTGTTCAGTGTATCGGGTGCAAAAACAACACTGAATGCGGTGCGAATGCAAACAAATGTTGGTAACAGCGGGCGGAATTCATTCCCTCTCACTTATTACCAAAGATGTAGAAGTCTTTATCATCTTTGTCTTTGTGCTCTTTAATGAATAGCTCGTATTGGTTTGAACAAAAGTGGATGCAACAATTCAGTTTAGAGTTATCTTTTATCTGGAGAATTCTGATTTAATCATTTTAACAATAATTTCAGAGACAATCAAGAGAGCTGTTGTAAACCATGGATGGATCAGATGGAGCTACAACTTAAGGTGCTAGAAGCCGGTCACCAAGAAATGGACTCTGTAAACTCACAGACGGTTAGAGAGATCCATGAATGAAAGATCACAAACAGGGTATAGACTGAAAGAGAGGACGAGTCGAGAGGTTGTTGTGCAGAAATGGAGTAGAGGTTCTGCTTGGGTAGAAAGTGGGTGTGCCTCTCACGTCCTGAAAAGTAAAGCTGGGGGCTCTTTGATCGTCCCCTGGTGGTTGGTTGCAGTATAGGTCACAAACCCGACCCTCTCCATGGAAACAACGGGGATAGGAGCCAAACTTTAAAATCCAGTTACATTTCAAATATTTTTTTCCAAAGATGTTTTCTAATATTTTAGTAAATTTTTATCACTTTATGTATTTTTAAGTGATAGTTTTTTTAATTTGTTTGCTTGTAGTTATAAGATGATAGAAAAAGGGGCGTGGTAACATGAGGGTCATCAGGGACCTTGCTACCGGGCTCTTCTTCGTGCTCACTACTGAGCAAACTCTGGCTCCTGACGTTTTGGCTTAAGTTTTCTACATTGGAAGTGCGAGCACGTCGTCCATATTTTATACCGTCTATGGTAGAAGCCCTGGAGATGTCAACCAGTCAAGATATGAAATTTCAGCACACAACATATTTCAGTATCTGCAGCCTGCAGTATATCTATGAATGACAAACTAAATGCTATACGTTGTGTTTACAAAGTGTCAGTTTGTATAGCTTACAGGCAGCGATACTCAAAATGTATTATTATTATTACGGATATAAGCATACTTGTATTAAAAAGGACCAGCTTGTTTCAGAAACATACAGCGCTATGTTGGCTCTAGAACATACTAGCAGTTTCAAAATGTTATGCATGTTTTCTGAGTCAATTTAATTCACAGTTCTTCACCCCTAACTGTAAATACGGTATAAATTGGGACGTGCAGTGGAAACTGCGGTTTTGTAAAATCTTCATTGTAAAATTCTTTGTCTGTTCTCTTTGTGTCAGAAATGCTCCGAGTAGATGCTCTGTTGATCACAAACCCAAGCTCAAGTATAAGCTCAATACCCCGTTGTTGTTCTTCCCCACCAGGGGAGTTCTTGATATTTTTCATGGTTTTAAATCGTACACGCTCTGCTATCCAACAAGTTGCGCACAAGGCTCCATTAAATCTTCGGCTTTCTGTCCAAAATCCTGTTGAGCTAGATAGGATGTCGTCTTCGTTTTCCAACCAAGCTGCTTTTCCCTCCCCACGCGAACAGTCTGAGAATGAAGTGCTTGTATGTAAATCCTCGAATCTACATGCGTGCATTTTATTTAATTTCACAGCTAGCTGAGTGGCCCTAATCACATCCAGACATTCGGGCCCTTTGCTTTACAAATCTAATAGACACTTTTGGAGATGCGAGAAATTGTGTGGCTTAAAGTCTTTTGCCTTTGTTGGCTGTTGGAGGTCTCTTGTGTCATAACCGTAGCAAAAATAATTAAAATCACTCTTCAAAACAAAGACTACAGCTGTGTGGTTCTGAATATTAACCTAATTGCTCTGCTCTTTTGTGGCCATGCTCCAGTGTAAATATCATTAAGGAATGTGCTGGGCTTTTCTCTAATCCTTGTGATATAATTACAAATGTTGGATTTTTATTCTGTATCTCAAATTGTGAATATTCTTCCTCGCAGCTCACATAATGTTTTCGTCCAAGCTGAAGATGACCCAGAAGCTTTAAAAAGCAGCTGCCTGCAGGATGTCTCTGGAGAGGGTCTGAGGGTAAGTATGTGGTGTTTCCTCCACTTTGTCATTTATCTGTTTTGTTAGTAGACTTGCATGAATTTATGCTTTTCAGAAAACTGTACTTTATACCTTGGAGAGAAATGATAAAAACAGATGTATGGATTATTGTTGGCAGTCACAGTAACACAATTTAGCTTGACGGTAGCATGGTTGTTGTGTAAAAGACTGTGTGTAAAAGACGTTAGACTTCACCGTGCATGTAAACCTCACAAATAATGCGACATGGGTACAAATCTCCAAAAATGTAGATGGGGATACATTTACGGAGATATTGCTTACTAGGGAACATGTTAGTAAAGTTTGAAAGAGTTGTCCAAGGTTTTGCGGTGATGTTTATATCGAGCGACCATAGTGTCTGTTAATAGCCCCTTGTTAGCTTTTGTACTTCTGGCAATTGTATTTAGGCTTCAAAAGTAACAAATGTTGTATTCATTTGTAAAGGTTGTCTTAATTAACAAAGGTTCATGATGTTTACACCTTTTGCCCATCACAGAGCTTATTTTATTTTCTAAAAGCCTTTGCGAAAAATGCATAGGCTTTCAGTTTAGGGAACCAAGGTGAAGCTTACTTTCGAATTGGCCTACAAAAATGTGTCATTTTTGCATAGTCTATTGCGTAGTAGTAATACTGTAGACTTGTCATTTTATTTAATTCATCACAAAAGGAATTGGTCATATTATCCATGCTGTGTCTATATTATTCATGCTGTATATTTAATATAAATTATTATATATAAACTAATTACACTAATATTATTGATGTCATAGGTGTAATGTTAATCTACTGTGATATCACAAATATGCAACCTAGTTTAGGTCGAACTCTTATTTAAGTCGGAAGGTATTCTGAGGTCAGACAATCCTGTGGGTGTTTGTTTTTTATTACCAAGAAAATATGCTGTTCTTTAATCTCATTCTCATTCTTAAAAAAATATGGGCCGCCTGTCCTAACAAGGATTATTACTTTCCACAGAAAGTCTGATAATATATTTTGAGGATAAATTTGACCTTTTTCCCTCTCTGTAAGCAAGCATTGTTTCGATTATGATGTACATATTTTATACCTATTACATGTTTTGCATGTCTTTATGGCTACCCCCTGGAAAGAGAGTGCATCAAAGCAATGGCCTAATCATATTTTCATCTGCGGAAAAGCGGCTATTGCAAATAGCATGCAGGGCTAACACCAAAGATTCATGGAGTAGGTGTTTCCAAACAATTACGTGTCGCTGCTTCAGTCCTGGCTCTTCTGTTTATATTGGGTGAAGTGTTTAGTCCACTTAACCAGAGGCCAACAAGATAATCAGAAGTGAGGGGTAGAATACAGAATGAGAATTTTAAACACAGCTTACAAAGTCCCTTCTCAGAAATGAACTTTGGTCCAGAGCTGTAATTTGTAACTTGAATGAGAGAAACAATTTGGTTAAAATAATTAATACAATATATCCCAAAAAAACTATTGTCTTTCAAAACAATGCTAAAATAATATTTGAATGATTCATTCTAGTTTAAACAATGAAGTGATTGAATAACCAAACAAATCTATATTTTCCCTTTGTGTCTACAGACATTTTCCGCATCTCTTGCCTCTTCCGACATATTCTGTCCCCAACATAAGATAGATGATAGTTTCAATAGATGGGAACCTTCAACATCTCTACATATTCCTAACACACCCAGGGCACTCGCAGAACACTATGCCACTAACAATCAAGAAAGAGGTTCCCAAAGCCCAGGAAAGGAGCTTCATACAAATGTCAACTTCCAGGGGGAGAAGCGGCACTCAGCCTCTCATAAATCAGAAACTGAAGTTGCGTCAGTGGACGTGACAGATAAGGAGCTGGAGGGGGAGGAAACGGGGGTGAATGGAGGTCTCTGGGATTCCGGTGCACCCAAGGAGTGCAGTAACGGGACCTCTGGGTTCTGCAATGTCGAGCAGCGGTGTCTTTGGCACCCGGTCACAGGTTCAGAAGGGAGCTTGTTAGCTGAAGAATCCCATGCACAGAGTAGACAATTGTCCACAGGAGGAGGAGCAGCTCTTATCCCTAGTTTGACTAGCTTGGAGCCCTTTTCTCAAAGACATAGCCCATCCAGCACACTTACCATAGGGGGCCAATTTAGCGAGCACTTTTTATCCAGAACATCGGTTGAGAGCCAAGTAGCCAAAGCCCATCCGGAGGGAAGAAGGTTCGGCACTAGTCTGGGGAGCTTTGTAGGTAGAGTGTCCTGGATCTTGGCGGACGCAGGACGTGTGCTCACAAATTCTTTGAAGGAAACTGGTGGTACAGGAGGAGGCTGGTACAACCAAATGTGCTCACTGGTAAAGGATCTACCCATTGTACAAAACATCCAGTTTGAATTGACTCTAAGACAACAAGCAAACTCTGAGGCAACCCAGTTTCAGTTCAGTCCGTCCCTTGAGACTCATAGGAAACAAAATGTAGTCTTGCCTTTCAAACAAGATGTGTCAATATTCAATACAGATACAATGAAAAGCTCTCTTAAAGCGACTCAGACAAACGGTTCAGTGACCATCCAAAAAAGTGAGGGACTAAAGCTGTGTTGCCAAAGGCTCCAACCAGTTCCTGAATCACTGCTCCTTCTCCAGAACCTTCCACCTCAGCAGCTTCTCTCCTGCCTACACAGTGTCATTCCCGCTGACCTCCTCATGAAAGAGACGGTGTTAGCTTTATATTGGCTCAGTGTTGGCGGTTGCTCTCAACCTGACCCACAGCCTGCTGTTATTGTCCTCCTCCAGACTCAGCTTTTGGTTATAAGTTTTAACTCGTTGCCCGATATGTCCAGTTCCACACATTCTTTAGATAGTTTTCTACAGTTAGCCTTTCAGCAACTGTTGGAGATTCATATAGGTTTTGCTGGACAAACTGTAAGACTGACCGGTAAAACTGAGAGCAGTATACTCACCTTGTATACCTATAATGCAGACTTGACCCAAGAACTCTGCCGAACCCTACTCGAGGCCGTTTGTCCGTTTGAGAAAGTTGCACTAGACCATCCACTCCTGTCAAATGACATAGTACGCTTGTCCTTTGACTGGGACTGCCATATTAAGGATTTGCTCCTACCCTCTGGTGCATGTCTTACGTGCCGTTTCCATAAAACCCTGGCCAGGTTGGTGTTTCTCTTACATGGTAACATGAAGGGCAAGCGTCCAGCGCTTGCACATGTGCAGTTGCTTATCTACACTACAGTCAGATTTCAGCGATCCAGTCAGGAGTGGCACGCTCAGCCCACGAGTCTCGATTACCAGATGGAGCCTGAAGGCTCTGAACTTGTTCAGCTTGTGTTAACAGACACCCACCTCTGTCTCTTACATGAGGATGCCGTTTACCACCCACCTCCCCGATCGGTAGCTGTGGTGGCACGTCAAGCCCAGTTCAGGCTAATAGACCTGCGGCAGCGCTCCGATGTACGTTGTGTGCTGGTCAGAGATGGATACGGTAGCACGTGTCTCGAAGTTGTTTTGGTCCGTGAGTGGCGGAGATCAGGTGGTACAGGGGGTCACCCTCAACCTCCAGAGGCCTGCGGTGCTGATGAGGCAGCTGCCCTGTCACCCTGCACCTCAGATTCATCTCCCCGGAATGAGGTGTGGAAATTAACTTTCAGCACCTCCGCCGAGGCCACCTTCCTGATTAATAACTTGTCAAACGTTTGATCAAGGGCCTTCCAACAAAATAATTAACAGCTCAGCGAGGAGAATTCGACAGCAGCCTGCGAAAAGGGCTGAGTGCACCAAAAACATGACATCAGGATTGAAGGAATGAAGGAGTTTTTAATTGTTTTTTTGTTTGCGTTTCAGTTTGTGACTCTATTTGTACCAATTTATTTTAAGACAGGAATACGTGATGTTTAAATTTGATTATAAATACATGCATCATAAAAATTTATGCATTTCCTATGATTTTATTTTGTAAAGCGACCATGTTAATATTAGTAATTGTAGTTAACTGGCAAATAATATAGGGGAAAAAAATATATATAAAAAAAGTGCATAAAGACAATAAATGAAAAGCACTTGGGTTTACTTTTTGAGTTCATTCCATTTGTTTTCTGTTATTTCAAGAATAGTATGACATGTTTATTCTAATATGTCACCAATATGTTGTCATGTTGCATTTTTTTTGTGTATGTTGATATGTATGGTATATTTATAAATCTATTCTATTTTGTTAATTTTCACATGCGTTTTCACTTATCATTCCTTTCATATCTGCTCATAGCTTTGCCATGCAAAATATGCATGTTGAATTTTGGCAGCAGCCGGCAGTTATTTGTATGCATATCTTGAGCTCATCATATTGTGGAAGATACTGGGGTCAAGGTGATGCTTTCTGCTGGGTCACTAAGGTTCCCATTGCTAGCTAATATGCTGCATGACCCCTTCTGTTTCAGACCCTGCTGTGTAAAATATTAGTTATGGTTTACATGTACTTCCTCTTTTGCCAGTCATGTTCCCTGCTGTAGACGTCAGGCCACTAAGAGGGAGAAATTGGAAAACATCTTCCTGCCTTTTCTAAAGAGAATACTGCTATACTGATGTGGGAAATTACGGGAGTTTGTTCAGTGCAATCAGCTAGTGCTTTTCAATGACAGAATGTCAGCGAGAAGGGACACTGTTCCTTTTAATACAAGTTGAAAGTACATCATGTACCTTTTTAGAAATCAGTGCTTTTCACCTTGTGTAGGTTTGAAATACAGTGTGAGAGAAATGCTGCCAGAAATACAGCCAGACATTCCCCCAAAAGTGATCTTATTCAGCCTCTTATAGCTAACGATAGAATCTCATCCCTTTCATCATGCTTTTTTATTGCACAACTATGTACGTTCACATACATTTTTTTAAATATTTTTCAAATTTAATCATTTGATAAATTAAAAAAGAGAATTTTGGTACAATGATCATTTTTGTTTCATTCTAACAATATTTCTCCCAAATTTCAAATAAAATATTGTATATACTTGCATTTATTGGCATAAAATGGAGAAACCTATGAAATGCTTTGTATTTTTCAGACCTCAAAAACTTATAAGCAATGCAACAGAAACATTTGTGCATGTATTTAGGAAAAAAAAAAAAAAAAGATTATATGATTACCTGGATTTTATCACGGTTTTCATGTCTTGTCATGCTGTCCATCTTTGACATTTCTGTTGGATGACTTTGTCACTCCTGAGGTTTGATTTTGTTAAAATTGGGAACGACCAACAAAGTAACCTTTAGGAAATGGTCTTTTATCTTTTTAGACTGAAACGGGCTTCATAATCTTCCGATTTAGGTTTTATGTCTGCATTTAACTTTTGGTCAGGTTAAAATGAGATGCACTTGCAAAGAGACAAAAAATTTCAGTGTCGAACACAATTTCTGACATAATAACTGAGGTCTGCAGACAAGATGAAAAGGAGACTCATTGATTTCTTTTAGTTTCAATGTTGAGGCTTTGATTCAAGATGAGTTTTAATAAATGGAAACAACAGCTGTAAGTAAGTGAGTCGTTTGACGCAGTAGTACAGAAGAGCAAAACTAATTATAGCGTTGTGAGAATTTGATGAAGATTTTGTGCTATAGTTTTGATCTTCATATGCTTGATGACAACATTTGAGTCTATAATGATAACAGTCTTAACGCAGCTTGTCTAAATGAAGCGAGGCTTTTTAAATGTTGCTACTCACTGATACACAAGCGCGCACACTTGCTCTGTCTCTCACTCATCAAAAATATAAAAAAATTTGCTTGTGTATTGTGCAGAAAAAGGGAATGCATCCGTCTCTGTTATGCGAGAAAAGCTCATTTCTGCGTGTGTACTATGCAGTAGTCTGATTTAGATTCGGAGCATAGAAAGTCTCCCTAACAAATAATGTTATTGCTGGACAGGAGTGCAGTGCTGGATACCATTCAACCCAATAGCCGTCCCAAATTTGCAAGGTACCGTGATAGCAATATCAGACAATGTATTGCAGCTACGCTGGTCAATCAATTGTACTTGCAAGAGAGCTCTATCCTACCATAGCTTCCCTGAGGATGCTTTTTGAATGCTTTATCCATCACATTAGACGTAAGCCTGTTTGAAGAATAACAAGGAAAGATGACAGCGCAAATAGCAAGGCACCCTCTTCCCGCTCAGAACCACTGATCAGATCAGACAGACAAAAGGCAGGGGATGATGTGTGAGGCTTATTCTGGGAAAGCACGTGTGTGTGTTCGAGTGGAGGTTCTCGCCTAGTCCAGCGAGACCTCTTATCTCGCCTTTGCAGGCCCTGTGAGGTGGGATGTGTTCGCTTTCATTAATATACTTCACACCTCTTCTGCTTTAATGGCTTCAGGAAGTGCCCAAGTGCCTGATGGGAAAAACGGGTGGGACCTTTTGGAGGACTGACAACTCCTGAGAAAATTTCTCATTTATGCAACTTTTGTCTCGTCGCTTCTCTATTTTTCTAAAAGAGCCATCAATCATACATGTGTGCCTTTGTTTGTAACCTTACCTGCTTGATCCCAGAAGATCCATCAAGTTAGCGTACAGTACATTAAGTTGGACGGTAATGACATTGAAATATAGGGCTGCTTGTGTCTAACAATGGCTTTTAAAGCAGCTTCATGTTTAATAATAAAAAGGGGGAAAAAAGGATATTTTACCAGAGAATTAATGTACACAGCACACCAGCTGTTAGTTTATGGATTTGATTGTTAACATTTTACAGAAAACAACAAATTGCGTCCCTCCTGTCAAAGTTTTGATAAGTAGCGTAACATCTGTGCTTTTTGGGTATGAAAGGTATAATCTGAAAGGAGTTTATTTTAATAATTTATGTCTACACACATTAAAATAAAAAAATATTTGATGTCTACTGGTTTCCCTGCGTATATTGTAAAAAAACTGTTTTTATAGAAGTTTGCTGTTTTTTGCCAGATATTTGATGTATTTTATTTTTTTAAATACGGTCAAAAAACATCAAATAAAAAAAAGACAGCAAATGTACAAGAACAATAGGGAAATGTTTTTACAGATGAAAACTCTTATTTTACATTTTATTTCTGGCACCAATTCTGTCGAAAAAGTTGTTTTTTACAGGATTTTTTGGTTACAGTTTATTTTTGAAATTATGAAAATCACAGAAAATACAGCAAATGTACAACAACAATTACTGTTATTTTACTGTTTATTTATGGTGCCCCAGCTTAAATTTTTTTAAAATGTACTTAAAGATAGTTCACCCAAAAATGAAAATGATATCTTCACTTACTCACTCTTGTTATTTCACATCTGTATTACTTCTGCAGAACAAAACAAATATTTTTAAAGACTGTTAGCAGCTGAACAATGGTGGTACCCATTGATTTTGGCTTTGGTGTTGTGCCCATACAATAGAAGTCAATGGGTTCCGCCATTGTTAAATGCTAACATTCTTAATTTTAATTCTGAACAATAACAGCTTATGCAGCAAAGACATTTTTAGTTTTTAATTACCTTTTTCTCATTACTTTCTGTGACATTCCCCCAAGGCCTGTGTTCCAACACAGAGGACATTTTCTTAACTTCTGTGGTGTCTTTCCAGGGGACAATCACCAGAAATCTCCATTGATTCCCTTTACGTTAATTCATGTTAGAAAAATGCTGGTCTGATCCTTTAACCTCCGGATTCCTTCGCTCATAACTGAGGCTCAATCTGTTGTAGTCGGGCAGTCTCTTTATCAGGAACTCTGCTGGAATTTGGCAAGTATGGGTGAGCCTCATAGGAGACACACACACTTATTATGCCAGCCCTGAATGTCATCTGGCTCTTTGAGCCGCGACTCATTTGTGAATGTCTGTCCTCTGGCCAAACGTATTTCTCTGCCCTTTAGAAAAATGATGTTGTCATCCGATGTCATTTTTTTAAATTGGAACACTATCCCATCACCCCCCCTCCACACTTTCTTTTCCCCCTCTTTTGGACTCTGCACGAGTCACATTAGCATTTTGCAGAAACCGCAAGACATTTTGCCACTGCGGTTTGTGACAGATTTCACGAGCTCAATTTTAACCGTTGCCCTAAGGGGGAGAGACACAGTTCTCCATCTGTTGATAGTGTAGCTGAAAGCAGCAGGTCTTTTAAGAAAACTTCCTGTCCTGGCTGCCTGATGCACTCCAAACCGCAGATAGAAATGTTGGGCTGTGATTTCACCTGTGTCTTTTAGCATGAAAACCTGAGAAACTGAGCACTGGTAAATGAGACATCAACGCTGAGATGTGGGATGAAGGTATGTTTTGGAGATGGAGGTGTGTTGTCACTGTTCTGCCTGTTATTATTCTGCTGTAAAAACTCTGAAACTGTTAATCACAAACACATTAGATGTCGGTTGAGAGACACAATTGCTAATACAATTTAAAATCTGTGATCAATCTGAAGGTAGGAAGGGACCAATATTTATAAAAATGTAGAAAGTTAACATTCCTTTTTTCCTTACATGGTTTACTCAACAAGTTTGATTGCATTACATTAGTTTTTTATAATGGCATATAGAATTCTTTTTCTAAGAGTTGATGGACATAGTTTTCAATCAAATTCTCAATTTGTATACATTTGAAAGGTTTTATGTATATTTTTGGGGAGGATCTATTGACAGATGTGCAGTATAATATAACTATATCTTCAGAGGTTTATGAACACTTTACATAATGAGTCATGTTTTTATTACCTTAGAATGAGCTATTTTATATATACATGTAACGGAGGAAAGCTAGTGAAGTGCTGTGCAGTAAGTAAGCCTCACTCCCCGGCCTCAAGGACACTCTGTGGTCTTAAGCCTCCTCGCTAGAGCGCCTGACTCCCATGCCGGACCGATCCGAGGCCCGCTTAGAGAGGTGCGGAGCGTTCCGGTTACATACATACAAAGCAGGTCCCCTTGGATCAGGGTTCCTCAAATCTTACCCTGGAGGGCCGGAGCACTGCATAGTTTATCTCTGACCCTGATCAAACTTGCATACCTGTGATTTTCTAGTGATACTGAACAAATTGATCAGATTGCTCATGTGTTTGATCAGGGCTGGAGCTAAACTCTGCAGTGCTCCTGCCCTCCAGGGTAAGATTTGAGGAACCGTGATGTAGATTCTATGTAGCATCCACACTGTAATACTTTGCTGTAGTTTTGCATTAGGTTTGCCATTAACTTACTGTACACATTTATTAAAAAAAAATATTACCTAAACTTACCTAGTTCTTATATTTTCTTTCATGAAACAAGTCTAGATATCTTAGATTACTTTTCTTGTTATGTAAAAGTATCGTAATTTAAGAAGTTTCAAAAACTTTTACTAAAAAAAGACAAAAATACTTGGGAAGAATTTCATTTTTTGCATTGTTGCTGTGCTAACGCCAGTCTCTTCTTGCTCATTTTAATTCTCAAAGGTCAGTGTTTTTTTTTTTGGTTTAAGTAAAGTTTAACTCAAATTGAAAACAGCACTAAGAGGAAAGTAATTAAATCTACAGTAAATTACTGGGACACCTGCTGCAAAACTACAGCAACGTTTGACAGTGTACAGTAGCCCAAAACAGACACTGTCTCCAAACTGTTATGGTTCTAAATATTTCAATAAATATTTAATTCATTATGACGTCCTTCTCACCTTTTGAATCGCACAAGCACAAAATAGTTCAGGTTTACAAGTCCAAAAGTTTTGTTGCGCTGGCTAGTCTCTATTTTGTGCTAGTATTATACTGCACACAAGGGCACAGTTGATTCAAAGATAATTCCACACGAAATGACTTCCGAAAGCACTGCTCTAAGTGTTTGCTCATAATTTCAGATTGCAGATTGTGCTCAGTAACACTGATGAATCAGCGGGGGGCAATCGCTCCAACTGCTGACATTTTACAGAGGAATAGAAACATTTCTTGACATGTTTGTGGATCCTCATAAAAGTGAAACCAAAAAGTTACAGTTGCTGTTATGGCAACATTCATGCCATAAAAACCCGTAAACTGTGAACAATAATGTGTGAAAACAAAATACAGAAGGTATTGGGAAAGAATTTGGATTCTTATAAGACTTGCTCTGTTGATGCTGAAAGACTGTCCATTCACTTTGATTGCATGGGCACAAAACCAATGCAAGTCAATGGGTAGAGCTGTTGGTTTTTAAATGATGCCAGAATTGACATTTTTGGGTGATCGGTCCCTTGAATTAGAGATATTTGAGTCATAAACTTAATTTACATTTTGAGTGAACTGGCAATAGAAGATCGCCGGTTCTGACCCTGCCGGCTCAGTCAACTTCTAAGCCTTCTTGTCTGAGGCAGATTTTTGCACAGACCAGTGAGTTTTTTGTGCCCTCAAAAAAGACTGACAATCCGTCATCTCAAATATCGCAAACTCTGTTTTTAATGTGTAGCTTAACATTCACTGGGTTTTGCTTAGACAGTGATGCCACAGCTTTCTTGTTTTATTAGTCATTTATGTATGTATTCATTGAATTTAATTCTGTTTCTCATTGAAGTTATTCATGTACACATGCTTTCTACGGCAAGCCTGAAGGAACGAGGACACAATCCCACACAATTCACGTACTCTATAAATTACATCCTGTTTCAGTCTATATACCCCGCTTGTTATTTTCACAAATTTCACACGCATGAGATTGAATGAGGCAGTTGTCTCTTGCTTATCTTCCATTCTTAATCCAGACAATTCTACCCCAAACACCTGGTGAGGTAGATTTAAGTCGAATTAAGTCGATTTGTTAGATAACACGTCCAGATAAGTAGTATAAAGAAAAAACGACCCTACAAGGCATCCTCCAGGCAGCATAAAGTTTACTGTTTTAAGACCACAGTCCGACTCTCTAACCTAACTACGCATTTATTGTAATTGTCAATATTCTTTAATTAGTTTATATTCAAGCATTTAACTCTATCTAACTTCTTTTCACTCTTCTCTTTAGGCTTTGGCAGACACTTACTATTTACTTTGCCCCCAAGCAGTTTCACAAACAAGACGAGGTTGTTATCTAAACCCTGCTATGTTTTGCTTTTTTGTAGCCTCTGGGTTTGGAAGGTCTCTCCATGAGAATACTGATGTCAGGGACATTTTTCGCATCCCTTCTTCTCCACGTCTGTCACCGTCGTTGCTTTTTGACTGGTCTGTAGCTCCGGTGTGAAGTCATTAATCATGTGGCAGAAGTAAAATGTGACTGCAGGCTGAGCTCCATTATAAATCGTGCCGGTAAGAGAAAGCATAATTAGTTTGCAACAGACTGATTCGTAGGCCATGTTGATGCATAATTACTAGTATTTTAGACAAAGGACTGCGCTGGTGTTAACAAGTTAGCCCTAATATTCAGAGACAACTACACGTCCCTAACCCTCATTTGGAAATAATGATTATATTTTAAGAGTTTCAGCTGTGGTGTATAAAATTGGAGCTTGCTGCATTAAATAGCTAGTTGAGTGCACATATGGGTGGGTTGCCGGGTGAATGTTACATCATCTAATTAATATTCATCAAACTGTCGTTAGATTTATTACGGGTCAAGACTTCAACAAGTTATTATGGGAAAGTCTTGATGAGAAATCCCGGCCTGATTTCACGGGAATTCATCACTATTTTACGAGGAGGCTACGATGTGAAAAATGCCATGTTGAAGCCCCTCCCCTAACCCCACCCCTAAACCTAGCGTCATGGAAGCAAATTGCACTAAAACATACAAATGAGATTGTACAAAATCTTTATGAATTTGCGAACTTAGATTTTACATAAATCTTCTAGATTTCTTAATTGTTTTATGGCTCCTTATAAAAGTGAATCCAAAATTGAGTTCTGCTAGCGGTTGTACTTAAAATTGTAAAAATTGTTCTTAAACATACAACTGAGATTGTACAAATTCATACGAATTAGCAACTTCATAAACTATTTATGAACTGCTATGTGATTGTTTTGGAAAACCTATTGTATAAGTGCCCCACCAGATCCAAATTCACAATTTGATCATGCTTCAGAATAGAATAATGTAGCATAGAACTAATAAACTAAATTCAATGGACAAAATAGACGGTTTCAGCGGTAACAGCATAAACTAACGTTATGTGGCTCAAACTTAACTTCAGGTGGACCCCCGCAAAGAATCTATATCTGTTGAGTAGTTTTAATTTAATGTAATACAATTAATATTCAATATAATATTAATATACGTTAATATTAAATAAAATAAAATAAAAAAGTTGTTATAAAATAACCAAACACAGACCGGAAGTAAACTTCCTGCCAGTGTGTGCGTCCGAAGAAATCGTTTATAAAAACTAATAAAGAATCATAAGAATAAGAAGGTTAGGAAAATAATAAATTAAATGTATGTCTGTGCTCTCGAGTCAGAATTTCATCATCTCTCAGATAATACACTCACACAAAGTTCGCTATTAAGAAACTTTGGCCATAAGATCTATCAAAAGGTATGCAGTGATTCAGTTCTCCAAATTCTCATACTGTTGAATTTACAATCAAGTTTCACTATACAAGGTCAGCACAGGACAATGATAAGCCTTTTGAAAAATATCTTATTAAGTATTTGGTTGTTTTCTCAGCACACCCAATCCTCTGCAAGGAAACATTTTTACCTCATAAGATAGCCTTTTGCCTTCTGATAGAACAAAGAGCATGCACTTCAGTCTATAAACCTTAGACCAGCTTGTGTTCCAGCATTCATTCCAGCTCTTCCATTTTCCCAAAAGCATCCGAGTATCTGTTTGTTCCCGCCTGCATCTGTCAGAGCTATTCAACACCACATGAAGCAGATTAATATCTCCTCTGAGTCATGCTTGTCTTGGCTGCGTGAGGTTACCGTGTTTAATATGAAAGAGAAATAAGCATAACATGTTCAGCACGCTGGTTGAATGATTGATGCATTGCCTGTCATTTGTGTTTGTTGTAGAGACGGTTCACTCTGGAATATATTCCAGCTGTTATGCATCAGGAGATGGTGCAGTGTTATCCGTGGCAGTTAACAACGTTATTTTCTTTTAAATGACTTCATGCTTGGGTCAATAGAAGAGACAAAAATATATGGGTCCAGTAGGGTTTTTTATTTGGCTAGTCGATTATTGCTTTCACTCTACAAACTGGTTTTCCTCCTGAAAAGAGCAGCATTCGCTTTCATTATGTGATTTACTGTTAGTTTGCTTGTTAGTCTATCAGATGGATTAGCAAAGTAATGTTCATACCGATGAACTAACATGATCTTTCTGATAAGCTTGTTTCCCTTACTAAAATAATTATATACTCAAAATATACAAAAACTGTACTTAAGCTGTCATGTTTTTTGTGTGGTATGTGTAATATTAATGTACTAGAAGTATATTTGTGAGTGTGCTATTTCATTAGTAATTTGGACTCAATTGATGCATTATTTGGGTGTACATAGAAGAACCTTATTTGTCTAAATTGTCTAAATTTAATATTTGTGGCAGATTTTTTATGTGAAAGCACACTTGGAAGAATATTCATACTAAATAACTGATGTAGTAGTTTTTCACAGCAAGTTTATTTGTTTAGGAATTTTAACATCATATTTATTGCCCGGTTTCAATGCTTAAGGCTATTTCCAGCCTAAATGAATGTTTGAACTGTCTAAACTGAATATAACTTGACCAGAAATAACTTGAATATATCAGTGCCATTGTTTTGTCTCAAGATGCACACCAGTAATGTATTCTTCTAATGCATTTTAATAAAGGCGACATAAGGCATAAAGGTCCAAAATTTTCATATGCGGTTTTTCATATTTGGTGTCGTTTGTACGGTGTCTCTGGATTGTCAAAAACCCTCTCAAAATGCTTGCTACGGAAGTGAAAAACTAAGAAAATCGAACCCAGTCCAATTCTTTTTATGACGGACAAAAATATCAGAGGCAGTGTGACAATGTGATTGACACAACCTGAGGTCGTATTTTTCATACGCAAATTTCACACTCAATGTGCTTTGGACTTAAGCCTTGTCTGTGAAACAGGCCTAAGTATATTGACTTGTTCCTAAATAAACTTGAACAAGTAGGTTTATATGACAGTATTTTATAATACACTTTTAAAAATAAAGATGCTTAAAATGTTCTTCACATCGATGCCATAGAAGAACCATTTTGGTTCCACAAACAACCATTCAGACAAAGGTTCTTTAAAGAACCATGTATTTCTTACAACCTTTTTTCACCAAGAAGAACCTTTTGTGTAACAGAAATGCTCTTCAGAAGTTAAAGGTTCTTCTACGGCATCTAAGTACCTTTTGAAGTAACTTTTTGAGTGTATGTGGAAAAAAATAGAGAACACAACCAGTATACCAGTAAAAGCCAGTATACTTATAGTACTTCATTAAACTTTTATGTGCATCTCAATCAAATGACTATGTATAGGTTAAGGCCAAATATACATCATAGGCTTAAATATCTGTTTAAGTCAGGTATACTTGGGTATCAAAACTGTCTTTTTAAATGACCTCTTTGGCTTTAATACTGGAGATCCAAAGTCAAGACACCTCTGGCCAGCTGAAGAACATTGTCAGCCAAGAAACACAAATGGCAGAAGCCTATGCATCATGTCTCCTCCTCAGTCCAGATGAGAAATGCCCACTCCCACACTTGACGGCACTCTGGAGGCCAAAGCTGCTCTGCCAAGTTTACACAATAGATTGAAGGTTCCCAGGCTGTCCCATTCTACGTCCTCCAGAACTTTGAAGGTTCTCTCTGCACAGAAGAGCCATTCAGCATTTCCTTTCCCTCTGGGCCAGAGTCTACCTCTCTGACCCTGTCACAATCGCCTAATCTGAATCAGCGATGACCCGCAATCTTTGCGTAGCGGTGTAATTGGCATTCCGGTTAGCACAAGTTTACCCCACCGCTCCCCGTCTCTCTTTCAAGGTGCCAAGCCTTGTTTCTGAACTGTGTAAATTGAGCCAGTGAGGTCCCCAGGCACCTTTCCCTCTGGTGGAGACCTGCCACAGCGGTGGTGCAATTTGTCCAACCCGAATGCTCTCCTTGCCTCCAGGGACACTCTCTAAGTGCTAAACGACCCGACTGAACCCAATAGTAATCCAACACTAGAAGTTATTTCAGTTGGGATTGCCTGCATTTAGACTGTGTATATATCTCCATCTGAAGATAGTTTATGCTAATTCAAGGTGATCTGATTTTCCCCCACTGCTTAGTGAAGCCATCTCTCTCCGCGTCCCCGGAGAGAGCTGCAGTCACTTTTGAGATCTCACTTCCTCTGCTTCTGCATTTGCTTATACTTTTTTCACATACACTATACCTTTTCTGTAATTGTTGTTCATATGGGAATTTATTATAGCTTTTATAAATAAATATATAATCATAAATTAATTGATTATGGTCATTTGAATGCATTTATTTTTGTAATGTCACCATGGACTCCAACAGGCCCACTTTTCTATAGTTTATTTTCTGTAATTTTTCATAGTTTATAAAACTAGACATTTAAGTACATTGTAAGTGTAATAGTAGTTAACTTGAGCGAGTGAACAACTAATATTTAACAATTTACTTTTGTACTGGAACTGTAGTATACAATTAAACGTGTAGGTTTACTGATTATAGTTTACTAGTTTAATACTTGTTGAACATTTTTTTAATAAAATACACTTTGACGTGGGATCTCAGTAAACTATGGTCTTCTGTTAAGTATATTAGTGTTTTCAGTTTTACTCAAATTAATACTTTTATAAATAAACACATTTTTATAAATAAATTGATCGGTGTCATGCATTTGAGCATCTAATGTAATTCAGTTAAAGCAATATAGCATCACAAATTTATTGTATTTATTACTGACTTAAGTCACATTTTGATTAGTTTTATGCCATATTTCCAAATCCTGAAACTTTGTTCTAATTTATTCGATGTGGCTTTTTTCAACAGCATTGAACAGTAAATAAGACATGAAGATGGCTGTCGTCTTTCTTCTGTGGAACATATTTTCTTTAAAAGTTGGTATAACAGAAAAGCGTTGGTCCCCACGGACTTGCATTGGTTTTTGTGTCCTTACAAAAGAAGTCAATGGGGACCAACGTTTTTTGATCACCAACATTCTACAAAACATCTTCTTTTGCGTTTTCCAGGAGAAAAAAAAACAATACATGTTTAAAATGACAACAGGGTGAGGAAATGATGACAGAAGTTATATTTTGAAATTGAAATATTCCTTTAACACCTGTGTTAACAACCCCTCGTGTGTCCCTGATCTGATGTGCACTAATATGGTCAGTTGGGGGCAGTAGCACACTGCAGTTCTATTCCTCTCTCTCTCTCTCTCTCTCTCTCTCTCTTTCCCTCTCCTTCTCTTATAAATGAAATTGTGCCCTGCAGACATGTGGCTGCTTGAAAAGACATTGAGTATAAATAAAAAAAGTCTAGCAAAAAGGCACATAACTGCATTGACGCTGAGAGGATATAACTGGTTTTTCATGTGTTTATGGTGTCTGTCAGCATTAATCCACTAAACTATTGTTATCATCCGGGGTGTTTTATTATAAAGAGAAGGCTGTCTTGTGATCTCAAAAAAGGGGGGCGGAGGTTGTGGAGAAAACAAGCAGAGAAATGGAACAACCACACAAGTGGAACATGAACAAGAGGAACGGGTAAGACTGTCGTGTGACGGTTGTAGAATTAATTAATATAGCGCCCAGTGTGAAGGGAATCGATTCCTCCCCTGGCACACGCACACACACTGGGCGGCTGTGAGCTTGGGTGGAGGAAATGTAACGCGGGATGGCAGCATCTGTGCCAACAGCTTCACCTCTATTTTCATGACACTTCTAATTGTGCCACCTGCTAAACAACCCCATGACACTGGGCAAAAACACATTGTTGTATTTCGCTTATATACAATTCAATACAAATAATTTATTTGAATGCGTTCGTGTTTGTGATGTGTTGTTTTTATATGATCATAAATATTACATCTGACCTTACTTGTTTGTATTTTTCTACCCTTATAGGAACTGTTCACTAAAGAATTAAATTCTCTAATAATTTCTAGGCCCTGATGTCATCCAAGATAATTCTTTTTTTAAATTAATTTAGACGTCACATAAAAATACCATCACTATACATACATGATGTAGCAATATGTTGAAGTGCCAAAAGAATGAATATCTTTCATAAAACATAATGTCATAAAAAGTTTAAATCCAGTGGATCTTCTTAACTGGTGTGAGTCTTTGAAAAAAAAATATTTCAAGCATATTTAGCTAAAAAGCACAACACAAATGCAATTATTTTGAAGAATGATGGTATCTGAATAATGGCGGTACCCATTTACTTCAATCGTATGGACACAAAACCAATGCAAGTCAATGGGTACCGCCGTGGTTCGGTTATTAACATTCTTCAAAATATCTTTTTTGTGTGTTCTGCAGAAGAAAGAAAGTCACACAGGTTTAAAATGATGAGTAAATGATTACAGACTTTTTTTGTATATAAGATCCCTTTAAAGGTCCAAAAACAACATGCTTATTATAAGTTAGAGCATGAAAGCCAATCATGACTGATTTGATGTTGACTTTTTTGGCTTGGTCTGAAACTATTAATAATTTCTTTCTCTGATTTTCTCCAAGTCATGAATAGGCATGGCTGGGGTGTCAAGCCCTGTCAGAAAGGTGACAGCTGGTGTGCAGCGTGTGGTGCTGGGCACCAGCAGAATCGTGTGCTGGAGCGTGTCCACCAGCAGGGAGAAGACTTTGGCTCGACTCCCCATCACCATGCAGTGCATATGGGCTCGACCAGCCGTGGCAGCCCACCTCCCGACCTCCCCAATTACACCAACAGCCAGCTGAGTCTGGGCCTCTGTCTCACCCCACTAACAAAACATCATCTTCCCTCGGCATCTTGAGTCACGAAATTTCACTTTCTTAGCCCGGCTCCACACTGCTATCAACATGCTTTTGAGATGCAGTGTGAAGACAAGCTAAAACGCTTTTTAAACTTAAAGGACAATTTTGACTTGAAATATAAACTTCATTCTTTGAAAACGGCACCACTAGTTTTTTTGACCTCTCGTGTAGAGCGATTGTTTAAATGTGTAGTAAACATGTACTCTACTAAGCGTACTGTTTAAATATTATTTTGAAACATCTTTTAAGACATGATCCCAGTGTCATATGTTCTGCTCATAATGGCTCTGAATAGTTAAATCGTTCTGTCATTCCTGGATAAATTCAACCGCTTAAATATCAGTATGATATTAATTCCCAACACTTGTGTAATTTTTTCATCTTTATTTTTTCTCAGGGAAACTTCCATGAACTGATGTAAAGTCTTATTTAACACAATCTGTATGGCTCACAAAACATTTGGTTTCATTTAATACAGAACAGAAGGAATTTTCATTCCATGATCCTTTGAAATCGATTGACAAGCAAATAGTAGAATTTGTTTATTTTGACTTTTTAGGGCTGTTAAACGATTAATCGCAACCAGAATAAAAGTTTGTGTTAACATAATATATGTCAGTGTACTGTGCATATTCATTTTCTATTTATAAACACTTAACACTAACACATAGTAAACATATTGAGGAAATGTTTACATGTATTTATTTATATTTACCGATAATTTGATTTATATGTAAATGTTTATTAATTTGTATATTTTATATTTTTCCTAAATAGATGCATGTATGTTTTTGTGTTTATAAATACAAAATTAATATGCAGAGTACATATATATATAATCCTATGTAAACATAAACTTGATGCAATGAATCACGATTAATCATTTTATTCATTTTTTTTTTAAATTCATTTTCAGATGTTACTGTTTAGTGTAGAGAGAATATGATTGGACAAAAATAGGTTTAGATGAGTCATCAATATTTTTGTATATACTTTTTTTCAAGGGGAATAGTGCATGAACTAAATGTGGACATTGTTATTTTGTCAAATATAGACAGTATAGACCAAGTTGGGAAATGTAAGCAATGCCAATCCAATTTATGGTCCTGAAGAACTTCCTTTTTCAGTTAACACTACAAGATTAAATTATATATTTAAGATCTAAAAATAGAAATAAAAATGAAAGAGCTTCTGGGCCTGTGCTTACATCTTGGGAAGCGGTCTATATACTGTATATAGTTCTATTTATATACTGTATAGAAAGCAATTTTAAATAGACTTAGACATTTATTTTAAACTCATTTTTGGGCACAAATACTGTATAGTCACTGCAGTGAAATACTGAACTTTGAACTGTAGTGCCCCCCACTGGAATGGACAGGTACCCAAAGCAGAAAAAAGTGACTTTCTGGGCGATCCTAAAAGATTGACACTAAATGTGTGGCTTTATGCGAAGCTGGAATCAATTTCTTTATATAATGTTGAGGTTTAGAGTTCAGCGGAAGGAACGTCTCCAGATAATAAATGAAACATCTGCATGATCTGGAAGCCCGAGGCGCTACAGCCTGTGGTGCGTGGAGAAATGCCATTGACTTGGCCTCTGACATCCTGCTTGTGTATGGATTACATGTAGTCTGTTCTTTCTTGTACACCAGTCGCTAATATTCCCCTGCTAGAAACTCCCATTTAGAAACCTCTGACCTTTGAGCCTGGTTTCATTGTCATTTGTGACACGAATTCCATCACCTTTTGGTTTCGATCGCCGGCATGCGAATCACATGCTTGACATCATACAATCTGATCCAGTTCAGGTCTCGATTTTGATTTGAAAGAGATAATGAGAAAAGTCAAGCACTTTGTGTGTGTATGATCTACCTTTCTGTCAAGAGATACCGTTCACTGTTCACATTTTACGGCATTGATCTGTCGCATTTTGATAACACCATCTCTCTGCTCACAGGTGGTCACTTTTCGACATGCGGGCAACCAAACACTCAACATATTTCTCTCTTCCTTCACATCGCCAGATGATCAATCACATCGCCGGACAGGAGGAGACCCCTCTCTCTTCAGGAGAGTGACAAGTGAATGCTTTGTGTCAGCCAATCTGATGGCCTCTGCTGGCTTTCATGGTATGGACCCCAGGGAGGAGCCCATCTCTGTCTCACACACACACCTGGTGATAGGATAGGATATGTTTGAGACCCTTTAGAATAGTGCCAATTGATTTCTCTTTTCACTCCACGGTCTGGCACATTTCTTAATCTCTCCCTCTCTCTTTCCCCATCTCTTATTTTCGTCCTCAGGGCAGAGAAGGAATAGAAATACAGCACATGAAGTTTAGAGCCGAGTGACAGCGCCCTGACAGATGGTCAAAAGCAGCATTATCAAAGGCTGATGGAAGTCTTGAATGGAGTGGTTAGGATCTATATTGCTTTGGGGTGAAGTGATGGCCTTATATCAGAAACGAAGGGACATTAAATGAGATGTCTGAGATGAACCGAGAGCTGGACTGATGAAGTTCAGATTAGAATTTAAAGATGAGCTGCGCAAACGTTTCTCCTTCCTTTTGTGGCTCCTGCACTTTTCTTTACCTGCGGCGACTACACTATCCTGATCAGAAGATGTGTACGATAATGTGAGGAAGATATGGGAATGAAAAACGATATTACTGTCTCAAGTGAGCATAATGCACTTATCAGGGCCAGACAGTAGAAATGTCAGTTGATACATGGAGATGATAGTGATTTAGGAATTGAACGCACTTCGACGCACAAAGCAAACTCATTCTCGCGTAATGACCGAGCGACACAGCCTGTAATTCCACACATTTTGTGAGGTGATGGATTTATGTTCTGGATGACAGGAATAAAATGAAAAACGTAATTTTGATCTCCGAATCCAAGCGTCTTCATGTCAGAGCCGCTGACTTAACCAGACGCAGTTTGTTAGTAACGACAGAAAATACTCATTCCAGCACTGTCTCTGTCAAGCTCTGTTCACAGGTATCACAAGTGATGGTGAATAATAAAAATTTGAAATTATTTTATTCATAGTAGATCAGATGTGTGTGATCATATATGTGCCTTGTAAATCAAACCGGTGATAAATTGTAAGCGATCAACCAGTATTTTTAAACTATGAAACAAAAAAACAACTCTATTTATACACTGTATTAGACGATTATTTAAAAGGATAAATGTGGAGATTTTAGCCACATCTAGTGGTGAGGTTGCGAATTGTCACCAATGGCTCACTCCTTTTCGAAGCACTACGGCAGCTGACACATCACTATGGACCTTGCTTCTTTGCTGATGGAGATAATGTATTTATATTACACACTCTGTAGAGCAGTTTGTCCGTTTCGGGCTACTGTAGAAACAACATGGTGAATTCCATGTGAGGGGACCCGCTGTGTATGTAGACCGAAGTAGCTCATTCTGAGGTAATAAAAACATTACGCTTCATTATGCAACATCTTCTTACACCTTTGAAGACATATTATATTGCATTTCTGTCAATAGATCATCCAAAAAATGACACATGGACCTTTAACTTCATCAGCAGCGACTGTTCTGTCACCAAGCATCGACAACACAGTAAAAAACAATCTGAGGTGATGCATGAAGCACCTGCCACAGATACCCATTTAAAACCAACTTTCTCCTCCTCTGCATTTCTTCTCTGCTTTCTATTCATTTTCCTCTGCATTGTTCAAACGTATCGGGATCACCTGCTCTATTCCTAATCTCATACAGCACAGCTGAGGTGCGGGGCCGACGGGGCCAGTGTAAATGTCCTGCTGTGCTGCCAGGGTTCTTTTATACCTTCATAGGGAATTTGTTATGGAAATATATGGTGCATTAGTGGAAGCAGCAGGAAGCAAGGGTGCAAAATAATGAATCGTGCTGGGAAGCCACGGCTCTGGCCCATTTTATATATGAATTTGTAATTGCATACGGCACGCTATGCTGTAGTTTTGGGGATACAGTAGCATAACATACATAACAATAACATATCCTTGGATTTAATGTATTTATCTTTCATGGTCTGTTTTGGAGAGTAAAATCCCTCTCATTGATAATTTGCTTTTTTATTTTTTGATCTACACACCTTTGGGTGGCCATGACATAACGTCACATTATCACACTATTATCACTACTATTATCACTACTATTATCAACAAATTCATCTTTCAGATGTGGCATTTTACATTTCCATAAGTTTCATTTTGTAGGCCACAACAAAACTGAATGAACTTGTCCTTTTCCTGCAACATAGCTTCTGCTGACAGAATCCAAAACAAACCTCTCAGATTTTAGAGACTAGAGACTTTAATTGCACCAAGTCTCTGATCGTTTGGAGATAAAACTCTCACAATTCCCTCAGAAGAAACCAGGTCTCTTTATTGGCCTGCTTTTGTGATCTATACCCCCTTCTGTCTCCACCTCCACATGCAGCTTGTAGGATTCTTTTGACGATGAACTCCCTGCAACAGCATTCTGTACCTCATAAGGTACAGAATGCACAGCAGCATGTTCTTCACATCTCTGGAGATAAACACCATCACACAAATCACAAGAATTCTTACAAGTGACTCTCTTTTAGATTCCTGGGAAGATTTTAAAGCTTTGTCATACTTGGAATAATAAGTTTAGAGTTAAAGGAGTAATGTGAAATCTTTGTTATAAAAGTATGTGAAAGTTACTGGGCTATATCACTGTAAAAAATTATTAAGGTACCTACTTGCCTTACATTTTTTAATGAAATAATAAATAATAATTTTGAGTTAATTCAACTTAAAAATAATAATGCAAACAAGGTAATTTTTTTGATGAACCGACATTTTTTTTTTACGGTGAACAGTAATAAATAGGACAAAAGCAATTCAGCTATCTTTAATCTTTTTGATCATTCTGAAATGATCTGCTTGATAGGATTTTATCAATAAACACAAAGACATCATGCCCAGGGAAACAACTTCATAACTTTATTCATAGTTACTCGATAGCAAAGCAAACATCAAAGAATGAAGGCAGGAGTTAATCTGATATACAAGTATGGCACCATTTAAAGGAGCAAATTAATCTATTGAATACATTGTTTTTTAAGTCAACCAAAATGCTTGACAATTCAAAGTCAAATCAAAAAACGATCAAAGACAGAAAAAAGCTGTTTAAATGAAAGAAATATATCACTCATCACCACGTAGAATTAAATTCATTCAAAGAAGCCACACACTTTGTCATGTTTTCCCCGTCACCAATTTGTGATCATTTACTACGTGTGTCAAAAAATAAGGCAGATTATGTTTTGGAGATGCAAAACAAAATACTGAGAGCTTGTAAGTGAGATGAAAGAGCCGGGAGGGGACAGAGAACGAGGGAATGAACTGCAAAGAAAACATTTTAAACAATGGCATGCATCTAGATACACCATGAGTGAATGAATCTGTTAGAACACTCGTCAAAAACGGGCACATCGATCTGACACAACCGAGGTTTGCCTTTTTAAAACAGCCATTCGCGGAAATCAGAGCAGCTTTGGAGATGAAACGTGACCAATGCACCTGTGTGACGTTAAAAAGGGAAGCTTTTGTGCACCTCTGGTGACGTTGAGGACTTGTCGATAGCGTCCAGGTGATGTCCAAACACCACCTCGATGTGAGATCGCTCTTCACACTTGGTTCCTAAGCTCACGAATAAAGTGAAACCTCTTTAAAGTGACATCATTGGCTTGTGTATGCACACACACACGCACACTCATGCACAAATAGACATTTAGTGTTATTCACAGGACTATAGAATCTGATCATATTTGGTCTGAATTTTGCATTAAGAGTTGAATGGAAAATTCAGCCGTGGCTTTACAAATCAGGGCTTAAATTAAAGCATCGGGATGACTTTAAGACGCCTTAAAACAATCTAATTTAAATCAGTTCAGATCCAGCACCAGGATGCCTCATTGAAAAAATATTGATCAAGCAGCTTGTTAGTGAGGTATAGATGCTCCTCCAACTCTATGACCCCTGCACTCGCTCTGATATGTTCAAACTCTCATTTGTTCCATTTTATATACCTATATATTTGATTTATCATTTATATGTGGTAAAGAAAGACGGGTTGAATAGAAGGGAAGTGAATGAAATGGGGGTCGTATCTTCTCCAAGTGTTTGCGGGCGACTCCCTGGCGTGGGACAAAATTGGTGTGATGTTTGCCTTCACACAGTTTGCCGGCACTCGCTCCTATGAGGCTTGATTGTCGTTTCATTCTTTTCTCTGTGCGCTGTTCTCCTCTTGGCCATCTTGGAGGAAGCAAATGCGTAGTCACAATGATTTAAACAGGTGAGTACATGTTAACCATCACGCAGTTAACCAAAAAATGAACATGTTCCTAATCTTATTCTGCAAAATTTCATTTATCCAAAAACCAAATAAGGAGGAAATGAATTGTTAAACTAACATATTTATTGTTATGATGCACTTGGTCTCTAACATGGCGGATGTCAGACATTCCTTTCCATTTTCACAGTTCAATCTCTTATAAATTGATCAAATCAAGTCCTGTCCTATATTTCTTAAACATGCAAGACAGCTCATGTGGGATGCTTGCACATGTTGCTTTTATGATGATGTGCATCTTATTTAATTAAATGACATGTAACCCGACCTTGATGTGTGTTTATTTAAATAGGTATGCCTTTGTTTGTAGAAATACACTACAGCGTAAAGATACTGTACTAAATATTTTCCTGTCAAATGCAAGAGGGAATGAATATAAATGGCATGTTGGGAGTTTGTATGTGAGGCCCTAAGAGGAAAGCTGACCCCGGGGTTCCCGAAATGACAACGCAGCAAAACTCTTATCACACATGATTTATCAGCTTTCTCGCACTGCGTCATCTCTGTGCTCCGATCACACACGCTTTGTATTTGATTTATTAATGTCCGTGAGGTGGGCATGTGGGTAATTCATCAAACTCAATTTAAGGAAGCATGCCAACACGTTTACTCTGAAAAATCAGGGTCACTCCACAGTTTCAGATCGGCAGAAGGAAAGTGAATCAGATAAAGGAAGTGTGGGAATTGTGGGTAAGGCAGTGCCGATTGCTAGCTGAAGACTGACGTGTTTATATATTTATTTTGTAAATGTTTAAAAAAATCTCTTCACACTTAGTTAATCAACATCTTTTGAAGAATTGAAGTATAAAATGTAATACAGTTGTCAAGTGCGCTTATTGTAAAAATAAAGTTTCAAGCACAGTTCAGTATTTTTTGATAAATGGTCTGTTGTACCAAAAAATAAATGTGTCACAAACTATCATGTAGTTCCAAACAAATACAAATTTGATCAACATTCTGAAAAATTCTGACACTGCTCCATTTCATATAATGTAAGTGAATGATCCATTAAAAAGTGAAATTGTGGAGCTTTGAGTAAAATAAACAGGACACACAGTGAAGATGACAAGTGTTTTCTCAATGTTTCCTCTGTGTTTATGGATTTCTTTGTCTTACCTTTGGGCTGACTGCTATCGGTTGGAGCTGATTCAGACTCTGGTGAGCTCTTGTCCTGGGCTTTCATTTCATCTAAAAAAATGAGTATGAAAGGGAGAGAGAGTGAGACCGGAAGAATAGAAAGAGAAACACGAGATCAGAGCCGAGCAAAGGAATTAAAAGTAAGAATCCACTGGGTGACATCTTATTGGATACTCTGCCGTTCCTATCTGAAATAAATGCAGTGGGTGCTAAAGGCTACGCCGGAGGCAAAAGAGACTTCAACAGAACACATCACATTGGAAAGTTCAGATGGATCAGATACACCTATGCATGTTTTTAAAAATGCAGTGACACACACTCTTTTTTTCTGCATAATTGATAAACCAAGCACTTGCTAGTGGTCACCAACAAATTGAGTCTTTCGTCTCATAGAGGCAATGTGCGTTTGAATTTGGTTTAAACAGTGATGTACAGAAATACTCCCCTCTCATTTATTATCCATTCTAAATGACTGTATACTTTACATACAGCTGCGGAAAAAATTAAGATACCACCGCAAAGTTAAAATTTCATTTAATCAGCATTTTTAGATGTATTCAGACCATTCTCGTGTCTGCTGAATTTCAACAAAATCAAACCTCAGGAGTGACAAAGTCATTCAACAGCAATGTGAAATACTGTCAGCATGACAAGACACACAATATGTTTTTTACCTTTCCTAAATAAATAGTTGTATTGATCAAAATTGAATATTAACTTATTTTCTTTGCAGTATTTGTGGTCTGATAAATTTCATTTTCTGCTAATATATGATTATATATAATTTTTGGGACATTTGGCATTCATATTGCTAGTAATTGACAGAATAAAACAAAAGCGATAATTTTACCTAAACACATACCTATAAAGAGTAAATTCAGGAAAACTGAAAATTATTTTTTAATTGTCTCCTATTTTTTTCCACAGCTGTAAGTGGCCAAAGTATACAAATAAACAAACACATCTGTTTTTACCTTTAGTGCTGGTGTTCTCCTTGGTTGCTTTGACCTCACTTTTATCACCATCTAAATAAACAAAAATAAAGTGTTGTGTAAGAACAGTAAGAGAAATGTAGAGTGCTAAATAAACTCATACAGAAAGGTTTTGTCCAATTGTACAATTATTGGAGTTATATCTTTAACCTCTACACCACATCAAATGTATTACGCTTAAACAGCAATTTTTATGAGAGATCATTTCATTGCCATAGGTTCTTTGGTACACAGCGTATGCATAATATTTGAACATAAAAATGATCCAAAATATCCTCTTATAAAGTCTCTCGCTTTCAAGAGGCACAAAAAAAATGCGGGCGAAAGAAGAGGCGTAGAAAATGAATTACATACTGCCTTCAGTCTATATCAGTGAAGCTCACTCTCAAACTAATTCTAACTCTCTCTCTCTCTCTCTCTCTCTCTGAGCAAACCAAACCACAGCATGAAATAATCTCCTTCCTGCGGCAAATCCATGGATGATGCAAACCAACCCAACTGCTTTACCCAGCGCTGCAGTCACCACACTCCATACGGTCTGTGTGCAGCATAACAACATTTCCCTTCATCTCACAAACATCATACCAGCACATCTTACTGGCACAGCAACAACATGCCCTATGCCCTGACTGCTATGCCACACGATTTTAAAGAATTTCTCATCGGCAGCCCTGAAGAGAGATAATTCCTTGGATTACGGTGGCAACGTTTCAACAACTAAACACTGGGACCTTAATGCAACCATTCAGAAAGACAGCTACCCAAACGCTTGCTCTCCCAGGCGGCAAACCCCGAAATTCTACTGATTTAATGGTGCCAGACATATGATGGATTTGTGTTCCATACGTCTTTTCATTGGAGAAATGGAGCAGGAGCTGAAAACTTTGGATGAGGAAAGGTGAAATAGCAGAGCATGGGTAACCGCCAATACCATGATTTCATTGCATTCTTGTCTCGAGGCACCGTACATGGAGAAATTGAAACCGAGCGCGATACGATTCAAAAGCGTCTTTCCATTACTGCCCACTTCTGGAAGCAAGTCTCTGTCGCGTGTTTTATTCGTGCTTCTTTACCAAGGGCGAATTGAAGTAAACAAACCATACAGAGAGAGCATGCACACATAGATTCTGAATTTAAAATATACGTGTAATGCTGTTAGTTATTCAGAGCGCAGGGTCGCATTTAAAACACATGGGAAGGCACCAAAATGAGAAAGTTAAGGCCGCCACTCGTGTCTCTCTCTCTTTCCATGTCATAATCTCAGAGCTGAGCGGGAGCTCTGCCACCATGGGCTCCTAATAAGAAGCGCTGATCAAAACACAACAAACCAGCCTTCGTAAAAAAAAAAAAGAGGCTAGAATTTCAATCGATGCCTGTTCATGCTTCCAACGTCAGTAGATGGAGTAGAAACTTGCCAGCTCTCTAATTTAGAACTGACAACAGTATGAGTTCTGTCTGTTGGGAGGAGAGTCTGACATCCCGTGAAACAAATAAAGTAGCAAGAGAGGTGCTGTCAAGCAGGAAAAGTGGACCGCATCCAGACACTCTTCTCTAAAAATGCGAGAGACAGCTAAGTTTCTCTACTCAGAACCCAAAAGATTGATTTCGGGACTCCGAGGTAAACCAAGTGCATAATGGGTTATATAAAAAAATGTCAAAGTCACTCAGAGTAACAGGCATACTGTATATAACGTATACTATGTATAAAATATCAATATTATTAGAGTTTATAGCTATTAAATAGTTTACTTATATACTACAATACTATACCATAACTGAATCGAAATCTATCGCTGTTCTAAAGCCTCCAAAGGTATTTTTGGAGAAAGATATCCCTGCAAGTTTATGTACTATCTGTAAGCATTCATATTATGTGTTAACATAATATTGATTCTTGGAAGTTAAACTGTGATCAATATAATATGCTAATGAAAGAAAGTCCTATCGCATCTCATGTGCACCCATGTGCAGATGGCAGTGCATGCGTTGATATGTGTGCTATACCAAACAAATTAATGTGCAGTTTGTAATTTCGTATCTTGCTTATTGTATGCCAGTTTTACAAAAAAAGCATCACAGAAGTGAACATTCGATAAAGGATAAACTGCTTTGTGTGTGTTTGTTTGCTTGTTACCTGTCTAACTTAGTGGACTCAAGATTTGGGTATTCTACCTATGATAAATCCAACTTTTGCTTGCGCTTTTCTTGAAATTAACTGTCTTTAGCCATAATGAAAGTTTATGATAATCTCATCGTGTGGGTGGTACTGTATGTCTCCAATCTTCGCCAGGCGCCAGAAAACAACCGTAAGCCGAGCTGAATCAAGCAAGGGATGGAGGAGTGCGTGTGGGGAAAGGTTGGGGGCAGACGTAAGTCATATTCATATTCAGACAAGCAGAAAATTAGATACTCCACCATCCATTCGCTCTAGAGATTGTGAGGGGCTTGTGGGTCTATTGTTAGTCAGCATAAATCGAATGTGCCACACAAATAATGGCTGGATGTGTCAGGCAAGTGTCAACATCTTTCTGTTGCCCTCCGTCAGGGGCTGAATTCAACAATGACATTAGAGATAAACACCTAAAGGCAGACGCTAGCTCAAGAAACTGATCTGATATGTTTGCTCGCTACAGACCTAAACTGTCGTGTTGGTTTGTCGGGCCGAATCATTTACAAAGATCTGGTTACCAAGATTTAGGTATTAGCATTAGCAACTAGCGGTTTCGTTGTCTAGGCTACACTGAAGAAATCACACACTTAGGAGCCCAAATTATGAAATAATTCTTGAGTAGAACCAATAGCAAAAGTTCCAACGCCTCTTGAAAACATGACAGAACTAAGAGAATCTGAGAAAGTCTAATACCCTTCTACAGTTGAAATGCACCAGAGATTTGTTGCACTTTTTACTTTCGCTATTTACGAACACAAGAGTCTGACAAAGTGAGAATGTCTGGAAGAATTTCAGCACATGCAACCGGACTTGACTTTAAATTCTTTTAAGAAGGCCACTCATCCAAGCAGCAGCCTGAACAGAGTTCTCACCCAAGGTCCTTGCAATGTTTATCACCACAGCGAATGCTTCTCCAGTCACTTAATTTAAAAACCACAGCAACCCTTTTCCTGGTCCTGGATTGTTTGGGTTCTCAAGGCCCTTCGACTCTTCCAACAGAGCAGCGGCTCAAAGCCGACCTCAAGGCGAATCCAATAACCCTGTCCTAACTGGGCCGAGGGCCCGATGTGATCGAACCACTGACTCACAAAAGCACCGGAACATCGGTTTTCACATGTCGCTCAGGAGGTTAATGGAAAAGCACCTGACTGAATGGAGAATGAGAGAACAAGCCTTACGCCCATCCGTGCGCTCGCGAGAGGTTGTGGGAGAATGGTTGAGTTAAACCACTCAATAGATCACAAGTCAAAAGAATAATCTTCTCAGGGTCATGTTTTGAGATAATAAAATGAATCAAACTGAAAAAGTGTGGGATGTGATATACTAAAGCCAAGCGATCTCGGGGTGGTCTACGAGCTCACCTTACAAGTATAGCATTCTGTCAGTGAATTTTAGACCACACTGAAACACAGTTAGGCTTTTGTAAAGTTTTGTATGTGGTAACAGAGTTAGGGGTCGTCATTAAAACATACGTTAATTTAATTCCAAGCCTATTCACGTGAAACAACATCGGGCAACCTTTTCAAAGAGCCAGACCATGAGAGCTAATGAAGTGCTAAATGTGAAGAGCAAACTTCATTTTCATGTGTAAATATTCAAAGGTTGCCGAGGGAGGGCAGACATTTACTTTCTCTGGAACAACGCTGAGGAGAGGAAGAGAAAGGGAGGCACTTGGCGTTGCGTTGCTGTGTGACGCCGAAGCTTCAGACAATTAGAGCCAATTAAAAGGTATTGAGTCGAAACAAACCCAGCTGGAAGGGCTCGAGTGTAAATACCACAGATCCATCTCACGCACGTTCCTCCATGAAAAGCCAAGTGGTCCCTCTCATCTGCATTCAATCCTCTCAAAGCATGAGAAAAAGAAATGGGTGGGGGTACGACGGAGGGCTTCGACAGAGCCGAGTGGCATTGTATCTCCGGCCGCGTTTGCCTAATGTAACAAGATGTGCTTTGCAAAGCTGCTATTGTGTGAGGAGAAGGTCCAAAGGGCCCGGCTCTCCAGGGTCTGAAAAGCCTTCAGTTGTTTCGGGCCAAGAAGGGCATGCCTTGAAAAAATCTTTTAAAAAGATATAAAAGACAACATGGGATCATGTGGTTAAAGGGTTACGCTGAAAGCGCCGAGACGCGAATTGAAGTATGCTGTAGATGAGTAAAACACATTTAGCGGTGGAGGGAGGGAAGCAAAGTCACACGTGGAACGGTAGCTGTTTTTACCGCCCGCCTTATCCGTATGGAAACCATATGGCGATTCTAAAAACTCATCATGTAATGCGAGTGTAAAAGTGCCGTAATGACAGCCTGAGCTTCATTTAAAAACCCTCTGTGGACCGTAAAATCAAGCGTTTACGGGGTGAAAAAAATCCTCCTGCTTTGTTCTCCTCAACCTGAAATGATACAGGATGACTCTAACTACCAAAAGGAATAGCTATTATAAAAACACGAAACTGAAAGAGAAAGGATTTAAATGATGGTAGAAAAGAGGGCGCCCCCTTTGCCATGACCTTGAGAGCGGCTAAACGCAGCTGTCAGAGGTAACAAGGCCTGCTCTGAACGTTTAACAAGTGACTCTGCATAATGTGTGGTCTGAACCCGACCCACCGCCGGTGTCTCAGCACGAGCCGCCCATGAGCTGCATTGGAAAATAGAATGCAAAACTTTGTTCATGAGCACCTTTTGACATTGTGAATTTTAGGAAAAGATTTCTCTGAATACAAAGTCGAGTTAAAAACAATATGCTGAAATATTCTCTTCTTTGAAAATAACCAACGGTTTCAAGGTTCAAAAGCTTCCGGTTGCTATTGATGAAACATCAGCAGTCATTATACATCACCGTAACTACACAAAGATGTAAAGACAGTGATTTAGAACGTACCTTGGAGATCCATGGGAACGTCACCACCTTGACCAGTACAGTCCTTGGGTTCTGCACTCTTAGTTGAGCCTGTTGTCACAAAGAAAAGTACGTGCGTTAAAACTTTTCATATAGCAATCCTTTGGCTTAAATAATAGACTGCACGGCTAGCAAAACAGAGACCATATATTTATTGAATAAGAATAAAAATAAGGCAGTGTACAGAAATAAATAGTGTAATAAAACAATGCCCAGCGATTACAATTGTTGTACAGGCTGAGGAAAATCCATAGTAAGCTTATGTTTGCGATACTTTTTAAGTCCTGAATTGCTCATTAATGTTTAGTGTGTAAAGCTCGATTTGCCATTTTTCAGATGTTTTAAAGGTAAAAGGTGGATAGAAATGGACAATAAAGAGAAAATATGTTGATGATCTTTGTGATGGTCTTTCAAGGAAAAGTTAACTCAAAATATGTAATTCAAAACCTGTGTCACTTTCTTGCCACAGACAAAAGAAGATACTTTGAGAAATGTCTCAGTGGTTTTATGTCCATACAATGAAAGTCAATGGGGGCCAATGTTGTGCGCTTCCCAACATTCTGCGAAATATCTGCTTTTGTGTTCTGCAAAAGAAAGAAAGTCATACCGGTTCGGAACAAGGGTGAGCAAATGATGACAGAATTTTCGTTTTCGTGTGAATTATCCATCATCAACATTGAAAGCTAGCATGCTCCACAGCTTCCAGTCCCTGCCAAACGCTTTGTATCCTCTTAAGATTTACCAAACAGTTTCTCACAATTTTCTTTCATTTAATATGCATTAAACTGCCTAAATTTCCAGTGACTTTTTAATGGATTTCGTATGCCTTTGAAAGGTGTGAGAAAAAGAGGGAGTGCGATGGTGAGCGAGGGCTAAAATGAATAAGCATGAGCAAAACAAAACTCCCATTATCACGCATAAGCTCTGCGGCCTCTGTCTCAGCACTCTTCACTTTCGCTGTGATTTTCCCTGCCTCCATATTCCTCACACCCTCCCCGAACCCCCCCATCTGGAGAGTGGTGGGAGGGACGAGCTTGCTGATCAAAAGAAGATCTTCAAAGCTGTGCTGTGAGTGCTGAGCTCCTTCCAGCCTATTTGAGCAGGGCTCCTATTCTGCTACATTCCCCCCCTTTGATGCTAACAGGGTTGTGGGCCATAGGTGACTACATAATGGAAAGCAGCCACAATGCATTCTGGGTCCTCTGCTGGGGAACAAATGACAGTTGGATCAGGTGTGTTTGAAGTTCAGGATCCATCAGCAGATGGTTGTGGTGGCTATTCGTGTGTGAATTCATACAATGGTGGCTAACGCATTTCGGCCCCCGCGAACGCGTCAGTCCGCCTCTGCAGGAAAGCTGTTGTGTGGCTGTTTTTCCATCACTCCAGTGCTCCGTTCTTCCATTCCTCAAATTGTTGATGTCATTTTACACAATTTGCCAAAACCGGAGGAGACAAAATGTCTTTGGAGCTTTATGTATTGAGGGGGTCGGGGGGTCTGCACTACAAAAATGAGTTTCTTACTAAGCATTTTTGTTCTTGTTTTGTTAAATAAGTTTGCCTAAAACAAGCAAAAAAATGTTCTTGAATTAAAGGGACAGTCCACCCAAAAATATTCTGTCATCGTTTACTCATCATCCAGTAGTTGCAAATCTGTATACATTTCTTTGTTCTGATGAACACAGAGAAACATATTTGGATGACTGCTTGGAACAGTTCTTGGCCACCATTGACCCCTAGGAACAATTACAATAGTAGTCAAAAGGGTCCTAGAACTGTTTGCTTTCCTACATTTTTCAAAATATCTTCTTTTGTGTTCAACAGAAATAAATGTACAAAGCAATTTTTCCAATGATAGTAGTCAATGGTGGCCAAGAACTGTTTGGTTACAAATATTTTTTCTTTGTTTTCATCAGAACAAAGATTTTTTTCCAGTATTGGAATTGAACCTCTATCTCTTGCATGGGCACCAAAGCTCAATGTATCAGCCGAATGTGTGTTTACTACTAAGTCACAAAGCTGCAAAGGTATGAAACCTGTTGCTCTTGTGGTTTTTAATGAGCTAAATGTGAGGACAGTATTGGTGCATGATGAATGTTAGCATTTCTGCTGAAAATGTAGTTAATGTCTGGTTCCTCCAAGCACCATTGAGATATACAGGCCCAGGGCAACAGTTAATTGTGCTGTGATAGACTCTAGCTACAGGCTGACGGAAACTCTCTGAGCTCGCAGTCACATCCACAATCTCCCCTGACACACAAGCAGGACAGGAGACGCTGCATATAAACAGCCAATTAAAAAAACTGTTGGCTCCACCTGTTTCTCCTCGTGTGGAACCTCACGACTGGTGGATCAGAGGAGCCGCCCGACAGCGGTGCATCGACAGAGAATTCCTGAAGGATGCTTGACCTTACCGGCAGGTTCTTCTAAGTTCTTGTGTGATTCATGTGTCCTGTTTGGCCACATGCAGTAGATGTTTGGGACACCAAGACTTTAATCAGTGATGTATTTAAAGTTTTGATTTTAAATGAGTAAAGACTTTGTCTTTGTGATAACCCGAATGTTAAAAGTATAGGCCACTTAAAGGGCTACATTACACACGCATTTGAAAACATTAAAAATTAAAAATGCTTTGTCATTCAAAATCTAGCTTTTTTGTAATTGTTTTTTGTTGAACTAAAAGAGCCTTTAGCTGTGATGTTGCAAAATCAAAGTGTTACAATATTGTAATAAAAAGAAAATAGAGAAAATAACAAATAAAGCAGACCCAAAATTTACATCAGTTCATAAAAGATGGATAATTATTCATTTTAGCGCGACCCCTGGCCTAAACAAATAATGCAAATTAGAAACAAAGGAGGAAATTTTCCTTCTCGTTTGCGTTTTTCATGTTTCACGAGAACCAAAGATTAGCAGTCAGCATAAGCAGTCCCCATTGTTTTCCACTGATCTGAGAATTGAGAAGTGCACAGGACTTCAGCAAAACCAACAGATGGCCACGGCACATACTGCTGGGTCTCTGCCTCGGGGCCTCATTCGCTCAGAGACTGGAAACGACTAGGATGGAGTCACAATCACACTTTTGAAAACTTGGCTGCGATCAATAGTTAATACGTGAGAAACAAAAGCCCAGGAGATCGAAAACCAGGCAACATTACACAAAGAATCCAGGGGATGTAGCTCGAAGAAGTAAACAAATAAATAAGTGAGCGTAGAACTTAAATAAAGAATGTTTTCTTTTGATGATTTCGTGAGTGAATTCAGATTCTTCGTTGGAGGGGAAAAAGAACAGCTCAGAGAATAGATGGCACATAATATGATGAACATTGATGTCCAAGAGTTAAAGTTAGCGACCTCCTCCACATTAAGACCTCACCAGGACGTGCTGAGAAACACTTATTGCCCACCGTGTTTAAGAACAAGAAGTGTGTGTCCAGCCTCTCTTAGTGATGTGTCTTAAGTGTTTTTCCTCACAAGTTCACAGCTAGATAGTAAAGTCTGAAACGCACACTTTTATTTGATGCATTCTGAAATGTTTCCGAATGCAACTCCGAACACAATGCATTTTTAAATTTCCCCTCTTGTGTCCTCTGGTGTAACACGATGCAAGTGAGGAAAGAACACACCGTGTTCACTTCACATCACAACAGTAACATCAGATTTAATCAGGCACGAGAAGACTTGCAATTTGCAAAGTGTAATCAAAAAATGACATGTAGAAACAGGCCGAACTCCGGTTGTAAAAAACAAAACGTCAGGCGGTGAGAGACGAGAAGACAAACTCTGATTGGATTGGAGGCGCTGAGGCTCAGCGGCCCCCGCAGTAAATCTCACCTGCACGCAGGCGAAGAGGCGATATTGACTCCCACCGCAGGAACCGCAATACACCGCAGCCAGAGAAAAAAAGCCTCCATTAGCGAAGCCAGACTTATTCATAGGTAGCTTCGGGCTACAAGAACTTTGCTTAATTTATGGATGTTTTACAAACTTATGGAGGCAACGGCACAGGCCTTTCGAAGGGAAAAGCGTCTGAACAGGTCGGACGTGAGTTTCATTTTGAAAACAGAAATACACAAGTTTATAATGCAAACTTTACAGAACAAACGTCTAGTTCATATTTAAAGTCTTAATTTATGAAGGCAGTGATGCTATTTTCATCGCCACGTTTTCACGACAGCGGTTCACTTCTTTAGAAGTACAATTTTTAATGAGGAAAAAAGTGTATTTAGCGCTGGTTTGAAGGTGACAGCGGTACCCTAATAAACATGTGCTCAAAGCATTCAGGAACATAAATTAAAGGTGTTATAGAAGGAAATGTCTGTTTTTGTTAAAAGCACCTTATGGCAAAGTGTTGAGCTTTGCTTCATCCCTTCAAAATGTTGTATCAATTTCACCTTCTCTGTGTTTAACATCTGGTACCAGTGAGTGTGTGTTAGTCTGCCGCTTGTGTCAAAATGAGAAGTGTTATCATTATGTGTGTACATAACGGTTTAATCAAGTTTTGTGTACACAAACAGTGAGTATAATTGAATGAACACATCCCAAACATGTTGCTGTGTACCTACAGTATATGTCTGGTGTGAGTGTTTGGATGTCTCTCTCTCTCTCTCTTTCTTTCCTTGATGAAGTGATTGATACGGGTCTTACCTTTCCTTTGTTTTCCCTCTGCGTCAGTCTGACCAGTTTTCATCTTCTTTCCAGGGCTGTCCTCTGTCTTTCCAGAGCTATCCTCCTCCCCTTTACAGAAAAAAGAATGTTAATACATTAAACAATAATACATCTAAAATAAAACAAATTAAATATGTATTTTTGATAAAGAAGCAATATTTATAAAAAACAACAAAGCTCCAATCTTTCTTCCCAGCTTACTCACTTCTCAAAAAGCTTTAGTCATAATTCAACCAGTGAAGAATTACCATCCCTTTACTTCTCCCTTTAAGATCCGGAAGGCAGTGAGATTATAGTTATCATTTTCAATAATGGGTCTCCGAGACAAATTTGAAGCCCTGCCCGAGAGTGTTGGGTGAACACGCTTATCTGAAGCGGGGTAATTGATCACAGAAACAGTAAAGGAGAGTGGGCCTTGTTGATTCTCATCTGTTGCTTAAAGTTGCTCATGCGCACACACTCGCACACTGATGGGTTGCTGTTCTTTTCAAATGATTCTGTTTTAATCTTTAAAATATTTCACATCTAAATTTCACATACATAAAAAAGTATAAACAAAACGTTGAATTAAAGTCATATTGTGCATCATATACAAACAAATGATGCAAGTACTTTAGACAGCCTTTAGTTATAAAATCCCCCCCAAAAAACCTGAAATAAGTTTTATTTTTCGAAAATGACAAAACTGTACTCTCTGGGAAAACAACTGTCAGATCTGATATAACTTTACCAAAATATTTCACGACCAGTTAATATAAATTTCCTTGGCATCTATGTTTTTAACCAGACAACAAAACAGACCCTGGAGATGCTTAAAACGTTATTTCTTAAAATGACATTTTCAACATACGTACACGTATAAAAATTAAAATAAAAACAGTCAATAAAAATCTATTTTTCTGAGAAGGAGTATGTCTGTTTCCAACACTATGGCCCAACACTATGGCCCATTTTTGTTGCCAAAATGATTGCCTTCCAAGCTCTCAAATCCTTTATTAGGAGCCAGAAATGGCTTTGGAATGATTCTAAATGTCAATATAGCAGATTACAAAACATCAAAACAAGTGGAATTTCTTGAAAAATATAACAAAAAGGAAAAACCTTACGCAAACATTTACAATTTATAGATCTCATATGAGAAAAAATATCTGGACACTTTCTGGTTGTCAAACTTTGTCATACATGTCCATAGTTACTATGATGAGCTGTGAATTTGAGTGAAAAGACCTGATTTTAAAATCCATTTACCTTGAAACCATTATCATATTTTGTTTGATAATTATTTATAAAATGCAATGACCACAAATGCCATTATAATTCCTCTAGAAAATAAAAATAAATGACATGCAGTCTATTAGACATTCGCTGATAGACTTTTTTGTCATTCTGCATTAATTTAGTTTACCAACCCTTATCTTTGATCCGTGTCGCTATGGTAATTAGGTGGCATATTAAGTGGCTGCGCGCACCAGAATGCATGAAAGAAATCTTTCCCAGTCTAATTAGACTTTCAGAGAATTCAGAGCAATCTATACATCCATACTTCTCTTATCAGTCAAAGAGAAAAAAAACAGATCCCCAATATCAAACTTTGAAGTGTGACAGATACAGAACTGAGATCTTAAAAGCGATGATTATACATCATTAAACCTGCAATATGATATTATAATAGTCATGCTTTTCACTGCATTGCCATATATTATTTAGACTTTATTTAGAAGTTAAAGTGAAATGACGCAGACCAAACTTCAAACTATAGATCACTTGCCCACTGGCCAAATGCGTCCCACCAATCACCTTCACCTGACCCGCCTTAACATTTAAAATAACTGGAGATACTTTAAGAATGGTGTGCTTTAAGAAATGAACGTCATGAGCCTTTGAAAGTCCAAAATGTATTATGGAATATGAAATACAATAAAAAAGACAATATCGCTTTTAATGAAATATCATGAAAAGGTATATACTGGATGCAATATTTGTGTGCATGTTTTAGTATATGACCTGTAGGTGACAGTAACAAAAAAAATATAAAGGGAACAAAATGCAATAAATAACAGAAATACAAAATAAAAGAAGAAATTATGATTTGGTAAAAAACTAGCCCTTATCCTATTTATACTTTTGGAATCGGAGCCCTCAAAGAAAAGTAGTTGAAGACCTCTGCTTTATATCCTCATGAGCAGGTATCATACTGCATCATAACCCCAATTAACTTTCTATTCATATATGTCTGTTTTGTCTGATAAATCTAGTTCCTTATTGATTATTTATAATAATTTAGGTTAATTGGAAGATTTTTTTAACAGCTTGTGATACAAGTACATCCTACCTGCAACTGGATCACCTGACTTCTCTTCTTTCTTCTCCTCCTCTCTTTCTTTCACCTTGTTCCCCTCTTCCAGTTTTTTCTTGGTTGGGGGACTCTCTTCCACTAAAAACCAAACACAAACACACACATATTGAAAAATTGCTATACAAATAAAACTAAAATTGACATAAATATAGTAATAGAAGGCATCTGGAAGACATCATTGAAAATGTAAAAAAGCAGTAAAAGACAAAAACAAAACGACAGTTTTTTACAAAAACAAATAAAAAGAACAATGTGCTTTGAACAATAACAGTGTCATACCTTAATATGTGAGCTCAATGCTTTTAAATTCTTTAAAGATACTTACAGCTAACTTAAAGGACTAGTGTATGAAATGTAGTGGCATCTATTGGTGAGGTGGCGAATTGCACTCAACGTGCTACGGTGGCTGACACGTTTTTGCATTCTTTGCAAAATAATTTGTTAATAATGTATTTACGCAATGCGCTCTGAAGAGCAGTTTGTCTGTTAAGGGCGGTATGTAGACAGAAACAACGCTTCATTCTGTAAGGTCTTTTAACACCTCTGAAGATGTAGTCATGTATATTATATTGCATTTCTATCAATAGATCCGCTAAAAACACACAGCGCCTTTAAGTCCCACTCCCAATTAAAAACAATCTTATTTTGATTCCTGTACTGTCATAAGTACTAATATACCTATTATTATCAAACAAACATGAACAAATTGCTGTGCTGGAACACGATTGACATCATGTTGCTTCAGGTGCGTAAAGCCAAATAGGTAATCGTGCACACAGAGGTTGCTGGATTAAATGAATTAAATCCAGACTTAAAAAGTATAATCAAAACAGACATGTTTAATTCATAAACTGCACGGTGCAAAGAGAATTAAAAACAACACCCGAACAAACAAACTTTTGCCTGTTTTTCACCAGTTTTCAAAATCAAAATTTTGATTCTCATCATTTTGCCATTACACATTGCCTTCCAATTACAGATATAAATCTCCAACTGTCATCTTAAAAGTGCTGGAGTATATAATTGAAAGCCCTTTGCTGAAGGAGAGTTGTATTGATCAGAGACGCTGCTGGGAGATGGTGTAGAGAATCTGAAAGATGGAGACCCCTCTCTGGTCCTCGACTGGAAGCACCAGGTGTTTCTTCTGTGTGTGTGTTGAAGGATTTGTGTGAATGGCAACGATCATGGATAAAAACCTCTATTCGCTGTGTCCTTCGCCAGTCAAGTGCACTCTGGGTAGGAACAAATGAATGCAAGCATGATCCGCGCGTGCATAAATGTGCATGCCACTTCAGGAATGAGGATATAGCGATCCATCACGGCAAATGTATGTGATAAATGAACCTGATCTGATTGTGTTTCTCTGAGGGTGCTGTTCTGGGATGATGATGATATAAGATGGTGGTATGATTTAACACCGTGTCATGTATTCTGACTTCTTTACAATGATAAACGTGCGGTCTTCTCATGCTTAACATGGTCAACTTGTCAAAAAAAGAGTTGGACGTTTTACGTGGAATATAAATTCGTATAGGTTTCGGAAAGTTTTTTCCGAACATGAAAAATCGTTGCGTAACAACACTTCTTAGTCTCTTAATGGGTAATTCTCCTGGAAAAGCACGCCACGGCAAGGCGAAAGAAATAGCCTGCCAACGCATCAACCGGCGAGCAGGTGGAAGACCCGACTGCCATCAAGATCGGCTAAGGGCGGCAGCTGCATCTCATTACACTTAGTGAGAGAAGTTGAGGTGTGTTTGTTTGTTCACGGCATATCAGTGATGGATATATAAACGGTGGATATAACGCTGGATATAACGCGGTAAGTGAAACCAAGTCATATGTCTGTGTTTTCTTGGCAATTGGCGCGTACATGTGTAAGGTAAACAACAAAAACAGTTATGTAGGTATAATGCGATGATGTATTGTGTGCTCATGCTTTTTTTCCTCCCCTCGCACACCCTCAGGAGGTCGTATTATCTTTTAAATAAAGATTTTTCTATCTTTTATAAATGTGATCAAACTAAATACTCTTCAAAGATACTAAGTATGCAATACTACTCCATAGGTACTTAATATTAATATGAGATTGGCAGAAACTGCACGTTCAACCGGACCTTTAAGAATCTCCTATGGATTTTTTTAAAATAAACTTACATGTTCAAACTTTATTTATTAAATATGGCTATTAAAGCATGAAAAATATATTATTATTTATTTTTGTCAGAATATATTTTAAGAAAAATATGTCAACCAATGTCATTACAAAGTAAACAATAATTGTAATATGGAGCAAATAAGAATTATAAATCAACAGCATTACGCTTTCATTTTGGCATTAATCGGAGCAGATGTTTTAGCCTAATGCCTTTCATTTGTGTTTGGTTCACTCTCTCTCTCCCTCCAATCTCATCTCGCTCTTTTTTTCAAATAGTACGAAGAGTCAGAGCATCCATCTGCACGGTTCCAGCTAACACCTGTGTCTGCTCCGGAGTGGGAAACAAGGCCGCAAAAGACATCCATTTTGCCCTCGCCCACACACATATACCCACTCCATCAGATGAGAGACACAAAGCAGGATTTAATGCACACGTGTCCACCCCGACTCCGTCTGCGTGCAGGCGTTTGAAGTTGGAGTTGAGAGGGACGCAGACTTGCATTCACGTAATCAACGGAGTGCTGGATGATAAGGGATATCCTGGCTGTTTGTGTGTGCCGGTGATAGGACCACCTGATGTTTATGAAGCCCTGAAGGCCTCCTTGCTTAATTTAGAGATACTAAGAGTCCATCATGCAGGAGACTTGTCCTGGTGACCGGCTGCCCGATCTTGCTTTCCAAAGGGAATCCATGACTGTTGGATTCCTAATTTTTGGAGTTAATTTATTTCTGCAGTGCGGGAGATTAGATTTAAAATTTTACACCCAAGACGTCAAGACTGTTTAATAACTAAGGAGGGAAATTTAATTCAAATAAATTGCGCCTGCTGATGGTGTCGTTTATTCATCTGTGCAATCTGCCGTGCACCACCGGCTTTCCATGAGTACTAACAGCGTGCTGTTAATTGTGCCTGGCAAACACGGCAAAGTTTTGGGAATAAGCTACGATAAGGCGAATTTATATAGACAAAAAGGCGTGTCATGCGTACAAACTAAAGATGTTACCTTCTGGATCTCCTTGAGCATGCTCTTCATTCCCCTGCTCCAGAGGTTTGACATCTGGACCTTCATCTTTAAAAACAAACAAACAAACAAAACCATTATAATTGTGCCATAAAATTCCTGGACACCCACTGCCGGTGTAATGCACAAACCAACTCTCACATGCGCACATACACAAACAAACACACACACACACACACACACACCAAAAGCAGAGACAACAATATGGGTGTCATTCATTTCGAAGATAAATTGTTTATGTTCCAAGCTTGGTTTACTTTCCTGCTGAAATGAGATGTATTTTGCCAGGGCATGAATCTTACTCTGTCTCTCTGAAAGAGTCTTGCATGGACGGAAAACGTATTCAAACACCTTATCAGCAGAGTTTAGACGGTTTCTGCCCAACGATACATAGCTTTTTATATGCAAGCCAAAACACACACCCGCACACGCAGAGAAACACACATGAACGGGCAAGCAAACGCACACCAACATAAAAAATGCAGATGTGCCGGTACAGACTCAGAGGGAAGTGATTCATGCACTGCAGGTGCTCGGAGCTTGGGTAAATTCAGATTTAGCCTCTGTCTTTGCACAATCTTCAGTTCTGTCTCACCTGGCCCTAAAAACCTCTCTGTTTTGTTTTTCTCCAGGGATCATAATTGCAAGTATATCCGCCTCTTGGTTTAGGTCCAATGCAGAACATTTGCTTTGCCTCCTCGGCCTGGCGAGACAAAACTATTTATAATGCTCGCAGCTACAGCCGTCAATGCTGGTAGAGAAAAAGTAAATCAAAAGACAAGAGAAACAAAACGAACTGGGGCTTATGGGTATGCAAATGCAATTTGTATTGCTAAGAGCTCCGCGTTCGAGATCAGCAAGTTTTCTAAAAGACGTTTGGGAAGACGGTTAATACAATATGATGGCTGTGTTTTGAATTACTGGTTTGCTAGGGTGTGATTTACATCTATGACTTTTTAGTTTACCTTTAAAGACAATATTAACTACCAGAAAAAAATGAAATGAAATGAAAACTGTGATAAAAATGTAGGTTATCAAATAAAACTTTTTATTTAAAACTTGGAAAAATTGTGTCTTAATAATTTTTGGGAAGATGAATGACTGATACCTGTATATCATTTAATAAAAAATAATATACCACAATAGCGGACAAAATTATTTTGATGGGATGGCCAGCAATTCGCTCCATAAATCTGACCAGGCTTGCATGAGAAAAGACAGAGGCGTGTTTAATAAGAACAGAATTTATAAAAAGACTGTGAAACACAAAGCACTTCAGGAAAAAATAGTCCTGTACAAATAGGTCTAAGGTCACACTCAATGCAAGTTCAACGTTGGCTAAGATGGGACAGATCGTGGTTGGTTCATTCCTAGTAGAACGTAAAGCGTCTGTCCCGCTATATGAATACCCAAAGGAGACACAGGGCCAGCGCCTCTGAGCGTTTGTGTGTGTGTGCATGCGATCAGGAGAATCATTTCAGCGTGTGCAGTGGTGTGTGTCTGTCGATGCACATGTTCTGATGTCTGTCTCTGTACATTCGTGTGGATTGGAGCGAGGTGTCTCATTAAGCAGACGACCCCCCTTGCCCTCACACGCATGCACACAAACGTCACGATAATAAGTGTATCTGACAGCCACTCTCCCTGTCCGTAATGAGACAAGTTCAAGGACAACAGGATGCCTCTCTGAATGGATTCAGCATGATGCGTGAAGCGTAACGACTTCAGCGTCTTCGCATTGTGCTAATGGCGCGATATGGAAAGACCTGGTGAATGTTCTCGCTATGGAGCATGTAAACTGCAGGGATGTGCAAAACGACTTTTTTTGGGTTAGAAAGCCTAGTTGCCTGAGTCTAATTGTAGGGGTTACCTGACACCAAACGCGGGTGGTTTTTTAAGGTGCATTTACATAAATCGTGTTCCGGTGATGGATTGACGGAGTGGAACGAGACGGAAACACCTTTGTGACGGTTCATGCTCCAAAAAAAATGAACAAAGCGTTATGCAAAAAACAAGGATGACCGTCTGGAAGCATATGGCTGACCGTGCTTTAAAATAGGTCTTGAAGACGGATCTTGGATCTTTTTAAAAATGAAGGTGCTTAAAAGGTTGCCATAGAAGAAGCTTTAAGTCAAGGTTTATTAAAGAACCATCTCTTTCTTACCTTTTTATAATCTGAATAACCTTTTTTGGCAACAAAGGGACTTTTGTGATGTTTTTGATGTTTCTTTGGATATTAAAGGTTCCTTATGGCATCATGAGGCACCTTTATTGTTAAGAGTGTAATCTACAGTAAAACTTGAAAAAATATGTGACCCTGGATCACAAAACCAGTCTTTAGTTGCACGGGGGCATTTTTAGTAAAAGACAAAAATACATTGTATTGGTTAAAATTATCCATTTTTCTTTTATGCTAAAAATCATTACTATATGAAGAAATATCATGTTCCATGAAGATATTTTGTACATTTCATACCTCAAATATATTAAAAAATATATTTTTGAGAGAGGATGTCCTGCCACGGTGCCCCTGATTAACAACTGTCCTATTCTAACAACTCATACATCAATATAAATCTTATTTATTCCGCTTTCAGATTATGTAAAAATCGCAATTTCGAAAAATGTACCCATAAAACTGGTTTTGTTGTCCAGGGACACAATACGAGTAGAAATACAAACCTTGCTTCTGGCTCTCCATCGTCACATCATCCCCACAGTTTTCATCTAAAGAAGCCAAAAAGAAGAAGAATTAGAAGATTTGTGGCTTTTTTCCTCAGCCTAAAAAAATAAAAAACAAGGCAAATCTTTATTTGGTGCTTTCATCAGACCGCAGTGGCTAATCCCATATTAAAGAAGAGAAGATGATTGTTATCTAATCACGCTCACTGCGGGTTCAAACGAAAGAACACTTTCATCTATAGAGAAGAACATCAAAACTTGATATTTGACTGTCATGCTATTTCCTCATTGTGGATAAGACAAACCTCTGTGAGTTTTTGATATAAAAAGCGAGATTGAAATGCATGGATTATTTAATCCCATCTTCAAAACAGTCAGCGGAGTTTCACAACTTAAATTCAGCACATCGCTTGGTTCTGAGTGGATTTGTTAGGGGAAAAGAAACCAATCAGCGAGTTGTAGAAGATAAAGAATTCATTAAGTTGGCAGATCCAGAATGCAGCGGCAAGAGTGGTCTTCAATGAACCGAAGAGAGCACGCGTCACTCCTCTCTTCATTAAGTTACATTGGCTCCCTATAGTAACTCACTGAAACAGACGTATGTACCCGCCAGATCCCTTCGCTCTCCAAATCAACACCGTTTGTAGTGTCATCCCAAAAAGGAAAAATCACTCTGAACCGGTTTCACATTTGTGGAATGATCTACTAGCTGGTACAAGATCATGCAGATTTTGTAGCCATCTGTAAGTTTCTATATGAGACCAGTTTTTACTGCACTTGTGCTTTTTGTTGACCTCATGTTGTTTCAATTGCTTCTATTGTTTACCTCATTTGTAATTCGCTTTGGATAAAAGCGTCTGCTAAACAACTAAATGTAAATTGCTGTTGTTCCCAAGTTGCGGGGATAAGATAAAAAGGCAAGCTAAATACGGTGGATAACAAGATGCAGGGGCACCTGAACTTGCTGCCTTTTCAAAGTGTTCGCATTCATCCCTATCGGATGTGTTTTATGCAAGTAGGTCAATGATAAGCCAAAATTCCACAACTTTCAACGCACTAAAAGCTTACCTGGCTGGCTCATCATCTCTGCGTCTGCCTTAGCATCACCTACAAAAACAAAACAGTCATGTATAAATGTCACATGGCTTCAGTATACATGTGCAAGCATGTTTAAAGGTCTGCAAACAAACAAAGCAAAATATTAAAAACAAAACACAAATATAAAGAGAGTTTTTGTCGCAATAATCTCAGTAAAGCAAGTCCATACGTTTGCCGTTATGACTGTTCTGCTGTTGCAGTCACGTTTCACATCAAAATTAAAATAAATCTAGCAGACAGGCAGTTTCATCGCTACACTAATTAGCTCTATCTCCAGTCTGCAGCGAGCACAGTCCCAGCGGACAGCTAAATACATCTCAACAAACCCCACACAGAAGTCCCCCGACCCCGCTGCCAGTCGGCCTCACAGGTTTATGTTTACGTTTATGAATTAATTTTGTCATGTTTAATCCTTTACCGCATACGGTTTGGTTTCTTAAACCCTCCGCATCTCTCTCCTCTCATCTTCATCGATATGGTTAAACTCTTCTGGACTATCTCTCTTCAACCCAGCTGATATTTAGGACAAATTGGAAAATTAAGACCCCAACACAAATAATCTGCCGCGCCTCACAATGGCCTGACATAATTGCCTTTTTAACAAGCTAGCGAGAGAAGCCATTTAGCAATGTCTGAGCAATTTTATTTTCTCGCCACACGCTTTTAAAAGGAAAACAAAAACAATATGACATGGCGGACGGTAATAAAATGTATTTTGTGGTTTGTCGTTACCCTCGCCTGTTGTGATGCTGTCAATTAAATGCGCTCTGACACCCACCGGACCTTCCAGACTTCCCCCTCGATATTGATCAACCAATAACAGCAGATTGAGACGTAGTGAATTTTTTTTTTATTGTGAGGGCACGGGTCATCCTCGAGGGGCTAAAGTTCAATCTATTGACCCCTTTCTGCATTTTTACGCAGGTGACAGCTATTCCCCAAGTGGACTGTCTGGATAACAGTTTTTGTATACCACATATTGTATAGGCTGTGTTCAAGAGTATACGAATGCTTCATTCTCAGGAAGTATGAGGGCATCAAGACACATCTAAATTTAACGTTTGTATATTTTTTAACAAACATATGCCTTGTTCTGTGGAACACAAAAGATGTCGGTTTTGAGTCCATACAATGGAAGTCAAAGGCATCTAATGTTGTTTCGTCATCAACGTTCTTCAAAATATCTTAATTGTGTATTTGCAGAAGAAAGTCATACAGGTTCGAAATGACACGAGAATTAATAATTAATGAAAGAACCATGTTTGGTTGAATATATCAGTGTTTTTCTCATAATTCTGTGTTTCCACAGTTTGGAATTATGTTAAAGGAGTAATTCGCCGGATATATGTGTTTTTCTGTGTCTTTGGTGTGTTTTAAGTTGCCCATGCATGTATTAGACACTTAAATTGCAAAAATTCAAGTGTCGGAACAAAATATGTATTTTATCTAGAATCAAATGCTCACCCAGACCTGCATGAAACGCCTCGTGTAACCACACCCCGGCGAATCTACGTCAGTTCGTAACACGATTTGACTAAGACCGCCCAAATCTAAACGCAAGTAAGGTGGGCATTCCTGTCAGTACATATGCTTTTGAACCTGATGTTCCAAATATGGTAAGAGGCGTTAAATTTCCCTGCAGTATTCAACCAATCACTACGCACTAGTGCACTGGCCAATCATAGCACACCTCGCTTTTCAGAGCGATGAGCTTTGTAAAATATCAGAACGTTTCAGAGTTGGAGCAAAGAGGAGACACAAAACTGCACGGTTTGTGTAAAATACAGCGTTTTTTAACCTTAAATCGTGTGTACACATTGTATTACATCTAAAACAAACAATAATATTTGTTTTAGCCGCGTCAAATGACCCCTTTAAGAAAAATAACACAAATATTTTCAGGCTAAACTGTAATATAATAATATAAAAATGCAGTCCGTTAAGTCATTGAAGAGGGCAGCTGTCTTCTGTGTCACACGGCAATAGCATCCTCTTATAGCTAAAAGGCTGACGTCTGCCCTTGTTTTTGATGGTATGCTTGTGAGGAACCTGAAGATAAATTGGATTCTAAACTACCGGGATGATAAATCTTCTCTGTTTCAATGTGAGGTCATGTGGTCACCGCGTACGCCTGTGAGGGATGTTGTTTATAACCTGGATACAAAGCCAAATTATTCTGAGAGAACAGTGCTGAGAGTTGTTTTACTTCAGCAGATTACTTGAGTCATGATGTGCTTTCACAATGGCCACTTTCACACAAAGTGCGCACAGAAGTAAACTTAGAAAGGCTCCAAAAAAGGATAAGCACTCATTTTTTCCATGTTGACTGTGCGGGAGACATTCTGCAGAAATGGCACAGTATGGAGTAATTACTGTATGTTTATCACGAAATTGATTTCCTTCCTGTCAAACAACAACAAAGCCGAGCAGAGAATCGTAATGCACACAAGTACTCTAACTCTCTCACAAGTACTCTAACTCTAAAGGCAGACAAATAGATATATGAACATGTCTTTGAGAATACATGTCAAATACCTTTGAGCCATTGATATGTTGTGTTTTTGTTATTTTAGACTATTATGAAGCCAATTCCCTGATCCGCCAGCAGATGGGAGTAGCGCAACAGCGTTCAAACAAACCATCACAAACGCACACATGCTTGTACACGCACACTAATGCTATCTGATGAGGATGTTTACGTACATTTCGTCAGCTGTTAAGCAGACACGTCCTTGCGAGCTATCTAGAAAATGCTTCTAATGCCATACATTTAGATTCACATTACTATGGATGCATCTCATGAAGCAACAAATAGGAGAAAAGTCAGACCCTTTCCTGCCCTTACACAGCCAGAAATTCCACTTCCTGTCAGTCAGGCACTATGAACACAGTGGTGAGGAAAACCGGCACCATGAAAAATGTATGAGACATAAGAGAGAAAGGTGAATGAGGGTGTCACGATCAACAGGAGCTGCTCAGCAGCCCAGAATCTATCTCCAGTGTATGTGTGTGTTGGCCACCAGTTTTAAGAGCGGCGTATGGCTCATGCAGTGCAGAATCTTTTGATTCTCTCTCTCTCTCTCTCTCTCTCTCTGTGAGGGTCTGAGCTTAACTGCCGTGTTTCCAGCTGTGCAAAACTTAGAATTACATGAGCCGCTTTATACAATATGGAATTGTAAAGTCGCCCACCCTTGGCCTTAACGCATCACTGAAGATTCACAGTACTTGACCTCACCCATCTTGTATTCCTCTATACTCTTTGTTTGTATCATCTTTTCTACTTTGTAGACACTCTGTCTTCTTTACCATGAAAATATTAGCAAATAAAATATTAAAAGTCCCGGTGAAATCAAAATGTACAATTCCTTTTTTTTTCTGAAATATTACAGCGTTTATTGTTGGTAGCTTATCATTGTGGGTCATTCTCTTTTTAAAATGATTGTGCCCTCTAAATCTTAAAATGTATATAATCCTAAAATCTGAAAATGCACTTCCACCTTTAGTGACTATCCATCTCAAATGTGACCCTGGACAACAAAACCAGTCTTAAGTAGCACAGGAAGTAATTGCCAAAAATAATAAGGTATGGGTAAAAATTGCTGATTTTTCTTTCATGCAAAAAATCATTAGTATATTAAGTAAAGATCATGTTCAATTAAGATATTTGATAAATTTCCTACTGTAAATGTTTAAAAACTTTATCTTTGTGAATGGATTGCCTGCTGCAGTGCCTCAGATTAACAACTTCAAAGGCGATTTTCTCAATATTTTGCTTTTTATGTACCCTGAGATTCCAGCTTTGCAAACTGTTGTTGTCCTGCCAGAAAGTATCCTTTACTAACAAACCACTTATCAATAGAAAGCTTATTTCTTCAACTTTCAGATGATGTAAAAATCTCAATTTCGAAAAATTGACCCTTAAGAATGGTTTTGTCGTCCAGGGTCGCAAATGACGTAATTTAAACAGCTAGAGAGGAGCATCCATTGACTCCTCCCCTTCAGCTGTCAGTCAGCTGACAGTTCCATTTCAATATACAACAGCTGTTTTTATAAATCCAATCAATTACCAGCTTAAAAAAAATGACCCTGGAATTAAAAAGTGTAAACGTGGAAAAAATAATTCTAAATATATACATATTATAATTGTTCCTCAATAGGTTGTTTGCACATGACATCATGGCACTGAGCAAAGTGCCCGGTGAAGGGCAGAAAGGGATTTTCTCCATAGGAATTCACTACAACAAACTGAAAAAACATGTTTTGCTTCGTTTTAGTCTGTTCATTATGGGGGAAAATGTGAGTATTGACTGAAATACGGAGATAAAAGTGGCTTGTACACCTAAATCTGTGGTCGGGATGCCCCGAGTCAGATGACTTTCTAAAACACTTAATGAGGTTTAACGTTCCAAAACAATGACCAGGTGAGCTCAAATGTACTTCTCAAGAACCCTGTCATGACCACTAGCTGCAAAGATCGAGTCCTGATTAAACGGATAAAGTGACAAATCTCGCGTTAAGCATTACTTCCCCATGGAAGTCCATTATAATGAAACAACGACCATGTAAAACCAAATTTCTATCAAACCTTAATTGTAATAAACACTAGCTGCTGTTAAAAGATAAGCACTTATTCCAGGGATAAGAATAGTTAAGCTTGTCCTTTATAGAAGTTCATTATAAAGAAACCACATAACGTGGCTCCAGGCAGTGACAAACTGAGACCAACTTTTATGTTTCTGTTCATGTTTGATATCAGTGAACAAATGTATTTGTTTTGGTTTTCATTGGTTGTTGTTTTGATGCTTTAAGATGTTTCCTTATAATGGACTTCTATGGTGGTGGGTGAGGAGAGGCCCCCCTCATATGATTTTAAAATGTTTTGAGTGTACATTAATATATAAATATATAAATGCCTCATTCATTCATTCATTCTATGGGAAAGAAGCAAGATTTTTTTCCTTTATTCATTTAATAATTGCTCATTCTTTTAACGGAAGCTAGTGTTTATTTGCAAGTAAGGTATGACAGAAATTTGGGCTCACCTGGTCATTGTTCAGGTCGTTAAACATAGCTACTTTGAGTTTGTGATAGTGAAATCCTATGGAGGACAATCACTTGCTGCCCTCCGGCAACGCCTTGGCCCTCATAAAACCATGTGATTGCAAACAAACTATTATGGTAACTCAACTATGGCACCTATTGTGCAACAATGATTTTTTAAAGGTTAGAGAATTTATTTACCTAAAACATAACTGTATAGGAAATGCCCAAGACCACACAAGATACCTGTGTCGGGAAAACAAAGTGTATTTCAGGATACGAAAAATATACATGAAATAAATTTTTGAAAATAATAAAAAATACATATGATAAATAAATGAAAAAAAAGTGTTGATTGTGTTAATAGGAGCTTTTTAGACAATGGTTTCTATATCAGCAACAAAAAATTATGTAAGATGGAAACCAGGTAAAATGAAATAAAAAATAAAAAGCACAAAACAGTAATTCACAAATTTACATTAGGAATAATTTATCTCAAGGCATTAATAATGATATGTGTAATAAGCAGTTTTGTGATACATGATGGTTGATATCTCTTTCCTTTTCCCCCACACAGACTTGCTCTCTCTCTATCTCTCTTTCTAAACATGCCCCTCTGCCTTCTACATCTGCTGAGCACACAGTTAACAGACCGACCTGATGCTCCGCATCCTGATTCGCCCATCTAACCTGTCACCTCTTAATCTCTGAAATGCCACCCGATACACACACTAAACACACACTCGCCTGACAGGCCATTTGAAAAGCCATCCAGGGGCTTCTCTCCTCTGCTAACACGCTCAGCCCGGTTCTGTGAACAATCCCGCTCATTTCTCTGCACACCGAACCCCCTCGTACCGATTTTATGTGGATTACATCACAAATCACTTTATCTCCCGGAACTCGGTGAAGAAGTCCACTCTCTCCACCCAAGCATCTAGACAGCTGTCTCAGGGCACAACCTGGCACTGATCGGTCAAACCAAATGGATTGACATTTTTTTTGTGGTTATACTACTGTGTCTATGATGTCTGCTGTAGTTAAAGTCACATTTCACCCCAAAATTTACATTTCTGTCATTATTTATAGAAAATCTTGTAACACTTCGTATAGGGGGCAATTCTCACTATTAACTAGTTGTTATTAGCATGTTTATTATTGGCACATTGGCTGTTTATTAGTACGTATAAATCACATATTCTGCATGACCACATTCTACATCCCTAACCCTACCCAATACCTTAACCTAACAACTAACTTATTCACTTTTGATAAGCAGCAAATTAAGAGTTTATTGGGGGAAAAGTCATAGTTAATGGCTTGATAATAGCGAGAATTGCCCTCTATACTGAAGTGTGACCGAAAATCTTGTATGACCGCTCTGGTCTATAACAAATTTTATATTGAATTACACTTCACCTCATTATTTACAAAATATTTAGTTTGGAAGTCATCATTCACTTTCATTGTACAGTAAAGAACAACTTGGAAATCTGCTATAATCATCCTCTTCTGTGTTTCACAGAGTAGCAGACGTGATACGGGTTTCAAACGGAAGACAGACTTTTCATTATTGGTGAACTGATCCTTTAATATCCATCTGACAATCCCCTGCCTGACTCAGAAAACCCTCTGAGATTCACACATTGTTTTGCTCTGAGAAACACCAGGCAAGACTGTAAAGGCGGGCAAGTGGGAACTGATCCGGAATAAGGTATCGTTTTCCTTTACACTTCTCGCAGGTAACCGCCGAGGAACACAGATAGTACCAGATCAGTGCTTTTGGGGCCAGTTCTCCCCTGAGCATGTGAATGTATGAAATGCTGCTTTAGGGAGAACACCACTAATGTTTCCCTGTCATTAGCAGGCTGGCTAAAAGCCCCTGTGCTCTAACCTCAGTTACAGAGCATCCCCTCTGGGAGAGCACTGAATGTGTAATACAAAGCAATATTCCGCCATGGCTGTATATCAACTTCCTGCGTGCATGAAAAACAAAGTTGGGGCTGGCCCTTTCGCAGGAATCCAATAGGCGAGCCTCGACCGCGAGCTTTGGTGGTAGAGTAATTTGTATGCAAAGCAAATTTTCCGTAAATCAATTATTTCAAAAACATATTTAAGGCACCGATGTACTTTGTTCTTTGAGCGACACCGTGTTAGAGCTACCGCGTTTGATGTTAACAACAGCGCTAGAGGACGACGGCTACGGATAACACCTGTGGAGAAATCAGAGACTGCTGCGCTTTAACACGCTTTCTTGTGCTCTTCACTTTTTTCAAAGGCAGAGTCACAACAAATGCTGTTGTGGCTTGTTTGCACTTCAGAGGGAGATAGCGTTAATGCTTGTGTCATCCTCTCAAAATGAGGTTAGGAGACACAATAGAACAGAAAGTGTATAGACAGCAAGGATTAAATTAAAATTGTTGGTGTATTTTAGCCACAGCTTTTTTTGTATCAATATTTGTAACTTGTGGAAAATATAAGCGTACAAAATCTATTAAATATTTTAATATATATATGATTCACCAGCAGCATAAATTAAGAGACATTTTCATTTGATTTCATTTTTCATTTTTCATTTCTTGATGCATTGTGACCATTCCAGTCCAGTGTCTGTTCAATTACAAATATTACTGTTGCATTGCTTTAAAGTAAATATGAGCTTGTTTACTTTGCTGTATTTGAGGTCTAAACAAATTAAGAGCATCTTTTCTGTTATTTTGACCTGTTTCTCTAGTTTTTATTTTTTTCTAAATAAATACAAATAGAAACAATATTTTTTTGTAATTTGGTGAAATATTGTTAATAGTTTGAAGAATGTAACAAAAATTACCTCTTTATCTAAACACATTCCTATAAATAGAAAAACGAAATTAAGAAAAACTGAAAGTAACTTTGAGTCTCTTAATTTTTTTGATGGCTATAGATATATATATATATATATATTACATTAATTATTTATTGAATTTATTATTCTATTCTATTATAAATATATTATTTTTATTTAATAAAACATATAAAATTGGCCTAATACAACAATTACTATTAATGTTTTTTGTTTTCTAATTCACTACAGTATATCTTCAATTACATCATTATTTTTGCTTTAATCATTACCCATTTTACATTCATACCAAAACATATTTTTTTTAAATATATCTTCTATTTACTTTATGGATATGATACATCTTTGTTAGGGCATCCCCTCAGTTTGTAGTTTGGTGGTTAGAATGTCAAAATATGTGCCTTTGTAATGCTGGTGACCATATAACTATGTGTTGAACACTGAAGAGAGATATCAGCCAACTGGAAATTTCCCAAGACATTAGTCCTAGCTGCTTTAATATTAAAGAAAGAAAGAAATCGCACCACCTCAAACCTCGCAGCTTTAAGACAAATGGAGAAATTGTGGTGTTAATAGTCTGGTATCGTCCTCCAGTGTAAGAATCTAATTATCTCTGGTCCATCTTATTGGGGAGCGAGTAATTGTTTCAACGCTGCATAAGCCAAGAGGCTGAAACGGCAGAATCTGTAAGCTAATGGCTCCTTAAACAGGTTTCCATACCCTGAAAGAATAACCCAAAGAGACTCCATCTCGCTCTCATTATCCCTCAGCAATGCTTAGAAGAATGGAATTCTGGGTAATATTGACTCTGATGGTTCAACTAAAAGGCTCATGTAGGTAGGTGAAAACTTTAACGGCCTAGACAAAGACATCAACACGCGCACACACACACAGCTAAAGATTTTCTCATACCTCCAGGTTCAATTTCTTCTCCACCCTCAGTCAGTGTGTTATCTGTCAAACAAAAGCATAGAGATGTCAAAAGAAGTCTTAAATCTAAAATCTCAAATTAATCAACTTAAACACATTTCTGCGCTGAAAAGAGCAACAACCAGTCTATACATATATATATATATATACAAGGAATAGCTACTGTGGATAATACAAGCCACAGATTTGGCACGGTGAAGTTCTCTGATAAAGGTGAAATGAGCTGAGGAATATCCTGTTATTGTGTTGTAGGCCCTGCTGGAGCGCATATACATGCACCAGTTGATTCTGCATCAACAGAAGCTTTTGTGTGCCGGCTGATAAAAAAATGGGCCATGTGAAAGTGTACTGTAAGGGATTTTGGTGAAAGACAGGATGAAAACGGAAAAAGAGAGAGAGTGGGATTGATTGATAGAGAGAGAGAGAACTAATACACGGGGATGGGGGGGGGTAAGAATGGCAACCCTTCGAGCCTCTGAATTGGATCAAGAGGAAAAGAGAGCGAATCAGAGCCCTGGCTAAGTGAAGCGGTGCTAAAGGCCAGGGCTTGGCTGCCAGTCAGATATTCACTGAATGAAACCGACGCTAAGCTAGCCGAAACTGCTGGGGCAGGAAAAGCGAGGGAGAGAAAGAAAGAAAACGTGGTGCTTGATGTGTTGTGAATAAGATAGAATCCTGATAGGTGTTGCCATGTCAGGTCATCCTGATCCGACGTTTACAATGAGGTGTAACAGCGTCCACAAAAGAGGTGACCGGTGTCCCTGGTTTTGTGCAGAAGTAAACAGAACCACACAAAGCCACAACACAAAGGCTTACAGTAGCTCGGTGGGGTATTAGACACTGCTCGAAGCCATTCAGAAGTAATGTTTTATAATGTGCTCGTGAAAACCTCAATAATGTTGAAAAAACCCTTGTGTGCAACTGAAGCAGAGACCGAGTCTGGTTTTGATGCTAGTATTAGCTGACAGCTACAGTCCTGTGAACTTTTCTCAAAGCGGTAGTAAAAAGTCATAATGTTCTAAAGTCTTAGGAGACTTTATTTTGTATCTGGTTTCTTTTATCACAGTCTGTATTTTCAATCAGATGTAGAAACCATGCTCGCCTTTTCGGCTCAACATTTAACCGTTTTGGTAAAAAAATAACATGGAAAACCTTTTGTAACTGGACCAAATCAGTAAGTTATGTTGCATATGCGCATTCATTTTCATTTGAACACTTACGTCTGCGGGTGTTTCTCTCTTGTCCGTGTTTTGAACGACTCCGATGAGAAAACGATTCAGCGAGTCATTCATTAAGACACTTTCTTCGTTCATGAATAAATCAGTAATTTGAACTGGTTGAATGATTCATAAATTATCGCTGCCACCTGTTTTAGTTTCACATTTAAAGAAGCCTAACATTTCTCTTCATAAACATTGCTGTACGAATGAAATGTGTCGTATTTGAATTAGTTCCCACTTGAAAAATTTGTATTTGAGTATTTCCTAAAGGAAGCTTTATACAATATATTGTAATATACAGTATAATACAGTTTACTATAGTAAATACGAAATGCTTCATTTAGATCTGTGTATTAAAGGGATAGTTCGTTCAAAAATAAATATTACATCATTTAATCACCTTCAAGTTATTTCAAATCTGTATAAATGTATTTGTTATGATAAACACAGAAAAATATTTTTGGAAAAATGATTGAAACCAAACAGTTCTTGGACCCATAGTAGGAAAAATGACTTTATAACAGTTTGAAGAGTTCTGCCATTTTGATTTTCCTACTATGGTGGTCAATTGGTTACAAAAACTGTTTGGTAACAAGCATTCGTCCAAATATTTTCTCTGTGTTCAACCAAACAAAGAAATGTATACAGGTTTGGAACAACTAGAAAGTGAGTAATTCCTGACATCATTTTCATTTTTGGGTGAACTTTCCCCTTAAGGAAATGTTGGTTTATTTTGTAGATTTCAATTATGAACATGGCACAGCATCGTGATACAACTTACATTTACATTTAGTCATTTAGCAGACGCTTTTATCCAAAACTTGGTACCAATATACTACAGCTGGCATAGTAGCGTTAGATGTGTTTTTGGATTAGTGACAACCCTACTAGGTTTGTAGTCCAGTCGAAACCCCGAGATAAACCCAGATTAGATTGCAGTACTAAAATGCTCAGCTGTCTCTTTGACAGTGGTTTAGCAGATTTGGAACTGTGTCCATGTGTGTAAGCTGGATTTCAAGCCTAGCGCTGAGAATTAGCTTAGCCCTAAAGCATTTGTAATGCCGTACCTGCCACCGTGTATTGCTCATCTGGAAAACACGAATTAGTCACAATGAAACACCTTTATCGCTTTTTGTCCCTTCGTGGATGTAATAAGGAGGCATCCAGATGAAGGCCATGTAATCTGTTTGTCTGGAAGTCAACAAAGACGATTTGCAAATCTACATTTGAATGGACCAGTGTTAAAAGACGTTTCAAACAGAGACCTGCTGAGAACACGCAAGGCAAACCGCATTCCAAATTAATAATGTTTCATTGTGTCAGTGCCTGAACGACAAGGTCCTATTCGTTTTTCATTAGTTTCAATCTAAATTTGGTCCTGAGCGATTCAATTATGAAGCAAAGTGCATCACCCCATATCCTTCATCCCAATCAAACAATCTAAAGTAGATTCCCTGTGAGAACACAAGCAAACTGTTTCAGGGATACGCTAAGTAAACACAAACTCTTGTTTACAGCCAATTGCAGAGCTGTCATTCGCAACACAAAGCTTGATTCATCAAGGGCCGACATTGCGATTCAGATGCTGCAGATTACATTTCGTCTGGCTTGTTTGCAAAGGTGAAAACTGCATTAGCAAAAAACGTCACTCACCATCCTCCATTTTAGCATCTTCCTCCTCCTCCTCCTCATGGCCGTCATTATCTGTGAAAGACAGGAGAGAGAACGGAAAGGTCAAAAGCTACATCGTCAAACCTGACATAATCAAAAAACCAGCCCTGCGAGCATGGATTAGCGCCGTAACTAGAATTTAGCAAAGCAGGAATACAATAACATCTTTTTGCAGCAGTGGACCTTTTCGAGACCTAAGAATGGAGCTGAACAGGAAACAGAGGCAGAACAAGCATTGATTTTTACATTTAATCCAAGGTTTCTCTAAGGATTGAAAATATGTGGTTTGTTGAGTCCCGCAGGCAGTTAGCTCTAATGTAAGCTGAGCAGAGACAAGCAGACAGCTCACAGTCTGTTTGATCCGGATTGATGTATTATTTGAGTTCAAGCTGCTATCAAACACTCATCTGTGAAAAGACAATCGTGCTGTTTGATATTATCCATGCGCCAATTAAATTCAGCATTTGCAGAGGTATTGAGATTTAACTGGGGTTAGTTGGTTAAGAGAAGCGATGCTCAACTGCATTTGTGGTGAAGAAAGAACAAAACATTTTATATAATTATAAAAAAATAAAGGTAGAATAGAAAAAAATGCTAAATAAGAAAAATTCAAAATAAAATTCTTAGAAAGTAAATAACTGACATAACTCTTTCACCGCCATTGACGAGTTATTACGGCAATCAGTGTTTGTACTGTTGTACAGCAGGTGGTGCTATTACACACCTTTGGGAAAAAGTACAGAATCCGAGAACGTATAGGTTTTACCGGTTTTTAATGATTGTTCTGAGTGTAATCTGGGCGGAATCTGTGACAAAAAACGTTATTTATCTCAGCTGTTTAATCAAAACGAGGCATTCTGGAAGAAACCTACCCATATCTACTGAGTGATAAAAAACGAAGAAATGAAGATAGAAGAATACGGTTTCTTTTGTTTAAAAGTTGAGACTCTGTTCTTTCAATTGACATATTGTTTGTCCATATATTCTTTACAGAAAATTTACTGTGAGCCATTAAAGTTGGGTAAAAATGTTATAAAACACTGGCGGCAACTTATTTTTTAAAAGGCTGGCGGCAAATGAGTTAAATGGATAAACTCCAAAATTTAACATTCTGTCATTATTTGCTCACATTCTTGAAATTTCAAACCTGTATGACTTTCTTCATTTTGCAAAATACAAAATAAGTTTGAAAAATGTTGGTAAAAAAACAATTGGTCCCCATTGACTTTGTTTTTTGTCTCCACACAATAGAAGTCAATGGGGACCAAAGGTTTTCGTTCACCAACATTTTTCAAAATATTTTCTTTTGTGTTTTTTGCATGCATACAAATAGATTGATTTTGGGGTGAACTATCCCATAAAAAGACCTGCAGAAAGCATACAGCATACAATTTAGAGTTTATCTGCTTAAAAACTCGGATTTCAATTTCAAAAATATTTTTTATTACGTCATCATGTTTTCACTGTGTTAGTTAGCTTTATTTTTGACTTAATATTACTTAATCAAAACCACTCAACTTATATTACATATCATATTGCAAATGAACTCTTCAAATATAATCTTAAATCTTAGTATGTGCAAACAAATTGGCACATTTGTGGATGTGGGCGATTTTGCTTTGTGTCCCACCTTGCAAAGTTTCTTCATGGTTTTACAAAGCCAAAAGCATGTTTCACAACCTGTCCATGTTGGCATGGTCTATAGGATGCAATATTTGGCTCTTTTTGAAGTATTGTTGGATTAGAGCTGCAGTTTAGGATTTACTGTAGAACAAGTAAGCGAGTATTTCAAACCTATCACACTCCGCCGGCTACTGCAAATATACAGGGATCAGCATTCCTTCAGTGCTTCAGCTCTTTTTATCAACTCCTCTATTCTCTTTTTCCCTCTCTTCTCTCCTGTGCAGGTTTACTGCTCTGTTTAACTCTGTTGTATATCCAGCGCGCTCTTCTTTTACCTCTGTTATTTTTCACACTCTCAGCTTAGAATTCCAGCCAAAAAGTCAATATGTCTTCTGAATTCTCTCTTTCTGTTTAATTCTCATCTTGCGTGATGCCAAACCTACTGGACCTGAAGCCCAGCAACCCCAGCCAAGGCTTTTCCCTGGCTGGTTACAGCTTGTTAGCCATCCCTGACGACTGGTAGCTATTACCACAAACCAAACAGGTTCCAATTCATACACCGCTAACATTTAATTGGTTCTGTTCTTCCAGACTCTTTCCAATATACCAAATATTCAACAAAGAAATTTTTCTTTTATCAGAATGTACTTCTAAACATCAATTCAGTTCCTGTTGAAAAAACTTCAAATTTGTCCCTCACTGAATATCTCGTCCACTTAGATATTCATCACAAGATGGGTTGCGAACGGCAATTCACGTCGACTTCAAAAATAGCTTTGTTATTCGGTTTCTTCAGCCTCCAGCAGGCCTCATCAGCACGTCATCCTCACAGACAGACACAACATCACACGTTGACGCTTCAGCCTTTAGCAAAAGCTCTCGCTTTGATGAAATGCTCCTGTCATCTGTTCAGGAGCGAAAGACTCTTGAAGCTGGGGCCATGTTTCTCTTTTGTTTAACAGCGAATAACAGCACACTCCGCATTTATCTAGAAAAGAGCGAGAAAGCTGTGACATCATAACATGCTGAGTAATGCTGGTCACAGAGTAAAACCTTTGGACAACCTTCAGCAGAGAACAAGCGCTCTTCGTGCAGAAATGCTGCCAGCTGATTATACAATATCACAATGAGAGCGATGTAAATGTTACGCTGTGCTATGCTGCCGTGTGCTTTTTTGCACCTTCATTTATGCTAAATGCAGAATGCGACATATTTGTGCTTGCTGCATCGTTGGGCTTTATGGGTGGTGAAGACCGCAGGTGATTGTAACAGAGGCTGTGTTATTCAGTTTGTTTACAGAAGGTAAGAGTGTTCATAAATATTCAGCATATGCTCAGTGGAGTTCTCCGTAGAAATGAGGGGTTGTTTTAAACAATAGGTTAATGTGGAATATTATTACAAATATTAATACATTTTTAATAATAATGAATAAAATAAAAACAGAATCACTTTAATTGCCAAATACTATGAGTTGGGTAGTTGACAAATAAATCATACATGTGTCCTATATTGTGCGACATATCAAATTTTAGAAAACAAACTGATAATATTACATTGATTTATATTATTTATATTTATCATATAAAATAGCATAAGAGATTTTATCTTCATTGTTAGTTTTTTTCCTATATTTATTGCGTCACACCCTAGGACTAATTTGAATTTTAGTCTGTCAGAAACCCAAATAAATTTACATTGACGCATTTTGGAGATTCTTTTATTCAAAGTGATATACAATATAGTGCATTTATTCATAATAACAATACTATTTATCTACAGTGACATAAAATATAACAAACAAGTCCATAAAATAATGAAATAATTATGATTTGCTCTTTTTCCTTTTTACCTTTTGTCATAAAAATTTCTGGTTAAACATTATAATAAAGTTGTGCATGTTAACTTTAGGTAATTTATTAGATAACATGAATTAACAATGAACTATACTTTTACAGGATTTATTAATCGTATTTAATGTTAAAGATCCAGTGAAATCTAGCGTCATCTAATAGTGAGGTTGTGAATTGCAACCAATGGCTCACTTCTCCCCCCCCCTCTCTTTTGAAGCCTTATGGCAGCTGACACAGAAAGAAGAAATACATTTCTTTGCTGAAACTGATAATGTTACGAAACGCGCTCTGTAGAGCAGTTTGTCTGTTTAGGGCTACTGTAGAAACAATATGATGAATTCCTTGCAATTGGACCCGCGATCTATGTAGAATATACTATACTTTCAGTAATCTGTAAAAACAAAGTTCTATTAGAAAAGTTGCTTAGTTTTATTGTTTTCTTTCAAAAAAATGTTGCATTGATTATGTGAGCCACAACAATAGACATCTAAATGGAGTCAGAAGACAAGCAAGCAAGCTAACCAGAGACGGTTTTAATTCCTCTGACCAGATGGACTGCACGCGCACAGACACCAGCAGACATCCTCTCTATTTGCACCTCAAGGAGAGCCAGACATGGGCTTCTGGGGGCCAGAGAGTGTGCTGGAACATGCTGCCTTTCAATCTGCTTGTGTCTAAAAGCATTTTAATCAGTTTCAGGGCCTCCCAAACCTATCAATGACTTTAATAAATCAATTAAAGCGCTGGAGTGCGACAAATATCCTTATCCCTTTTCCTAATGGATTATAAAGGAAAAAAGAATACCTATTTAAAGATATCTCATGCTGCATAACTTAAGTTCGACTTCCCTGCAAATAATCTGATGTAATGCAGGTATAAATGTTGACAAATTGACAGGATATATATCTCTATATATATATAGGCTTCTTTTCTGATGCGATCCTCCCATTCCAGTTTTTAGATGTAAAAAAAAAAGTTGTTTGCTTAAGCGATATCATTCCGTGAAATTAACACGCAGCTGAACCGTTACAAGATCCTCACGTGAAGCGTAATGGTTGTACTCCTAGCTGTGTAAAGCCCCATACACGGTGGCACTTCAAAAAATTCCTATGGCGTGTTTGATGATATTAATGCACCGTAACACATTCGGCGTTTGTTCCCTGGAGACGAGTGATGCTGCATGCACAGCCTTCATTTCCAACTCTATCAGGGGTCCAGGAGGACCCGTTGACTTCCAGTGGGTGACCATCATTTCACTACAAACACCCGCTTTTACAAATGATAGGCTTTCCTACACGGTAGCACTGGGAGAGGAAAGCCTCCATTAAAGATAGCGGGGGGGGGGGCGGTTGTTTGAGAACACCATGTAAATATGGATGTGGGTGCTGGACCATGAGGGAGAGGCGGAGAGAGTGAGCGATCGAGTGAGGGCATAGTAGTTTTTAGCTACTATTTTTTGTCCATTATTGTTATTGGAGAGCCATATTGTGAATTACTGAAATCATTTTGAACATTTGCATCTTATCAGTAAAAGACACCAAAACATTTAATTATTCATAAAAAATGTTTGCTTAATTAAAACAATGCTAGTTTAAGTGATTTCACACCTTGTCACAGCTTTCAACTTGATTATTTTTCTGACAAACGTATCCTTTAACAACATGCATTCAAGTGAGCCCTTCACTGACTCATAAATGGCAGCGCCACGGACAGCAAACAGTGATGAGAGCAAAAAATCATACAAACAAACTTTATTTATAAAGCACTTTACAACCACAGAAGTGGACCAAAGTGCTGTACAGAAAAAGAAGCAAATCAAAACGTATACAAACATGTGATATAGATATATCACGTAAACACTGAAACAATCAAAATGTCAACATTAGGGTTTTAAAAATATATGAGAAAAGTTTTCAAAAGTGATTTGAATGAAGAAAGTGAAGAAGCCTGTCTAATAGACATAGGCAAAGCGTTCCACAATTTAGGAGCTGCCACAGCAAAGGGACCGTCTCCTCTCAGAGTTTTGTTCTAGTAGAGTGGGGCAAAACCATCAAGCACTTTAAAAACAGATAAAATCATTTTAAAATTGATCCTAAAGTATTCTAAAGATCCTAAAGACGCGCAGCAGCATTTTGCACCATCCGTAGATGAGTGACCAAAGACACACTAACCCCGCATACATCGCATTACAGTAATCCAGCCGAGTGATGAGCAATGTTCTCTCCTTCATAAACACTAGACATTCTCTAGAATCCCCTCGTAGACATGAACCTGCTAACTCCCACATAACGGACCCTAGACTGTTCCGCTGGGCATCGATAACAGTTGGATTATGGGGATGGCATCACCGCTAAGCGCTGTTGACAGGACGGCCGCGCTGTCTCAGAAACTGACAGGACTTCAAAGAGATCTCTCTCTTCTAAGCAGAAGTTTGTCTGCGGTGGAGGAACGGCTTGGGTTGTCGGGGCTGTACAAGAAAGCAGCCATAAAAGTGCACAGAAGCCAGTTGAGTGGAAAGGACACAGATTTAGATGTGGTGCTTGAGGAACAAACAGAACACGGCAATGTTCAGCAATGTACTGTCAGCCCTGTGCTAATGTTTTATTCATTGTTTTTGTGCATATTGTTTAGATTTGGGTTAAACGGTTACAGCCGAATGACAAGAGAAACCTCCAAAGTTTGAACATGTATGAATTAGATTTGGGTTGCTAATAAGGCTTGCTAAGATCTGGGTACTCGACTCAATAATACAAATTCTGTCAGGATTTACTCACCCTCGAGTTTTGTTTGAGAAATTTGAGGAAAAATTCTGGGGAACCATTGACTACCATTTTTTTTCTACTATGGTAGTCAATGATGTCCAAGAAATGTCAGTTGCTAACATTCTTCCAAATATCTTTCTTTGTGTTCAACAGAACAAAGAAATGTATACAGCTTTGGAACAACTACAGGTTGAGAAATTCATGACAGCTATCCCTTTAACACTGTAGAGATGAAGACAAAAAAACCTCTAAAAACATAATGTAGAGAAACTACAGTATGTGAGGAAAATGACGAATTTAACTTATAAATTGATTGGATGCGGGATACTGTAGCAAAAGTATGGAATTCAAGCAATTTGATAATTTTTTTTAAAACAGAATGAGAAAAATCTCCAAGACGTTGTGTGTTTCTCATTCTCACCCAAGGTAACAGAGGTGGATAAAAGAGCAGACCATCAAAAAACATTAATAGTGCGGGCTGAAAATATATCTATCCTTGTTCATTACAAGCTGGATGTGCCACTGTCCACCTGACATAAACACAGAAATGTAATGTGATGGATGATCATTGTTGGCCACTTCCTGTTTTAAAATGGACAGTGCGTCTTTAATGTTGAAAAAGTGTTTTGTTGATGCACAGCTGAAGGACAATATCTTCCAATCGGCCCTAGAGTCATTTGTCACAGATGACAACTTTCTCTGATGAGTACCTTTGTATACTTGCCGAACAATATACGAAAGATTCCGACAGTAATAAAAATTAATCTAATTATAAGCATGCTATGCTAGTTATAAACAAACTTTCCATCTAGCTGTAAGTTCTTAACTAATAAAGAAATGTAATACTTAAATAAAACTTTGTCATTGGTCGGAGTCAGAGCGATCCTTAAGCAAACATGAATAATTATATTTCTTTACAGCCATATTAAGATCTGTGGGTGAGTAGAAACCAAGCAACAACCTATACGCACTCCATCACATTGTTCTGAATGTCTGAAAATCTGAAAACGCCTGGTATTAAGAGCTGGGTTATTATATTATGTATTTCAAAATGGTATCTTCTCAGTAACTTAGTCATTTCGAGCTTGCTTTCCAAACGTGCTCTCCAAAAAGTCGCACCATTTCTGAGGTTGTGATCTTAGACTTTGTCCCAAATTTCATCAATCATGAGTATTAAGAAAACCCCCTTGCATTCAGAACTCTTAAGGCAAGGATTCACAACACGCAGCACAGTTTTCAGAATCCTTTATTTGCTGTCACTTGGGAATATTTTCTCATTTCTGGAGCCGCTTTTCCTGTGAATCTGACAGCTGGTTGGGAGGCATACACTGATGAGACAATTTCCCATATGCAAATGCCACCATTGCATTCTATTCGCTATTTGTCACACACTTAAAAAGTGGCATATGAAGAGATTACGAGAACATGCACATCCAAACGTGTGCACACCAAAGTTACAACAAAAATATGTGGCCAAATTATTTCGCTAAGTGACAGCACAATAACCTGTCTCTAGTTTAGCAAGCACGACAATGACATTTTTTCCAGTTGTACGGATGCAAGAACAGACGAGGACTAGTGTGAATACATGAGTGAGTGAGTGGGTGAGAGAAAATGTATGCGGCGTGCAAGAGAGAAGAGCCAGAGAATAGCCACGGCGCGAGACGCGAGTGTGGCTTTTAAGCTCAGTTTAAATGAGCACGTCTCTTCCACAGCTCTTGGCACGCTGGTTCCCATGGCGATGATGATGATGATGAGGTGTTGGGATCGAGCTGTCAGGCCCTTGTTATTTTCGCACATTTTACAACCGCCGCTATCAGGGACACCAGCAGAGCTAATTCAGTTCTATTGTCTCTCTCTCCATCTAAAAAGCACTTCAAATCTCACTTCACAACGATTCGCCCCAATATACCATCCTCATGATAATTTCACTCTTCTGGAATGTTCTCTCTCCTCCTGCGTCGATCAATATCTAATAAACAGAGAACCGTGCTAATGAGATAACCAAGAAAACACGAGGCGATGATGCTTGTTTAACAGTGCGACAGACCCTTCACTACAGATAATAACTCCGTATGGAACTCATAATGATTCTCACATTAAAGAAAAATACCATTACAGAACACGGCAATTTAAACTTCGTCTAAGGCCCGGAGAGAAACAACTGCTTTGATTATATTGACGTGCGATTCGAAGTGAGGAAAACTACAATTTCCGAGAGAGAAGGGAAAAAACAAAGATGGTCTCATGACCGTAAAACATGATAATCTCAAAAGGGCTGCAATTAATGCAGACGACCCTGTCTCAGCATCGCTAACCTCTGACACTACCAAACCAGACTTTGCTTTTAATAATCACCGCTCGTGTCTGCTTCTCTGACCCACATTTTAATAATAAAACCATAACTGACTTCAGCAATATTAACCTGAACGCTCAAACACTTCCTGTGTTAAGGGTGATGGTTTGTTTTAACCCAGATTTTAATTATTTTCATACACTATGTACACTATGAAAGTAGAAATATACTAAGATTTAACCAAACTTGTAATTTGTTGATAAAATGTATAGCTTGAATGCACTTGGATAAAAGCATCTGTCAAATGCGTACATGTATTGTGAATGTACATGTCATTTGAGCTCAACTCAAACATTTCTAGTGACTGGTTTCATCTTTTCCAATTGGCTCGGATTTTTATATCTATATTATGTGTCTTTTCAAAAGGCGTTTACAGTCTGTAAAAAATAGACTCAATAGATTATTTTGAGTTGGAGAGGACTGAATTTTTTTAGTCATAACTAAGCTTTCTTAATTAAGCTTCAAAATTGACTTGCTGAAGTATCTGCAAGGTTGTAATGCCACATTTATACCATGGCTGTTTAGTATTTAATTACTTGGTGGGCGTATTGTTACTCATAGCCAGTGCTTGAATTGAGGGGAGGCTGGGGGGATTTTGGACCCTCCAAAAGGCAAAAACATCCGGTACCATCCTGCTTTCCCGTTCTTTGTTGCCGACAGTGCGATGTTAATGTCTTATTTTGTGTGGGGCGAGGAAAGGTGGCTTAGGAAGTTAGCCGGCACAACATGGGGTGCCGGAGCACACACTCTTCGCACTGCGAGATTCGCGTTGGTATACTCTGTAGCAGAGTACTATGCTTCTGTCTGGAACTCTAGTGCCCACTCAAAAAACGTTGATGTGGAGCTCAACGCCGCAATGCGCATAGTGACCGGGTGCCTGAAATCAACAAAGCTCGAGTCGCTATCGGTCCTGTAAAACATTGCCCCTCCTGAAATCCCCAAAGACAAAATATTGTCCCGATACTTCAAACGGATCACAGAGATCGAAAACAACACCCTTAGGACTTTTTCTGACCACCCGTACAAAACACTTAATTACCGACAGCCACCATGAGACAAGGCTGTAATGCAAGCCGTTTGGGAAAATGCTAATGTACAGAACAGTAGCCTCGTACTCAACCCAACCATCATGCAACCGGGATCAGATCTTCCCCGCCGAGAATGGGTTGGACTCAACAGAATAAGCACAGCGCAAGGAAGATGCACTGAAACCCTCCACCGCTGGAAAATGATGGAAAATCTGTTTTGCGAATGTGGTGAAATACAGTCAATGGTCCACAACTCGAATCACTGTGATCTACGGCCACTTACTGGTGGATTTACTTCAATCCAGAACCTCACACCGGAATGAGCTAATTGGCTGCGCAATCTAGATATTAATGTCCAACCCCTCCAACTTAAGTAATACACAAGAAGAAGTGATTCATTTCTCAAAATTTATTAAAATATTGATGTTGGAGATTCCGTAAGCCTGGACACTGTGGTGTTTACTGCGAGTTAATAAATGCTCTGCCTAAATACGCCTAAACTACTGAATATACAGTATATATATATATATATATATATATAAAGTTCAGTATAGTATATATTATAATAATATAATATACATTATATATATAGATATTTCTTTATCTGTATGCCAATGTAACAAATAATGTATCTTTATTAGAAGGTAAGAATCAATTGTGAGAAAGCATTGGTGGAAATGAGCTGCAGCTCATTCTGATTGGCCCTAAACTCAAAGGCAGCCTCTGCCATCTCATTTCTAAACACAAACACAAAGAGGCACAGGCTGCAGGGGAACAGGGACTGGCTGATATAATTACAAATTCTCGGGCGAATTCTATCTTTCACGGAGACCTGAAGTAGAGAGCGTTGTGTGTGTATGTATGTGTGTGGCAGAAACATGACAGAAACAAAACATTCAGCAAGTGGGAAAAAATGACAAGCTTCACACTGTATTTCGCAGGTCGAAGTGCATGTGTGAGAGAGAAAGAAAAGTAATGGTGGATCATGTTATTCTCCCGGTAATATGTTTTTAAGGTTCCTCCACTAGCACGTGTGTGTTTGTGTCAATACAAATGATGATCCTCCTGGCAAGCAGCTCATTTGGAAACCTCCAGAGGGTCTTGTCATGGAAATGGCATGATCTTCAGGGACACCGAGACAGCAGGACACTTGGGAGGGTCCACGGGGCTACATGTGGCCTGCACTCACATCATTTGTTTGCTTTGCGCCCAGGGAGATGGAAGTGCAATTGAAAAAGGGCTTCCTGAGAGAGACGTGGCCTTTAAAGAGACAGAAATGCTACACGGGTGCACAATAGGCTCGTTCCCATGGAACCAGCTAGTGCCACGTCTCGTAAGGAAAGACTGAGGGGAAAAGAAAAACACAGACAACGTGACAGATTGGGTGAAAGAGAAACAGTGATATTGACATTGACGAAAGGCCAAGGTGTAAGGCAAAGGGAGACAAAGACCAGAGAACGGGCTTCTGAAGTCACGTCACACAACAGTTCATCTTTACATAAACCAAGCCAGCACCGAAGACCGCACGATACAACCGAAACCAGACTAGAAGACGTGTGAACATAATTGAGGAGGTGCCGTCCTGAGTGTCTCCAACATATGCGCTTTGCTGTTGAAGTCTCGGAGAAGCTCGGGAACGCTCAGGGTGATGACAGAAGTAGAATCCCTCAGAGTCATGCTCTACATGAGGACCTCCAGGCCACAACGTTACGCTTCAGAGAGAAGCTATTGGTAATGTGAAATATTTGCAGTGGAAACATCCAGTCCCTAAAGAAGTCAAACACCTGTTAAACTCATGTGGCCGTGCATTTTTGGGTTTTCCAGACATCACAAAGAAGATGTTCGAGTGGTCTACGAGTTTACGAATAGAGATTTTGAGAACAACAGAACTCACTCAAAGACACAGAAAACCGAGACACAAATGCAATGAGCCGTGAGATACATACACCAAATAAACAACTGAGAACATAAAGCCTCTCTTAGATCTCTCTATTACCATAAACCCACATATTGTGTGAATCATTCTTCTGTTGCTAGCGAGAATATTCTGCCATGCATTTATATTTGACTAGAAGCTATAATGTGCAATTTGTGTCAATTAAAATAAGGTTAAAATTACTTGCTTAAATTAATTCATGGTAGTATCACCCAGTATGATGAAGTCTTTATCATGTTTCAATCTCTCAGCTCCCTCGGTTCTACTTCAAAATATGATACAAATTCTTTCAGGCTTCGTGCCAGTCAAAGACCCGACACTGGAAATCCCTCTTGATGCTTGAGTTACATGCTTTGAACCGAGTGGGTGTAACAGCCAACAGATAAAATGAAGTTAGATTTAAATAAGAAGATACAGTACCTGGGGAGAAGAAATGTGACATCTTCTTCTTGTATATTTCATAATCCGTCTCCAGGAAGACGCAGAATATGACAAGGTCGATCTGCAGAAAGACACAAGAAAAGAATTTTGAGTGAGAGAAACCTGGATCTCTGTGTACACACATGGTAAAGGCAAACACTATTAAGAAATCTGAGTGTATCCCGGATCAGATATCGTAACGCAACACAATAACTCAGGCAAATAATTTATGACATTGAGACATTTAGAGTCACTCTAAAAAGTAAAGAGAGCAAAATTGAAATGATGTAAATCGAGAATAAATGTTATATAACAGTGCACCCTATAAACAATAGGCATCCTTTTGGATATTCCCCTTTTCTCACACAGTATAGTAACATCAAGTATACAATATTAATATTGCAAAATACATTTTTTTTCCTGTATTTATTAAATGACCTAGTGATATGACTATGTTGATCTAAAATACATTGAAAAATAATCAAAATATGCATTGAACAACATCCAGTCGTTCCACGAATGTAAATGGGAATCTTTAGTAAGACATCTTTTTTGTAAGAACACAAGTAAACACTTGATAGACTGATGAAAAGTCAAGAAAGGGGCAATAGAAATCACTCCTGAGAGTGCAATTCTGAACACAGCCTGAACATGTCATTTTGTTTCTTTTTTTGCTTTTATATCGGATGAAGCACAACGACTTAAATATCTACTTGAATTCATTGGAAAGAAAAGAACATTTTATCATTCATCTCCAACCATGACTTCCTTTACTCAAACGACATCTAGTCATCTTGGACCACAGCTGACCAAAAGTAATTTCACCAGGGAGCAGAACATCAAGATTAAAACCCAAACCAAAAACATAAAACCTCGCTGCACTCCCTTATCACTGCTGAGACCGGATCCCTAATTCGGTTCTATCTTTCTCCATTCCGGACCACCCGGAAAGGATCCTACTGAAGATACACAAATACATGGATTTAAAAACAAGAACCTCTTTTGATTCTTCCCATGTTCTCAAAACAAAGAGCTCATGAGAAACGAACACAAAACACACAATGAAAGGCTTTACTGCAAGGGAATACTCTTTAAATAACAAACATATTACTTGCATTTGCATATTATTCATAGGGTACTTGTATATAAATTCTGTGGCCCCCAAAGCGATTTTGTATGCTTTTAGATATAAAAACCATTACCTACCTTAACAAAATATAAGAATCTATATATAAATATATATATATTCTCTAAAAAACTTAGTGTTCTTACGGACCAGTAATGTTTCACAACATGATTGTCCAAGTACTTTATTTTAGAAACACTTTTACATGAAAAGTATGATCGTGCTATCTTTCTTTCAAATTAACGCCACTTGCTTCATTATATAATGGTTAATGTTTCATAGGAAAATGAAGCTGGAGTCCATACCTACAAGCAACACTGTCTGAGTTGGATGTAAGGGAAGAACCCCCTCAAACCCCTAGTGTCAAAGATAAAATACAGGGGTATCAAATATATGTTCCATAATCTAATATGAACAACCCTCAGGTTTCAATCATCCCTTAGACACACCATAAAACGCTCTGAAACACGGAGGCAATCCTGCAGATCTCGAGTCCGTATATAAATATTCACTCCTGCCCAAACCTTTCTTTTAAACCAAGGAACGCAATACTTCCTTTCCATCAACTCTCAGGATTCTTATCTGACTCTCTCTGCTACAGGTACACCTCTCTCTCCCTCCGCTGAGAAAATGTGCCTCCCAGGGAGAAGTCAGATAATCGCCCTGCTGAATATTGCAATATTCCCAGACAGCCTTGTAATGGTCTCTCCCCTCTCGACTGCCAGCGGATGGAGATGCAGATAAAGCAGGACTCCCAGCGGGATGGCGAGAGACCGGACCACCACTTTTCCCCCTAACCGACAACCCACAAGAGAATTCGATATGAAAACCTCCCTCTCGCAGTCGTGCGCAGACAGACAGCTGTCTATTAATAGTTTATGGCATGCCCTTTGGAGTAAATGTTAAGACTTGACTTGAGACTAGTAACATTTTTATTTTTCTGCAAGACCATGTCTCCAGGGGTGTTCCGGGTCCATAAAGAGAAAGAATGGTCTAGCTCACTTTTTCTCTCTTACGCCCTTCAACTCGTAATGTGTATGAGACATCTTTTAAGACAGCTGTAAAGAAAAAGGGCTAGGAATAAAAAACGGGACAACTCTGCCAAAGGAATCTCTTCTCCTGTCTTTAAATCTCTGAATGCCCATGCAGAACAAAAGAGAATACATATGTGTTACGTGAAATCAGCCACACTGAAAAAACAACTAGTAGTAGGTTTTGTGTTTTAACTTGCTTCATTTTCGCACACTGTTTTTTAAAGTAAATTTACTTAAAAAAAATTTGTGGCAAGTTTTTGCACACAGTTTTTAAAGGTGCTGTGTGAAATTCTTTAGAGGATCTATTGACTGAAATGTCTGTCTTCTAGAGGTGTTTAAAGACCTTACATAATGAAATGTTTTATTTTTATTCTATCTCATGGAGCGACGGAAAAGTGAAGCAGGACGGATCAGAAGTTTTCAGAAGAGCAGATGGTAGGAACATTGTTTCCTCCTTTGCTATTAAAACGGTAATGCTGCAGTACTTCATAATGCATCCAATGGAAAAAAAGATCAATAATAACGATACAAACAAGATGCATTAACAGAAGTTTAAAGTAGCAAACGTTTTAGTCACAAATTTGAAAGTAGACAAGGTAAGTTCAATTTAAATATGCATACATATAAGAATAGAAAATATCAGCTTTACTATAATGTGTAAAGCAAGTGGGAAATTGTATCGCGTTGTTATCTTATTTTAAAGTGACAATAAAAACAGTAGTGGGGAATTTTGCTGAGACTGAACAGCAAGTAAAGCTATAAAAACTGAAATATAGTTCAAATTAGCTTATTAGCACATTCATTTATTTCTGCTTATTTGACTATTTTCTGCTTACTTGTGTAGTCAGTTTTCTTAACTTTAGTGCAAAGTGTTTATAGGTGAGTTGATGCACTTTTACTGCTGTTCTCTGTTCTGCTCCAGTTTTCTGTAGGCACGGATGCCCCCCCCCCACACACACCAATCTGCTACAGAGGGGTTAATGTCGATCACATGATCACTTTTATCACACCAGCCTCCCAAAGTCCCAAACTTAATATGGCAGCTACCAACATACCAGATATGACTTTAATTTAAGACCCGAGATCAAAATCCTGGTATGGAACATTATTACCACTTTTTTCAAAACCTGCTGAGGATATATCTCCATCTATATTGTACATATATTATATATCCTCAGCAGAATGTAGTTTCTGCATTCCCTATTGTTCGAAACTTTGATTTTGAAGGCTATTCTGGCATCCAGAGGAGATATTATTTGTCAAAATCGTGATATACATCGGACACATCCAAAAGCTGTTTCTCTTGCAGAACGTGTCTGTGCACAACATTACGTCGATGGAAGACCCCAGAGGCTTATATGTCATTTTACAGCAAATGTGCTGAAAGCGCAGCTCTGAAGCACAGTTCTCATACACTGTGCTGAGCAGCAGGGGATTGTGGGAAATGAAGAATGGTGTCCAAACATATCCTCCGGTAAGCTGAGTGGAAGCTCAGCTTGAGAGGGTTAATGAAGGCCTAACGAGGAAGCAGAGATCGCAGCGTGCCGCCCAGCCTGGTCATAACTCAACGCTGATTGAAGGACCATGGCCGTAAAGTGAGAGAGGGAGAGAGAGAGAGCTACTAGATGCAGGTACATAATAAAGTGCAATGTAAAGCTAATGCCATTAGTTAATGTATTTACAAGCAGACTGCATTTCTGTTCAAATACAATGATCTAATATCGTACGATGTCTAGCAAACAATGGATACGTGATTGTTTGTGGAACTGCATAACTGTAATAATAATACTAATAATACTACTGTATACGTACATAAAAATGCACACACATACGTGTATATGCAACACATATTTTAATAAATATTTATAAATGTATATTTAAATAAAATGTGTATTATGTATAAATATATATAACATATATTTCTGTTTGTATATATATAACCATAAAAAAACATGCCACGCACGCAATATATGTGACCCTGAATCACAAAAGCAGTCTTAAGTTGCAGGGGAACATTTTTAGAAAAAGACAAAAATACATTGTATGGGTCAAAATGATCGATTTTTCTTTTATGCCAAAAATCATTACGATATTAAGAGGAGATCATGTTCCATGAAGATATTTAGTATATTTCCTACCTTAAATATATAAAAACTTTATTTTTATGAGTGGGCAGCCTGCCATAGTGCCTCTGATTAACCACTTCAAAGAAAATTTTCTCCATTCCATTCCATTTTCTACCGCTTATCCGAACTACCTCGGGTCACGGGGAGCCTGCGCCTATCTCAGGAGTCATCGGGCATCAAGGCAGGATACACCCTGGATGGAGTGCCAACCCATCGCAGGGCACACACACTCACTCATTCACTCACGCACTCACACCCTACGGACAATTTTTTCCAGAGATGCCAATCAACCTACCATGCATGTCTTTGGACCAGGGGAGGAAACCGGAGTACCCGGAGGAAACCCCCGAGGCACGGGGAGAACATGCAAACTCCACACACACAAGTCGGAAGCGGGAATCGAACCCCCAACCCTGGAGGTGTGAGGCGAACGTGCTAACAACTAAGCAGAAAATTTTCTCAACATTTACATTTTTTGCATCCTCAGATTCCAGATTTAGACGGTTTTATCTCGGCCAGAAATTGTCCGAACCTGAAAACTCATATATCCATAGAAAGCTTAATTATTTAGCTTTAATATTATGTTAAAATCTCAATTTCGAAAAATGTACTCATAAGACTGGTTTTGTTGTCCAGGGTCACATATGTAAGCACAAACTGGAAATGAGTACTCACGATTAATTGTTTTGACAGCCCTAAAAAATATGCAATAATATTATTGCCATATTTGACCACTGTCACTGTAAATAAGCCTATCCGAGCCCCACATGGCTAACTGCTTTAGTATGCATCGATATGTCCAGTTTTAGTACTTAATAACTGAATGTAGTTCAGAAAATGCTAAAATGAAATGGACCATCTAGGACCCATCTAATATATTTCAAGAGAGGCACACGAACGGCATTCTTAGTAGAATAACACCTGGCCAGGTAAAAACAGCTTGAATTTTTTCACTCGATACAGTTGCTCGTAATTTGACTGTGGCTGCGGGCAGAAGCTGAGACGAGGAACCCAGCAGGTGCCACGACATTCAGCTGGCCCTCGTAGCGATGATCTGTCACCGCCAGGCACCCATGCTCGTAATTACATGGGGACGGTGCCAGGAAAACTTTGACGCTCTGGCTATAGGGCGCACACTCTTCTGCTCGTAATTCCTTATTGTTTCTGTCAGGTGTAATGAAGAGGAACCAGCGTATGTGGGCTTTAAGGTGCGATCACTGAAAAACACAACTTTTATCATAATTTGCTATTCTGCTGACTTACAAATTGTCATGTCAGATGAACATATGGTTTAAAAAATCATTATTTATTATTTAGTACAAAAAAACATACAGTGTGACCAGGGCCGCATTAAGACTGTTATGGGCCCCTGGGCCCTTCATCCACCAGAATTTCACCCTACATTAACACAATCTTAATAATCAAATTTATTATGCAGAAATAAATACCATTAACAAAATAAGTCATGTTAAATACACACAAATATCACCGCATTAACTATCCACATAATCCTATATTAATACAACTCCACAGGATTCCCTTGTGTTCATGTATAAAAATAAATGATGAGATTGTCTGATGAACTTTGTATTGTTTTAAAATACGAATTACTCCTATTATAGATTTTTTGGAAACCTGATTTTAAAATGATAAAGATAATAATACACTTTTAACAATTTAACTTCAGGTTCCATAATTAATTATTGACAGCAACTATTTACACTCAGTTTAAATAGAAGTAGGTTCTGTTACACTAAGTTAAAATAGCAGCATTTCTTGGTGATATTGGGCGGGTTTAGGGAAGTCTGCGGCAGGAGAGGAAGTTTTAAGAGGAGCTGTGAGGGTCAAGAGCAAATAACACACACCTGACTTGTTGCAGTAAATGGCTTCGGGACCCTGTAGAAATGCACTATAATAAATAATAATAAAGCCCTGCACCTAGCCCAAACTTTCTCCATTATGAATTTATACAGACTTAAGGCCTGTACACACAGAGCCAAAGGTCGACCATCGGACAGTCGTCTGGCTTAGTTTTACTGGTGTGTTCTCTAAAGTGCGTCCCCGTCTCACCTAGCCTTTAACCCGTCTGGAAGTCAGATCACTCTAAACGGTGGGCGGGATGCAATTAGTTTCTGTTAACAGGTTGGGCTATTTGCAGTCAGTATAACACACTTCATATTTTTTTCCGACATAAACGAACATAATGACCATTACCTGAAGCCCAGGTAAGCACGTGCATTAATGCGGCCCTGAGAGTGACATCATAGTACCTGTTAGTAACTATAGCTTCGTTAAATACATGAGTGGGTTACCAGCAATTTTACATCATTACGAGATGCTGAAATTCTTCGTTCAGTCATGGCACATCAGGGAAAAAGCAAGCAGCAATGCATTACTACGCTCACGAAGAGAAGGGAGCTCATGATGACATGATGTGAAGTGATGAAGAGAGTCCTTCAGACAACATAAAAAGAGAACAAGACGAACAATGCTTGGTGTTGGGGGGAGCGAGTACCCGGCGAGTGGCAGGTGTAGACTTTCCAGGCCTTATTACCGGCATAATTACGCACACCTGAGCCAGCCCTGCATGAGAGGACAGTAATTAAAGAGTTGGGAAAAGCATAAGAGAAACACACACACGCAAAGGCACTCACATCCGGAGATGTGCCAATGGATAAAGAGGGATTGGAGGATAAACACTGAGGAGATCACACATTAAACGACGCATGAACACACACGAACGAACTCGCATACATCAAACGATTTGTCAAACGCTAGGGAGATGGTGTGGAAGATGCCACACTGCGGTGATCGCAAATTAAAAGGCATCTATAATGAGTCTGGCGATGATGATGCACTGCTCGCGCTGGTTTATTGTGTCGGGGGGCAATCGGAAACTTTGAGACAGGAATCTGAAGGCCAAAAGCAGTGCGGTAAAGACTCCTGGAGGTAAAGCCGATTAGCGAAGGCTAATATTAACCTCCATGTGACCTTGGTCAAGTATTTTGACAGCCCTGGTGTGCTAATACCTCGCCTGACTGATGAGAACATAGATACAGCATTGAGACTGGCAATTTAAGGCACTTTGGACTATACGGAAAATTTTAGAACCAACTCGGCATACCAAGTTTTTATGATCTTACCTATGAAGGTCAGGTCACACTAGACTTCATTTATACAAATGTATGTGCAGGAGAAAACAAAAGTGACAGAGGCATTTATTGCTGCAGTTGCATTCAAAACTACTGACGTATACTCATTCACTATATAAACTGAATATAATATTGATCACTTAGGAAGAAGTAAACAGTCCAATGCCGGTTCTTTAACGGTACACAAACGTTTGAACAACATACAACCAAATGTAAATTTATAACCGAATCAAAAGGTTAAATTAATATCTTTAAGATTCTACTATATATGAAAGATTTAAAAAACAACAATATTGTGACAAATAAATAAAACTGCTTCTGGACCAGTGTTAACTTATAAATCCATGTAGTTTATATTTCGTTTTTTTAAGTGCTAATCTTATATACAATATAGTACAACTATTCAAAAAAATCATATAGAGACCAATTAAAAAACTTTATAAAAAATGTGTAACTTGACATAGATGTGGTTGTAGATATAAAATACAACAAAATGTTGGTTAAAACATTCAGTTTCACCTTTCTAAGTATTTTTAGCATGCTTAAAAAAACAGAGGTATCGTTTTTTAAAACAAAACTGATCTGAGTCAGATATGCGAAATACATCCATATTATATAATCTTGCTGGCCGTCTGAACAAAGTCTAAAAGTCATCAGTCAAGACACAATTGCTGACTTCAAAATTGCATCACTACAAAACAGCATCCTGTAACCTTGACGCCAAGGGGCTTATTGTTTTAAAAATTCACAGCAGTCATTTCTCCACATGTCCCATCCTACATTCAGTCACATTGATAATCAATTTCTAACGTTTGCCTCTCTTGCTGTACTTCATACTGTGCTAAGAGCAAACTCTCCGGTCATACTGGGACGAATGCATTCACCTGATTGACAAATCCAGACAAAGGCTGGCAGAAGCAACTGAGGACGAGAGGTGAGACGGTGGTCAGCCAGCCGGTTTGACATTGATTCGACCTTGTGTTCCCCTGAGGGACGAATGGAGGGGTAGGGGTGGGGGGTTTGTGACTTGTTCTGACCGTAGCTCTTACCGAATTATCATTTCAGAGCCGGGCTTCTGAAAGGTTAGTCCTTTGAACAAAACGGCCAGATCTATACATCAAAGGATGGGGGCCTGCCAGCACCCTTTAAGAAAGCTCAGATGATCAGGTGTGGAGTGGGGATGGTGATGAATGAAGATCTTTGATTATCTCATAACATGTTTTTCAAGCTGCTCTATTAATAACACAACATTGAGGAAAATACTAGCAAGTCTCCAAATGTTAGATTAGCTAAATAATATATAACCTGCCAGACACCAGCTCAAAAAACTTAAAGGTCCAGTGTGTCCTTTTTTGAAGGATTTAAAGAATTGCAATATAATATACGTAACTATGTCTTCAGAGGTGTATAAACCCCTTACATTTTGAAACGTTATGTTTTTATTACCTTAGAACAAGCTATTTCTGTCTACATACACAGTGGGTCCCCTTGCATGGCATTTGCCATTTTGTTTCTGTAGTAGCCATAAACAAACAAACTGCTCAACAGAGAGCGTTTTGTGAATACGTTGTCAACTTTGGCAAGGAAAAGAAAACATCCTGTATCAGTCACCATAGTGTTTCAAAAGGGAGGGGTGAGCGGTAAAATGAGCCATTGGTTGCAATTCACTACCTCACCACTAGATACTGCTTAATTTCATACACTGGACCTTTAACTAAGTAAAGCAATAAACCAAGATTATAATATAGCAAGAAAGGGTTTTTGATGCAGACTGGACAACTTAAAACTCCTTTAATCATCATAAAATAAGGCACCAACTACAAGATAATAAATCATTTAAACAATGAGCATTACTAATAAGAATAAACATAGTATGTCCTTCATATGCCGTTCACTGTTGCCAAGTAATGTTACAAGCACCGAAAATTAAGCATGGCACAAAGGTGTGTTTACATCCTCTCTGTTGACCAATCAGCATCCAGAACCTGAATCCAGAATCTGTTTTTTATCGATGTTTTAACAGGCCATGAGGTGTTGAGTCTTGTTATAAAGCACTGCCTAACACTTCCTTACTGAAGCATTAAAATACAGCATCTTTAAATTGTGCACCAATGATGAACAACAGATAATAAATTAAGTACCATACTGTGTAAACCAAGCCTGAGGTTTCGAGCAGGCTAAGATATTCTTCACAGATGTATAACAGGAAATTAAATTAGCAGCCCTACAATGAAAAGCGGCGGATGTGAGGGAATTAAAGCAAGATAACTTGAGGCGTTAAAAGTGTATGTCAGCGAAAATAGGGAGCTCTGGAACCCTACAATACTGCGGCAAAAAAGACACAGCCTTTTCCAAAAGACTCTTTTTGGAGACCCGTGCTCGTTCCATCTGGAGTATAAAGAAAGTCTTGTTTGAAAGGCACACATTTACGTACACTAAATACAGGGTATTGTCAAATGCCACAGCACGGATGAGACCTCTGGAACTCCTGATCTGAGAGATAATACGGAGGTAAGTAAATGTCAACTAGCACACTGCATCCCTCTGTGGATGAAAAAGTGGAGCCCATTTCACCAGCGCTGAAATGCTTACAGCTTACGTCACAAAAGCGCAATCGTCAAATTTTTAGAAGATTGTCCATTCCGGGAGCCATCGTACACTTTTTGGCTTTAAACTGGATTGAATCGATGTGTTGTGACAGCATGATGGGGACAGCGCTTAACACAAACGTGTGTCAAAGTCACATGAGCCTACAACTAATACGAGTATTGATCCAGTTGAGCTGGATGCCAGACTGTGTAGTTTGACTGTAATTAAAGTAACGCGGAAGGGGCTATACAGTATGCAAGGAGGAAATAGAAACAGAGAGAGGAAAAAAATGGAGATTAAAAATTCAGATAACACATAAATATGCATTTTTTTTGTATGCAAGACACAAAGGGAAGACGAGAAAACGGGTAAAAATAGGTTTAGAAAAGAAGAGAAATTAAAGGGGAGAGAGCTAGGAAGATCAATAGAGAGAGTGTGTGTGTGTTTGGGTGTGTCAATGTACAACACAGATTTATTATCCCTAGAAGATAATAATTATAATAATGGCCTCTCTTGGTCGAAGGTCATTAAAAAAAACACATGTTTGGCTAGCATGACAGCTAAATGCACTGACTTCCACCGAACCATCTATTTTCTAACAGAGAGAGACAGACTCACAGTGTCAGACTTTGTCACTAATGAATTACACTCCAGATATTTTGAAGTGCAGAGATCATTGGCTCCATCTCTTTTTGAAGACCAGTCGGTGGTGTCCAACGGAGCCCTCATAACCATGCATTTGACCAAAATCTCTCCTTATGAACGACAGCATGCGGCACTCAACTCAAACTACCACCGCTGATGCTTCCTTTTAGATACCAACTAATTCAGGGCTGCTACTCAGGTCCTACATCTTGTTGCAAGTAAAGGGATAGCTCACCTTCAAAATGAAAATTCTGCCATTAATATATCAGGCCTTCAGTATAAATTAATATAATGCGACAAGGATACTTTATGTGCACAAACAAAAAAACTAACGACTATATTAAAACGCGTCCTGATTTGAGGGTTAGTTTCCAGCGCGTGTGCCCGAGAGCCACAGGATAGTGCATCCGAAGTCAGCATCGCTCAACGCGTTTGCGTTCTGACATAGAGCCTGTGTGGTCAGAACGCGCATGCGTCGAGTGATGCTGAAAATAGATACAATGTCATGTGGCTCGTGTGTTTGGTTGCATTGCAATCTATAGAGGAGTCAGAAAGCTTCCAAAACTTCATTCATTTAAGTTCTGGTGAAAAAAGGTGGTCCTGGGGATATTAAACTACTTGAGGGTGAGTATTTAAAGGAGGAATTTTCATTTTGGGCCAGAGTTCACCTTTAAGGAATTAAAATAGAAAACACAATGAAATGCACCGTAAATGTATTTACAACGTGCTATTTGTCAGCCTGATCTCACAGGAATTCCTATTTTAAAAGGGAATCAGGTGAACGGTACAAAAGTGTGTGATAATGGAAAAGAAATAATGTAGCCCCCCCCAATAATCATAACATCATTGGTGGGAAGCAGGGACTAAAATGTATGAGATTCAATTAGCCACCTCATGAAAACAAGGTTAGAAACTGGGATGAGACTGTGTTGTTTTTTGCTATAAAAGGTTTTATCAAGCAATATATCATGAAGTAAAGTATTTACTCATTTACCATTTACCATTCCTGTTGGACCCAAATGCAACTGCAAATTATATTTCATGACAATGAAGGTTTTTTTTCAAGCAAGTAACTGTTCCACATCTCTCTAGATACAAGTAGGCTACAGTAGATTCTGCTGGTTAAAATGGAAAAAAACGTAGAGATTGCTGTGTTCTCAATATAGTCCGTCTTCTAGAATAACTGAAAGAAGAGACTCAACGTTTGTACCGTCACGCAACATCTTATTTTCTCAGACATGTGGAATCATGCTGGGATTCCCTGCGGGGGGTGAGTCCTCAAACAGAAAAAGAACATAGAACGGTCTCCAGTAGATACAAACATGACGGAAACAGGCATGTGTCATCTACACTGGAATGCCATCAGCATGTCTGTCATCCATCTTTGTTTATCCTGTCTGTAGTCATACAGAGTTAGTGGTTCTGACATCACGGACAGAAGCTCCCAAACAACGCGATTACGTGAGAATGACTCACCCTGACAAGAAACGTCAAAATCCACGAGCAAATTTCCTTAAACAGCAGCAGTGTCAGCCTGGGAAAATTAGAAGTAGTGTATTATCTGTCAAAGCTTGCTCTTTCATGAGCTCAAAACTAACAGTGGTAGGCAAACACACCTCTCTGGGTATGGTGACTGATAAAGTCTGCACATAAATACACACTTAGCTGTGGGGCACAGCCTTTCACATCCACCTACTGTAGAGAAAATAAAAGGAATTTCACACTTGTTGAGTGAAGTCGGCTAATGGGAATCTTTACACACTCCTTCAGCTCAGCATGGCAGATTGGTTCAACTGAGGGATCAAAACAAGTATTAGGACACCAACCAGGAAGGAACTGTAATTTTCCCCACATGGAAGGGTTTTAAGGTTTTGATAGTGTTTTTCCAAACCTTTCATGTTTTTGGTACCCACACTTTACTATGAATAGGACTCTAATAATCACTAGTATTAGTTAGCTTTAAAGGTTCAATGTGTAATTATTTTGGAGGATCTATTGACAGAAATGCAATATAATTTACATAACTATGTTTTCAGAGGTGACCTTACATAATGAAGCATTATATTCTTTTTTTTTACCTTAGAATGAGCTATTTCAGTATACACACACCACTAACATTGAATTCGCAATGCTGTTTCTACAGTAGCCCTAAACGGCCAACTTCTCTACATAGCGCGTTTTGTAGACATGTTATCTCCTTCGGCAAAGACATACACTCGACCCGTGCAGATCCAGTGATAGTCCTGTAGGCAAGCATTAGTGACTTGAATCTGATACGGGCTTCAACCAGTAGCCAGTGGAAAAGATGTGTCACATGAGCCCTTTTGGGCTGTTAGAGGACGAGGCGTGCTGCTGCGTTCTGAACCAGCTGAAGCAGTTTGATAGCCTTTGCCAGAAGATCAGCAAGGAGAGCATTGCAGTCGTCCAACTTTGAGATTACCATAGCCTGGACAAGGAATTGTGTCACATGCTCGGTGAGATAGGGTCTAACCTTTCTAATGTTGAATAAGGGTATCAGCATGAACGCGTTGTCTTTGCAATGTGATCATCGAAGGACAGCTGTTCATCAAATATGACTTACTGACTTAGGTTACTGGATGTTTTGGAATGAGTGATTGTGGTATTGCCAAGTTGGATGGTGAAATCGTGTTGCACCATGGGGTGTGCCGGAAACACGAGTAGTCCTGTCTTGACAGGGTTCAGCAGGAGGTGATGCTCTTTCATCCAGGCGGAGATGTCTTCTAGGCAGGCTGTAATGCTAGCTGCTACAGTGATATCGTCTGGATGAAACGAGATGTAGATCTGGGTGTCGTCAGCATAACAGTGATACGAGAAGCCATGTGCCCTCATGATGGGTCCCAAGGATGTTGTGTAGATGATAAAAAGCAGCGGTCCAAGCACCGAACCCTGAGGGACCCAGTGATCATGTGGTGAGTAGTGGACAGCGAGCCCCTCCATAACACCCTGAAGGATCTGTCGGAGAGGTAGGATTTGAACCAGCGGCGAGAAGAGCATGGGATTGTTATAGATGACAGGGTTGCTAGCAGTATCTGATGATTGACAGTGCAGACAAGTCTAGCAGAATCAGGGCCGAGGATTTAGATTCCGCCTTGGCTAGCCGCAGTGCTTCTGTGACCGATAGCAGTGCCGTCTCAGTGGAGTGGTTTGTTTTGAAGCCAGACTGCTTGTCATCCAGTAGTTTGTTCTGGGATAGGTAGGAAGACACCTGGTGTGTTTGCAATAAATGGGAGGAGAGAGGATTTTTGTAAAATGAAACTTTTTTTATCTTCCCTGCATTGAAAGGCTGTGATATAGGCATAAACCTGATTGGAAATCACACATTCCTTTGCCTATGGTGATGTGTGGAAATATCCTCGAGGACAGAATCCCACTCTCCACACGTGAATTGACCACCGCAAATGCGGCATTAAATGTCAAGTGTGTTTTTGTGAGGGTGAGTAGCAGCGGCTTTGTGGTCCCGTCATCTTCACACAATAATTTATATCAGAACGCCGCATGCTCACGGTGGAGCGCTCTTTTCCCGCTCTAATCGGAACGGATGAGCCGCCTCTACATATTCTGATAGGAAAGTTGCAAGACGAAAAATCTGAATAGGGAACATTTCTTCATTTAGCTTATCTTGTGGGTAGGCTGTCATGGGAAGATGAAGAAGATTACGTCTCTCGCTAAAACAAGAAATACAAGGGCTGGATTTGTCTTAAACAAAAGATGTCTCAGGGAAAAATATTTTATCTACTGTAAATGTCCTCAAAGTTCCGTAGCGGTTCTTAAAATGAATGGTTACTTAATACGCTTAAAGCATTTACCTCATAAGTTATTATTAATGAAATTTAACAGTGATGTCTAGGAGTTACATATGGCTGTCCCCGATCACTTGACAGATGACGCCCTAAACCACCCAAATATCAGAGGTTTAGGAAAGTTTAGGAAACTGTGTTTACTTCTTCATTCTGCTGAGTCATTTAAGAGCAACTCAAATATGTGATACGACCTAAAACAGATTTGCCAGAGGAATTAGTTTTAATCTTGCCAGAAGCCTGGAGAACGCAATCAAAAGCTCCTGTAGCGTTATAGCCTGTGATCTGTTCAAGGCCAGACCCAAGATCATAGAGACTGCTGGGTTGAAGAGACTTTAACAGCTGGGCATTCGTCTGGAAGACCATGAGAAGGGTCATTCAGCTATCAGCGTCAAGGGCGGAAGACCCTGAACAGACGCCTTTTTAACTGAGCACTTTGTAGCTCATCCTGTTTTAACTCAAACGACATCCCTCGACTTAACCCTGTAAAATGTGTAACTTTTTAACAAATATTATCTGATGAGTAGAAAGATATGTTTCTCTCATTCAACGCTATGCTAATCATCTCTCTCTGCAAAAAAAATACCCACTGACGTTATCACACCTCACCCGACCGACCTGTATTAGCAAACTCATTAAAAAAAAAGCTTGTTTTTCACATGTCCTTGGCTAAATCTATTACTTCTCTTTCACTGTGGAATGCTTTACAAGGGCACGGAAATGACTAGAACAATGCGGGCTTTGAAATAATCATGTGTTTGTACTACGTCTACTGTCACCCACTGAACTCTTACAAGCGAAAAATAATTGGGAAGCAGACTCCTAAAATTAAAGTGCTTCATTAAAGTGCTGTTTGCTTTTAGTGGTGCAGGTAAAAAAACTTCTTCAGTCCCTCAGAGTGAGGAATGGGTCATTGTCTAACCTTAAAGGCCCTATGAGGCACACTTAGCCATAAATATGAAGCTAAGGTGCCCCCTGGAGTAACATTTGTTAAAAAGACGCTAAAATTGGTAGCCTAGTATAAAGCTGAGAAGTTTTCTTTCTCTTTTCTTTTTTCTAAGGCTACAATATAATCACGATTTTCTAACACGTTGTAGAGAGGAGGAATCCAATCAGTGCATGCCACTGTGGTGAATGTGCATCTTATAAAGGTTAAAGTTTAATCTGAAAACAAGGTTTTGTTTATCATGAACAAACCACATAGAGGATTTGTGCACAAGAGCTGGATGGAAATTTGCTCGTAACACAGTAGCAAAGCGAGTGCTGTTAACAAAGCTTTTGAAGTTTGTGAAATGAAGACAGATGCACCAAATTCATTCTGCCCACTTTTCAACATGACTTTCATAAAAAAGATTAAATGATGCCATATACAGCAATATCTTCTTTCCATTTGCTAGACTGCTTATTTTTTGACCATATGGATGAGAAAGACATCATACCTTATAACATACTTACTAGTGCAACATAACACATCTTTGTTTTTACTAAGTAGGCCGATACTAGAGGATACTAGTATATACATTTGAATGAATAAATTAAGCATTTATTGAGCACTTTTTGTAAGCAATTAGTATTTTACTAAAATACATTAGTTTTGCATTATACATTTGTCTACAAAACTGTTTTTATGCATTTCAAATTAAGCCCTTAAAGGGATAGTTCACCCAAAAATTTAAATTCTGTAATCATTTACCCACCCTTTTTACCCACCATTTCAAACCTGTATGACTTTATTTCATCTGCCGAACACAAAAGAAGATATTTTGAAGAATGTTGGTAACCGAATAACAGATGTACCCATTCTTTTCCATATGGACACAAAACCAAATGCAAGTCAATGGGTTCCGCAGCTGTTCGGTTACCAACATTCTTTAAAATTCTTTACAATCTTTCTTCTTTTGTGTGAACTATCCCTTTAAGCAAGATACACTTCATACATCACAGTAAATTAAAGTGTTTCATGTGGAAATTGCATTATTTAGAACAGTGTTTCCCAAACTTTTGATGTACCCCCATGGATTTAAAATCATTCTGCGTAACCCTCTTTCTTACAGTCACAGTTGCGTTTTTATGTGCATTTTAAATACATTTATCGTCTTAAAATAATCATCTTTTATCAAACACAGCATTAGTATATAACTATATGATCATATACATTATAACTAAATTACTCACTGCTTAGTGAGATGGATGTGCTAGAATTTATTTACATAACATAACATGTGATGTTTGGGTGTATCGAAGAAAGTCTGAGTGTCAAATCATTCTCTATGTAGATATTTGTTCTTTATGTGGGCAAGTGCTGAGAATCCACTCTCGCAAAGGTAGAAGGGCAGTAATGTTTTCAAAGCACGATTGCCTAAGGCAGGATACTCTGCACGCAAGGCTATCCGGAAGTCTATCAGTAATTTTTGTGCATGTCAATTCTCAAAACACCACTCGTAGAAATTTCAATGAGACTCTCTCGCTCAGAAACGAGCAGGTGCACTGTGCTAGTGGCATAGAAAGGATGGCGAATCCAGGCCTATTTTTTGATTGGATGTCATGAATTTGACCTTTTATGGCACTACCTGACTACTATTTTGCTGTGTGTACACTAGAGGGAGCATGTCTTTATATTAAGCGTGTGATAACAACATGCCTGGTTGTATGTCAGGTGCATAATAATTATGTAAAATCATCATTTTCACCTGGTGTACCCCCGGGGGTACGCCTACCCCAGTTTGGGAAGCACTGATTAAGAAGATACAAAAATAACCATTTAAAAGGTACGTAACAACCAAAACCAATAGTAATGGTTAAGAGAAATGTACATTATTTAAATAAATAAAATGTTAATTAAAGGAATATATCACAGGCAGTCCAGTTCAGGGAACAGCTTTGTTTATACTGTACTAAAAGTAGATAAAAAAACACCACAGTCACGTGTTTTGACTTCTATTGTAAATTATCAGACAAAACTGCAGCCTGACCTGTCAAACACATACAGCCGTAAACAGAAAACTTTAGGAGTTTCCCACTCTTTCTTTACAAAGTAAAATGAAATGTAACGTGTCCTTATTAACATAACCATTTCACGTAATGCACAGGCAAGCTGGTTGGTTCTATCCTCCGGGCTGAGCAAAACAAAGCCCTGTCCATTTAAACTATAAACAGATCTCTTAGAGTGGCTCTTAAACCATTCACACCCGAGACAGACCTTTATGTCTCTACTCCTCACCTTTCTCTCTGCGCTGTAGGGCCTCCTGCTGGGCCTCTTCTGCTTTGTCTGCCTCTTGTGAATCAATATGAACAAACACAACCATCTAATAAGCACCTAAAGCAACAATGAATCAGAAAGCGGATCCAATTAGAATTCTAAGTGGTGGGCAGCGCTGCTTTCATAGCTCGACTGAACAAACTAACATGCCGCTAGTTAAACAGAGGGCCAGAGGACTCGGAACGCTCCGTTTGATTGGCCGGTTTGGAAACTGTCTGGGTTGGAGGGTTTTTTCTTTGATGTTTGCTTGCTCGACTGTTTATTCATATTAGCCAGATGTAACAGGTTGAAAACATGGACTTGTAAACTAACGAACAAAGCGTGTTGAATTGCACATGAACCTGCAAGCCTGAAGAAACATGTGTTTTTGTGTGTATTTTGACAGTTTTACACACACACACACTCTCAGACATATCCCAGAGGCTCAATGCATTGGCAATGCGGAATTCTGCAAGACAACCGACAGTCTCTGCTGCAGACAGATTCCATCAACACACCACACAACGCTGTTAGCGAAAGTGACCCTCGAGTGCTTCTGCGCTGGCGGTTTGAGAAAATTGGCTGTAAATTATCCTTTTATGAACAGTAAAGTAAGAGTACCCACTCTAAATACAGCAATCAGTCTGTAGTTTTCAAACACTTGTACTCAGAGACCATTTTACATTCATAATGTTTTATCTGCATTTGAGCGTGGTGCAGACAATCCATTTTGGCAAGCGAATCGGATGCAAAAGAGACCTATAAAGTATATGGAATCACCACAGATACGTAATACAGTAAACGGCATGTTGAATATACTTGATTAATATACCTATGACCATATGAATGACTTCTCATTTCAATTTGAGACCTTTCAACCTTGAGTAATATGCTGGTCATGCCTTTTTTCAGTAACACGATCATCATTAATGTCCTATATATTGGCTAAAACTAAACTTTGTTTAATGTTTTTAAGCCATTATTTGCTATTATTATTATCATTAGTAGTAGTAGTAGTAGGTGGAGTAGCAATAATAATATTTTTTATTTCATATTCATAACTTTCAATGCTTCCCTAAAAATGGGAATTGGCCCTTTTTCTTTTTCTATCCTATTATGTAAAGCAAAAAAGAGCTTCATAATATATATATATATATATATATATATATATTAATAATATGTAAAAAAAAATTAAATCCATCCTTAAAATGCAACACAAGCATATTCATTTTTTAAATGTTACAGAGCTCAGAAGGTACTGACCCATGCATTTCTCTGCGTAACTTATTGCCAGCCATAGTTTATCTCTCAAACGTTGAAACTTCTTTACCAGTCTAGGAGCAGGTAATGCTTTAAACATAACAATTTAGGGCCATGTGACTCCAGCACAGGTGCAGCTTTTAAATGCGGAGCATCGGATACCTCAAAGGTCTCAAGACACCGTCTGCTGATCTCGATGTTTAATTTCGAGTACTACCGCAGCCGTCCTACGCGTCAAGTCATTTCCTGTCAGGTGGTGACAGAAACAAGCTGTATTTATGATGGACAGTTTATGCATGCAGGGAATGAGAAATCCGGGGAGAATCTGAAGCGGCGATGCGCCGCAGTGGTTTGTGTGCGGTTTATGAAGCATCCCTTCTGAAAGCATTTCACTAACACACCCTCTCTCTCCCACCTTCAGCACGATGTGACTAGCCCATGAACTCCCTAATCAATAGTGAATCTGTCTCAGTCCGGGCTGCACTGAGAAAATCGATTCCCCCAGGCGTCTCCGTCAGTGTTTTCCATTGGCTGTCCAGTGGAACAATCTTTGTAACCAACTGCTAAAAAAGAGAAAACACTTTTTTCCCCAAGCTGAATGCCAGCTTTTCCAGACACCATAAGTGTGATTCTACACATTGAGATCCTTAATGAATAACACATGCTCAGGGAAGGTGCCACTTTGTGACAGCAATACAGAGACAATCTACTATTAAAGGTTGTAACGTTCATACATATTTATGCAAAAGGGTAAAAATAGCAATGTGCCAAAACACAATAAAGGTCCTGTGGAAAATCATATAGACATGAATTTATACACAAACACATTTTTAACCACATGCCTTTTCTTCCAAAAAATCAAAAAGGCGAGAGCATTTTTAGGCCGTTCTCACGTGATTTTACCAAGTTTAGAAGATTTCCTGAATATGCCAGGTCCATTTTACATGTACTGTTTAAAAAAGGCCAATTAATGCTTAAAAGCCAAGGGGGAATAAAGCCTGCTTTTGTTTTAAAACCTCTAATAAACAGTGACATCAGATATATCCCTTAGTAATATATATGTACCCAAAACACTAATTAATGTTCTTGATAAATACATAGTGTTAAGGCACATCGGGGGACTCATTAGGATTGTGGAATAAAGGAACCAGTGGGTACAAGCAGATCTATAAGTAGAGCCGCTGTTGATCCATGAGTGGTTAAATAATTAAATGTAATTCATCTTTACTTGGACAATGGCCACTTTAAACAGAGACTGTGGCTGAGAGCCAGGAGGGAGGTGTCGGGGGGAACACTGGACTGGCGTGTGCAGGGACGAGCCGACTCCACACCCCTTAACTAAATCCAGGTGGACACCCTCAAACCATCCTCAGTGCCAACTGCAGACGAACTGGGTCACCATGTCCGAAGGGGATGAAGGAAGAGAAAACGTATCCCATTTCAGCCAGTGTGTTCAAGCATGGCCTGTATTAGGACAGGCACATCCATAAAACTGTCAATTCACATGTATTCACACATACTGAGAATGGTAGAAGAGTAACTCATCACAACAGGGAATAAAAGTGTATTTTAAAAGAGCTCAGATTGATTCGTGCTGCACTGGCCTCATGACCTGTAAAAGGTTGTGCGTTTTCAAGATGTAAAGGGGCTTAAAAAATTATATACTGTGGGATTGTTAGAAATAGATGCAATGCATGCTTCACACAAAAATCTTTATATAATTTGCCTTATTGTGTAATTTTCTATTTTTTTCTATGAACAAGGACTAAAACAGACGGAATGGCTCAAACAGTGATCTCATCATCAATGAGTCTCTTCATGTAATCCCAGACTTAGACAGTCTAAATCCATAAGAACTTTGGCAACATCTCTTGGACCTATCTAACAAGTAAAGAATGCTTAGATGTTTCGTACTGCCACACAAAAGCAAAATATCTTAATACAAAGACATACAACAAATTATTTCACCCAAAACGAAAAAGTGAATCACTTTACATGTCTTGGAAGGCAAAAAGAATTGCAAGAGAGCATTCTTCATATAAAAAAAACCACAACAAAGACAGAATTCTCATTTCTGAGGTGAACTAACCTTTTAATTGTGCTTTATGCAAACAGTTGCTTTCTCAGCCAACGTTTTTCTACACTGTAAATGCACAGTTTTGGATTTGGCACATCAACAAAGAGCCGAGAAAGCATAAAACATCACATTCACTGGGACCCCACGCTGTCTAAATAAATGCATGAACAGTCAAACAAATATAAATAAGTCACAAGGTTTTCTTCTTTCACTACACAAATTTATTAGATATTCCTCACACAGTGACATTTCTTCATCTTGGTGGGGAGCAGATAAAAGCTCTTTCCTACCTCTGTATTTCAGCAAGGAAACACTTATATCGCATGCAATACGAGGTCATTATTCTACCCCAGCCGTATAAACTGACACAGGCATGGCGTGGTGAAATAGGTGGCTCCAATCATGTTGTACGTACCCTTAGGGTACTTTGCATAAAGACTCCTATTCTTCATTCAAACGCTTGACACCTGATCCAAATCATGCGTCTGCTCCGTGCCGGGGCAACAAGCTGAAAAACAGTATTTACCGGGCTGACAGACTGCTGACAGCGGTTTTATTCCCTAGAAGTAAGGCAGGTGGGGGTCATCCTGTATTTGGAGACGTACCTTGAACCTTCTGGTTTTTAGGATTGGAGGGTAAGTAATCAGATACAAGGCCAAAGGCACAGTATGAAGGCGCAAGCCACCAGCAGACAACAAATGGGACTCAAAATCAGATTCATAGAGCTCTCAACTCCAAAACTGACTCAGATTTCATTAGTTTAGATGGTTCACAGTCACCTGACATAACAGGGCAGACGAAACACAAATGCATACAGTGCAACTTTGTCTCAGAATAAGTTTTGTGCCATTATATGTTAGGAGGTATAAGTTAGAGAAAAGTCAGAATAACAAGCCGCTCCCCGCTGTTATGGACTACCTCCAGGTCCACACTTCGATGATGTAATGCGTTGGAAATTGTCTGGAAGTAGTCTACTGAGAAGTCTGCACCAGTGCAGGCCCGGAGAAAGGGCACACAAAAGAGCACAGCGGCTCCAAAGAGGACAGCTGAGAGCAGCCTTCTCAATCAAAAACGACGTCAGGGATGTCTGGGTGAGGGCCATAAGACATCCAGTGTACCATCTGAGACAGAAAGGTGGATAGAGGGCTCAAAAACAGACATGTTTTTTTCTTTTTGTATTAGGAGAAAAATGAACTGATTTTTGCTTGTATCTATAGTGAAAAACGTTTTGAGCCTTTTTATATATATTCTGGGATTGAACAGAACCGCATAAGTCACTACGCAATTATATTACAAATAGTGAATTGGTGCATGACCAGTCTAGCTGATGGACCAGAAACTGCTTGTCGACCAGTCTCTAATAAAGCTGGTTGAGCAAATAAGCCTTGCTGCACTAGTTGAAAAGCCATACGGAGATAAAACTGACATAATAGAACAACATATTGATACAAGAAATACGGGACAACCTCAAAAAAATGACTAAAAAAGAACCTAAACCTGTTTTGGACAACAACAAGAGACATCAGGTCTAACTATGCTGTGTTCCTTCCTCAAGAGAAAAACAACTGTAACTCAAACCAGGCAAGTGTTTGTCAAGGCACTCGCAACAACAACTTGATTCTCCTCTTTCATCCAAACCGAATGTGCAGGTGAAATGAACTTCCTCGAGGTGATCTTCATTTGGTTATCTCTCTAGCCTCAGTTGTGTTTTCTTCGAGCGTGCTGTATCTCTTCCTCTCATCTCCGCTGTTGCAACACTGATCCTTTGTTAATTCCTCCAATATTGGCTAACAATGCAATTCCGATGAGAAAAGAATACAAAAAAGAAAATAAACTCTGACAAGACTCAAGCGGGTTAAGAAAACAATGGATAACCGACGGGCATAACACGACAACCGAGGGGATGCTAATTTTCTGGCAACACGCGCACAGCAGATTTTTCACCGGGCTATTTTTACTCCCCGACTGCCTCTACTCACGTGTGTACATTGTCTTTATGTATGTAGATGTATGTGGGTATATTCACAGCTTCAAAAAAAACAGACCGTTCCAAATTTTAAGCATTTCTAGATGTATTCCAGTCAAGTGTCATACTTCAGGAGTGACGAAGTCATCCAACAGCAATGTGAAACTTTGCAATTTAAGAACTTTTCCTAAATATATGTACAAATATTACTATTGTATAGCTTAAAAGTTCATAATCTTTTCTGTTATTTTGACACTATTCTCCAGTTTTCATTTTATGGAAATAAATGCAAATAGAAACAATATTTTCATTTGAAATTTAAAAGAAATATTGTCACAGATTGAGACAAAAAATATAATTTACCTAAACACACCTATAAATAATTTTAAATAATTTTATAAATAATAAAATGAAAATAATTTTATAAATGGTCTCTACATTTTTTTGCGGCTGTATATAAATGTAAATATATAATAAACATAGACAAATTGACTTTAACACTGATGTCACATAGCGACTAGCCCAAACTCATCCTGCTGATCTGTGGGTACCTGCTGTCTGCCCTCAGGTTGCCATACCAGTCTGCATGGTGCCCATCCTCTGGCATCTGCAGCACATGTCACAGACAGATGGCAGGATGTTCCTCTGTACGAGACTTTACTTCCAGATCATAGGAGTCAGGCAGGTCGGCAGACAGCTTTACCCACTGCGGCCCATGCCACACAGGAAGGAAATGACCATAGCAACCCTCTTCATCATCCAGATAAAAATAACACTGAGTAGAGGCTCACGTGAAATATTGTTTAAAAGGATAATTATTGTACAATGAGAAAATAGACTATGAACTCATGTGACTATTATTCCGCATTAAAAGTGTTCGCACAAGGAGTGTAATTTTTGGGATGTTAACAAACTTCTATCCCAGGATAAAATACACTGACAAGTCAACAAGTAAACAATCCCAAAAGATGGATTTCCCAAAGACTGTAAACAGTAAAGCCATCAAAACATTGTCAGTTTAAGCATCTTGATTTGACCCATAAAACAAGCTTAACCAATGGTGTCAATGTGGGGCGGGGCTATCGGTTTGGTTGACTCATGACACATGTTGCCTTTTTTATACCTATAAACTACACAGCAAGCCTTTATGAAAACAAATCAAAAAAGTGTTTAAGATACAGACATCTTTAAATTTGGTAGATCTGCAGAAAGACCAGGACCAAAGTGCCTCGCCAGCAATGCCAGCTGTTCTTTCCTAATAGCAAGAATATGCTGTCCAGAAATGAAGCGTTTCCTATTCGAGACATCAAATTCTGCCAATCCCTCATCAGAGGGAATCAACCAATTCTGCCAGCTTTCCTAGGGGGGCGTCACAAAATGCATTTCTAAAGCGTCGAGCTGACATGTTTTAGACATCATCATTAACACAAGGTTAAAGACTTTAAGAAAAATTAGCAGCCTGCCCAGCTGTCAAAAGACGTTTACAGACATCTGAGGGGTAAGAATACTGTGCGTTTGTGTGTGAGAGAGATTTCAGACATCAGGAGAAAACGCTGATTGGAAACCTCTCCACCCCGAGCATTGGGACGGCCTCCAGAATGAGGATTAAGGGTTCAACTTCCATCTGTGGGAGGAACAGCAGAGAGAGCACTTAGCAGACAATTATAATCCGTTAAAAGGTAATAAAAGACCGACCGTGCAGCCATTTGCGCTCGTTCTTCTTCGCCCCTAGTTAGAATCGGTCTTGCATGCACAGCATGATGGGATGCCGCAGTGACCGGGCTGTCCTTACTTAGATCGTAAGCCTACAATGCCGGGATTCAAACTGTCGTCGCCATCAATTACGGTCACAGCATAAAAGGATTTAAGTGCAGCTTGGTGCATTATTGCCACAGCTGATAAGAATGGTGTGTCCCTTTTTGTAATTAATGTTTCTTTTATATAATTGCATTTCACAGTACTTTAATCAGTCCAGCCCCTGTGGGAGTTCAGATCTCCGGTTATCTGTCCATGTTCCTGGCATTACGATCAGAGGTGGCAAAGGGCCACATGGAGGCCCTGGGCACTAAAAACAGTTCAAGAAGACTGGAGATAGACCACTATCGAGAGGATGTAAGCTTAACCTCTGGACATAACAATGAAAGTCCAGATCAGATAGGACATTCACAAGTTACACTGTTTATGCGAAGGACACAATGCAATTTTCTTCCATTTGTCTAAATATTCATAAATGGTCCCTTTTTGTGCCAAACATGTATAAACACGCCACATTCAGTTCTGAAAAGCAGATGCTTGATATTTATTTTATGTTAAACAGTCAAGGTCAAGTTAGATGGCACTGACTGCTTAATACAATTCAACAAAGTACTAGTGCATATGCATAAAATTGCAATAAATAAATGAGAGGATATAAATAAAAAGAAATATAATTAATTAATAATTGTCCATTCTGTTCCTACTGAAGAACAATATAAAATGAGTAGTAAATACTAGACAGACATTTTGTCATTATTCAAATGTTCGAACAAAATACAGAACACTTAGAACTGAATCTCATATTTATGACTTAATTATATTTGGAAAAAAAAACAAAAATTTTATAAAATGGTCTATACAAACAAATCTACATGAATGCATTGATTGTAGTTTTCTCTATTGAATACATTGATTGTTATAGTTGTTTATCAAAAATTAGTCAAATATTTTGCACTCAGAAAAACAAACATTTTCTGAAGGTTAATCACAAAAAATCTCAGATACTCATTCAACACAGCAGAGGCCAAGCGAATCTTTCAGGTATGCAATGCTAGAACAGTACAAAAAAAAGACATTTGTCTTCTTCAAGACTACACATTAAAGTTGGCCTCCATCCTCCCGTCCTCCATCTACCATAAAGTAAAAAAGGTCTTCATTATAGACGGCCATGGGCACAGGAGTGCATTGCGGAAATGCAGCTAAATCTACGTGTCTGCGCTCCTCATGTGTTTCCATTCACTTGCTTTGGCTCCAACGCTCGTACTGTGGGGAGCAAGTGTAGATTTCAGAGCAAATAACGTGGTTACATTGCTCGCCCTTAACCCTTTCCTTTAGCTCCACAGGTTTCTAGTGAATTTACTGAGCTGACAATGTGTGGGTGGATTTGTTTGGCTGAACCCGTGCGGGTCACGTCACATTAATAACCAACAACATTGAACAGAGAATTTATCATGCAATAACTGGCAAACAATGCTCTTTCTTTTATCCTTAACCCTGTCATGAGGGCACACTAAACTTCTCTCTCTGTTTTGCAAATTATTGCATTAATAGGGTGAAATGGTCAACTTGATAATGTTCTGACGCATTCATATGGAGTGTGAGGTAAAGCTAAAGCAATGCTGGAAAATAAAGCACAGGTTTAATGGCTTCCTGTTTCAGACTGTATAGGATAGTGATTCTCAGAATATGGGAATGAATCCTACATAAAATACCCTGTAAATCAAGCTCTGGAAAGAAGCGTCATGGATCAGTTCCTCTAGACAAAACTTGTCTTAAGACACATACTCAATTGATCTCAGTTGTCTGGACAAAGACCAGTTCTACATTACATGCAATAAATGAATACTTCACATTAAATGAAAATTCTCATGTGGTTCAAATCTCATTTGTCTTTAAAATATATGGTAGCTGTTCATAGTAACCAAATGCTGTCACGCTCATACAAAAAAATAAGTTGCTTCTATAAAGAATCACTAAACTAAAATCATAAAAAAATAATTGAAATAAAGTAAATAAATACATAAATTAAAAAAATCTAAATTAAATCACTAGTCACAGTGGAGACTAAAGACAATAGTTGTATTTGTATGTATTGGAAGTATCAACAGAATAAAGAATGATATAATTATGTTTTAATGATTTTAGGTTAGTGAATAAATAAATGGAAAGAATAAAATAAAAATAAAATCACTAAGTGAAGAAAAAATGTTGGTGTATGTTTCGGAAGTATCAACAGAATAAAAAACAACTTTAATCATTAAATCATAATTAAATTAGGGAAATGAATAAAAAATTATAATAAAATCACTAGTGAAAGTGCAGAATAAAGACAACATTTATATTTGTATGTATTGAATTATAAATAGAATTAAAAAATAAGCAAACTGATTCAAATATAATAACAATGAAGTAAAGAAATAGAAATATTGCCTTTATTCTCCACTTAGTGATTTTATTTTATTCTTTCTATTTTTATGTATTAGAAGTATAAACTTCTAATTGGTAACTAGAATCATGAAAAAAGAATAGAATCAAATATTTTATTTGTATCAGAAGGAATAACATTATAAAACGGATCTCTTCACCACAAGTGTCTTGGTGACCGCTGTACAGATGCTAACATGTTTTGTCACGAGTAGCGCTATTAGCCTTTAGCTCCCAGGCACGACATGGTCTCCCCCTAGCAGCCCCTTTAATCGACGACTCCACTGTCGTAATCCTCGCCTTCACACCACTTTCACAGTATTTATGTTTGATAAGTGACGAACGAAAACAAAGAGTCCCTTAAGAACGTATGCCAGTGATTCGTTTTCATGGCTGTGATGTGGCATTAACCTTCCGAAATCCAGTTCCGAGCATGTATGTGATGTAGCTGAGGAGTGTGTTGCTAATTGTCTGTTTCATGGGGGCAACGTGCTGGAAAATCACAAGAATATTTCATAGAGATGATGCAGATACCTGAAAACAAATTCTCACCCGTAACACCTTCAAAAGTGTCTGTGTGAAGAGAGGGAATAGCAGAGGGGCGATTTCTATGCATAAACATACAATACACGACTGGAGGACCAATATGAGGTTCATAAAGGGGAGTTTAGCCAGATTGGTAGCACTGTTTATTCTCACGCTTTATCTGCACGGGTTTAACACCTAATTTACTGAAATAATTATGCAAATCAGGTAATGGTTCAAACGCCCACAAAAACTGTGCTGAGCGCAATTTACGCACCGCTATTCCCTTGCGGTTGCACGACTGAGTGTTTTGTTGTGGAGGATGGATCAGACTTGTATCTGGCATACTTTACGGAGACACAGCAATCCAAACACCTGAACTGAGTCTGAATTACTGCTATTATACATGCAATCCTGTTTACAGCCTAATAAACATCATTTATGCTAAAAGAAGCAATGTATGCCCTGAAAAAAGGTCAAAAATGAATATGTGCTTGTTTAAAAGTGGGTAGTGAAAAACACAGCCACATATAAAAGTGGTGTAACTGTCAGCGATTTCGTCTAAACATGTTTTGCATGTAAAGCAAAATTGTCGATGACTATCTCAAAAGGTCCTGAAAAGCTCTCGCCAAGAATTTTTGCTCAACCCTGAACCAACAGGGACGTGTGTGTGCGTCTCCTAACCTAAACATGTTAAATTCAATAAAACCTTGATACTATTTTAATAACAGGAATGGCTGGAGGCTCAAAGAACTTTGTTTTCCTTCCATTGAGCTGATATCACATTTCTCAATTTCAGACACTCTTTTTTCTCCTCTTCTTTCTTTAATATCCTTATTCCCTGCAGGAAGACTGGCTTTGCCTTGCTTCTTACATTCCCTTGCCTAACTCTAACCATATGTTCTCCTCTCTCTGCATGCGATTGTGCAGATAGCGGGGCTTACGCACACCGTCGTTGTTTATCTTCCCATTCAAATTACAACAATTATACATCAATAAAAGACAGATTCGAAAGCTCTTGACGGACGGTGTACACGGGATGATCCTGACCTGAGTGAAAACAAACAGCCGTCCTGACTGACCGCAGTGAACGCGTGGAATGAAGGCGCTCTGCCAACTCAACGGGGGTTTAGCAAAATAACCAAATTGAAGAACCAGAGGGGGACAAGGTAGAAACAACTGTGATATAGATGTAGAGACAGATAGACTGTCATTGAGGTGTGGAGAACGGCTGTGGATTTGCCTGGACATTTTTCATGATAAACTGCGCTTTCTTTACTTCTACCGTTCCAAACATCCATCAAACTTTATTCTTCACATCACAGCACTGAGCACTCTATCATCTATCTTCTGTCTGTCTGTTCATCCAAACAATAACAACCCGACTCACAAAAGATCATGTCGGAAAGTTTTATTTTCTGTCATATGATCTGGGATGTGTTGTCAGGCAAAAACTTCTGCCTAAATAACCCACGAAAACTGTATTCAGTTAGAGTTCCTTAAAACACGATGATCTGACTAGTGATACATTTAGTACAAATATTAACAGCAGAAAAAAGTAAAGTAACACCACAACTATTCTGGCACAGACGATAGACGTTCCACTTTTTAGTGACTCATCCATAGAAGTTTCACAGTATTGCGTCGACCCTCATTTCTCTTTCAGACCCTTTGACTTCAGAGAATGTCTGATCTTGGATACCAGGACCGCCACTCAGCATCACCAAGCCTGGCATACTTTATTCTATAAATTACCATACTGAATGGAAATGATGCTTTCATTCGGTTAAAGGTAACTGGCAGCAATGCTTTGCTGGCGTACATTTTGATTTGACAAATAATTAATCATTTGCTCGGGATTACGTTTTAAAGGAACCCTCCCAACGCTGCTTGCCAGCTGATTATGGAGATGCCCAAACCCAAAACTGCTCACGCACACACAGACATGGTTGGTCAGCTCCAAGACCGCGCGCAAGATGATTGCTTGTGCGTTGGTGTGTGTGAACGAAAGTGTGTGTGTGATGGAAAGCGTCCCGCCGAGAGACACCCAGACTCAGCAGATGGTGTGAGATGAAACAACAGCATGGAGCATGAGCCAGACATGACAAGAAAAAAGGACAGGATTCCCTAAGACACAAATCCCTCCAGTTTCCACAGCAGTTGGTACAGAGGGATTTGTAAACATTATATAAACAAATTTGAGCGTTTCGTAATTCTATATATTAATACTTTAGATTGTCAAAGGTGTTCACCTTTCTAAATAAACTCAGTAAATGCACCATCATTATGTTAATTCAGATGTGTAAAAACTGCAAATCTATACCGAATATCTTTGGCACAAGCCGGGCCTGCGTGTGCATTAATCTCAGTCCAAAAATAAGTGATCTTTATAAACTATCTTTAATGTGTTCTCATTGTGGGTGGCAGAGCTTTGCCAACACCAATAAGTCACTCATGTGCTTTTTTGCTCTCGACAAGGTCATGTCTGCACTCACAAAGAAAACTCTGTGAAGCTGTTATACAGCAAGCTCAAAAATACCAGGTCTTAGTGTCTTTGCAGACGGTGAAATTGTGGTGCCATTGCAAACCATTTATTTAATCCCCTAATTTGTATCAGGTGCAATTAGCTCAGTGACATAAATGAATCGCAGATGTGAGGCTGAGCAGACCGAGAGTATTTAAAAAACTACCGTCTGTTAGACAGAGAGAGAGAGAGAGAGAGAGAGAGAGAGAGATGCTGATTTGTGGAAACTGCATGGATAACTCAGGAATTCTTTTTATTTCACACACACAAACACACACATACCACACATGTGCCACTTTCTGCTAGGGTGTGAAGGTCAGTGAATAAAAGTGTGTGTGTCCGATAGAGACGGGCTGGAAATATAGAGAGAGGAGAGGAGAGAGTGAGAATAAAAGAAATAAATGATGTGTTGTGGGGGGGCAGCCAAGCGGGTTTGATACCATATGTGTGCATTTGACCGCACTTTGAAAAAGTTGCTGATTTTGTGCAAAAGGCCATCTGTACTGTTTCCCTGACCTTCAGTGGGGCTGAAACGGACAGTGGGCAGGTTAATGTGTGTATGTGTGTGCCACAGCTCTTTAATACATCTATTAAGTCTTTTATTCTCAAGCGGCAGTTTCTGGGTCCGAAAAAAATATCCCCACTTCAAACACACTTTCTATGTCCACAATTATTGTTTTTAAAGACGCTTTAGACCTTCATCATTCGTGTCAAAATACACATAGTATTACAGAGAATTACTTGTTTGATCGACTGTAAATGTTCGCCTTGTTTATCTGGGGTGGTACATCCAGGGCCACCGCATTATTGCAGCAAGACAAAATGATGTTTTCCCATGTGTTTCATATTTAATTTACTATACATAATCAAAACCATAATCATAATAATCATTACCATCCATTTTCTTCGGCAATGCGCTATCCGAATTTCATGACTGCGGAATTTCGGGACGGAACGGATAACAAAAGATTATGATTCGAGTTTATATGCCTCCAACACAGATTAGAGGACGATGTTTACAGAATGACATCAAGCGGGTCTCATATCAGGACAGGCTGTGAAACTAGCACAGCGTGACGGACCTTGTAAAGAACTTAATGGAATGTTGGCTCGGATGCTCTGAGAAATGGCAGGCGGCATTTCTCTGCTGAAGGAAGGCCTTGCAATGTTCCCTCCTGGCGGACAAAATTAACTTTGTCGCTACTGTCAATACCAAGAAAGTCTATACGCAATAAAAGTGGCCATGAAACTGTTTTTTACACTTTTTTTGTCTCTATGACCATGAAATTATTTATCCGTTTGTGACCGCAGGTGCCAAGTCACATGCAGCTGCCAGATCGTGAAGATGACATGTTTAAATAAAAAGTTGAACATTACATTCAGATATATTAAGCTGCCGTTACAAATAAAGTTACCGGCTAATCGTCAAATACATTCTTACTTGCATTTGGTAATTGCTGAAGGTTAAATCTGGGCGCCTTCGCCTCACCATCAACATGAAGCTCTGGTCTATTCTTGGCCAAGAAAAGCGTCCCATCAGTTCATCATAAACAAGTCGACACTAAGAAAATTGTTATTATTGAGTAACTCTGCAGTGTGTGGCGCGCTCTCCTGATCCCCACCCCGCGGGCAGGGAGAAAGACTTGACCCTGTGATTTACTTCCTGTTTCTGTGAAGCTGTTGTTCTCAATCAGTGCAGCCACACACACTCATGTACACACACGCGCACACACATGAGAGTGCTCAAGGACAGAGCAAGAAGACTTTACATCCAACCACACACTCCACCTCGTGCTGCCTTTGATTCATGGCTTTCATGGCTGAATGCTAAACGAACCAACAGTGACAAGGCCAGGGCTTAATGCACCGGAACAAGCCGGATCTGGAACAGTTATGCGTTTTAGAGGGTGCCCCCAACCTAAAGTAATTCGCACAATTACCTGAAAAATGTTTCATGAAGAATAAGGTTTAAACCTGATTTTTTTCTTCTGCAAAACGCAAAAGAAGATATCTTGAAAAATGCCGGTAAGCAAAAACCATGAATTCTTTTTAACGGACACAATACCAATGCAAGTCAACGGGGACCAATGATTTTCAAAATATCTTCTTCAGAAGAAAGAAATTCAAACAGGTTTAAAATGATTGATTTCAATTATCTCTTAAATGTAAATTCTTCCAAAATGCTTCCATTAAAAGGCTGGCTCAAATATACCATCCCAATGAATGACCACATTGTGTCCCCACTGTGTGATGGCTATGTCATTGAAGTATCCTTCTTTGAAAGGTGCACTCTGTGGAGTGTATTAGCGAGTCCCACTCGGCGTTGGACAGGCGGTGTCACAGTGATGTGGACGAGATGCCCTACTTTGAAAAACATGGCGAAGGGGACATAAGAGTATTCGAGGCCTGGGGTAACTCGGGCACATCTCGCTTTCTCTCTCTCTGTCTGTTCTTTCACTCCATGGGTGAAAAAGGGGGCAGTGCCAGCAGGCACATTGGGGTGTCCAGGGGACGGAAGGGGCACCCAGCTGCAGTGCTGCCTGGGAAATCTTTCTCGCCCTGAGCTCGAGAGCTCCAGTGAACCAGCATCCCGGCAGCCGTTACCTCTGCGGTGGATGGAGAGAGGGGCACGAAGGGGCAGACTCATTGGGGCTCCCTCCTACTGACTCTATAAGGCTGGTGAACTAGGGCAGCAGAGGCAGAGACTTTACACATAGTCGGCGATCTAGGACAAGGCTGAAAGAATAGTCATGGTGAGGAGCCAATGAGAGAGAAAGTTACCAGTTATGTATAATTTCAATTGGTTTCATAAACCAGGAGTTAATAATAACTATGCTTAATTTAGTCAATCATTTTCTTAGACATATTGCATTTGTCATTTTATGTATATTTTATGAACAATAGCATTCACATGTCAATTAGCTTAAAAACTATTAGCAGGGTAGTACAGTATATCATATTGGCACATGAATGGTCTTGTTTTTGTTCTCATCAAAGACCAAATCACAAAAAAATACACATAAAACAATTTTGAGTGGTGAAGAGATTCATTTTGGTGCCTGTTACAATTAATGCAAAATGAAGTTAGTGTTCTCATTCATCGGACATATTCATCATAGCCCTTATTAAATCAATTTCAAAGAGAGCTGGCAGTTATAAAAGACTAAATCAATCAACCTATTGTAATTCGTACAAGAACAGTGTGCAGTTAACCTCTCAGTTATCGACGGGCTCATTAAGGCACATTGTGCTATACATACAATATAGATGCAAGTGAATGCATATTTCTCAATGTTTTCGTTGATCCTCTAGTTATAACCTATTGATTTCAATAGGAATCTGGCCCTCTCATAGCTTCACTTTCAGTGTAATCAACAACAATCAGAGACGCCGTTTCAGGCGGCTTGTTCAGGGTGACGGTGAGTTTTTCAAAGGGCTCGGCTCAAACGCTCCGAGCGTGGATGGATTTCAGGGGCCTTCATTAACTCGTGACTGACGGCAGGCTGCTCAGGAGGGAAGGGCGCCGTGGCAGATTGATCGCTGTTTTTCAAGGGGCTGAACATGTGATCTAATGTTAAGTCACTGTGCCAAAAGAAAGAAAATGGAAACGGAGGGAAAGGAAAAAGCAGGAAAATGCAATTACTTTCTCCTAGATGTTTCGGACAGCGGGGCAGTCTTAAGAATTACACATGCAGATCCATTGTCACCGAAACAATATTTCTTAGTTAAAACAACTCTATTGGCACTCATATGAGACCCTGCATGTAAAAAACAGCGAACGCCATTTTACTGTGATTGACTGTTTTCTACTGAAAATCATCATATAGAAACGAGTTTTTGTAATTCTGAGCTTTCTGTTTTGATTAAGAATTAACTCTCATCCATCACAATAAAATATGATCAAAAACATGATATTTGAAAAAAAAAACTGTTCTCTTTTTGCAAATAAACTTGAAGAGTATCAATACTCTTATAAACAAATAAACTCTTCATATATCTTCGTAAAATATACATTTTTTTTCAAATTAATAATCTCTATATATTTGATATTGACTGAGTAAGGCCATGTCAAAAACTCAAACCACAGTGAAATTAATACTTAAAACCAAACTTTAGATTTGATTTTTAATATTTAAAATCAAATTATATTATGAGACTTCAGGCTGGATTTCATGGGCAGGGTCATTATCAAATCATTTCATTTCATTTCATTCATTTAATATCATATATAATACGGTATATATTTCACCCTGGACGACAAATCCAGTCTTAAGGGTCAATTTTTCGAAATTGAGATCTTTACATCATCTGAAAGCTGAAGAAACAAGCTTTGTATTGACATATGGTTTCTTAGGATAGGACACTATCTGGCGGAACAACAACTGTTTACAAAGCTGGAATCTGAGGGTGCCAAAAAAGCGAAATATTGAGAAAATCGCCTTTGAAGTTGCTAATCTGATGCACTGCAGCAGGCAATCCACTCACAAAAAGAAAGTTTTTATACATTTACACTAGGAAATTGATCATGATCTTTACTTAACATCCTAATGATTTTTGGCAAAAAATTACTAAATTACCGATTAATAAAATGCTCCCCTGCTACTTAAGACTGGTTTTGTTGTCCAGGGTCACATATATGATATTTATATGACATTTAATCTTATTAACATATTCTTAATAACACTTAATAATCAACAAAACAGAGATATTTTACTTTAGTATTCAGTTCCAGTATATCTCCTCTCGATAATGTATGATGCACAGTCCACACCGCACCAGAAAGAGAACAGGTTTTAGATGGTCATGTTATCAAGCTTTATAAATTCTTATCAGCATCAAGAGTAAGATTTCCCAGTTGAGATCAGCCCAATCCTATTTCCAACACAACATTCACACAGAGAGCGGCAGCCATTCCCTCTATATAATTGACTCTATTTCATTCTGCGGTGAGTCTCAGTCCTTCCACAGAGCCATGGGGCTTCAGCCGTCCACTCATCTGTCCTACCTGTGTCACTGTTTAATCCTCTCCTTACTCATAGCGAGACACAGCAGCTCTTTTAATTAGTGACCCAATTAAACCTTTAGCCCATGTCGGCTCTCCTTTCTTCATTAAAAGCCAGATAGATAAGATGTCGAGGTGGGCTTCACTAAGTGAATGGAGCGGAAGGCCACAGAGGAAATGTAAGCATATCAGATGAAAAGGCACAAACACACAGATAAACTGGAGACAAACTACTGTGACTTATTTTTCTTTAATTCTCATGTCACAATTTGCGTTAACAAAAAATTCTGATGTAAATGGCCAGTAATTAAAAGATTAAAAATTAACAAATAAAATGTAATTAAAGAATGGCATTAAGTCTTATCAAATCTTCCAAGTAATTCTCCCAAATGTAAACAATAATGAAATAAAGAGCAGATTCTATTGGCTGGTTGTTATTGTTCTACACAACACATGGTACGAGCTGAATTATACATTTGATGTGCGTGTTGCACACTTAGGCAAGACGTGAAAAAGATTTAAATGTGCTGCGTGGCGCTCGTAACCCTTGCAGCAGCACACAAATAGGCTGCCCGGACAGAAACTGCAGCCTCTGCAATTTTGACTAAGACTGTGTGTTGCCTCAAACATGTTTTCTTTAATAGAACGATAGATTTTCTACAAGGGAGGGTTACAGTGGATGGACTCCAGATCACTGGTGCTAATCAATGTAATTAGTGGAGTCTGAGACCGGCGACAAATCACTTTCATTTGTGCCAATTGATTCCGACCTTTTTGTAATTATGAATATCAATTGGGAGTCAAAGGGGAAAAGATGCTCCTCCATTACCACTTTTGTTCAGCCGTGCTGTGCGAGCCACGCTGAGCTAAAAAATAATCATAATGAAAAAAAAGAAATGTTGGCACACAACTTCATCCGAGTGCCAACATTTCTGGGCAGAAGGAGTGTAAATTTCATTAAGCATATGTTCCTGGGGCACTGCTTCAACAAACAGGTGGTGACAGAGACACACACAAAGTGGAAAGTGTGCAGTTCAGACTAACCAGGTCTTCCAGAAACTCTTTTCTATGACTTTTAGTTCTCAGGGGGAAGAATGATCCCTAGGCATAATTTTATTGACAGCCAGCCTCGGTCCTCACTTACTTTTACTGTATGGAAAATATAAAATGTCAATATTCTTCACACTTTCTCCTGGCGTGCTTTAGGGAGAAAATTAAGTCATAGTTTGAAAAGTAAAGTTTTTTTCAGTTGAACTTTAGATCATATCCCTTTAGGTGAGAACCTATTTTTTTAAAAGGGATAGCTCACTCCAAAATGAAATTGTTTTCCTAAATTCTTCAAAAAAAAAATTATTTTGTGTTCAACAGACAAAAAAATATAATTCTTTCTACTTTGGTGGTCAATTGTGCCCCAGAAATCTCAGTTGCTAACATTCTTCCAAATACCTTTTTCCGTGTTCAAGAAATTCACACAGATTTGGAACAACACGAGAGGGAGTAAATGATGACAGAATTTTCATGTTTGGGTGACCTTACCCATTAAAGGAATATCTAAACACTTCAATCTTATCAACTCCAATCCTATCTTATCAATATTCAGTTAGGGTCTCATTCAGAACAACGATGTCATCAGATTTTAACTTTAGATATTTTCTATAATACAGTCTTTAATTGTGTGGTAGATCCCACCACCAAGCTCTGAGGCAGATCAGGGACCATGCAAATCATTTCACCTCTCACCTAACTATCCTGCTAACAAGACACACGTGGCCAGTCAACTTCCTGTGTGGCGGCTGTGCATGGCTGTCTTCATTAATACCTCGGCAAAACGTAGCTCTCAGAGGTCATCCTTCATGTACATCCCGAACAGGTTGCAGAAAAATGGCCTGCCTGTATTTCACCTGTGCAAGTCCTCTCTAACAAAGCACCAAAAATAAGTATTCAGTGTTAGACCTATATTACACAATGCAACGACCAAACAAAGGTACACTATTGGATTCAGGTAAACGCACAGCCTGATGGCATAAGAAGCACCATATGTCACCGACCAATTACACGTTGAGGCTGGAATATCAGCTTCTTACTGCGATACGGCCCAGCCTTTATGGTGCCAAGAGCTTTTTGCCAATGCTGCACTTTAAACATTGATCCTGGGCAAAGTTATGACATATTTTAATCAAAACATTTTCCACTAAACAAGTCATGCAAAATGAGGAAGATCTGATGAGCGCACCATCAATGTCTTGAGTGTCATTAAACATTACAGCCTTTCAAGATAATGCCTCATGCGCAAATGTGAATACTGTGAAGTTAGTAGGGTTTGTCTTTTCAGGTAAGAAGAAAGTAAACTTCTCTGTAGGAGATGGAAAATGACCCTATTTACACTCGGGATAGCACAAGCCAGGTGAACTATGTGGCTGAAAGCATTTAGAATTATATGCGTTTTAAAATTTCTTTGTACGGTTTAACATTTTCTTAATGCAAAATGACGCACAACATGTGGCTTTCCAACATTTTAACTATATGTCTTGAGCACACTGAAGATGCACTGGAGCCCAAGGTGTTATCAAATATAGTTGAACATATTCTTAAACTATCCAGATAAGACACAAGAGTTTGACTCGATTGAATGCAAACCGTATAGGAGTTTCTGTTTATTGGAAATAAACAACATGCGCACTACACAATTTGTATGTTTTTGATTGTACATAATACAGGCAATATGCTTGAATGGGCTCGAGCAATCTGGTGAGTTGTAAAAACATGGAATAATAATCAATGCCTCGTTTACAAGATTGTTGTGCCAGTAATGTGTCTTGGAAATGACAGTAGTGCAGAAAACAAAACATGAAGAACCATATATGTTTGGTTAATTTCAAATGTAAGTTCAGAAGCCATAAAAACAACTATACTACTTTACTGTAGTAACAACAATACAAAATAAAGGAAGAATTCAATATTTTATATAATTCCTATCATTACAAGAGCTCTTTCAAAAGAGTCACATCAGAGCTTCAATTCAACTCAACAAAATGTCACCGGTTGCCTTGCCCTCAAAATAAACGGTCTGCAAAAGGGGTAGATTTTACAACGCTGATCAGTAACAAGAAGGCAAAAAGCAGATGTTTTCCTTCTTTCAAAATGTGAAAATAGTGAAAGAAGGAAAAGCAACATGTACTTTGAACAAAACAATAATTTCCTCACTACTTCGAAATGAATGAGGACTTTTTTTTTTCAAACTTGGGACTTTTTTCCGAATGCATAAAATAGATAAAGCTAGATCTGTTTTATTATCAAGTGGTTGTCTAAATGACTAGTTAACTAGTCACTCAGGATAGTTCACCACAAAATAAAAATTATGTCATTTATTCACCCTCATTTACCCCTGTAGAACACAAAAGGAGAATTTAGATCAAATGTTTTGAGTCCATAGACTAGAATATATTTTTGTATAACCACTTTCTTCAAATATCTTCTTTTCTGTTCTGCAGAGTAAAGAAAGCCATATTGGTTTGAAATGATGGTGAGTAAATGGTTATAGAAATGTAATTTTCCCTTAACAACGCCCTGTATAATAAAGAATTGTTATATTTAAAGTCATATGCTTCATATGTTGTAGTTTACTGAATAGGGAAAGGTTCATGTCACTTATAGCTTGACATTGCTTCTTTTTTAATCATTCCCATTGTTCATCACACATATCTGGAACAGTATATTAACACCTTTTTTACATTGAGAAACTGTGATTATTCTGGTTATGGCTGTAGGCTGTCATTCGATAAGATCAATGCAGCTCAGAGTGCTGGAAGTGGCTGTGACCCCTGTGACAGATGTCCAGTCCGATCATCCACAGCGGCAGTGATGGCATAAACAGGCAATGCTCAAGGTTACATACGTTAAAGCCTCAGCGATCGCATTTCAAACCATCTCATATTCACTCTAAACCTTTTTCACACATCAGTTCCACTAAATCAAGCATGGCAAATAAAAACAGATATATACACACGGTACCCAGTCAAGATTAAGTCAATTGAGAAAACGGCTGGATAGAGAGAGAAGAATGCGTCAGAGTGTTTGTGTGCGTTTGGTTAAGCAGTGACATATTCAACCTCTGGATGAAATTGGCGAGGAAGATGACAGCAGCGTGGGGTTTAATAAAGCATGAGAATGGCGCAGCCTGAATCTCGTCATTAAGTTAATGCATTAGATATGATCACACCGTATCCCTCCCCCTCTTTCAATTTCCAGGTTCTTAGCCAAGAGGAAATCACATTCATAATTATCACCACATTAACCTCTAACCGCCCCATTCACACCCTTCATTTGAATTTATTTGGATGTGGATTTTGTAACGGCGCCTTCAGAATCGCAGGAATGAAAAACAATTTGATGTGGACGTATGACTGTGCATGCATAAAAAGTTAGCAGACAAGTTTGCAAAAAGTACAAGTTCTTCAGTCCCACGGAAAGTTTTAAAACACTTACTTATGCTACTATGCTATACTATGCTATACTATAGTATACTATACTATAGTATAATACTTATCATTATTTGAAAAAAGGTTTTTAACTGCATGAATATGCTTACATATCTGAAATTAGTTTGGTATACAAAAACATAATTTTCCAAACCTTTTCATGTTTTTTACAGTTTCAAATGTTTCATCACAAACTAAAATTGTATTTAATAAACATGTGCTTGACTGAATAATGAAAAATGCAGCCAATAAGAGTGCATAATGAATTGAAACTAATATAATATTGTTTAAAAAGCATCCCAAACCCCAGATTTTATTTTTTAATAAAAATGATTTTTAACTATTTCCCTATATGTGGAAAAAAGTGATTAGGTGTTCTAAATATCTTGACTGGCAGTGTATATATATATATATATATATATACATATATATTAATATTTATTTATTTTCAAAATGAGATAACTCTGTTTTTTAATTAGTCAATAATCATGATTTTTGTGCATTCTAAATAATATCATTCAAACTCTAGTTGCTTTGTTTTGATTTAAGCCATACTAACTAAAAAAAATACAGCTAACTAACACAACAAAACACAATAAAAACATAATAAAACAAGATTTTTGGAAAAAAAGTTATCTCATTTTTTAAACAAACTCTTCATACACACACACATAGTGTGCGGCTAGCCATGGATTATCCCTCATTTAACTTCAACCCATGTAAAGTATATAAACAAACCTACAATTTTATGCTTCAAACCGAGATGACGATAGAGACAAAAGTTAAGGATTTCAGTTTTAAGCAGATACATTCTCAAATTAAACAACACTTAAAAGCATATAAAAGTCTGTTAAACAAAGTGTAGCAGTCCGTTTTATTGCAGTTTGAACATGATAAAACTAGTAAAATTTCACTGGTTTATCAATGAGTACTAACATTTCGCTAATGCGAAAAACCTATTAGTGACAATAAGATTAACAACTTTTAAAGCACATTCGTATAATTTAAAATCTAAATGCTAATAAACAACACAATCAGGAAAAATAAAAGAACCCAAATAGGAGTTTTAGATTTGCCTTTCCAGTCTTGTTAACATAATAACCATCGGTGGCAATAAATGGCAGTCCTTCTTGCCAGCGTGCCCGGGTGTCTGCGAGAAAACAGAGAAATAGGCCTGGCTGTTTTTCCAAACTGCCTGCTTAATTAGAATGTGCACAATGAAACCGAAAATGAGGCATTAATTGATTCCCACCTAGCTGGTAATGACTCGTTTCCCTGTGTATTGTGCTGCTGTTTGGATCCTCCTAATGATGTGTGTGTGGTAATTAGATAGGAAGTGATGGGAAGCCAAACACAAATACACACGCAGCCTCTCCATCTCGGCTGGCCGTCCTCTCCCGCTCGCCACATTTGTCGCCCTCCCTGCTTCTCGTTTGACATATAGCGCCAAAAACAGCTGCAGCATTGAGTGGCGAAATGAAAATGGATTTCTAAATGCAGAGGGTGAACATGGAAGAGGGTCGGGCTAAATCTGGAGTTGTTTATTACCTCACGATGATAACGATTGTAATTATCAGCCCCTCAGGAAGACAGGCAGGTTTGACTCTCTATATTGAGACAGAGCATCGCAAATGAGATCTTGGTATTATTTGACACCAATGGTTACTATTCAGAAGTCCTCTAAACATTAATAGCAAGTTAAAGATATTTATGGTCATGTACGGTACAAGCATTTAAACCAGTATTTCTAACCAATGACATAACCTGGGTAATCTCCACTCTTTATAACAGAATTTTCCCCCTCATGTTCACTTAATGCAGGTTTTAAGTAAAAAATTTAATAATTTCACAGCACACCATGTTTAACTTTAAAACAGATAGACAAATAAATGTTTTTAAAGTTTCTATGAGTGTATATACATATATATTGATATAATTACACCCGTAACATTTATTTACAATTTGTATATACTGTACACTAGTAAGATAAGTACACACAAACTCACAAACCCGCTGCAATTCCGTCACAAACCACCAGGGGTTCGTGAACCCCAGTTTGGGAAACCCTGACGAACTGTATAATCTTAGCATAAATAGCATGTCAAATATAGTTTTGAAGTACCCCATTCTTCAAAAACACGCTCACTGTAAACCACGCATTGTATTAAGAGACAAGTTCAGAGTAAAGAGTTAACTCCTTTATTAACAAATGTGTAAATGGCCAGACATGTTTTCTGCTCTTTGAATATGTTTTACAGTACAATGATCACCGTTTAGAAAGATCAAGGACCATATTATTCTCCAACCAACGATGACTCAATTACCCAAGAGTTCTGAAAGACTGCCGTGATACACACATCTGAGGTCAAATATAAGCTTAATTTGAATCACTGGAGCTGAAAACTGCGCCTCATTCTCTTCTACTTTATAAAAAACTCATAGACTCATTTTGAGATGTAATAGTTCACTCCTAGAAAAGCGGAGGGAACTCACAGTTACGACACAACAACACTTACGGTTACAGGAAGACGTTTCATAAAAACACTCTTGACGGGATAATGGCTTTTAATGGCATCTGCTGACATTAGAACCCAGCTGTGATTGTATGCACACAGCTCTCACGGCTCTGAGACTGTCAATTACAAGCTTTAAGACATTATGAACGCATCTAATCAGCAGGAGAGGAATATCAGCCACATACGGGTATGTTTGCATTTGAAGGAACATTGTGTGTTATGAGGTAAGGGCCGGTATTTATATGCAAGGCAGCGTGTGTGTGGCATCCCTGATTAGGACGGCCAGTAATAGCAGCACGCTCCCGAGAGCATGGCAAGCTTCATGACACAATATGCCGTTCGTATTTGACCTGATTTGCATGTAGATTGCTTTAATTATGAGTAAAAGTCAAGTTTCGTCTCTGTGACAGAACCAGGCTGAATCGATTGGGAGGCGTGAATAATGGCAAAAGTCAAAGCGCGCCTAGCTATCAAAACATCGGCACCGTATTAATCAGCATCGCCGACATGTTTCCTTTCCACGCTCTGGGAAAACACAAAACTTCACCGCTGTGAAATGAGAACATCTCTCACAATACTTCATTAAGCAAACATTGCTTTTCATTCCTTCATATTCATCTTTTACAGAACGAAAAGAGTTATGAACACAGCAGGTTTCATTACAGCTGGTGAAGCTAGTGATTTTTAAACACATTAACTTGACTATGTCTATGCAGTTGTGCTGTTTAATCAGGAAGTTTGTGTAAAGTTGGTAACTTTGAAGACAATATATAAAAAAACAGGATTGCGAGTTTGTGAGGGTCAACTAAATAATTCAGTTTGAAGTTGGATGCGACGTCCAGCCATCACTGTCCAAAACTTTCAACTGTAACCCAGCGTTCCGTCCTGGCGCTGTCGGCTCAAGGTCAGGAAAAGTAATGGTGGCTAAACACTATTCTTCACACAGAGCTATAGACTTCGAGCCTGGTCAGTTTAAAAGACAGCTATGGGATTTTTAAGCTACAGCTCTGTTTGTTACAATGGTGATGTGCTGCCGGATGCCAGTGTCTCTCATCTTGATGTTTGAGTCGATACGTTAGGTCATTTGAGTCAGTGTCAAGTGTCTTAAAGTGAAAATTGCTTTTTTTGGACTGCAGGACATGCTGACAGATCTAAGAGCTTTAAAGTCACCAGATTTATCAATTTCAGCTAAAACAAGACCCATACACACTCAACACCATTTTCCTTTCAGTTTAACATTTATATTCAAAATGTCCATGCTTCACCTAATTTACAATGAACTCATTTAATATTTGGGCAAGTTTGCACCCTTAGTTCACACATTTAAAAATGTATTGCCATGAAATAATAAAAAACTATAAATGTTTTAACACAAATCTGACTCTTTGAAAAACTGTTAAAAAAGTATAAAAACAAATGTTCTGGCAGCTAGGGTGGCTGTTAAATACCCTCCTAAATAAAATGTCGCTGTATTTCTTGTAAATTTGCAGTCGTTTTCTGTAATTTGTCAGGTTTCTTTACCGTATTTTTTAAAATATGTTACAATTTTGTTAATAAAACACAAAACATTTGTAAAAGTATTTTTTTTATGGGACATTCAACGTGTAAAATCTGTAAAAAAAAATAAAAATAAATAAATAAATAAAGCATTTAATCATTTTATTGCAGTTGATGCTTGTGCTAACTTAAATAAAATAAAAGCATTCATGTTTTATTATTTTAAAGTTTGGCTTACTGTATATTTGAATCTTATCTGATTAAAACAAACGTTGAAGCTTATTTTTCAGAAACCAGATGCTTTATTTACACTAGTCTGATTATAAATTATGATAAATCAGCACTAACATAAAAAAATCAAGGCAAATATCGCACTTCAGAGAGCTCAAAGCAATTTTCAATTAGGCTCTTAAGGGAAATCTTCTCCATGCTTTTGGCCAATTTATTAATATATTTCACTGGATGTCATATTAAGACTCAATGATTAAGTCAATTATAAAAAAGATGAATGGAAGTCTTTTAAATGATAATCATAAAATCCATGAAAGGTGCCACTAATTAATGTATGAAACAATTACCTTATTGAACATGTATACTATAATTCTGCAGGCAAACACCTTTAATTTATTTTAACCATTTTAACTCTATTAATACTAATTATTTATTAATTTCCTCAAAAAACATGATAATATTAATATTTGACAATGTTTTGGTTCAGCTTTAATGGTTGTTCTTATGAGGGCTGTTATCTCCTGCTATAGTGTTTACAAACACCTCATTCTGACTTTCTCAATACTTCTCCTAATTTAGAGGACTGCTGTTAATGAACCGTGGGTCGTTTTTTATTCCCACGTTCAATGACCTCCTGTCAACAAACCTCAATAGACGGATGCAACCACAAGCCCGGCAAAAATACCAAGACATCTTTTATGAGGCAGCTGTGGGCTCGGTAAGAAACAAAATATCAATAACAATTCCACCAATAGCGGCTTTCATTTCACATTTACCCAGGAAATAAACATCTGTTTGATGGTCCAATAACAATGAGGATCACCAAGAGTAAATAATAAATGGAGACATGTGGAAAAGAAAATGGAGGGAAAAGAATTTGACCTTTGAAATGAGCCTTTCCTTCATGTTGGTAATTTGTTTTGACTGAGTTTCTCTGCTCTCCAGCAGCTGTAGAGCTGGCATGAGCCGGTCCCTTTCGCTCGGTGTATCTCCATTCCTCTTGCATGTGACTCAGTCATCGGACTCGGCTAAGGTGATGCTTTCATTAGCGAGTGTGGCACTTATGAAGAAAGACAGTGCTGATAAGTGGAGAATGACCGAGAGTGTGAATGGATTTAAGGTGGACCGATGAAATTAAAAGCCTTGCCTAGAAAGCAAACACAGTGCCTCAAAGAATATATATAAAAAAACTGGTCCCACAGTTATCGGCTTTAGTAAACTATTAACTACGACTTTTGCTTCGTTATTTCTTAATTTGGTGCTTATTAATAGTTAGTAAGGTAATTGTTAGGTTTAGGTATTGGGTAGGATTAGGGATGTGGAATATGGTCATGCAGAATATGTGCTTTACAAGTGCTTATTAACAGCCAATATGCTAACAGTGGGCATGCTAATAAGCAACTACTTAATAGTGAGAATTGGTCCTTATACTAAAGTTTTACCAAAAAACACTTTCTTTCAAAGAAGCATTCCCCAGCCATAAGCAATAAAAACAGTAAATCTCAGAAGTTAAACCTCTTCTACAATGTATCTGCAAAAATAACTTCTGCAAAAAAACTAAAAACATTTGCCCATGATGCCACTGTTCAACATTTATTAAAAAAAATGTAAAAGTGATTTTAAAACGTACAATAAGGAAAATCATGAGGTATTCTGATACAAAAGCCAAAACTACTCTCAATTATTTCCAAGAGCTACAGAAGCTACATCAGGAATAGAAATGAAAAATAGTATAGTGCAGTCTTTGCCAAGCAGCTGATATAGAGATGGAGCTTTTAAAACTATTTTAGACCCAATATCAAACCCTCATCTTGCAGTACTGAACTGAAGGGTAAATTAAAGCAAAACCATCATGTCTGACACAGGGGGAGATTTACACGGACTAAAGGGTGCAGCTTCATATGCACACACAACACGTCCATGATACTTTCAGCCGACACGTTCTAACTGCGAGGCTATCTGCATGGTCCTATTCTCTGTTCTTAACTCACTCTATATGGAATAATTCGCAGCTCATTGATTCTAACAACAGGACATAACCCATCTAGAAGGCTTTCTTTGAAGCAGTAATGATGCCAGAGCCCACAAAAGCCATGCAACAAAATTATCTATTAGGATGGTGATTACCTATAATGCATCTGGGATGAGGAGGTTTTCGGTCAGCGTAAGAGGTAAATGGAGACGGCGAGACAAGGATGAGCTTAATCGAAATACCTCGCAGGGTATTTGTTTGTGCTCAGCTTTGGGTGGCAACAAACAAATACACGCATATGGTGGCATATCACTTCGGTATGAGAAACAAATCGAATAAGAGAACTTTAAAAATCAAATTTGAAGTACCAAACTAAGTCTGGATCTATGTAACAACATCAAAGAACTTTGAAAAAGTGAAAGCAAAGACAGGCTCTTGCAAAAACCTGTCAACTGTAAGAAGTTTCAAAGGGGCCGGTAAGAATCCCTTTCAACCAGGACAAGAGACTCCTCTGCAATTGAAGACATTCTTAAAGAATGTCCACCTTTGTCGAATCCAAGACAAGTCTGAGACCAGGACTAGTCGAGGCAGAGTCAAGACCGAGTCTAAAGAGGTTTAAGTCTGAGTCCACTCTCAGCTTGTTGACTTTTCAGTGATAACTGCATTGATCATCATCACTTTTGATCAACTAGAACATTTGGCGAGTCACATGACAGAGTCCGAGACAAGATCAAGTGCAGTTACCAACGAGTCCAAGACAAGTCCGAGACCACGGAAAAACGTCTAAATGTACTAATACACTGGATCCAAGACATGTTCAAACTCTAATCTAGCGCATTATGAATTAAAGTTGTGCTGTGTCAGAACTTTAAGGTCAGAGAAGGATATAGAGGTGTGTTTATAGCAGGGTGTATTGTCCAATAAATGGAATCATTTGTGCTTATGCATCATTTCAAGTTTAACACCAGCATAGCAGTACCCACCCTTAAAAATATACAGCTCTAATAAGATAACATCTTATGTAACATCCTCATAACGTGAGTCTTGCCTCTTCTCTTTGCCCCTGGGATGATGTGCATTCTCAAAAGAAATTACATGAAAAGTAATAATATTTGCCTGTTAAATTTAAGAGACCCTTATATGCAAAGCAATTTACAAACAAGAAATGCTACAGGACAAGCAATTCATCCTATGAAGGCTGTAACATGTTTATTCTCAACATTAGGAAGCAGCCTCCTGTTAGTGTTTTATGAGGAGTGGAGAAAAGACGTTTTGCAAGAACACTAAATTAGTTATTGGAAAAGTTTAATTGAACAAGCAGCACAAGATGATCAGAAAGGCTAGTCATGAAAATAAATCTCCAAACCGCAAAGTACCCTCTTGTGTATTTGAAGGGTCAGAGATTTGTGCACAAAACTATTCTTGCAATGCAACATAACTCTATTCAGTGGTTGATAATTCACTGACCAACATTTACATCCTAACTTTAAACATGTGCCCAATCTTGAGGAAATTTAGCCTAACTAGAGCAAACGTGCAAAATATGACAATTGTTTTTAATCAAATTCTACAGTTAAAACTTAATTTTACGGTATTTGAATGTTTTTACAGTTTTCATGTACAGTTTTAAAATACGGTTAAAAACGTAAAATTACAGAAAAAGACCGCAAATGTACAAGAAAAACAGGGGAAATATTTCACAGGAAAAATAATCATATTTTACAGTGTATATAAAGTAAAGGTTAGGTTTGCAAACAGGTATCTATATTTGCGAGGTCATGAGCTTGCACTAAATATCACAAGCAAATCTTGTTTTACCAGACACTCAAACATTTTTATATTCCAGGCCTTGCAGTGAAGGAGTGTGTAATAAGCTCTTCTGGATGGGGATATGAATTGGCTGTCCTGCAGTTATGCTTGTTCCTCTCTAATTTATGAGACTCTCAATCTTCATGTTACACTTTGAGGACTCCATTACCCTTGATGGCAGAACGAAACCAGGGTACCTTTCCTTCACACTCAAGAAGACTTATGGCCTGCTTACTGGAATAGTTCACACAAATATGAACATTCTGTCTTTGTTTGCCTGTTTTCAAACTGGTCTGTTGTCTTTTTATCCTTCGAATTCAAAATGAGAATTTTAAATATTAATAAAGTTTCCATGCAATAGTTATGTACAGTTACCGCAACTGACGGACTAATGAGAACGTTTCAAATGAATAATAGAAGGAAAACATTACAGCATACAGTTTTGAAATAAAGGTGAGTGAATTTATAATATGTAATTTCCTGTATCTCAGTGGTTAGAGCATGGTGCTAGCAACGCCAAGGTCATGGGTTCCAACCCAGGGAGTGCACCAACTTAGAAACAAATGTATAATATTAAGCAATGTAAGTCGATTCGGAGAAAAGCATCTGCCAAATGCCTAAATGTAAATGTACATACAAAATAAATAATTTGCATTAAAAACGCAAGGGCTTTGATGTACTGTCACAGCAATGGTTTGTTTGATTGGTTTTATTAGACTAAAAGGAATTAAGATAAAAGTGAGATTTGAGTGTTCGACTAAGCCTTGAAACTCAAAGACAGTCCATTCCTCCCCTTCTTGTATTTTACATCCTGACAGCAGGCTTTTCTCAGTGAGAGACAGAACTCAGAACACGAATGTCTTATATCTTGGTACAGGTGTGTGTGCGTCAGGCAGCAGTGAGCTGTCAAAGATCAGCACATAAATAGTAATTGAGGCCTCCAGGCGTTAGAAACGGGACATAGACACTGTGGCCTTCTCCACAGGAGCACCCAGCCTCCAACGGCCTCTGCTGAATGACAAAATAAAGGGAGGAGAGCATGTCAATTCCTCACAATTTCTCTCTCTCTCTCGCGCACTGCAGCTAGAAGTAACTTGCAGACAGCAATGTAAGTGTCATTCTAATTTTGCTTCACCATACATTCACACGCATACAGCCAAAATAAATTTAAACTCGTATTATTTGCCACAACTACACAACGTTATGTGCAGTTTCAGTCAACTGAATTGGCAATTGCAGTCAATGTGATATAGCCCATGTAAACATGAGTTGCATTATGAATTGCGTTTTGATATATTTTGAAAAGCAATAAAACACAAAAATCGAACCTTCACAGCAATATGCATTTGTGTTACATACTTGCATATTTAGGGCCTAGGAAGCGAGTGAGGATGCAAACTGATTGATGTAAAGAATTCAGAGGAGTTGGCCTGTACAGCACATGTACAGCATTCAACCTGGCAAATCTCACACACACACACACACACACACACAGAGAGAGGAAGACAATAATAAGAAAGGACTTGTCCTGTCATAGACCTCTGTAGTGATAGAACGCCATGTGCTCCTCTGTGACAGTGTGATATTGGCTCAGGCTGAGTTTGATAAATGCATTGGTCACTTGAGAAGCAGAAAACCAAGGCCCCATCGAGCAGATGTCGTATTTGAGAACATCGCCGGCTCGCCATCACTCTTACATCAGGGGCCCGATTGCCTCTCTGGAAAATAAGACCACTCTCGAGTCCTGAGAGAACTTTCGCACTCGTATTCATCGCTAACACCGGTTTTGGAGGAAACGGAGGAAGTTGGTAACTAAAGAATGACTTTGCGAAGTCACTTGGGAGGGTGAGAAAGAAAGAAAGTGGTGAGTGTTTTGGCAAGAGCCCAAGGTGAACCAGGAGAAAGATGAACGGAATAGGGTGACCTTTCTCCAGACAGGTGCAACCCCCTTCTCAAGACCACCTGCCTCTCCTAACAGGGTCAGCCTATTAATTCTGCCCTCGTACGGCCACTGATACGGCTGCTGGAAATTGTGGGAGAACGATTCCTCAACCTGCTACAGCACTGTTGAGAACTTTCCTCAAGTGTAAAGTAAGATTGTATAGAGAAGTACTGTGGTGTTACCATGGTTAAGTGAGAAGAAATTATATTCCGTGTTAATAACAATAACTTGTGGAGTATTTAGAACATTTCTCTATCATGGTATTCAATATGGTTTTCAGTCAGAATACATTTATGAGGGTACATGAATGTGGTAAGTTATATTTAGTAAGGATAAGAACAAACTGGGAACGTCTATCTGACAGGCATTCAAACCTGTAATTAAATCATATGCTATTCATCTATCTGAACAGCCGGAGGGCAGCAGCAGATGAATGTGATCTTCAAACAATACTGAAAAGATGCTCAGAATGTATGTGTGTGAATTTCAGATGTATAATGAAAAGATTATGGATTGTCATCACCGATCTCTCTCCATAAATGCATCCTTATTTATTTTCTTTCTCTGCAACGCTTTTCATGTATGAAAAACTAAAGAAAGATGATACATGGAAAAAGAACAGCCTCTTCCTTAAAGTCACAAAGCATAAAAACACCAGATGGGTTCTAGCCAGTAAAGATAGGCTGGGGGGCATTAGTCGCATTGAACCAGAAATATTTAAGGACACATTTATATGTTTTGTAAGAAAAGATAATACAAAGTGGTCTAATGGAAAGCACTTAAGCATAAAGCTTTCTATTTTAATAAAACAGACTCACAATATCCAAATAATATCCAAAATGCACAAATGTAAATGAAAAGTGAAATGTATTATGTTTTTATTATTTGAATGTATTGTATGAATATTCCCAATAGCGTCATGTGCTTCAACAGAATCATGAAAATCTGATGTCTCAAGTTTTCTTATAGGATTTAGTGATGGATTTTCTTCATTTGTAAAATCGTTGGGTATACATTTTATTTCAAATATCCATTTTTCAAAATAAAAATCTCATCTTTCCTTTCGGCCTTAATGTAACATGGATAATGTGAAAAAACTTGAGTTATAAATCATACATGGAAAGGTCAAACAACATACTAGTGCTACAGTAACACCACTTTTCTTAAAGGACAGGTAAGGGGAAAGTAAGTGAGGCAGAGAGAGAGAGAGAGAGAGAGAGACAATGTGCAGGAGACAGATTGAGAAAGCAAGAGCGTAAGGAACCTAAAAAGAGAGAGACACAACAGTCTGAAGCCTAGTGTAAACATACAGTACAATCATTTTATGAACATTCCCTACTTTATTAACCTTCAATAAAAGGCTGTCAGGAGATTAAGAGAAAAACATCCAGCCCTCATTCTTTCCATTGTAAAGAAACCTGATTGTAAACTGATTTAAATAAGGGAAGGAGATTGAATTTTGACATGTTTTCGAATACTTGATGACAATACCAAATGGTAATCTTTACCCAATAAACTACTGGACAAAAATAAAAATAAATAAAACAAGAGAGCGTGAGAGAAAGAGCGAGTGAGAGAGAAATAAACAGAAATACAATATCAGTCAAAATTGAATAAACTAATGAAAGTATTGATGCTTGACCCCTTCCATGAGACAGGAGTAATTGGGTTCAGCCTTTCCAAATTGAGAAACATGTTTACACATTCATCGATATAAAAAACTTCAACAAATTAGCGCCAGGTTTTGTCATGTGAGTCCTTGCCCTCAGGATGACAGGCAGCATATTGACGTGCGTGGCATGCTAAAGCTGACGGTGTACGCTCATGTTTGTAAGGCCCTCGAGCGGCCGGCTCTGTCAGACCGTAATTAATGCCAGTGAAAAAGAACATTGAGTTTTATACCTGTTGTGGCCTCTGGCCATGCTTTGAAGCTGGACCTGCCTCGCTCTCGAAAGGTAAGAGATGTGTATCATTTGGTTATCCTGTGCTGATGTGAGACTTGATTCACATTCACAGACACCCCATCGCCTATCTCCACCTGGAGTTATCACATCGTAAGACAGCAGCAACATAAGAGCCCTGGTCAACCGGTCAATACTGGACATATGACTAAAAAACGTATTAAAAAGTGGTCGACTGGAACACTGAAACGGTTAATATGAACTAATATGTGAAGCTGAATATCGATGTATTTGTAATATGCGACTTCTCTACATATCGGACAAGAGACGAGATCAAATGGCACAACTGCTGCTTCAGAAAGGTTATCCAAACACATTAAATGTTGAGCTTCCTTTTAGCTACAAGAAAGGCCAAAGCGTGGGTTAAATATGATAAGTAATCTACGATTTGCCACTAAATTCCACCGTCTATTAATATAACATCAAGCCAGTGTACTGGAGGGGAAAATTATGCAAAATGCGGGCCAGTCAAACTGATAGAGATGTTTGTGACATTGGAAAGGCGTCTGTTTGGAATCTGTGCATTTACATAAGTAAATCCTGAAATCTGTCACTTCAGTTTGGGTTAACTTAAACTGTTGTTTTGACAGCCTTTTAGAAAGATGGCTGATTGTAGTTTTGATCTACTTTGCATAATCTTCTGTCAGTCAAGATATGCAACAGATCCTGAATAACAGTGACAGTCCCTCGTGAAGGACGGGAAACGCTGACAAGGTTTTTTTCATTCACAGGCCTGAGGTTTACGGCTTAATCCATATTAATATAAACGGCAGTGAGAGCGGCGAAAAAGTGGCCATTACATTTTTCATAATCTTCCATTTCTGCGAGCCACAGATAGCGAGCATAATTAATCCCTATGATAAACGATTAACTGCCGTGGATGTCATCACTTTATTCTGGAGGACGTGTGCTGTCTCTCTGTTGTTTCTGCAGTGAGTTCTACCCGATTTGTGCTTCATCAGACAAGTTTCTTTGTGGGATTTATATTTAAGGTATTGGACTATATGTAGACATATAGTTGTGATGATAATAAAAACATACGCGTATGAATGTGCTGCTCTACAGCTCATGAACATTTATGTTCCTCACATACAAAGAAAATTTGAATCAATGTCACCTTGCAGTGCCCATGAAATATGAAGCTCTATTCATAATCATCAAAGTGATAATTTAGGATGACCTCAAAAGTGTATCCTTGGCTTTTTTGGAACTTTCGATCACTGGATAGCAGAAAAGTGTAAATGATTATCCTCATATTAACACTTTATCTAAATATTTCAGAATATTTTCGTTAAATAAAATAAATATGTATTAATATTAATTAGAGATGCACTGAAACGAAATTTCTCAAGCAATACTGATAGCCGATTATTCAGTGATATCTGGCAATCCTGATTCTGAAGATTAAATTAATATTAACTTTCTGAATGTTATTAATTTATACTATTAATATTGAACATCAAACTGGTGATGTTTCTTAACATTTTTCTATATACAGAGCAAAAATTCATTGCATTTTCCTGTCCCCATTTGATTGACAGGATATATCGGCCCTGATCATCGACTGTTTTTAAATTATCGGCTCATAGCGATTTTCTTTTTCACCCGATTTTCTTTTCTTTCTGCCCGATATAACAGTGCATCTCTAATAGATATTTTTGACTGCTGTCCAAGGCATCTGAATCACGACATACCTGTATATACGAAGTTGTCCATTTTTTATTTATCTGGTAAGAAGCAATGTTATAAATAGGATAATGTACACCTGCTTTATCACCCTGTAGGGGTTTGCGACAATGCATACTGTCGGCACATTATCCTTTATTTAAACATGAGATTAACAAACAGATAACCTACAGGACAGACAACAGATAACCAGAGGACACCTGCTTTACACCATTAGAATATTGACGAAAAGCATTTGACAGACTTTTAGCTTTCTGAATGCAAAAGCTTTATCAAAATCGATTTTTCACATGAGCATATTGAAAGTAGGAAAGCAATTGACCGTAACCTTGGGCTATGAATATCATTCATTTGATCCTGTGATTAATTATAAACCTCTCCGGCTGTTTACATGCTCATTTCTCACCTTATTTCTATCATTTAGTGCTGTTATAAGAGAGTGAGAGAAAAGGTCACACATTCACAGATTTCTTAAGATTGTTATTGCGAAAATAGCACGTTTAGAAAAGAACTAAACAAAGCACAATGACAAGGTAATTTGTGTAATGTAAGGCTGTCAAACACATTGTATTAGAGACAGAAGGCTAATTCACTTAAGCAATGATACTGCACGATTGAAGACAGATGACATTGAAGACAATGCAGAAGATTATAACGCAGCGTAAAAAGAATCAACACGTCAATTAGTATTGTATTGGTTTTGCGATTACAAACAAACATGCGAGATTGTTTTCAAAGCTGGTACAGCTGGTTCATATATGCTTTTGTAAAATAATATTCATAGATTATTATACAAGTTAGGTATGAGAGAAATGAACAGAATCTTGAGGCAGTAATTTGAACATTTCAGCTGTTTCCTTACGTGACAATGAATACAGATAATAGATAGATTATCTATGCCAATATTAGATAATCAGGTCATGACCTCTTCTATTGAAATGTATCAGTCCATTTTAATAAAAAGGACAAAATGTGCCATCTCAGCATTGTGTGCTTGGATTGGATGTAAAGAGAGCAAGTAAAGAAGGAATGCAACAGATTCGGTATAGACTACTGGCTACTCCATCACGCTCTCCGATGGTAATGTATGTAAATGTGTGCGTCTCTGTCAATATGACAACATGAGCTTCTCCATGTGTCCAATTTGTTCTTGAACTCGATCCAGCAGGCCATAAACCCGAAAAGAAAGGGAAAGTTCAGGCAAACAAAGTTCCACCATTTACTCACTATTATGTCAATAAAAACTCATATCATTTACGTTCCTCTGCAGAACATAAATAATGGCCCAGCTGTTCCAAAAAGTCTTTATCCTTAAATTAAGTAAACATTTCAACTGTAAATTCAAATCCCTGTTTGCAGATGATTTTTCCATCTAATTCTCATACACTCCACATCTCCACTATAAAGTACAGTCTGTTAGAGTTTTATGGTGTATTTCCATCATTTTCAGAGATATACAGCCTCTTATCACCACTTATGGTTCACTGTATAGACAAAAGAGGCAGTGGAAAAATCTCATTTTGTGTTTGATGAAAGAATGAAAATAATACAGGTTCGGCACAATGATGATAGCATTTTCATTTCTATGTGAAGGGAATGAATCATTTACTCCAGTCATTTCAAACCTGTATGACACAAAATAAAATATTTAGAAGAATGTTGGTAACCGAACAATAGCGGTACCCGTTGACTTGCATTGCAATTGTGCCCATACAATGGAATTGAATGGGCACCGCCATTGTTTGAATACCAACATTCTTTACAACATCTTTGTGTTCTGCCGAAGAAACAAAGTCATGAAGGTTTGAATTGACATGAGTTGAGTAATGATGGGAGAACTATCCTTTTATAAATCTATAAAAACTATCCCTTTTTATCCCTATGTAAAACTATGTAATTTTAGCAGGAAAATAATAACACCCCAACTGTTCTGTATTGTCCACTTACAGCAATGAATGATATACAAACTGTGCCACAAAAAACAAACATTTTGTTTTAATTGTTAAATAAAAGCAACTGCGCTTTAACCTGAGTGTCATGATAACTGTAGCTCATATATACATATATATATATTGTATGTGTGCCTATATTGTTTGGAATACCCACAACATAAAGCCATTCTAGACTGTTCTCCAGTTGCCATTCTCATACATCTTCCTTACCTAAATGACGATGCATTTCTCCCTGATGTCACATTACAGCCTCACCTGCCACAATCCCTGCTGAACTTGAAATGATATTTACCGTTCGGATAGCAAATCGCCCATCACGACGAGCATTTCTTTCTATTAGCTATTCAATCTCAGTTTTCGTAGCCCCGACGGAATATGCTAGCATTTATTATCTGCATCCTTAAAATGACAGATGGCATAAAACAAACAAACATGTTTATAAAAGTAATACGAAAAGAGCAAATGCTACTACCATCCCTAAAAGCCACAAATGACACTAGAGTGCCGAGACAACGGCATTGTAACCTTAGTAAAACTTTAAACACGCCATGGACCCCTGGTTCAGTCGCTGTTTTATTAGGAGGAAACTTCCACAATCTGTTTCACGTGTCAGAGCTGTGTGGGTGATACGGGCCCATCTGGAACGGAGTCCGAGACGCTATAATAAACCGTCTGCTGGTGCTAAATTGAGAGGAATCAGCCAAATAAAGTGTCAGACTGCATTTTTCACCGGCAGATTAAAGCCGTGTAGGTCCGAATTACACCGAATAAGATGCGAAAATGGGAAATAAAGCAAACAGATGACGGGAGGCGGTTGATGCAGAGAAGGGGAAAAACACATTGGTGGCATATGGACAAACAGTGGCTGTGATTGGATGAGAGTTTTCCAGGCAGCGTACCAGCCACAAAATTTTTTTGCAATCACGATGCACGTTTAAACTGAGATCAGAATGTCCAGTCACCAAAAAACAACATGTCTACCAAGCAGTGGCGACGTTTCACCAAAACCTACGGTATGGCCAAATTTCCTCTGGCCATCCAACAACACATTCCAAAGTAACAGAACCATATATTTTACCACATGAATTTTTTAACAAAACGTGTACAAGAATCCACAAAACTGAAAGAATGCGCAAACATGCACAGAGACTAACAGATAACAAACCTTACCCTCATATTGTTCAAATGTGCTTTTTAAGGCTCTAATTTCTGCAGCTAAAGAGCGTCTCCAACAAAATATCTTCAAAACCAGAGGTTACCAAAGCAGGGGTCGGGACCCCCCGAGGGGTCGCAAGATGATTTCCGGAATCATTTTTTTTATTATTAGGAATAGCCTATTTAATCAATTAGTGTAACAAAACATAAAATGTTGTTAAATTAAAAATAAAACCATGAAAATAAAAAGCCATCAGCCTTTGGAATTTGCTCCCCCTCAAACATGGCCCCTGAGGTGAATATGTCACATTAGCCACCGCATTAGGTTAGTACAGCAAGTCAATATACAGCACCACGTAAAAAAATCCCATATGTGCGCACAGAATATTTTTCAGGCTTTAAGATTAGGATATTTTTATTTGTCGAAATAAAACTGTGGTTAATATTTACCAAAGACGACACAGAGAAGCGCCGCAGACAGAAACGCCATCGTCTGCGACTGCATAACACTGGCACATGGAGTACATGGAGTTTTTTAAATTGTTGCTTCAATATGTTGACAATAAATCCATTTACGATTTAATATGTGGATTTAATAAAATGGATTCGAACCTACATCGCGATAATGTCAACTTACTCCTTACATTGAAGCTGTTGGTGAGTGTTGTTTTTACAAGCTAAAACACACACGCTAACGACGGCCATGCAAAAAATATACAGCAGTCTAAAATACTTTTATTATCTTTAATTAGCATAATTATGCACACTTGTTTCCACTGTTTTGTCTGAACGCTAGGGTATGGGAACCATACGCAAACGCCGCCCCTGCTACCAACATATTACTGTATATTACATCATTACCAAGAAGTGTGGCTTTGGCTAATTTATTTGGTTGGAAAAAACAATGGTTTCCTACATTTGAGCAAAATTTGAAAGCAGGGGTGGCCACTGTAAATGATTCATTGTGTTTGCTGTGGGATCGCTGAATAACTACGGTTGTCATAGTTTGTTACGGCAAACTCTGATGAGAGATTCATGCAAAAGAAGGAGGGTGCAGCAATAGCGTTGTCTGGAGTTATAAGAGCAGATGAAAGCGTGACTTCCTGCTTTGATGCCCTCAGATGTGAGGGATCATGACAGAGCCTGCGGCACTACAGACGATCCGCCGGCTTCTGCTCAGCTTTACCCCGACAGAATGAAACAACCACAGCTTGCCTTTTCACAATGATTTCATGCAGGGCACAAATGTCTTATGTGATGCACTGTAAATCTATCAGGGGCAAAGGGAGCTGGACCAGGGATAAACACAGTGCTAATCAATCACACGTTACAAAAAATAACCTTTCAAGTGAACGTGATCCTAAAACCTTGCCCACCAGATCCCATTGTCTTGTTATGGATCTGTGTGTATTGTGAAAAAGAATTTCACATAGGCGGGATTTTCCGAATGTTAGCCTTTTAGAAGCAGTGTCTATTAAAAAAAGTAAATTGTTGCACTGGTGTATATGGAGTATAAACTACACACAACATGGGAAAAGTTTATTAAAGAGTACATAACTAGGGATTTTTTAAGGTCTAGTCTAGTCTAGTCTAGTCTGTCTAGTCCCCTTCTAGTCTGATGTGATTGGTCGGATGGTCTAGTCTGACTATATGTAGTGACGTACATCCGCGGCGGATTAGGGACTAGGGACAACTATTTAAGATATAGTTTAAGAAAATTGATATAGTTCAAACAAAAAACAATACATTTAGTCCTCATTTACTCACCATTTTGTCATTTCAAACATGTGTGACTTTCTTTCAATGCAAAAACAAGAGAAGATGTTTTGAAGAATGTCGGTAACAGAAACTGTTGGTCCCCGTTGACTTGCATTGGTTTTGCGTCTATACAACATCAGAAAATGGGAACCAACGGTTTTGCAAAAGAAATACAATCTGAAGGTGAACATTCATTTTTGGGTGAACTATTCCTTAAATAATAGAAAAAAATTGTAGCAAATTTATGCTCTATTTCTTAATTATTTAGTTTTTCTATGCATTTTTTGCTTACCTTTGTGCAGATAGGCTTTGGTTTGCTTTTTTGCCCAATAATTTTGTCTAATAAATACCTTAAAAGTTTAGTGTTTTTTTCATTTTGCACAATAAACCCCTTATTTTTGGAGCATAAAAAGCAAATAATGTGCAGATATGCCCCTGTAACATCAGCATTGTCCAGTACTGCACATGTATATTACATGAAAAAATATTATAAAATGACTCAAATAAATGATGGTCTAGACTAAGACTAATACAAAAGACACCTTCACGTTACTGTATTTCTGTATACGGAATCTTTCAACCATCCCTCTTCTTGCTGCAGTCTTGCTCGAGTAAGAAAACCTCCATTGTCTCCATTACTCTTCCCCAATGTGGTATAGTGAACACACACCCTGGCCCGCGAAGGTTAACCTTCAGTCATCAATCACAATCGTCGGCGCATGAGGTGCTGCGGTACGGTTGTATCATGATATATTACACATATAAGTGGACGCATCTTAAAGGTGGCTAAGAGCACAGGCCCTAATTTACAAGCCCAGGCTAATGCACCATATTGTGAAGTTAAGAGTGTAGCGCATACATGCACTTATATCCCATGACGCTCTCAACAAACTAATGCACCTCTCGCATGCCAAGCCTCTAATGGAATTCTCACCGTTAAGAACAGAGATGGTATCAGTACAGCAAATGATCGAGCATGTTGGGAATTTAAAGTGTGTAGATGCCACAGGGAGAATGAAAAAAACGAAGACCTTTAAAGGGATAGGGATATCACTCAAAACCTGTATGCCGTTTATGCTTGGAATACAAAAGAAGATATTTTGAGAAATGCCTCTGTGGTTTTGTATCTATTAAATGGAAGTCAATGGGGACCAATGCTTGTTTGTAACCAACATTCTTTAAAATATCTTCTTATGTTTTCTGAAAAAAGTCATACTGGATTTGGAAATGACACAATAAATACTTTATACAGCTGATGTGTACTTAAATTTAAACCACAAGCAACTGTCCTGCTACCTATAGCTCATATATAAAAAAAGAAATGCTAAAATGTGTGGCCTTAGATGGGCTATTTAGAGGATAGAAAAACTGATACATTTTGACCAGATCTAACAGAATTTAACAAAACAAAATTTAAAAAGTGATGTTTCAAAATGGAGATAGTCCTGAGTTTGTCATGCCTGAGTCAAGTGATTGTCATGTAACGTTTTTACTGCTTGACTCCTCGACTGCAGAGACGTTTTATCCAACTTTATCCATCCCTAAACATCCCTTTTGCTCCGACTGGCAAGAAGAAATGATACTGTATATTTTGCTCAATATCTGATGGCCCACTGTAACCAGCATCCCCTCTCATAAGCCCCATCAACATGAAAAACATTGCCATCTTTCTTCATAAAGTAAACTGATGCTTTAATATTATTTGTGGTTTTTCTTTCAGCATTGAAAACCTAGCATACAAACTCCTAATGGATTGGAAAGAACACGCGGCATCATTTCAGTTCTGGAATTTCATTGCCTTCAATCTGTGGGCTTAACCAAAATAATATTACTGTAAACAAATCTCTAGCAATCAGCAGGGACCATCAAATACAAAGCTGAAAGCATCTATGCCCTTTTCCAGAAATCATTTTACAGGAATGTTAGTTTTGTCCTTGTACTACAATACTACCACATCATAAACAAACAGGCAGGATTTCCACCGCTATTCTTAATTTACTGTACCAGTAGGTTTAGAAGTTCTGGCAGTCTGAATAGAATCTCTTATTATTTTTAAGCAAGTTTAGTCAGAGTCAAGGTTTAGTGGTGTAGGCATCGGCTTTGACAATGTCAAATCCATATTCAAGTCAGTGATATGAGTGCATCCTGTGCCATAATCTCACTCCATTATTTGTAACTCTTCCTCATTTCCTGTCGAAGTAACACATTTGATAATGGGCTAGCTGCACGAGGCAGCCATATTAGATTTTCGTTCAGCGAATATGGACAGGCTTATTTCCAAATGTATAACACTGTATGTGAAAAAAATGATTTTTTTTGCCGTTAATTATGAGCGGTATTCTTAGATAAAAAAGAAGAAACTGATGTACATTTCTGAGTCCCTCGTCAAGCCAACACAACTCGATATTACAGGGAAAAAGGCTGATGATGTTTAACCAGTCTGTGCAACTCCCCGCGTTGCTCCCCATATCACCATCATCTTTAAGAAAAACTAGAAAAAACTTGTATTAACCGCTCATACTGCTAGTGGATAAGTTTTATGTCTTTACGTTACATGTTCTATATGATTAAAGTCAGACGGATGGAAAACTCTGCATTGTGGGCAAGAGTGAATCTCATTGTGATAGAACATCAGCATCACTTACAGGTAAGGGATCAATCATGTCGTGACTTCCGTGATTTGCTTCTTTATCGTGTTGTACTTACTGTGAAAAAGTATTAATACAATGATGATCAGTTGGCGTTTGTATTCCGTTCATCGCGAAGGGTATCGCTTTGGATGCTTTCCTTAGTCCCCCGACTGTCAAAACAAAATCCTCTCTGTGGAAATGTTCAATACACACGATGGCTTATGTATACATGAATTGTGTATACGGATTTTGGTTAACCACATGAGCTAGGACTAAAGAATAAACAGGGAGGGAATGAAAGTCTTTTTTTCTGTTATATCTAGTTGTGTTGGCTTAGCCAGGTTCTCAGCAGGTTTTTCTGTCAATATATCAGTTTCTTATTTTTATAAAAAAATGCCCATATTTACACGCCTATGCATACAGTGTTATAAGCCCAGAAATAAGCCTGCCCACACTCACTGATCGGAAATATTATATGGCGGCTTCGTGCTTCGATGTTGGATTTCCCCAAGAATAATTATTTCTGTCATTACCTACTTGCCTTCTGCCTTTTTTCAAAATGAAATACAGTATAATGCAACATTCAAGCTCACAATGAGAGTTAACGGTAACCACAGCTGATCAAGATTGCGACTTTCTATAAATGAAGGAGTCAAATATATGCCATGCCTACATTTTGTTTAGAGGACTTGGTATATAAGCAAGATGAATACAGTTATTATACACTTATAGTGATTTCTGTATTCATTTTGGAGCTTAACAGACAGTCTCCATCCACTTTCACTGAACAAAAGAGAACTGTTTTATTTTTACAAATCTGAAATAAATAATGATACAAATAAAACAACATTCTGGCTAAACACAATAACAACAGAACACTAAATCTTATTTACGTATGTGTTTTGTCCTCTCTGGTTAAATAGGGAGTAATTAATCCTCGAGTCTGCTCAGTTCACGATCAACCCGCAGGCTTTACTTTGGCCTTACAATCACAATAAATTAAACTGCCCTCTGCTCCCACAGGTAAAGGCCAGTCAATAAAGGGCGGCTCAGAAATATTACGCAATCATTTGCAGAAGCCCGAAGGTATGAGGCTAAAGCTTTGTTTATTTTGGTATGTGTGAGTGCGCGAAATTCAATTGATATTGCACTTTGCATGCCATGAAGTTCATTCTAATCAAGATCAGAAGATGTTCCCCTGACACTGCTTTACTTTTACGCTTCTGGATTCCAAAAATGAGCTTGATCAAATTAAAATAATAGGAAAATACTACTCGCATGGCAAATTCTTAGGTGGATTGTCTTACTGGGTCCAATGGTGAATTACAGCAATCCATATAAACAAAGTGTCAGCATTACATGACTGACAGCCGAGCATTTGCTATTCACTAAGTCCAGTGAGACTAAACAAGACTTTTGGTATCAAGTATTTATTCGCTGAACCTCATTCTGTCTGGAACACTGCAGTTCAAATGATTTTTATAATAATAATAATAATAATAAGTCTGATAATAAGTTAGGTTTTCAATTATATTAAATATGGTTATATTTTTATGACCGATAAACAGAAAACGCGCCCTGACATCATGACTGTCTCTGTAGCAAAAAAAACCAACTTTGTCAATTTCATTAGTAATGTCAGTCGACTCATCTAGCGGAACAACGTGAAGCTTGTGTAAATTGTTCAATCGTCATTTGCTAATTTTATTAAAGCACAATCTCTATTAAACCTTTCAGTCAAACATCTAATCACGGTGTCCAGCTGTCAACATCAATACACATGAATGCGCTTACTCTTTAAACATCACCATAATAACTTAATTGATTTACAAATTCCCTTTGGCAAATTTCATTCACAGGTACATATGGACAACACCCACTTCGAATAGATGTTTGCCAACAGACCGTGCACGTCTTAGCGAGGTTGAACCACTTTCTAATTCAATGCATGTAAAGGTAACAAGACGCATAGTTGATCAAGTCAGCCATTTGGAATTTCCCCGTTCATGTTTTCAAAAAAAACCTCTTATGTTCCCTTATGGTTTAGACTTTCCCGTTCAGATATAAGACTAGACCCTTCATTAATGTTTTGTAGCAAATGCTATTTGAATCAAGCCTCAATTCCATCTGAGATGCACAAACAGAGAGTCGAAGACGAAAATGGCAATTGCAAAGAGCAGTTGCCACTTCACATTTTCCTCTTGAAAGGGCTGTGAGCTTTAATTGATTTTTCATCAGGGAAATGGAGTGTTGAATCTGGTTCGAACATTTCCTTTGCTTCCTGAGCATTTAAAAAAAATCAGTCCACCGAGCAGACTGCATGTAGGTTAAAGCGTATATCTGAGGCCTAGTAAACTCATGGCTCTCCTACCTCATCTTTGTTCTTCTCGATCCAGCCTTTCACGGTCTTCAGGGCGATTTCTGCAGCCGGATCGTTGGGAAAACCTGTGGAGATGAACGAGAATTCAGTGTTGAATTCGTGCCACATAGCAATCCAGGCATATGTACTCACACTTTAAGACTCACACAAACATCACCATATGGCTATTGCTGCTCAACTCTTTCCACACCTTCGACAGTTACTACCGACAACAATCTGTCGAGTAGGCACACGAATCCAAGAGCGAACGTTCTCACGCTTCATCTATCCAAAATGACGCCCACTATTTTTACAATCAGGTCCGTCGTATTTATCTAACATACCAACATCCCCAAATGTGGCCATATTTATCACCACCGCTCGCCAATTTGTCGCAGATTCACAGATCCATTAAGTTGCCTTGACGTGACCGTTTACACCGGTAGGCGCTCGGGGTCGCAACCACAATGAGAAAGTAATGACACATTGACCATCGAATGTTAAAGACGACACCACTTACTGGCATATTAATCACCAGAGCCTGTGCCGAGAGGGGAAACCAGTCGCGTTGTTAACACACCGTATTGATCGAGAGTAAATTGATTGGAGAAAATTAATATTTAATGCAACTGAGTGCCATGAAGGGGACGGTGAGCCTGAATGCATCTGTTGCCCAGCGATTGCGGTACTGACCCCCAAGACCCTTCACAGCGCACAGACGCCAGGGTGATGGGAGATGTAATTAACACACGGAGGAGATGTTTTCTCTGTCCGTTTCACCTCTCTATCTGCTCGGCAGCCAGACAAAATGCTATCCGTGTCTCTTGACGTTCCTCTGTGCCTTTCAACACTAAATAATTTGGGGATGTGGTGGATGTGAGGGGAGGCAGCGGAATCTGACATAAGCCCTGTCCTGCCAGTATCTGCCCTATTCATTCCCTATTTTTACTCTCTCTCTCTTTTTCTCAGAGGCAGAACTGACTGATTTCTCCGTCTAGCTGAATGGAGACAGAATGGAAACTTGGGTCACTATGTCTGAGACATGATTAAGCTATTTTCTCTCTTAAAAATAATCCCCATACAGAAAAGAATAAAGTACATACAAAACCAAATGTCCGTGGACCATCAGAGCTTTAGATTTTTAGAAATGAACATAGAGAAAAGCAGGAATGATTGTAGCCCGTAATCCCATCTGAATAGTGCTGATTTAGATCAAGATGTTAAATGCAAAGTTTTTTGAGAACATGAGCTCAAAAAGGAAGTAATGCAAGTATTGCCCTGCTTTCTCTGTCTTGAAGTGCTTTAAAGCTGAACTAAGGAAATATGTAAATATTTTTGAAACATACAAATACAAATATTGTTTTCATCATGTGCTAATGCACCTTTGACATCAAGTTGACCTCATGTACATATCCCATATACAGGGTATTTTTTGGTTCCAGATGTAAACGGACAGCTGCTTCATAGACAATAATTATACCGAAAGAAACGGATAAAAAGAGTAACGGTGAGATGGTGAGAGGAAAACAAAGCGATCAGTGTATTGTCGTTCTGTAGAGACAGGCTCGCTCAAGGTCAGTGTTACAGTCAGACCTCATTGACAGATCTCTCTGATCAGCCATGTTTTCATTTGACAGCTTAACATGCTCCCCACATGCCGTCAAGATACCCTCTCACCATCCCTTCAGAGAAGCATCAGCAATTCATCTGAAGCAACAAGAAAACCTTGATTTGCGTCAAAGGTATACATTTAAGTTTTGTTAAAACAATGTTAAGACAGTTAACTTATATTAAGGATTTTTGAGAGATTTAAACAGCTTTAAAAGTATATACTATAAAAAATATTTTCATTTTATATAAATAACTATATATAATAACTATATATACTAAGTTTACGACACAAATATGCAAGGGCCAGGAGGGAAAGACTTCAATAGCCGCAGGAACAAGAATTTTTAAGTTTATAGTTGCCCTGACATATTTCTGGTAGATAAATTTGCTTGCCATTGACAGGTGCGGCAAAAAGTTAATGATGGAGCCTGAATATAGCACAGTCTACAGAAGTTTTGTCATCACTGATGGATGTCTACTAGCGTACAGGCTGCTGATGAGGGCTCCAGGGAGACTGTTTTTAGAAGATTCCCTCTACTTCTAATGTGAACAAACAGAAAAGAAGAAAACGCTAAAGATGAACTACAGTAGAGTGCACCATACAGGGTGTCAGCCATTTTGTATTGTTGTCCGAAATCTTAGTCAGCTATTTTATTTGCTAGATAGATCACTGTTTTCTGCCTGCAGTAGAATGCACTGTGCAATAGGATATAGGATACAAACAATGTGTGCCAACAGGTGCCCATAATACAACATAGAGAGGACTGCTAATTGACAAAAAGTCACAGAATGTTGTTTAGATTTAGGACCAGATTTACTAACAGCTTGCAGCAACACAAACGCCTCTCTTGGCATAAAAAAATTGCTGTCGGTATTTACTAAAGACATGCAGTGAAAATTAGCACCGAAAATGTGTGGACACGGCTGTTTTTGCAACTTTATTGCATATGCATTTTGAGGAGTTTCCTCTTCAGACGGCAACTTAGGAAGAGAGTATTTAAATGTACTATTGTGTTCATCATTCATTCTGGTATTTGCTGCTTTATTAAACAGCCCCAAAAAAGCTTGTCTTAAACCCTGATCTAATTTGCGCTGTGTTTTTAATGTGCACCTTGTTAGTATAAGCCGCAAAAAATTCCACTCCCGTTGGCCATTATTTAAAATTGTGGGGTTCTCACGTCATTTTGCCCCGTTTAGTAAATCTGGGCCTTAATGATGGAAATGTATGATACAGTAAATTGAAGTAATTGTGGGCATGGAGATATTATACTGATATTATACATACAGTTGTCTTGGTAAAGAAAAGAAGGAACAATTACTGCAGAAGATAAGTGATAGAGCCTGTTCTTTTGTGTGAATGGAAACCGAAAAATGAGAGAGGCAAGTGATTAAAAGAGAGAGATTCATGGAGACAAACAAACAGACGACCCAGACATGTCAGACCGTGACCTTAAACCCCGTCTTTGGTGCCCACAAACTAAAATGACCCACAGGAATCTTCATTTCCACACCTGTCCAAACGTTCCCGACACATTTAGCAATTTTTTTTTTTTTTTTCAAATGGCTAATTGGATTATTACGCTTTAGTTCAATTTTTACGTTTGTTTATCTAAAAATGTCAAAGTTTGAAACGAGTATTTAAAACAGAATTTCAAATAATTTTCAACCATTAACCATTCAAACTGTTCTGGGTATCAAAGACATAACCATTAAACTCTAAATAAATGTACACAAAAGACCCGAGCCTGAATTTGTGAAATGCTCTGACCAATTTATTAACCAGTGCTCCACAAGACACATTTTCCTAAATGCCATATGAAAACGTACAATTCAGACATGACTAACTGAACAACGTTGGGCTTACTTGTTGTCGTGTGCAACCAGCGAGGACGGCGCTATAAAATTTGGCCTCGTCTATTTATTTCACAGCGCACAGCCCGTCTCTCACGTCACATTCAATTCAGCCTGCAAGCATACGACTACGCTTAAAAGTAAAGTCACGTTGCCGTGGGGCTGTAGATTCAAGCTCTTCTCAAACAACTGTGATATGCTTAGCCCTCCAAATATCACCGAGCAGTGTCTGCCAATGATAAAAGCGCAAAAGTGTAAAACACAGATTGTTACTTCATCCTTTTTCCTTGATCCAATGTGAAGATTTGCTTTTCCTTGCTTGTGGAACGATAACCCCACATCAATGTGCAACTCTCAGAAAAGATTCCCTCCATAAGCCTGTGTTTATACTTCCACCCCCCACCAGCCTAAAGCTCTGGCTTTAAATGCAGAGCTATCCTGAGAATGCAACCTGTGTGATATCAAGGTAAAGAGATAAGGATTCAGTCCTAATCCACTACATAGATGGACAGAGGAACCCAAGCCGCTGACTGACCCCTGCTGATCTCGGACAGCGCTGGGATGCATTTTCTGAATTACCTCCTCTGGTTCAAAACCCTCAGTGTCAACAAGAGTGAAGAGGGTAAAGAGGAAGTGACATGTAGCGAAAGAATGTATGACGTATAGAGCAATGTCATTACTGTTTAAAAAACAATAGTTACAATATAGAAACCATCAAAGAAATTTTAATGGTTGTACGTTGTTGACAATCTCAATGCCATTCGTTCTTTGAAATCTGACCTCACCATCTATGAGGTGTACTAGGTACTCAAGAGAATTGTGGACAGGGAAGATGTCACGTGACTTCCTAGGTAAGAGGTGAACGCCACCCCTTGCTAATCTTTCTTTCGTTAAGTTTAGAGTAGTGAAATATATGGTGCTCGGCGATTAATATTTTTCGTACTTTATTTTTCTTTGCACAAATAGATTAGTTGTTTAGATTAAGTCAGAACTTGTATTGATTTATTATGTTTAGCGTCCCTCATTTTCCCTTTTCTCTTGGATTGACGTTATTTTTACTGTTGTTATTCGAAATGCTAATATTTAGCCTTTATATTTCTTCTTTATTAACATAAATGTTGTAAATATTGTTTGATAATATATTTTTAAATATACTTTACGGTTATGTATAATGCATAACCAGGTAAAATGCATAACTTCCACTTATTTTTCTCCTCAATACATCAACAAGGTGTCCTCGGTACATATCCAAGCAAAGATAAAGAATAAATCACACCGTATCACAGTGTGTTCACAACCCTCAACGAGTAGACCTAGATATGGTGATGAATGCTTCAAGTCAATACAGCCCATCAAGCTGGATTATGAGGCAATAAAAGCCTCTCTTCAAATGACAATAATCTAATGAGTGACACGTTTTGATGTAAGACAGCCCTGTCCTTTCCCCGACAGAGTCATTGGATGGTTAAACCTCACAGGCGCAGAGCGCGTCTCGTCTCCTCTCGAATTCTGTGAAAGATGAACCAGCGTCTAATTCATTTTCTCTCTGTTGCTTTTCTGAAAGCAGGTGTGGATGTATCGTGACAGATTGTGACACCACCATAAGAGGGCGGCTGTTAAGGTGCCCGAATGTTTCGAATGTTATTGCAATTCTCTCCTTTTTGACTCTGTTTTTCTGTAGTATAAAATAATAATGGAGGTATTAACCTCTGAGCTTTTGCATGCAAACTTTTCTGAGACACACAAGTTTTCACAAGCATCTTTAAAGATGAAGTCTGTTATTTTCTGAGACAACAAGACGGGTCACCAAATGGAATTGCAATGGTAATGACTGCTTGAAAGTAATGATTCCCCCCGAACACCTCGTCTTCTGTTGGTTGGAAAAGTAGATGCCCCAAATTCACAGCAAAGGTTCAGGATCGAAATATAAAAAGTTTTGAAAACATACTCCCAACAAACAACTTACTTGTAGTTGTAGAAGTATTTCAAGCAGAAATATGAAACACTATTATAAAATCACAAAAAAAGTATGTGCTTTACACCGTGTCTACACCAGATGCAACTGGCGCGACACGAGACATTGCTTGTTCTAATGGGATTGTGAGATTGTTGTACAGTGTGGACAAAATGTACAATTATAATGGGTTCTAAAAGGTTTTATTGTCTTTTGTCGCGTTGCATTGCACCGCCCCACGTCTGGTGTAGACACAGTGTTAGTGTCTATAAACTAGAACGAATCTCCAAACAAGCACATGACAGATACAGAGTCAAGGAACCTCTCCTCCCCATCTCTTTGCTTTTACTCTGTCCGCACTATGTAAGACACTGATAGATCCACTACTTCTTTCCCATCCCCTGTAAGAAGAAATAAGCAGTTTTAACCCGTCTCTGGTGGCACTGATTGATAGGCTATGAACGTCGGACTTAATAACCTCTATCATACCATCCAACCCCTCTGCTGGCGGCAGACGCCAGTTTGTTTATGGGTGGCATCTCCTCTGATGCACCATGTGTGTGAAAACTCTACCTGCGCTAATGGTGTGGGCTGAGGGATTAGACTGTCAGCCGAGAGTGAGGCCTCATTTTTCTACCTGCCTGCCGTCCACGTTTCCAACCCCACCGAACAGCCCTGTTACACCCCAGCCTATGTACCCCCATCATCAGTCAGCCTGGACCTCAGCTCCCATGATGCAGTGGGAAAGAGAGATGGGGTGTCCGCTCAAATTGGTTGTGAGTGACAGCACTACATGTTCGATCAGGACATATGTGGTCAGATAATCTGGTGGCCGGGGCTATGTACTTTGCTGCTACAAGTAGGCTACAACGCTCTGTACACCAAAACATGAAAACTATGTCGAAGGTCATTTATTCTTACGTGGATCAAAATCTGACTTTTTCCTCTGTGAAACATAAAATACGATATTTTGAGAAATGTCTCAATGGTTATGTACCCATTTAATGGAAGTCAATGGGGGCCTGTGTTCGTTAGAAAAGTTCTTCTCAATATCTTAATTTGTGTTCTTCAAAATAAAGTTTACACAAGAGGGTGAGTAAATGATTAAAAAAAAACTTTTGGTTGAACTATTTCTTTGACTGCCACAGTAGCCTTCAAAAGTGAATTAAAGTTAAAGTTAAAGTTAGAGTTAAAGTTAAAGTTAAAGTTAAAGTTAAAGTTAAAGTTAAAGTTAAAATTAAAATTAAAATTAAAATTAAAATTAAAATTAAAATTAAAATTAAAATTTAAAATAATATTAAAAATAAAATTAAAATTTAAAATTAAAATTAAAATTAAAATTAAAATAAAAAGTAAAGTAAAGTAAAGTAAAGTAAAGTCAAGTAAAGTCAAGTAAAGTCAAGTAAAGTGAAGTAAAGTAAAAAAATAAAAAAATAAAAAAATAAAAATATTAAAAAATAAAATAAAATGAAAGTAAATGAAAGTAAATGAAAGTAAGGTAAAATGAGATTGAGGATGTTATAGACCATCACAACTTTATGGGAAGAGCTTTGTAACTCTTTAAAATGTTCATTTTTCTTATCAAAACATAAAAATTACAGCATTGAAACTGTATAAGGGAAGACTTTATATTTCCTTCTAAACACAAATTTATTCTTCTGTCTATCTGACCAATTCAAATAAAATCGCCAGCATCAGGTTTGCAGGGTGAATGTGTTGAAGGAAATGTTCAAGGTTATTATCTCTTTGATCATGATGTGTAAGTACACTATTTCTGTTATTCAAGTGTAAACACTTTCTGTTTCTGTAATGATCTGAATAATTACGCAGTCTTTACATTGCGGAGAGAGCTGACTATCTATGAAATAAAGGTTTATTGTGGATACAGACGGGTGCGATGAAGGCACGTCTGTCTGAAGTGCCAAGAGCTTACGCATTGACTTGCATTTATATCTCTATATCACTCACACATACGATGACACATATTTCAAAGGAAACACACTTAAACGCATACTGCTGTCTAGTAACATGAAAAGGAGAGGCAATTTTGAGAATGAAAGCAATGCAGGAAGGAAGTTGAGGCATAAAAGGATTTTTGAGTATGTATTGGAGGGAGGTTATTTGTTCATGGTCGGCTCTTTCATCCTTTAACCACACACACACATTGAACATGCATGCGCTTATAGTCTAACATGCACCTACGGCACAGCATGAGTCTGTATGCACACACTGATGTACGCAAAAAGATTCAAATAGGTTTGAAGGAGAAATACATTTTTCTTACCATATATTCCTGTAGATATGCATGGGAAGGCCTGAAATAGAAAGAAAAATAATTTTAAAAGCTGTTCAAATTGGGCATGTAACAAGCATTTCAAGCACCTGCTGACATAAATTCTGACCCTTAACCAGTCAGAGAGGGAAACATGTTTTTAAAAGTTATGCAAATGGAAGTCACATGAAGTATGAGATTCAAAGCAACTTGACGTTTATTGAATTAGGAATATTTCAGAGATAGCCAGTGGGGATAATTACTAATGCAGACTAAGCATCAAATATTTATGAAAAAACTTAAAAAGCTTAAAAACAGCAAATAAATTGTGCAAGGATATACAAAATCAGAAACAGGCTTTAAAGAAATGGAAATACAAGGTTCTTCCTGTTGGGGTTGAGATTTGTTGTTGGAGCATTAGTTTGGCCCAACATGACATGATGACATTACGCTCAAGTAATTCCATTTAAGACAACACACATTGTCATATATAATAAAACATAACAGCGGTTTTCCCACCTTTAGGCTTTGACATCTGCTTTTGACATGCAGGCGGTGTAAAACTCCATTTCAATTTACTTTCCCTAGCGAGAGATTTCAAAAGCAGCATTCTGCCTGTCATGCGGTGTTGATCTCATTAATCTGACAGTTCATTAAGGGACACATAGAGTAGCTGGAGGAGAGAAGGCCTATAGGAAATATACATCAGTCTGATGTAAGCATGCTGGCTGCAAAAAATGTGCCTAGTAATTCAATATTCCAGGAAATTATAATTGATCCGATCATGAGGCTGAGCATTATGATGTCATAGTTCTTTCAGAAAAGTAAACCTTAGGCTGGAATGACATGTAGCTGGGAATTCTTTTGCTTTGTTATGATGATGCTGTCTACAGCAAAAAGAAAAGCAAAAAAAATGAATAAATAAAGTTGAGTTCTGAGGAAAGTTACAAACTGAACATAACAGGCAGAATGAAGCATTTTTGATGTGTTGACAGTCCAGGTGACCAGAAAATCCCAAAATCCTGCATTTGACACTTGATTGACTAAATTAATGCTCACAAACACCTGGGCTCCCAAGAAATCAACAGTTTTCTTGGCAAACTTTCTAAACTCAACAGGGAGCGCCTCTCTAAAAGATTTCCATTTTCATTAACTCTTAAAGATCCAGTGTGTAGTTCTTTGGAGGATCTATTGACAGAAATGTAATATAATATACACTCACCTAAAGGATTATTAGGAACACCATACTTATACTGTGTTTGACCCCCTTTCGCCTTCAGAACTGCCTTAATTCTACATGGCATTGATTCAACAAGGTGCTGAAAGCATTCTTTAGAAATGTTGGCCCATATTGATAGGATAGCATCTTGCAGTTGATGGAGATTTGTGGGATGCACGAAGCTCCCGTTCCACCACATCCCAAAGATGCTCTATTGGGTTGAGATCTGGTGACTGTGGGGGCCATTTTAGTACAGTGAACTCATTGTCATGTTCAAGAAACCAATTTGAAATGATTCGAGCTTTGTGACATGGTGCATTATCCTGCTGGATGTAGCCATCAGAGGATGGGTACATGGTGGTCATAAAGGGATGGACATGGTCAGAAACAATGCTCAGGTAGGCCGTGGCATTTAAACGATGCCCAATTGGCACTAAGGGGCCTAAAGTGTGCCAAGAAAACATCCCCCACACCATTACACCACCACCATAATTGCATTAATGAGAAATTGAACAGGTGTTCCTAATAATCCTTTAGGTGAGTGTACATGACTGTGTTTGTTTATAAAGACAATACACAATGAAGTGTTATGTTTTTATTACCTAACAATGAGATATTTCTTTCTACATACACCGCAAGTCCCTTTGCATAGAATTCACCATGTTGTTTCTACAGAAGCCCTAAATGGACAAACTGCTCTACGGAGTGTGTAAATATGTTATCTTATTTGGCAAAGACGCAAAGACGTAACAACATCTTAATGCTGTGCCAGCCGCCGTACTGCTTTGAAAGTGAGGGGTGGAGTATGCCGCTGAATTTCATACACTGGACCTTAAATTCTTTTTCGTCCCAAATCAAAAAGGTAAAAATAAAAGTATGGTAGATTATTAACGCATAATTCACATAACTTCTAACATTAAACAATGAAGAATAAAACCCATTTTTTCGGGGGTTAAAAACTAAAACATGTTCATTTAAGGAGTTTGTGTCAGTATTTTCTTTAAACATAACAGGGGCGTGAACGCGACTTTCTTATGTGGCACAAAACAGACCAGAGCAACTCACACAAACAGAACGACTCGGATATTTATGGCCATATTTTTTAAAAGATTAAAAACTTACCATACTGTAATAGGTCTGGCTTTGCGGCACTTTGCACCAGATGTATTACTCAAGTGCAGGTTTAGGGCTGCGGGAACCATCATTTCTCCACATGACTGCGTTCTCTGCGCCCATTCCACATTCATCATTTTAAGTGTATTAATAAACAGTAAAGCGAAGATATTTATTCAAAGCTCTCATTTGTCTCCCCAAACCAGCTGAATCTATGTTTCAGCGTAGCATTTATCACAAAAAAAGTGTGACCGCTGCATTAACGCTGCATTATGACAAATGCAAATTTCCCTATCGTTTCCTCACGCTACCGTTTGTTTGGATGCAGATAAGAATAGTACTCGACAATAAAGCGAGTGTTAAAAAGGCGAGAATTGCGCTGTCGCTCTGACCGCATGAGAGACGCTGTTTAGTGACACTCCAAAGGCTGCTAATAAGGCTTTGTTTTAAAAATGTTTGAAGTGCTAAAAGCAGGTATTTCCATATCAAATGAGGTTTCGTTACTGCGAGATTTTTAAGACAAAGGAGCGTAATTGCAATAAAAGTCCTGTTATCGGAATATTACGGGAAAAACAAAAACAAGAAAACAATGGCAACATAATTTCAGGTGACAGCTGTACAAATCAAAGGCAGTTGGGCTTTTCAATGAGTAACAGATGAGGCTCCCGCCGAGCTGTGTACCTCTGATTACAAACCGTAACTTACTGTTGCAATTAAAACATCAAAACCGCACTGCACATAACGTAACGTTATCCAGCGCATACACGCATCACCTGGACGTGTTTGCGCATTTCGTCCTCGTGTTTGGCACTTTCCTTCTGCTTTTCTCAGAGTGGAGGGAGCTTTGTTTGGTTGTTTATTATTTTACAGTTTCGTGTCAGGGCTCTGGTTGTCACGATCAATATTTCAGCCGAGTCGTTCAGTAAGGCTTTGACCTTTCCAGGTGTACATCTCGCTCTGGCTCAAAATCCAGGTGATGAGTCGTGAGGACGCGCCATTTTTAGAGCGCAACGCAATGTAAGCACACAAAACTGAGCCTCTGTGGGCATCAAATAAAGACGTGATCATGACAGAAAAACAACAACTTCACAATATAGTATACTGTAACTGTCTAGGTTGTTGGAGTTTATTTCGTGAGCTGTTATTTTGTGCTACTGAAGCCACTTAAAAAGAAAGTGAGACGATATTTCATTTCTCAATGTATATTCTTGTTAAATCCAATTTTATTAAGAAATACACTTTAAATTATGGTGGTAAGATTGGTTGTTAACATTCCAATTATAATGCGATACGCATTGGCTATGTTTTATATTGAAGATTGTGAGTTTTGTATTTTACGTCTAATTATAATAGGCATTCAAATGTAATCTAATGCAATTCTAAACATTATCATCCCGAAGGGTCCTCTTTCAAAAACATCCAGCAAAATCAATTCATCAATTTTCAATTAAATCCTAATTTGTTTCTACACTTGGCCCCTAGCAGTATAGACACAGACCACACAACATATCCTTTGAATTTCTGGCTCGATTAAAAAACAGATATCATGAGAAACCAAATACATAAAGGAACATCCACATCCATTCACCCTACATGATCAATACGGTTGGAAATGAATAACCATAACATGCTTGACTGCTTTCAATCTCTAAACCTCTTTAGCCTGAGATTTAGTCTTAAGCATCATTATCTCCCTCTCATCTCAGCTTCTAAAAACACACACACACTCTGCTGGTGTGTCTGACTAAGCAAAAGTAAGGTGTAAAGGTGATAACAACTTCATAACGCCGGCTGCACAACACAACAGCCAGAAGTCAGTCGCTGACTTAGCTTGACACAGTTACACCCCTTCAACAATGACCACCAAAATAACTTTGATATAAATGTTGCATATAAACAAGCGGTACTTTAATTAACAAGGTTGACATTATTACTCTTCTGCCGTGACTTATGATTCTGTGTGTGGATGATTATTTCTTATCCGTCAGTTCATTAGGACTGAATCAGGCTTAAGGCCTTGCTTGCTTCTGCCGTTGTTTCATTTGCTTGCAGTGGTGTGGAAATTGGTCACTGGGGAAACACTTCTACTACAATCGTTCGTCCCTAATCAATCATGTCTGCTCGTGTTCTATCGGTTGTTCATTAACTTATTATTATTGTTATTTATAATGGACGTACCTTCTTCGCTGGAACTCCCACCAGGTTTAAGAGCAGCACTTAATTGAATGTACAGCTGTGCGCTGTTTGAACATGTGTCAACAGTTCCCATTTAGTGAGATGCACTCGCTATATGCTTACGTGGATGACAGGAGTTATGGATGTACAACGGCGGTACCCAATCACTTCAACTGTATTGACACTAAAACAATGCAAGTCATTGTGCAGAATTTGATGGCAGATGATGACAGAATTTCATTTGAGGGTGAACTATCTCTTTAAAGCTGCAATCCATATAAAAATATACCTAATCAGTTATTAGGAAAAGTACAATACAAAACCCTTACTATACTAGGATTTCATGCATAATGTCAGTTTAACAGTATTTGACTTCAACCTACTTAAGATCAGTATGTAACTGGTAATTTTATGACAATATTTTTGATGCCAATTTAGAGGCATAAATCACAGATTGCATCTTAAAAAAATCCCTAAAACAAATATACTTCATTACATTTTGCATGACCTACAGAAAGGGCAACAATCAACTGCTTAAACTGTAGTCCGACAGTTACAGCCACTTAAGAATAGTGTTAAAAAATCTACACAATTTAAGCTCTAACTAATCTGTCAGATGAATACTTGACCAACCCAACTCAAACAAAAAATAAATCATATTCTACATACTGTACAAAGTCTAGTCCTTACCAAGCATCAGCATGTGTGCCTGCAAATGACCCCAAAAGAACTTGATCAGCTGATACAGGTGTGTTTGATTAGAGATGGAACCAAACTGGTACAGATGAACCACTGATACAACTTCCAACAGACCCTTTATTCACACGCACACCTCCGGGTCATCTGTTCAATGAGGGAAATTTCCACTTTAGAAGTGAAATCTTAAAGTAAATCTTCAAGTTTATTTAAGTGTAACCATTTAGGTAACAAAGCCATTTGGATCGCTAAGCTATGACGTGCACTGGGATTCTAGGTAAAGTCTATCTGTACAACTGGACATAAGAGTGGAGAGAAATGTTGTTTTTTAGGGTTGGGGCCAGTGGTCGACAGTACGTTTTACTATTAAGTACATTTTGAAACATCTGAACTTTATCAAAATATATTTACTTTGGAAAAGTTTTACTTGACAACATTATAAAACATAAATCATACGTTTTACATTGCATTTGATTAATACATATTATTTTTACTTAGGTTTTTAAAACTTACTACTTCAGAACAAAAAATACTTGAGTAAAAATAAGAAAGTACTAGATTTTGTATGTACATACTGTACTGTGAGTACTAAAAGTAAAAAGAAGGACATGTGCTTTGTAATGCAGTGAATTGCATTTTTCTGAAGTAAAAACTCTGAAAGAGTAAAAACTTTACTTCTGATAAAGTACAGAGTAAAAATACTTATGTACTGACTCAACAAGACCTTCAAGTTCAACTTCTTCTAATAATTGTTACTTTTTTGTATGATTCACATCATATAAATTTAAACAAATTACTCATCTCTTAAAATAATTACAAATGCCATAAGATCAGATTAATTAAGCATACACCTACAGTTAAATAAAGATTTTACTTCATAATACCTTTTATTAAAGGAATAGTTCACCCAAAAAAGGGTCCCTATTGACTTTCCATAGTAGGAATAAAAATGACTATGGTCAAGTCAATGGGCATCATTTCTGGGTTAACTATTTAATACTGTAAGTTATTGCCAGACATTATGCAATGCTCTAATCCAATGATTAAAGGGACAGTGCACTTTTTCAGGACAGGCCGAATTTATGAATGTTTTCATGTGTAAACATTGGTGACCCTGTCTGTGAAATCTGGGCTAAAGTGTCAATTATAAGATCAAAAGCCTTAAAATAGCCATAGCCCAAAATTTGTCAATTTGTCTTTATCGCTATAAACAATAAAACTATATTTTAAATACTGAAACTAATGATTTTATTGACATTACTTGCACAAATACTGTATATTCCAGGAGTCCAAAACATTGATTTATACTCTGACATGGCATTACTCAATTCATTGTCAAGATATAAAGGTTATGATTTTATGCTGAATAAATAAGTAAACATTAAATCACAAAAGCAAATCACTAAAATGACTATGAGCTGGGTATTCACATAAAGGGTTACATTGTTGGTCAAGATTTCAAGAGAGAAGTGCAGATGACCAGTTGAACCCTATGTCCCTAGTAAAATAAGCCAGACGCTGCATACAAAGTTTAGTTCTAACCCAGAACCACCTACAAGTGAACCCAAAGACCTTTCTCAGCTGGTTTAAAAGGCTCTGAAGATCATGACATCACAATCACGGCCATTATCTATAGCATTTCTATATAATGGACACACTCCATGATAGAAACACCAGGGGAGTGGCCGTAACAGTAACTGAAAGAGCAGCTGGTGCATTGATCTTGATTAACACTCAATCACTGCTTTTATGGCTGACCAACTGCTGCTCCTTCAAGCAGTCGAACAGAAGAGTTCGATATCCTCTAAACAACTGCAAGAGGTTGTGTGAAAAAGAGAAGTAAACTCTCACGGCTACTTCGATAGTCCCATTACCACACTGCAGTACATCACAAGGTGCACGGAACGGAAATAAACTTATCGTGAAATGAGATCACAATTCAAATGTGCTTTCCGGGGATAAAGGACCAGAGATAGTGGACAGTACAGCGAACACCAAACCAAAATCCCCTTTCTTTGGCCTTCGAGCACGAGAACCTCGGGAACAATTCTGAATGATATAGTACTGTACCATCGGAGGAACGGGAGGAAAATATATGCAGTAAATCTCTCTACCCCGAAAACGCACAGCAGCGAACGTCTCAAGTGAGACGTTACCAGCGAAACAAACAGACAGGAAGCACTTCTCGCAAAACACACCAATATGTCACTTTAATTCCGTTCACCACCTCCATTTCGCAGCTCAACCTCCAGTACCAAGTCAGCACCAGAAAAATGTATCATCCCGTTTGCTTTGTTTGTGCTGGCAGATGAAGGCTGGTCTGCAGAGCACTCCGCCATGTTTATCAGCAGGGCCCCGGAGACGACACGTCACCCTGACAGGCAGAATAATAGAAGCCATTCTGCTCTATCCACCGCACAATCTCCCTCTCATTACAAAACGTCCAGATCAATTCCTTTAAAGCCCTGAACTTTACATTGATTAAGATCTTTACTCTGACATGTAGCTAATGGTCTTATTAAATGTTTTATTGTATTTATCATGAGAGCTATGACATTATAAATTGAGGATGGCATTCGAATAAGGGCTTTAAGGGAAAGCTGTTAAAATGGGAATCGGAGAAAGAACCGAGAGACAAAGGGGTGAAATGGCCTGAGGAAATGCATGTACAGTAGCGCTCACAAAAACATTACCTATATGTGGAGGACGTGACTTGGGCTTATTCTGAAAACACTAGAATGTCTTCGGAAATGAGGAAAAAGTTACATCAGGTTGTGTTGGATATTGATGTCACACATTCTTTTAAAGTCTTTTCTTAATATAGACGGATTCACTGGACACACGATTGGCCATAAGTTAACTTCTGGTCCGTGTTTAGTTATAACATAACAATTTATTTTGTATTTAATGTATATGAATATTACTCTAATATTGAATCTAATTACATGTAAACTACTAAACAGTTATTGAACGTTGTGGAGGTCTACCGGAAGTTACGTTTGAGCACATGACATATGTTTATGTATAATATCCTTTATCTAGAAGATTGAACAATTAGAGTATGTCAAAAACAAAAACTTCTTTATGAGGCGCCATAAAGGGATTAAATCAATCTTCGCTAATAAATACATTTATAAAACATGTGCATACTAACATACTATAACTTGCAAATGCATGCTAACTTCATGCACATATACACCTATAGACACTGGCATATATATCAAAACTTAGTACATGCATATAGACATTCGTATATACGTACATAGAAACATGATGCTTGCGTATACACCATTAAATCACTCACACAAGCATACAAAAGAAAAAGATCCGAAAATCTCTGATAACTGTTTTGTAATTCGTCCCATCAGATTAAGAACTGTACTCGCATGTTAAAACTGTTCCCTGATTACCAAATCATGCTCACGGATTTAGTTAACTGTAACCCAAATCTGTGCCCTCGATTTAGTAAACTGTACCCTAAATTTTTTAAACATCTACCCACAAATTCATAAACCGTACACATAAGAATCACTTGCAGATTTATAGAAACAAAAGACGAGTTATTGTTAAGTATTTGTGCACGCATGTTTTATAAGTGACGCTGCATGCATCCAGTTCGTGTGAGTGATTCAAAGGTGTATAAGCATGGAACAAGTTTATATGTTTATGCAAATGTTTATAGATGTATACAGTATAAACATGTATCGCGTTTATATGTATACGCAAGTTTGAAGTTGTGCATGAAGTTTACATGTATATGCAAGTTATTCACAAATGTATATGCATGCATTTATAACAAAAGATATATATGGATTTCATACAAGTATGCACATGTGTTTGCTTGAACATCTGATAGTATACCTACATTTGTGAGTAATTTATATATGTGTATCTAGGTGTTTTATATATGCATGCACAAGCAAAGTTTCATTTTGTGGTGAACTGTCCCTTTAAATCACAGCTGCATTTTTTTCCAACATAACATTAAGCATTAAATAATAATGAAATGCTTCTTTTCATGTGACATTAGAGCCCATTCCATCCATAAATGGACGAGTTTGCTGCATATATTATCATCTGGAGGACAAGAGGCCATCCTTTCTACATTCCTTGTCGTGGGTTTGTCTCCTGTGCTCTGCTCCCAGTGTAAAACAGCTAATTAAACACTTTCTCCTTTCAAGACATCCTTCAGCGGTTCAAAAGGCACATATCAAAGGACGCTTCAAAGAAAAAGCCTGAGTCAAAAAAGCATGTGGCACCAAAATGTTCTGCATTAAGAAAAGGTGACTTGGTCACAGGTGTTTTTCTCTTGGGAACAGAATAAATAAAGATAACGTTGCTTCTATGAGTGCAATATTAATTTTCTGTCAGTAGAGATAGATTATGATTACTTCAAGAAATGTTTTTTAGTCTGCGGGTTTGTCCTAATGATTTTAAATTATGAAATGACTGGGGGACACATAGCAAGGTAGATGAAGGTAGAAGTGAAATGCTCTCCTAACATTTCCTGTCGTTATTTCCAAAAGCCCTGTAATTGATTCTTGTAGCCAGCGTTTTAAAAGCACACTAATGCTGCCCTTGACTAATGGGGGAGCTCCAAACGCTCACTTTCTTCTCCTTGCATTTTGACTGTACTCAAATACAACCAGCTTATCTATATTTCTAATAATACCTAAAGTCTGGCTATTACTCTACAGCGGAAGCAGTCATTTCATTGTAAGTAATCTGTGAGTCAGTAAATTCACAGAACCAGACTGCAAACTCATGTCATGAAATATAGGAGCAGACGATGTTTACTCTGTATGGTGTAAGGCAGCAGTGAATGACCGCGGGAGTTTTGTGGGCCGATCTGAAATCAGGGACGGAACAATCGCATAAAGGTCATTGATATTGAGACGCTGGGGGATGACTGGACAACATCTGGAGTGTATTTTTAGACTAATGTCCAGTGCTAAATAAGGACACAGAGTTGTTGTCATTGTGGAGCATTGATCTAAAAAAAATCAAACTGATTTTACTCTCACACGTTGAGTCAATTAAAAATATGGTTCACCCAAAAATGTTTTATTTTTCAATTCACAGAACAACAGCAGCACCCATTCACTTCTATTGTACGGACACGAGTCAATAGGTACCACCTTTTTCAAAATATCTTCTTGTGTGTTCTGCAGAAGAAAGAATGTCTTTTTAAAGGACAAGAGGGTGAATAAATGACAGAATTTTCATTTGTGGGTGAACTATCACTAACAGATCTGTGGTTGAGAATCATCTGGTCTGCCTTTGGCTGTCCGGACCCATAAAACATCAGGAATGCGACATTCGCTATTCTATCTCTGACATTCCAGCCAAGAAGAATTTCACAGTTTCCATTTTACGTCTAATGAATGTATCTGCAGCGTTGAATTTTTTTATATCAGATAACATTCTGAAATGTTCTTGAGGGTATTCATTAGACGGTGTGCACTTCATCAGTGTTATAAAGGCCATTTTAACTGGCCCTTATAATACAGAAAAAAGGTTTGCGATATTAGACGGTGACCGAACGCTGTGAATAGTAAGAGGTGTGTGGAAATACAGAGTGTGGGCTCGCACAACAATTACCTGCAGAGCGTATTGTATTCTGTTTTCCATCATGACCCCTAAGCACTAAGACTGTGGTGCATTACAAACCTGCTACTCTAACCAATGAATTCTTTCATTCCATGAATTTCAATGAATGCTTTCAATAAATGCATGTCATTTTTTTTATACACACACAATGTGTGTTCCAGACAAGCGTTGCCAGATGGACAGAAAATTACAGACGTAATTATTTTTATGTGATTTTCACTGTCACATAAGGTTAATGGCAACCAGAATTTGTTCATGTAATTTTAAAACATGGCATTACATCTAAATACCATCCAATTCACATTATGATCGCCTGAAATTAAGTAATGTGCCAGACAAAAAAAAAACATCAATTTTAAGATAACTAGTACTGTGCAAATGAGCCAAATAAAAATTACAACGCTTAATATGACTGCAAAGTGCAAACATTACAATTACACACAATTATATCCACAGCAAAAAATGCAAACAGAAACTTTGTTGTCTAGTAGATTAAGGTATTGTGTAAAATAACTTAATTTGTCAAAATATTAGTACTAGCAAGTACTGTGCATAATGCAATGCTTCTTGTTTTTGTGTTTATTCACTTTAAATGGATAGTTGTAGCGAGGAAGGCGTGGCGAGAGCCGTCAGACAAAGGGGCGGGGCCGGAGGCGTGAGTAATATCACTCACGCCTCAGGCCCCGCCCCTTTGTCTGACGGCTCTCGCCATGCCTTCCTCGCTACATAGTTTACCCAATAATAATCAATTACTCACATTCTAGTTGTCCACATCTGTATAAAGTTTGGTTCCAAAATTCTTATTTTTATTGTGTTAGTTAGCTGTTGTGTTAGTTATCAAAACAATCAAACTGCAGTTGATCGATATTAACTGGAATATTTTTTTTTTTTAATCTCATTTTGGAACCAAACATTTATTTGTTCTGTTTAACACAGACAGAGAGATATTTGGAAGAATTCTTATAACCAAACAGTTTTTGGACACAATTGACTAGTAGGAAAAATTACTTTATAAATTTGACTTGTTCTGTTGAACAAATAATAAGGTATTTTGAAAATATGGGACATCAAACTAGTTCTGCCGCACTATTGACAATATTTTTTCTACTATGCTGGTCAATGGTGGCCAATAACTGTTTGATAACAAGCATTCCAAATATCTTTCTCTGTGTCCTGTCAAACATAGAAATGTATACAGATTTGGAACAACAAGAGAGTGTATTTTATGACAGAATTTTCATTTTTGGGTGAACCTTCCCTTTAAAGCACTTTCTATAACTCTGAGCAAACAGATCAGCCCACCCTGGGAGCATGCTGTGTTTGAACAGAACTGCAGCACACAGTAAGTGGGATGATCCAAGGTTGGGGTTGGTCCTCTCCCACTATGTAAGCACATAAATCTACTCGTGCCCCGGAGGTGGAAACCAGCAACACTAATTGACTGTAGAAAGATTAGGGGTCAGGGCCTCTGTAATATTAGCATTAATAAACTCAATCCTTTAAATGAAAGTAATCAGCGGCTCGAGGGAAACCGTTGCGACCCGAAAAGATTTCTCTTAGATCCCGTGTAAACCCATGCAGACACACATGTATGGATGCTTTTTGTCACTCAGGCAAAAAAAAATGGCCACATAATTCATACCTGCTTGAAAATGTCAGGCCTTAGGATACGAAATGGGGAATAGTACCTTGATCTTAACTCAAAGCCAAATGTCCACTGCTAAGTTGCATCCAATGCCTCAGTCGGCCCATATCTGGCTGTTGAGTCCGTATGACAAAAAAGCATCTCAGGAAAGGTCCTTGGCCAGAGGACGAAGCACAAATGGAGAGCACACGCATTAGCCCACCCTGTGGGTTGCCGTGGGGCAGCTCTACAGAGGCAGTGGTGCTACTTTGATCCCAAAGCCCCAGCGCTGCCAGGCCCAGAAGAACCAGATTAGGCAGCCACAATGACACAAAGCATGTCGGCGCGCTTTGTTCGGCCTGGCTCAGAAAAGGACAGAGAATGCCACGGCGCCCCAAAAAAGTCTCAGAGGTTTCGATCGCTTTTGAGGCAACTTCAGCGTTGTTAATGGGGGAAATAAAAGGAGAGCAAGTCACTGATAACTATATGATGACCCACTTTGAGAACAACACTGTTGTTGCTATGGCGAAGCCACGGTATGGTGCCTGGACTATTAGTCATGCTTTTGCCTCATTTTCATATGACCTTTTTTGATTACATTCTTTTTCTTTATGACATTTCTTCCACTAAGACGAGTGAAGCACTGTGCTGTGAATGATGGAATAAAGGTTGCTTATCATAGTCTACAGAAAGGTTGCTCGGTTGGAGTGAATTCTCCGTGATTTGCTTTAACTCTGAACCAATCATGTAGGAGTCTGTGGACAGACTCCCTTTAAAGGTCCAATGTAATTTTTGGAGGATCTGACAGAAATGCAATATAATATTCATAACTATGTCTTCAGAGGTGTTTAAAGACCTTACATAATGAAGCGTTGGGTTTTATTGCCGTAGAATGGGGTATTTCTATCTACATACACCGCGAGTCGCCTTACATGGAATTCACCATATTGTTTCTACAGTAGCCCTAACGGTGAGACTGCTTTACAGAAAACGATTTGTAAATACGTAATCTCCAAAGAATATCTTAGACCTGTGTCAGTGCTTCAAAAGGGAGGGGTGGAGTGAGCCATTGGCATAAATTAATAACCTCACCGCTAGATTTCGCTAAATTTTATAAACTGGACCTGCAAAAAATGTAAAAATAGTTTAGATGTGTTTTTCTAAATTTGTTAAATCTATTTTTTTATTATATTTAGCTTTAAATGTATTCATAATTGGTTAATCATACTAAGCCTATTAAACTTCAGCTGACAAATGTTAAAAACCAACATTAACCCGGATGAGATACAAACTAAATACCTTAGGCTAAATTCCTTAGTCTTTTTCAACTTTAATAAAACTTTCAAAATGAACTAAAAGTCATAAGAAAGTTCTTAAAAGGCCTGATAATTTAAGTCATCTATTTTCAATGAAATTCTACCCTTTTTATATTCAGGGTCCGTACATTTTAAAAACCCCTCATGTAAATGAGGTTGTGCATTCAGAAATGTCAGGACAATGACAGCAGGGAAGCGCTGAAAAATGTATTGCAGTTCATCGTTTGACATTCACTGAAACGGAAAGAAGAAATGACTCTATTCATTCATAAGTTAAGGTACATCTAACCCTGTGATAGAAACCACTCTTAGATATGAAACTTCTCCCATAAGTCTGGAGTGGCAACACCTGCCACATGAAGATCAAAGCTGTTCCCACAGTCTTACTCTTTTCCCCTGACAGTATGATTTTGTGGCAAGCTGTGAACGAGAATAAGAGTGTGAGAAGCATGAATTCTCTCCCTCTTTCAGTCATTTTCCTCTGCATGGGGTGCCCAGAATGCATGCATTGTCTAGATTCAAATACAAAACGACATATCAAAAACAAAAAAGATGTTATTGTATTTAACTTTGCCAATTATTTCAAATTCATTTAAAATCTACTCTGCTTACACCAAAACTAATCTTAATTACCAATCATTACTATCGACACATGCATATTATTTCTATAAATTATGATTGCACATTATAATTTATATTTATATACATAGAAAATTTAAGAGTTTTAAATGAAGAAACTAATGTTAAGCATCCACTCTAATCATAATAAAAAAGCAATACTAAAAGAGAGGGCATTTTAAACAAAGAAAAAAAGGGAAAAGGAGAGAGAAAGTCCACATGCAGTGCTGCACAGGCCGGCTCCTGGCAGTGGTCATCATTAAAGTGCTTAATAGACCGTGGCAGGTCCACAGCAGCTGACAGCTGATGGGTCCAGCGCTGAGTTTCCAGAGACTGAGGGTCACCTTCAGGGGGTGAAGAGTTTTATCAGACCCTAAGGCCAGCCTGGCATCACATGCTCCTTCACCCTGCCCAGGTGCCTGGGATGGATGTCCACTAGCAGTCAGGTGGAACCAGAGGGCTCGACCTCCATGCCATCAAAAATAGGTGAAAAGCAACGAAGTGATGCAACATTCCAGAACAACTACCTTCTTAAAATATGAAATGTAATCCTGCCCAGCATTACTCTCTCCGGTGCAAAAGAAAATGTATATTCCTTTCTTTGTTTCTTTTATATCTGATTTCTGGCAACGGGGTAAAACCGATACAGCCCCAAGCTGATATTTTTCACGGGCTGAAAAGATGTTATTGTATTTAGCTTGGCAAATTATTAAAAGGTCATTTAAAACCGATCTTTTTCTACGGTGTTGAATTCATAAATGATGGAGTACATTGGCGAGCCTGTTAACCCACAAAAACGCACTGTGTTCCATGTGGCAGCCGTCATAAGACTCACCAGTGTGTATGGAGTATCTATTTTCAGTGTGAATTGAGTGAATGAAATGCCCTGTGGCGATATGTGTGCAGCACGGGAGAGGCGGACAACACGGAAAGACAGGTATTCTAGAGCCGTTGCTCGGCTGCCAAAACAAACTGCGCTTTGGATGACTTTCGCCTGAAGCTCAGATTAAGCTTTTGTCAACATCTGTGTAATATCCACGAGTATAAAATATCCATGAGTGAAGACGTGTAAAAACAGTAGCTTTAAGAATTTGTGAGCTAGAGACAAAGATGCGTCCTATGTAGGCCTTATTATTACGCACATTCCCCCTTGGAGAAACATAATTATAAACCTTCCGTCCTCCAATGCATTTTAAATCACCTCGCGTGGACGATCTATGATTGGCTAGGGCTCCCAGAGAAGAGCCTTGTTGCACTTGCACGGAGGCATGAGAGTGCCCTGAGAAGTCTCTGAGGACACAGTTTATCTGGGTCTGGACACAGGTGCGTCTCCAAATGAGAAACACTGAAGAGGGAATAAGATCCCGGACGAGCCTCCAAAACACAGAGGCAGGGGAATGCGATTCAAGGTCGGCCGTGGTAAGCAGCAGCTCGGCACCGCTGATTGATTGGGTATGCAAGAAGCATCTGGCACACAGGAAACAGGAAGGTGACTGGGGGAATCACCAGGTGGTTCCGATGAATTATAGCCACTTTGCCCAGTGCCTGCCCCGTCCCAAGCCTACACAGACGCTGTTACGGAGTGGCATTGTCAAGTCATTGATACCTCGTGGATGAAGACAGATTTGCCGGGTAAGGCCAAACAGGCTTGTGGCGACCTGACAGACGTTTAATCAGAATAGATGAAAGTACAGCCTACACCTTTTGTGTCCATGCATATGCAAGAGTTCATTGTAAGCTACACGGGGACCCTGGCTCTCGCAACCGCTTGTCTTTGAAATGTCATATTAAAAAACCTTTTTATAGGTGATCACCATGAATATTGATGACGCATTAATTAACATCCAAATTTAGCCATTCAATTTTTAATAACAGCTCGGACGTAGCGCGTGTGAAACATAGCACTTCAGCGGGCTAATTGAATTTCACAAGAACGGATATGATGGATTGTGTCAAATCCGGGCTAATAATTTCATTTTATACTCACTTCAAGAAGTTTCTTGGTTGAATAAGGAAAGCCGATGTAAAACTGACGCTTTAGAGCTACGACCGGGTCACAAGCAAACGCCTGCGAGATCCAGCGGGAAAACATAATCGGACCACCATCGGAGAGTTGCACGGTTCGGGGTCACTTTAAGACAATAAGAGGGGGCTTTTGGCCAGTCACCCACATGCTTCACACTGAGCCCTAATCAGCTCTGCTCCGCTGGAGAGAGCCCTCGGAGAGGGGAATGTACAGAACGGGACAAAAAACCATCACCCATGTCGCTTTATATATCTCATGCCTCACTAGTCCGTAGTCAATCCTGTATAATAATCTCTTGCAAAATACATAGTAAAAACGACTGCTTGGATGAAAAAGATTTCGTTCAGATCCAGAAGGCAAAACAAGGAGATTTGCTATTGCATGGTTTGGAGGATTTAATTTATATTAAGGTAAATGTCACTGTAGAATTTTTAAGCAATCTGGGAGATTTACACTACAGTACAATATCCTGCTAGATAAGCCAACATGTTCGGCAAGTTAAAAATAAAAACATAAACACATAAAAAGACAAATAATTTAAATTAAATTATATAACAATCATACCTTTTTAACATACTGTAAATGCCAAATTAAAGACCGATTCATCGGACGCACGTGCCTGACCCAAAGCCAAATTCCAGTCTGCGTTTTCTGATCTGGTCTGGCTAGTCGCAAATAATATTATGCTTTATTTCATATTATATTCAAAAAATGCTTATATTTAATTGTATAAGACTTGTATGAAATAAACAATTTCTTGACTTTTATTGTATATAAATGAAACCAAACAAAAAAAACATTTTGTTGACTGGGCCGTGTAACTTAAGTTTAGTCAAGTAACGCTTCTTCTGGTAACCTAAAATAATACAAACTTTTAACTTGCCAGCCAATGTAATTTACTTCATTACTTTACTTTCTATTGAGGCACTGTTAAGAACATCCATAAAATGTTGTCTCAACCAATTGAGTTACGTCAGATCAAAGATGGATAGGATTCTCCAGAGGATCATATACGACGCAGACTCGCTGTTGTTTGTTTGGTGTGGCAGCGTTTTGCCAACTCAGCTAAAGCGCTAACGCTAGTGAGGGAACAATAAGCTTTTACATACATATGGGAAGATAATAATTATTTTCCCTTCTACATATAAATGCATTAGATTCAACAGTAAGGCTACTGCATTTAAAACAGATAAAATACTGAGGAAAAATCAACCTCGGACTGTCTGAATGCACTTGCCTCATTTGGTAAGAATAGCACAAACGGCTGAAGTTTCACAACTCTGTCCCTAGCACCATCAAAGCCATATCACACCTTCACATCTTACTACGACCACCAGGATTTAAAGAAAAGAAAAGCAGTGCATAAACAAGTATCTCTACATCTCGGCTTTCTGGAATGTTCCTGACTCAGGACTGTGACCACATTTATAAGTTACTATAACACACAAAATGTTTATGGCGTGTTTTAACAGCCATGAATTCAACAAAAGTGTGTCTAGTTTCATAACTTGATATGACACGGCTAAAACGAATATAATCGTTTATTTTAGATGTAATGCAATGTGTAAACACGTTTTAAGGTTTGAATACGCTGTATTTTCCACATACCGTGTATGTTTGTATCTCCTCTTCGCCCCGCCTCTCTAAAACGCGCAGATTTTTTACAAAGCTCATCGCTCTGAAAAACGAGATGTGCTATGATTGGCCAGTTAACCAGTGCGTAGTGATTGGTCGAATACTGCAACAGTGTGATGGAAATTTGGATATTTGGAACAATCACGTTCAAAGCAATTGTACGCACAGGTATGCAGACCTTACGTATACCTTACGTAAACCTTGCGTATACATTTGGGCAGTCTTTGTCAAATCAAACCATGAACCGACATTTGATTTGTGGAGGTGTGGTTACACAAGGCTATTCAGGCAGGTTTGGGAGAGCATTCGCTTTTACATATTTTGTTCAGACACTTTAATTTATTCAATTTTACGTGTCTAATACATGTATGGGCAACTTATCACAGAAAAACACATATGACCCCTTTAATAAAGACCAAATATGTGAAGGAAAGATTTTAATTTACAATATCAGGTCAGTGACTGACAGCGAGATGGATGGTTAACCTGTCAAAATACACCGAGAACTCATCAGAAAGCCAATAGAAGACATATTAATGGAAAAGTGTCATATAATGTTTAATTACCTCTAAAGAGCAGGAGCAAAGACTCACTTCAAGGACTGGCAGTCTGTTCATGAGCAAAGAGCTAAAAAAAACCAATATCTATAATTCTCAATCTATTCTGAGCTCAATGTCACATACCGAATCTAATTAAATGCTAAATATCATCATAATTTATGGTTGAGCTATGCAGAATACGTGACAAAAGTCTAACATATACCAATATAACAAGCTCAGGTCATCACCACCACCTATTCTCAGAAATCTTGATCTTAGATGTATTTTTCTTATAAAATATGTTTCTAATAACACTGGATTTGAAAGATACAGCCACGGAAAGAACTAAAAGACCCTTTATCAAAATCCTTTTTAGCTTTTCTGAATTTACTATTTATAGGTATGTGTTTAGGTAAAATGATGAGTTTTGAGACATATTTCTGACAAAAAAAATGTATTTGCATATATTTGCTGAAACTGGACAAACTGGTCAAAATAACTATGAAGATTCATATTTATATAATTTGTTTCGCTTTACTTTCACAATTACACAGAAATAAGTGGACAGGATTATATAATTACATTCATTGAAAATAATTTGGGATTTCGAATGGCACGATACGCGTAAACAAAATATTTAGGCAACTGCTCCTTTAACACAAGGCCTTATTCTAATGCATGACCTCCAGAATCCAACTTAAAGCCATGAAACCTATTCTATGAATATACAAGTTATATATGAGAATGGATTGTAGTGCCTCTCTTGATATTCATGGCTGTACCGAGGGCTGATCTACCTCCATCTGAGGCATTAGAGTCTGCCGCATCTCTCATAAACGTGGCTGAGGTGCAATGAGACCCCCTCATGAATGTGTGAGTAGGCCTTGTTTTTCGGCCGACTGAAATAGCAAGTCAATCAGCTGCATGCCGGCGCGGTGAAGGGTTTCTCGTTAGCTTTGACCTTGAGAGATGGTAATGTCACTAAATCTGGTGATGTGTTGGGTGGTTGTGATTAAAGAATCACGACAGCAGGAGTAAACATTATTTATTGGGAAATGAATGCGTTTACTCACTTTACCTGGAGGGGAGCGTTAAGTTGCATTGCGGTATATGCTCATGAATGTATATATATATATAGAATTAATGCACGTTAATTTGAGCAGAAGTTGCATATAATAATGGGTAAATCCAGTTTAAAGCAATGAACCCAAAAATGTATGTCAGTATAAATAAATCCAGCATAAATCTCACTGCCTTTCACAATGATTAAAATTTAGAAGTTTAAAGGAGAGTTCACAAAAATGAAAATTCTGTCATCATGCCAAACCTGTATGACTTTCTTCTGCAGAAGACAAAAGAAGATATTTTGCAGAATGGTAACCACACAACGGCGGTACCCATTGACTTGCAATGATTTTTTGTCTATACATTAGAAGTGAATGGGCAACCATGATGTTCGATTAACTTTTTTTTTATATATCTTTTGTGTTTTGCAGAAGAAAGTCATAAAGGGTAAGTCATTTTTGGGTGAACTGTCCCATTAAGGGTTTGAATTACCAGAAAGCCTAGCAATGTGATATTTTAGAGGCATAAAATAAAGTAAATAACCACAATATTATCAGTTATTGTAAATATGATGTTTTACTCACTTTCTTCTGCCAATCCCCTTGGGACTTTAACTCTTTGAACTATTAGTGCATACAAACCTCAGTTTTAGTGTGTTGACCTGCAATACCATTTTCGAAAAAAATATTCATATGAAAAATTAAAACACAATATATTTGTGGCACAGCAGTACTATTATACAGACTACTGTTACTGTGGGTAAAATAAGGCGATTAACACTAAAATATAGATTTATCACTCCCACTCCTAATATAAATATTGACATTATTTTTTGAGATATGTTGATGTAAATGTTGAATAAAATGTTGGAATAAAATAAATATTGGATTCACTTGGTAATCCAGCCATATGGCTGTTTTCTATTTTTATTCCAAATTACATAAAAGCGTGGCGCTCAAATGTGTCCAGATACTATATCAAGGCAGCACTGTACAGCAGAAATGTCAGTTACATGATAAAACCCTTGTAACAAGATTAAACTAATTTGGTACATCATTGGCCAACTAAAAAAAACAAGCCGAGATGCTGTATTGGTTTTATGCCTTTCAGGCTCCGAAACAAAGACCAGGTTATACCTCCATTTTCCAAAACTCCCGAAGACCCCATTCCACTGCCCACCTCTCTGTCAACACCAGCAAACATGGCATACAGCCACAGAACTCACTCAACACACCTGTCACCATTACCCTCCAGAATATAATTTGCTCAAAACTATAACAAGCGGCTATAATTAGCCGAGTGTTATTAAATATGTCCAACATTGATTATCTGGACTACAAAAAGGAAATTTAATAAGATGCGCCGGGTGCGTTTTCTCCTTCCTTTCTCTGACTCAGCGGCTGTGCTAGGAATAAATTAATGTGCATATGGAGAGCGATGTCACAGGATACGAGACGACCACTAAGGCCTTTAGCAGCTCCGCGGGAAAGCAATCTGTGTGTGTCTGCTGGTGCAAAAATACTGCGGACACCTGTTTTAATACACCAAGTGCTGGCGTGGATGACACACACCTCCTCAGTGAAACAGGTGAAATGTGTGAAAGCTGTTTTTGGATCATTTACTATTTTTGTTCCTATACTTATTTAAGGTGTTTTTGTGTGGCAGGTAGAGGGGTATGATCCCCACCAAGGTCATTTTCTACCACTGAAGAACATGTTTTAATAAAATATATTGCTCCTGTCCTTCTAAACGTTGTCACTCCATTTTACATAATTTTATTTTTTATTAGTCACCATTTATGTTTATCACTGGGTTTTGGGAATTTCGTTACTGTCCTTCTGAAACCTTGTGTATCCAAATTTGCTGAACTTTTCTTTGATTGCATACTGAGCTGTCAAAGTTGACAAGCACTTGATATTCGATATTTGCAAAATGGGTGACTAATAATAACGGTTTATGGCAAAAAAAATAAAATCACGAAATATGGAGATATGGAGATACAAGGTTTCAACAGAGTATTTAATCATTTTACAGTACAGTACTGCATCCATCTTGCAGGTGTTTATGAAATCTACCTGTTGAGCTCAAATAGTATGATGGGTAGTGGATTGACAATTGCAAAAAAAAATGAAGCCAACCAATTCAAAAATGCTTCATGTAAAAGGCACACGTTTTGCCTGTGGCACAGCCAATGGTCTGAAAACTTCAGTAGCTTCTATACGATGCAGCCACAGGGAAAATCTAATGCAACAGCAAGAAAAGGAAAACCAGGAAGTCGCCATTTTCATATACAGAGACAAACAAGTACCGAACCGTTTATTTGTTGGCGTGAGATAATTAGCTACTTTTGCCTTCATTACTTGTCGAGCAGTTGTCTGCTACAGTGACAGTGTAGTGTTCCATGTCATGCCCCGCAACTTTAATTAAACACGTTATAAAGAACGTGCAGATTCGCGGGTCTCATTACGGTTGATTCGATAATAATTAAAATATCCATCTGCGAGCATTAAATTGAAAATGCCCCCATGCGTAACTGCATTGAAGTGTAATGAAGAGAGTGTAACTGGAAGGGAAGAATTAGGAGACAGCGATGAGACAAAGACAAGCTTTTGCATGCTTCGCCGCACCCTGATTATCTAATCACATCATTCACATCTAGACAGGCCGTCCTGGACTTCTGACGAGCGACTCCGGCGGTCACCTCTGGGGGGAAATGCGACATGGCGACGGATGCCGCTCACGGGCGTCGGGTACGTGCTGCCCCTATTGGCGTCTGCTCCCCGCTGCTCCACTTCTGCCTGTTAATTAACTGTAATGATGTAAACAAGAGCTCATCCTGACCAGCTCGCCACAGCCACAGGAAAGGCAATCTGTTAAAACAAACACCAGGGAGATGCCACCCCTTGCACCTCGCACCATCCTCTCACACTGCAATCAACACCGACGCCCGCGATAACTGCGGCAAGATGGAACTCGGGCGGCACGGGCTGATTAGGAGATTGCCTGCACTTTTCGCAGCTGGATGAATCTGCATCACCCCTGAGATGAAAGCTGTCAGGAGGCAATGCACACATAGACAGACCTTCATATAGCGCGGGCCAGAAAGCCTATAATGAATTAAGCATTCGTTTCTCTCAAGAGGGCTCTGATAAGTAACGTTCCTCCCCTTCTTAAGGAGGAGATCCTCTGGGTTTTATACCTTGTTGACAGGCATTTCAATGGAAGTTGGTTCAAGCTCTAAAGAGGTTTATCCAAGATGCTGCATTGTAAGCCTTGTGAAAACATATGCAGAGACTGTTTGAATTAGAAATGTTTAATTTTAGGTATTAAATTAAGTTATTTAGTATAAACCAACATGTGCATAGGGTGATGGAGAAATGTTCAGCTGACGTAAACATCTACGGTACTACATCTACGGGCCTTTTTTAACATTATTTAACGCATATATATATTTCGTCAACATTTATTAGTCTGTGTTAATGTTTAACAATAAAAAATGAAATTGTTAATTGTTTGTTGATGTTAGTTCATGGTGCATTATCTGATGATGTCAGATTCAACGGTTGACTTTAAATATGTATTAGTTCATAAAAGTAACAATTTAATGAGCAAATTGGATTAATAGATATTGTTAAAGTAATGTTTATTGTTGTTTCATCTTAACTAATATTAACAAATGGAACCTTAAAGGAACGCTTCACTCAAACATGAAAATTCCATCATCATGGACTCGCCCTCTTGTCGTTACACACCTTCATGACTTCTTCTACAGAACATATTTAGAAGATACTTTAAACAATGTTGGTCACCAAACAATGTACCCATTCCCTTCTTTTGTATAGAGACAAAACCAATGCAAGTGAATGGGTACCACCATTGCGTGACTCCCAACTTTCTTAAATAAATCCTATTTTTAAGGACAGAATTTCATTTTAGGGTAAACTATCCCTTTAATGTGAAGTGACAGGCCATTCTCACCGAAATATTTTGTTATAATATGCATTTTATGTAAACCACAGATACACTATACAGATCATTCCTATTTATCCATAAATAACATAATTTCATAAAGACTACAGTATAATATTAAAACGACATATCTCTGCTTTTGAATAATTCACAAGGAATCTATTATTCTTTCTCCTGTCATGTTATCATAACAAAAATGAAAGTAAGCTTCTTTTTTTCAGCCTATGAAGCCCAGCCTAGGTAAAGTCTCATAAATATCCATTCTTTGTAAAATGATCATCCCCACAGCGCCACAGTGAACAACATCTGTTTCTTCAACAATTTCCACTGACAACCACTCGACTGTCAATTCTCACAAAACATACAAACCATTGAAATTCAGCAGACGATTGAAAAGTTCCCCTTTAGAGATGTCACTCGACAAGTCTTCAAGCCAGGAAAGTTCACACTACATCTCAAAGCACAGTCAAGTGTATTTAGGTTAGTCCATTGACTTCAGTAATCTCAAACTTTTATGTGCATGAGCATCGGTCTGTTTTCTCCAAAAAGTAAGAAAAGGCAGAATAAAGATATTAGTTTGCAGTCCTGGACGCTCCCTGAGGCTCATAATCAGTTAGCCACACCCCACGTGCCTGTTCCATACTTTATTTCCCCCACTACGCCTCTTCATCAGCCTTGATTAGACTGCTGGAGTAAAATGTCACATTTTACATGCCTCCATATTTCAGCCCAACGCCAAACCCGAATACGGCTCCTGGATGCTCGGGGGTGAAATGTCGAGGGATGCACCAATTCCTGCTTGCCCCAGTTTGCAATCTCACGAATTTGTCACTTCGAGAGCAAGGGCAGCTATGGAAATTACAGATGTGCTCTCTGTTAACATGCGCACGGCAAGCAAACATCATGACGCTAATTGCAGCTAATTGGCTCAGCGTTGCTCATGTTTCTGAATCAGATGAATAGCAAAGACAACATTAAGTGACACTGTGACCTTTTTAAAGCTCGAGTCTAATTAACCTTTTAGACACATGCAGGTGTTTTATGTAGGGCAGAGGGGAACAAACTTGGCCACAAAGGTTGGGCGATACCCTTTTTAACTCCGGTACAGATTGTATGCCGCCGTAACAGCTGCTGCTTGGGAAACCAGAGATATTAAAACCATAAACACAGAGCATTTTGAGATAAAACGTCCCGCACCAGAGCAATTTTACCTCATCATTCAAATCTCCAGCTCATTACCAAAGCTCTCATTTCTGCGCATACAGCTTATGGGAAACAAACCTGCGGGCTATCCCTCTTGTTGTCCTGATTGAGTTTACCACAACATCGTGAACGGCGAGCAAAATGATGAAATGAAATAAAAAAACTTCAGAGTTTTCTTCATTAGAGTTATTTGCGCATTTCAATATACCCGCGCAAGCGTAAGCAAAGAGAGAACCGCAGCGTTCCAGTAAAAAAAGCATTAAAAGTCGATCAGCGGAAAGGGGGGACACAGAATAAAACAGAGAGCTTTACGGATCAACTCATAAAGCCTTCAATACTGTCAAGCTTTTATTGCAGTTTGCTTAGCGGCGTTACGAGATGCTCGTACACACCCACAATAAAAGCTTTACACAACTTTTCGAGAAATGAAGCTGGTGCCACTTACACCTTGACAATAATTTATAAGGGAAGGGGTGGGGGAACAGGGCCGAGAAGTATATATCTGTAAATATACATTCATCAATCTTTCTGGGGGATGAATCGTTAGAATTTTTTTCTTTTAGTTTGTCCCCAGATGCTAGAATATGTTAAAGTATAATTCAGGACTGGACCTGTTCTTTTCACTTTTAAAGAGTCACTTACACATTACTTTTTCCCCATATTTTTAAAATAGTAGTTAGCTCATTCACTATAGAATATCACGAACATAAATATGGGAATTATGTTGTAACCAAACAAATGCTGAAATGTAATAATTATTTAAGACAGAAGACAAAGGCTATGCATGTACGTATTGTCTCTAATAAGGAATAAACAAATAAATACCTTAAAGCATTGTTACTAACCTCAAATTAAACTACAGTACAAAATATAGCTGATTATAAGTGAAAGTATCAACTATGTATACTTCAACAGCAACAACATAAAGAGATGTTATGTGCCCCAAACCTAACTTCCAGTAGACCGCCGCAAAGAATCAATATCTGTGAGCAGTTTAAATTTCATTTATTACAATAAATACAAATATTAATGTAATTGTTATATGACTGTATATTATATTAACCAAACACAGATCAGAAGTTAACTAGTGTCTGATGAAACAGATCTAGACATGTTTACCGTAAAAAAGTCTAAAATATAAGTTGACAAGATGCAGTCACTCAAAGATACTAAAAGCTAAAGTCCTTGTTATAGATTTACAGGCAAGTTACAGGCAAAATAATTTTTAAAACCAGGAATTATGCCAACACACAGTTGTGATCTATTGGGAAGTGGTCATCGTGTGCCGTCGTGTCCTTTTTTAATCTGAAGGTCAATACCTAATGTACTGTGATTATTAATTATGTCTATCAAAATGCATCAATTAAACACCAGGTACATTATGTGACATCACAAACTGCTCCCACACAATGAAGCAAATAAAATTACAATTGATTCTCCATTGTCAGGCAATTACGTAAAAGCACTGGGTCTCTTATCTCTGTTGGCCTTTCATTCACTCGATCAGGAATGAAATAGCCTTCAGTCACGCTGCATTAGCATCCAGCCTTACACGCCAAATGAAGTAGTGACCAGTCATCACCTGTGATTGCTTTAGCGTCAGCCGCATAATGTGGTGTGGAGCCCACCGTTTAGCGCTGCGGCATCAGGCTCGGTTCCACCACAGCCATTTAAAAGATGAAATCGAGCCAAGACTGACATTTCCCTGCGACAAGATGCACAGTACCTCTCTTGACCCAGAATAGATGAGGGGTTAACAGGATATGCTTGGAGGTAGCCATCCCCAGCCATCTTTCTGGGTCTGTACAAAAGCAGGAATAACATTCAGCGTGTAAAGCTGAAGTGTGTCATTTTCTCAAAACTTTCTTTTATCCCAGGTTAGTACGTGAGAACTCCAACTAACTAACTGCAAGCCATCTGTAGGTCAATATTCTTAAAGGTTAATATTGTTTGTTGAGACAATGAGTACGTTTTGGCTACAAACAGTTTTATCTGAAAAGAGAGAACCCATAAATACTGCGTGGACTATTATTCCTGTCACGGCACAGCGCACAGCACTGTTCCTAGTGGTCTTACAAAAATGGAAGTCTGTTTCCCATGAGACTTATAAAAAGTAGATCATTTTCGATGTAGACCTAACGTAAAATGGGAAAAAAGTGCACTTACATCAATTGCTTCCCAGGAAAGTCCGTAATAGACTCTTTGGGTAGGGTGATTTTGTACTTTATAGGTTCAAAAGCAGGTATGTAATTTAATAACTCACATGAATGTCATATAATGAGCAAAGAACAAAATCAATGCAAAATGAGATGATTATGATGATGTTTTGAGCAAACATGGTTATTTCCCTTTGTAAAAGGTCAGGTTATGTTATGAGTTTGGGGGAAAATGACATGCCTTGGAAAGGGGAATGGCTACCAGATGGCGTTGTGCCTGTATTAAGTGACTGGCTGTTTTTGCAAGAGGAATGGAGAGCAGCCTGGCATGTCTAATGAAGACAAGAGACCTATCCACCTAAAGTTTCTCTGGGCATTCATTAAGCTCCTATGGAGATGAGACACGTCCCATCAGACTTTAAACGAAAGCTCTCTGAGGGTTTGACTACTGTTACAATACATGCATGACTGCCTCTATAACATTCAACGGGAATAAAAAAACGACATTAAATTCTCAAAACCATCTAAAGGAAAGTTCCTTTACCAGAGATTAGGTATAGTCCACCCAAACATACACTCTTAAAAAAAGGTGCTTAAATGGTTCTTCACACTGATGCATTTTTGGTTCCACAAAGAACCACTCAGTCAAAGGTTCTTTAAAGAACCAAGTCTTTCTTACTTTTGATAATCAAAAGTATCTGTTTTGTGAAACAGAAAGGTTCTTTAGACATTAAAGGTTCTTTATGGAACCAAAAGGTTATTTTATGGCATAGAAGAACCTTTTGAAGCACTTACTCTTACTTAAGAGTTTAAGGTTCTCATTTATTCACTATCATGTCATTTAAAACTTGTATGAGTCTTTTTTCTGTGGAACTCAAAAAATATACTTTGATAAATATCTCATTGGTTTTGTGTCCATACAAAGTTAACTGGGTTCCTATTTGTTAGGTAACAACATTCTACAAAATATATTATTTTGTGTTCAACAGGACAAGGAAAGTGAGGATTAAAATCCCTTTAAAATTGGGATGACCCTTTAAACTCCTAGACGGTTACTCTACTTTCCCTTTCTAGACTTCATACATAACATTCTCTCGTAACCCTTGCTCATGCCCCAACTTCCTGCTGTCCTAAAATCCCCCGCAGTAAGTGTTTTGCATTTAATGTCTCTTGGCTCCTGCAAATATTGACAGAGCGCTACAGCAGTGCCCCTCCCATACCGGCAGGGCAGACAGTTTTATTATCTCAACTCATTTTGCGATCTGTACCCATCAATCCCTTTCATTTTACCACAGGACCGCCCATCTGAGAAACTACTGCTAACAGTGCAAATCAGCAGAGGCCCTTATGGGGAAAATGTTTTATCTAGCCGGCCAATTGAGACACGGGCTACAGTAAATCATGGGTTTTCAGTGCCTCGGAGCATTTTGTGGCTTCATGGGTGCATGGTAAATGCACTTCACCGGAGCCGCAGTCCCCAATATTCCCTAGACTGGCTTTCTGGAGTGTGGTTAGCTCTGCTGATGTCCTCAGACCAGGACGCGGTCACACGCCGCTCCAATGGGCCTCCCGGGGAACGTGACAGATCGGTCGCTCGCTCGCAGTGATGAACTGAGTACAGAAGTGGAAGTGCGTACAGGGGTCACATGGGAGAGGTGTGACCGGATGCGCTGGATTTTTATCTCAAACACAGAGTTTATCCCGCCACTTTATTGAGGACATCTCACAGATGTCTATTGTTTCATAACAGACCAATTAACTAAGCATCACCGTGCATGTGGTCATTATCAGTGTGTACTGTTTCATAACACAGAACAACTAAATAAGTAAGCCACACAATTTATGAAATACAGTGATTTTACTAGGGTTGGGGTTTTAAAACAATCTTTATCTGCCATAAAATGCACAGGACATCGTGATGGAAATTGACCAAACTATTAATACAGTGATGACCAGTGCTCAAACTGAACAAAGTCTTATGGGGGGTCCCCCCACAAGACTTTTTTTGGTAGGGGTCAGTCTCGCGACATATAATTGATACAAAATACACACTATATTTCAGAAAAACATGCATAACTATATACTACTTTTTAAAAACAGGCCTACATAAAAAACAGGCTTTTTTGGGGCAGGGTGTTTCAAATATAAAGAGACATGAGACAACTAGCCATTGTAAATAATTAATTCCCAAACTTTACAATATCCATAGCATGAATTTAATCCCGATAGTCATTATAATTTTTACTCAAATAAAAATATCAATATCCGAGGGACCCCCTAAGTCTAGTTTTTACCTCTTATGGGGAGTCCCTAATGACTTAGGGGGGTCCCGGATCCCCCCAGCCCCCCTTCAATTCGAGCACTGGTAATGACATCACTACACCTCAGAAATTCAATGCAAAATGAAAAATCACAGACACTTGCTCTAAATCCCTCATCACTAAGTGTACACCAGATCTTTCCTGAACTGTATATATGGAACAGAACTGAAACGCCAAGACCCGACAGAGACGAACAGAGAGAATCTTTCATATCTTGCTCCTGGTCCAAAAAGTGTTAAACCACATTCTGGAGGTTAAGCACCTTGTGTCTTGGCTCAGAGAGCTCATCATATTTGAAGATGAAGCTCATCCTTCATTCAGATTCGTGGAGCAAACACAGGTGTCATGCTAAACTAATGTGGACTAAGCTATCGCTTCTAGTACAACATCACTCATCTCAATCTGCGGGAGCGTTTGTTGGCAAGCGACAAGCGCATCAATGCTAACCTTTTCACCTTTCCTGTAGCTAGTACACGTCTACAGATAGTCACGGCGAAATGAATGCCGCAATGTCACAGAAAAAGGAAAACCAAGCTGTTTCAATAGTAGTAGCTGCTGGGAGTTCAACATACTGTATGGTGTCCAAAAACAAAGGTATGGAAACTGTGTGCAACTGTGTTCCAGTGGTGAAAATAATGTTGCCTTCTGGGAATTCCTTCTGGTTGATTCAACAGACTTAAAATGCCCTGGGGTTTTACTATAATTTACAAAAAAACACAGATGCACATACATTCATACAGTGGATAGGGGTGAATGGGGCAAGTTGTCACACAGTTAATACTTCGAGTGATCTTGTATGCTGGTTTGTAATTCTAACATTTGAATCTGGTTATTTATAAATGATAAATTAAATCTATAATAGCAACTATAGTACCAGTAATAATGAAGGATTTTAATGGCATTCTCAGAACAAACTGCTAAATATCAGGCTGGGACATGTCGCTCCATTCTTTTAAATAATTCATATGATTTATTACATTTGATATATTTATCTTACATTTGCGCAGAGCTTTCCACTCATTTTAAACGAAACACTTTGCTGCAAAGCCCAGCTGTACATTCCATTGTACTAACTTGCCCCATATAGTGTGACAGCATACCCCACTATATTGATGCATGTGGTCAATGTGTTCATTGAACTGCTTATTTCGTCCGGGGCAATAACACTGGCAATGGTCCATTGCGGCTGTGCCGTAACCTAGATCTTAAATTACAGCGTTACTTTTAAAAGAAATTGACTTTCAAAAGCAAACCTACTCAAAGACATGTTCACTGAAGTAAAAAGCTGACACCTAGCCCCCGTCTCCCTAATTCTTTCCATAATGGTAAAATTTCAGCAATGCATTCAAAAATAAAAAGGGGTGAAGAAAAACAGAAGTGAAGGTTCTCATACTTGCATTTCAGCACAGCATTAGTTTCAGGATTCCTCCTGTCTGAAAATATGTTCACAGGTCCCTATCGCTTGAGATAATCACGGGGAATTTGTCTGCACTGCACATGTGGGCCACAGCACATGTTCAGAGCCCTTTCTGCCTGAGGGCCCGTCTTTGGGTTCTCAAGAACAAGGATTAGCTAGAGACCTCATCCAATTCCTATCTTTTCATGCTTGTATTTTATACCAGTTATTTTATTACACCCTCAATCCACTTGTAATGCTCTAGAAGACCACTGGGGGATCTGGTGTTTTTCTTGCTTTCCAGGTGACGGAAAGGAGTTTCCTAATGAGTTTAGCAATAATCTGCAATGCAAGTGGTCTGGAACCTCTGTTATAAATCAGGTTCACAGGCATGGGCATAGGCTATAAAAATGGAGGAATTTAATAAATCCACTGTATGCAATTTATGCCGAATGTGAGCATATACTGAAGCGGCCAAGCGTGAATACAAAACTCATCGGACAGAGTCGAGTCAATCACGGGGGCCGCTGCGTTTTCACAGAGGGTCTACAATGATCTGTAGCAGCTGTCCAAACACGTCCCATCGAACTGGACCTGCCTTAGAGTAAAAACAGAGCCCGTTTCATGTCAATATATGAATTATTGAATAAATAAATAGAAGAGGGAAGCTAAGTAAATATCTAGAAAGTGCATGTACGAAAGTGAGCACTGTACAGCACTGCGTAAGGGAACGAAATGGAGAACAAAGATGTACGGTCCCTTTCCTAGCTTCTCCTGTTTTACTTAATGAGAACTTCTGGGTTTTACTTTGGAAGCAAGCACATAACCCAAACTACTAAATCAAGACCTTCTGTGTGGGCCATGGTGTACACCATAAAAACAATAAACCGAATCGATAATTAGCATTTAACTCTTAGTCACTTGTGGCATGGCATTAGCATTTATTGGGGTCCAAAGTGAATTCATATTTCTCTTAACTGCAGGATTCTACCATCGCAGTGTTGGTAAAGGTGGACCGATTCATCCTCGCTGTGAGATTAAAGTAGTTCATCAAATGCTGGAGTTGGCAATTTGTCCCACAAAGACGGTTTCATCACGGCTAATTGTGCGAGATCCTCACCGGAGCCTCCGCCGGTCTGGCCGGAGGAGCTGATTGGTTGGTCTTTTGCACGGCCCTTCTGGCTGTGGCCACCACGGATTAAAGCAGATCCATAACTCATGTGCACCAGATGGTGGAGATAGGGCCAACAGCTGGAACAGAGTGTGATCAGACTCTACGTCTTCCTGGACCAAAGCTGGTCTTTGGCCAGCTTCATTAAAGCCCGAGCCTGCCTGGTAATTTACTGAGCTGAGAAACAATCTCAATATACCCGCTACATGGAGCAAATGAGACTTATCTATTGCAGATGTTTCTACGGCCTCATGCCGTACACTAGCTAGCAAACGAAACACCTCATTGTCTGCTAAGACATAAATAAACATGTGGATAAATAAGTTTGTTAGGGGAAAAAAGCAATGTATTTTTCTTGACAGCTGACCCTGAAACTAAACTGCACATCACTGATCAACTACAACCCATGAGCAAACCAAATAATTTATTTTCAGGATTCAAAAATGCCATACATCTCCCTACGTCCGGCCATCTACTGTACATATCCACACCTATCCATTTACATCAGTACAACTTCAAAAGTGAAGTAACTTCAAATGGTCCACAGAAAGTCTGTCTTTAATAAAGATGATCTTGCGGGCCTGTATACTCACCACAGATCGTAAGTTATTATCTTTCATCAGCTTTAAGGAGGTTTTGTAGCATGCTTCGAGGTCATCTCTTTGGGACTGGCCCAGGTTCCCTCTGGCGATCGGGCCGACGGTATGGATCACATCTGAAAGAAAGAAAGTAAGAGGGCAGTTTATACACTGTAAGAAATGAAAGCCTTGGTTATCATCTTTTCTAATTTAAACATGTGCCGCGGTACGTGAAATGAATTTTCAATTAAAGCTGTGACACTGTTTAACACCAAAACAAATCCCAGATGACAAACAAAAACAAAACAAAGCTTCTTGTCAGATCTTCAAAAGCACGGCGTACGAGAGAATGACAAAAAGAACCGTTTCAAAACCTGCTGAGGATCCCGGGAACGCAACCGCACAATCCTACTGGGTACAAAACAGCTTTTTTCTCAAATGTTATCAACATGAATCTAGCAACAATGACAAAAGCCAACAATGGAACAAAAGGGCTGATTCGAACAAGTCCAAAAACTGTCCAAAATCCAAGACGTTTATTCAGTTAATGAAATGGCAGAGCAGATAGAAAATCAATTACTCAATCCTTTTATGCTATCTATTCATAAATTCATATCCGCGTAGCCGCCCTCTTTCCGCCTTTGCATAGTAATGCGTCGGGTTGTCACTCAGCGGCATGGTCGGTCTAAGGCGGGAAGGCTGAGGGAAGCAGACTGCTTTAATTAAATCATTGGAGTGAAGACAGGGGAGTTGAGGAAGTTGAGCGGGATTCTGAAAGAGAAATAATGTAGACCTTTCTGCCCGACTCCACCAGGCCCTTGAAGGTGGGCGGCGGGGGGCAATTTATTACAATACACCACGCACTTTGCTGGCCAGCTCACGCTGCCTTTGCAGAAACTGTCATTGCTTTTACAATCGGCAGGAGACAGAAAAACGGTCGACTTCATTTACCATTTATTGTCCGTACGTTGAGAAAAGGGCAAAGGGAATCACTGCGTTCTTCTAAATGAGAAAATGAGGAAGAGTTTGTTTGTTTCGCTGATGCTTTTGTTGAACAAAGTTCAGTGTGTTACTTTAGAAGGATATGTTCACAGAAATGCAATATAATATACATAACTATGTCTTCATAGGTGTATAAAGAGCTAACATAATGAAGCGTTATGATTTTATTACCTCAGAATGACCTATTTCTATCTACATACACAGCGGGCTCCCTTACATGGAACTCACCATGTTGTTTCTACAGTAGCCCTAAAAGGACAAACTGTTCTACAGAGAGCATTTTTGTAAATACATTAACTCCTTCAGGTAAGAAACAACATGTGACGACATCTTAGTTCTGTATCAGCCACTGTAGTGCTTCGATAGGGAGGGGTGGAGTGAGCCCTTGGTTGCAATTCGTAACCTCACCCCTAGATGTTGCTAAATTTCATACACGGGACCTTTAAAATTTCCAAGCGAATATTTCAATATGTTTCTTATGTTCACTCATTGTCACATATAAATTGTTCACTCCCGCATGCATCTGTTCAGTTAAAGTCTTATCGTCAGATTGAAAATGAGGGGTTTGTTTGCATTATTTAGCAAAAGATTTCTATCTTTAGCGGTTCGGCAAGTGGGAGTTCTGTGTGCATGTGGAGGGAGGCTAAGTGCTTTTCTCATCATTGCATAACCCTTATGAATCAATGCTCTGTCAATTATTGATATGTTCTCACTATTTCCCATTTCTAACCACAGTAACATTTTAGGTTTTCAGGGGCAAATGTAACTGTTGATCTCTATTAAAACAAAACATTGTTACACAAACAGCTTTTGTATCACAGGTGTGTTGTTACAGGAGACACAGATGATGTTTGTTCACATTGGAGATTAAATCTGTCACTCAAGGCTTTTCACTCTGTGTTCTTAAATCTCACTTTATGGCCTGTTAAAGATTGATAAGCCTTGCATCATTAACTTGACATTCCTAACATGAAATTGCCATTCAAATGTCAAACGTATAAAATATTCTCCCACGAACAAATTTGGATGCCTTTTTCTTCACCTCAATGTTGCATCAGCCAGGCTTGCTTACCACATGCTGTTTCAAGGATTAGAGCACTTATATCATGTTTTAACAATGAGACAGGCCAATGGCCGCAGTGTTCATCTCTAGAGTCACAGCAAACCTCAGCAGTGTTGCTTAAACAGCACCCTATGTATGTGTGTGTGTGTGTGTCTGTGTGTTCGGCCTCTTAATGAGGCTGTAACCATATGAAATATCATCTCTCTCCAGACCAGCAGGGCTGCACCCAGCAAGCATGATGGGACCATAATGTAGCCTGCGCCCAGTTGTTTTCTATGCATAATACATGAACATCCGGACCTCTAGAGCAACAACCCTTCAATTAGACGATGGAGAACCAGAACAGACCATCTATAAATGCATGAAACAAAAGCTATGCCCGTATTGCATGTAACATACAACGTGTGTGTATTATAGAAACTCAAACTTCCTTTACGTTTTTGAAAAGTTTCACGTACACATGACAGTTATCAAAACTGTCTGCATTTACACGGATCCAGGATAACAGATAAAAACGATGTAAAATGAACGCCAGGCCAGTGGATGGCGATGTTGTTGTGTAAAGACATAGGACGTGTCTTTGCACATACACATGATCAGTTATAAGGCAAAGTGCTTTTTAATACCGTTGGTCGACGTATATATGTGTTTAAAGTCTGATGAATGTAAATAGTGTGTGTCCGCTGGTCTTGTTGGTGCAGCATATCCACATTTTGCTGGGGAAACGTTAATACATAGTCTAGCAGCGAGAGCTCACAGTATAGGAAGCCGCCATATGATTTTGATATACTTGCACGAACGAGCGTGTAATACGCATGCGAATGACGGCAACGGAAAAATCCATCTTGCCGTTTACATGGATACGAAAAAGGCGTCGTTTTCAAAAAGTTGCACTTTGAGCCCATCTTCAAAACTTTGCGTTTCCGTCAAAACGAACGGCCAAGACGGATAATTTTTCTCGTGTAAACGATCCCTTATGTTCGAAAAAATTCTACATACAATCAAGTTCTCAGTCTGGGATTTGAAAACCAAAATGGAGCACCGCCTCAAAATGAACAAAAAAATAAGAACAGGCTGCAAATATTGATTCAGCATTAGCATGCATCTGCCTTCCATGTAAAACAAGACCGCACCACCAAGATAACAGTATAGAGGGCTGGAAGAAAACTGCATCTTGACCACAAGTTAAGACAATGGCTATGAAAACGCAATGAAAACATTCATTACTTTTTTATGCATGAATAAAGGCATGTTGGCAAAAGATTATCATTATTCTCACTCTGCTAAAAAGGCAAATGTTTTGCACATCGCTCATCGTTTTGCAGACTAACAATATGCTTTTATGACGGTCGACTACTATTCTGTGCTACTATTCTGAACAGCAAACAGCACCCAGGAGAGTATGTATGTTTGGATAAGACATTAAAAACAACAACAACAGTAATGATTGACAAGGGATGACAAGTAACTCTTAACAATCTTTTCTCTCCCAGCTGAGAGGCTCACTGCTTCTCATAATTTTGAGTGTGCATGCCAATACAATTAAATGAGAAGCTTGTCATTTTCACATGGAGGTACCAATGCAGGGTTATTGTGTAAACCATTTCCATTGTATAGTATTCAAGCGTGGCAGTCCAAATCATCAAAAATGCAGATCAATAACCTTTGAAACGCTGAAGAAGTGCAAATAAGTGTATGAGTTCAGGGTTACCAGCAGGTCACGGACTGCGCTTTAAGTAAGTCCACTATGCCCTGGAGATAAACCGGCAATCATAACCCGTAGCTGATGAGTTTCAAGCTTTTTTAAGCATTTCCATTTGACTTATCTACTGTAATTTCCCACTTGCCGCACTGAGGTGGTCATATAATTCACCTCATAAAGATATTTAGCCAGCCTGGCTGACCAACCCTCTCCCAGCATGGATGAAGTGGAAGGCCATTATTCTGAGCGGATCCCTATGATTGTTTCTTTACGGTTCTGTTTGCGGGATGTGTTTTTCTCTCTGTGGTCCTGTTTCCATGCGCTGACCTCTGAATGAACCCAATGAAGGTGTGATTGCAGTATCTCTGGCCCATTAACCAAGGCTATGTTTACATGCGGTGCAATAATCCGATGTTTGGCTTAAAAAAATTCAGATGAAGCTATTAATAAGGTCTGTGTAATGAACTAATCCAATTCACATTTCCATTTTGACATGAGGTGGGGAAAAACAAATTAAAAACGGAAAATAAGGTAAAATGTTCCCATAAAGAAGCTTAATTGACATGTGGACCGTAAATTCGGATGAATATGCCAATAGAGAGGTTTAGTGCACTCGATAATGCAACTATAAACATTATAAGTGACGGTGCAAATAAATCCACATTCAAAGTCTGGGTTTAAAATCAGATTTAAACATGAAAATAAAGTTTTAGGAATTTGAGGAAAATTCTCCACACTATTATCACACAATATATAGATTGTTGTTAAAGAAATATTTTAGCCAAAATAAAAAATGATCATTATTTATTAACCCTCACGTTATTCAAAATAAGACTTTCTACAGCAGAACTCAAAATAAAACATTTTGAAAACGTGTGGACATATTTTAAATATTTATGGAGAGATTTCTAAAAACACGATGAGGGTGTATAAATTATTTCTTAAAAAGGATTTTTTTTCTTAAAAAGATCATCATTTACCCACCTGTCTGGCTTTCTTTTTTCTGGAGAAAACAAAAGAAGAAATTTTGAAGAATGTTGGTCACTGAAAACCGTTGGTCCCCATTGATTTGCATTGGTTTTGTGTCCATACAATAGAAGTGAATGAGGACCAAAGTTTTCCGTTTACCGACATTCTTCAATATATCTTATTTTGTGTTTTCCAAGGAAAGAAAGATTTAAAATGACAAGAAAGTGATGAAGAATTTTCATTGAACTATTCCTTTAACATGTGCGCTTCAATGGAATCATGGGCACATACAAGATGTTCTTTAGAAATCATGCTGGGATAACATGAATACAGTTCATTCCCATTTAACATGGTGATAAAACTGAGTCTAATTGTAAAGCGCAGTTCCATGGTGATTTCCAGTTCAGCATACAGTCAATAGACTGATTATTGAATTCTGTGAAAGCATAACGTTTCCTAATGGCGTCTCGCACATCTGTGGTCTACACTGTTACTATTCTATTCATGTGGCGGCCACAAATCGATGCTCACCAATAATGCAACTTGTAACGCAGAACCATGCATATTAATACTGAAAAACACAAAGGTGTGTGTGGCTATTGTTCAGACTGCTGTCTCCGGGCATGAGCTGTTATGTAAAATAAACGCTGTTGTTCGGATTGGACTAAAGCGTTCAAACATCCGCCTCAGCTTAATCATGCAAATGAACACAGCTTCGCCTATAACGTCTTTTGTTCGAAGAGGACAGATCTCCCTTTTTTCTCTGCTCTGTCATTATACGCCATTCTTTTAGCGTGCAGGATTTCATTAGCATAGATTTCAATACACGGCACCACACAAAATAGCTGATAATAAATAAATAATTGAAAGATAGAAAAAACCTCACTGTCATTTCAGCTAGTCAGTTAAACTAAAGGAGGAAAGAAAAACCAGAAATGGCTCTCGGAACAGCTGGTGAGAGTTCTTTTCTCGGGGAGGGAGACCAGATAAGACAGTTGAAAAAGGAAATTTCACTAGGTGTGGGGAATAATCACCCTCAGGAATATGTGTCTGCCCCGCACCTCAAGTCAATCAACGCGAATAATGCATACAATCATTTCACAATGAGCCCGTCAAGGGCACTTAAAGAACAGAATGGGCCGTGGAGGGCGTACTGCATGGGTTCTGAATATGGATGCCTTTTCACTCACTTTACTTGACTGAACTCTCAAGCATTCATTTGGCCCGATGCATCGTTCTAATCAAGCGAGAAGAGAAACTGTTTTATATGTGGCCGGCGGCGAGAGGACAGAGGTGCGAACGGTGGGGACTTCTTATTTCAACGGACACAAGAAGATGCCCATGGGCTACCGTCAACAGCCATTAGAAATGAAAAGCAGGGTCTCTCAGTGCTATGCTCTGAGGGCCGGTTTCCTAACTGGAACCATGAATACCAGAAACGTATTTGATTTCAACATGTTACCACTGCGCTTGGTTTACCTTCAGGCATTACATATGCTTTAAACAAGTACGTTAGCAGTACAGTCCGAATAAAACCTGAAACAGATGTTCTGTTAATACTCCTGATGATAATATGATCCACCCGGGCGCTCTAAAAACATCGTATGAGAACGATTTAACAGGCGCGTATTGGAACCTTTGATGTGTGAAGTGAACCAAAATGAATACCAAAGCAAAGTGAGATGAAATGTCAGGAAGAGACTGAAAAAAAAAACGAGACAGGCAGGTGAAAACGAGTGTGAGAACTTTGCTTCAGGAGGATCATGGGAGCCACGTGGGTGTTGCTCTACGGCGCAGAAAGGCCTCGTTCCCACGTTTCTGCTGAACTCTGAAACGCGCCGCGTTGGCAGCGTGCGACAGGTAGAGCAGCTGGCGCCGTGATTGATCGGGAGGTACATCAAACGTCACCTTCAAACAGACGGCTTGGGGGAGACTAACGTGGCTTCTGTTCCTACAGCCCCTCCGCGCCACAAGATGAACCACCGGAGGGACGTACACACATCAAAGATACCAGACACCTTATTTAAATGTGTGAGCTGCTATGGCGAAACCACAAAAAGTCTGTGATTGCTAAACTTTCCCACACAAATATTATTTTGAGAGCCAAAACATTGTTAAGAAAGGCAGATACAAATAAGAAATAAAGTGCTATCGAATGTTGAAAAGACAATGAGAGTTCTTACTTTATCGTAAAACAAGCTTAAGAGATCTGCAAGAGATAATCTACCCTTAAATCCGGCCCTTAAATAAATATTAACTTTTTCATTAGGGTTTGGTCTTTGAATAGTTCTTTTAATGAAAGTAGGCTAAATTATTTGTATAATATAATGATATATACACATTACATATTTCTAAATAAATGTTATCAAGAAAAATGTGTTATCATTTTTTATATAAATGATACTAAACTATAAATTACAATAATTTCTTTTTAAATAATATAAAAAATACTATAATTTATTTACAATATTTATTTTATATTTAGTTGTCGCCTTTATCAAATGGCTTGGATAAATGTTCACTTTTTATTAGGGTTTGGTATTTCAATTCTTATTTTAGTGACAACAGGCTAGATTTAGGGCTAAATTATTTGTATAGAATAATAAAAACACATTCTATATTTGTATTTAAACATAAATATTATTAATACAATTATTTATTACATCTTTATAAATTATAATAAATTACGCATTATACTCATATATTTATAAATACAAATTATTATTTATAAATAAAAAAAATACATACATTTAAATTTATTTATAATAGTATTTATATTTATCATAAATGGCTCACAAATGAGAGAGCATTTAACATTTATAAATTTTATATACAGGTATAGGGTAAATGTAGGTAAATTCAGGTATATATATTTAAATTGTATGATTATAAATACACTATTTATATTTTTGGTCTATTGTGTAGCATACAACTTTACTTTTGATTTCTTCTGCACTTAGAAATACGCAGTAGAGAAAGAAGCCCTGTGCTTGTTTTGATGACCTCAGTGACTCTCTTCTGATGACACTTGTGGTTAGGGACCGTCACAGCTCTGGGGTCCGGGTCCCCCGATGAACTGGAGCACACTTTGAGAAAATGAGAGTCAAGACTAATTAAGGTATCCCAGCAGAATGTTAAACACTGTCAGGGCAGACACACACTTCCGCTGAATCCACAATCCAGACTCCAACTGCCCTCTGAGCGAACTAAAACTCTGGAGAGATAGAAGATCTGTGGCAGGTGACAGTGATGTAGTGATGAAAAAACCACAGATACATTGATTTAACTTGCAGCAGCCTAAAACACAAAGGATTTGCAGAGTCGTATTGACTACACACAAACCATCAGTTATGAAAACAAAACTTCACAATATTAAATCAATTTATATTCATAAAATCTGCTGATAGAGATTCAGCAGACATGCATTTTATCTAGCATATCGGTCGATCAAAGGGGCAGTACGCATTGTCCCCCCCATTTACTTCCATTCATATAAAGGAGAGAAAACAAATAATCATGCAGAGAGTTCAGCTTTGGTCAACTCAGAACCTCAAATTCAAGTCATTTGACCAAAGAAGGACATTAATGCCACATACTGACCTCTTGCTTTATTAAAAAACAATACACCAAAAACCCCATTGACCCAAAAGCTCTCCAAATCTCTAAAATACAACAAGGTCAAAATTGTTAAAGCTCAACACGTTTTCAAATCGGTTTCTCTAAAATTCTATTCGGTCAACAGGCAGGAACGCCGTGAATGTGCTCACACAGATTTTCATTTAGTGTCGCTTCCCCATTAACCAAACTTCTAACATTCAAAGGGGTACCTGTTCGTTCACCGTAATGCATTTAAAGCTCAGTTAATTTAGGAGAGAAATGAGCCTTAGATGATGGATTGGAAAGACCAAATTAGATCGATTAGAATTCAAAGGAACTAGCAGACAATAATCAAAGTGCTTTCATCGTATTTGACGCAATTATCTTTGCACTTAAAAAATCAACAAAGCACATAATGACTTACACAATCCAGTGTGAAACTGAATTTCAATATAAACCGCAGGCTTCCGTCAGCCATTACGGGACGTAGAGGGTTATAAAGAGACGTGCTGGCAGGATGGTTGACGTATTAGCGCGGAGGCGCACAAACACGCGCTTTACTTGATAAAATTTGAATTTGTATCTTTGTTGAACCATTTCAGGCAGCACAAATAGAACCTCGACAGCGGAAAAACACTTTTCATTGTGTTCTATCTACACGAAGACACTTCTGAGGTAACAAAAGGGTTTGGTTCCAGCATAAACATATTTCACATTCAATAATTTTCATGTAAACTGTCAGAGGACAGACAATCAGAGCCACAAGTAGAAAAAAAGAAAAAGGGTTCTTGAGTTCTTTTAAACAATAGATCATAATACTACTATTACTGTAACTATTACCCAACCACTTCAAACTCATAATCCATACAAAAGCTACTATTACAATGTCCTTAAAATAACATTTCATCCAGTGTGTAATGTTCTTGTGTGTGAATGTAAGAAGTCTGACATTTAGCTAAGCCGAAAGTAAACGAATAACCAAGTTATTGGCTTGCGAAAAAAGATGAGTCGATACTGAATCGCGCAAACGAGTCATTTATCGTTCCAATTTACATACCAGGTCAGATCTGCGTCACTCCGTGTAAAGCTGCTTACCTTCCATTTGCAACACTGCATGCAGTAGACCAATCAAAGCAGACTAGACCATTTGACCAATCAGATCATAGTAGGCTGACAGAAAGGAAGGGATTAGACTGATAGACTTTCAACGGACAAATCATTTGAGAGACAGTCAAGAAGTGAGATAATAATAACTGCCTATTATTAGAAAATGATAGTGTCTTCACACCGTGTATGTACGTAAACTTGTTGTTGGACACTCCGTAAGCCAAAGGACCCTTTAAGGACCCTTAAAATCCCAAAATATTTACTCTTTAAAGAAGGGCGTTGCTAAATCATACTCTAGTTCTGACTAAATCTTACTTTTCAAGCAAATATAAGGTGATAAATAAATAAATGTACCGAAATGAAACATTCTCTATTGTCTTCAAGTCCTTAAATATACTACTTCCGTTCTCTCCTGGTCCACGCATATTTTATCAATGACATCAGACAGATGATTTTCTAAAGCAAGATGAGAAGCTTTCGTGTTTCCTAAATACCCAAGATTTAATGGCAGATTTCAGTTGAATGAATTGGGTATGACAGCTCATGTAAGGCTTTCCATGTTTAACCATGGAATGGTTGACCTGAATCTATGAAGAGGTTAAATGTTGCCATGTGTGCCATGAGCGCAAAAACTGATCAGCGCTATGTATTCTCTAAAAACAGACAAGACTGCATTTCCTTTGTACTTCAATCCTGATTGTGAAGCTGTAACCAATGAACCAAGAGGAGCTTTTAATAATGCCAATAATCATGTTTCTTAGTGGGCAAAACATTCCCTGATGGCCTAAATCTCGATATATACACATAAAAGGTACTAGGCACGTTTATTGCACTTGTTAATGCTGGAAACGAAGATGGATTCCCAGAATTTCGTGGATCTGTTTCAGGAACTGTAATATCGTTGAAAATAAATCCCTTATTGGAGGACTCTTAAATGAACAGCCCCGCAAAGAATGATGGGTATTCACAGAATTCATGTAAATAAAAACGAACAACGACACAGCGTGCAGAGATACTCACACACAAACAGCCTACCGGTTTTACATGCAGACACGTGTATTGATTCGTTGAAGAATAGAAAGATGGGTGTGTAAAATAGTCAGAAACATGAAGTAATACCATGCATGGCTGAATTTGACAGCTAGTCTAAATCTACGTCTTTCACGCTTAAAATAGACAGCTGCCTCAATGCTGACAACATGAGTGTATATTGATTGCCAGTCCATCATCATAACGTGAAAAATACATAGCTGGCATTCATAAACCTATTTTCTCGAGTGGCGGGCATTGTGCGTAATGCGCCTGTACCTCTTAACCACTTGGGCATACACCGCATGCATTCTTATAACAACAAACCCAGTTCATTTTCAAGTTTTTTAACATAATCTTGATACACGCCATTCCTATGTTATCTTGCTGCATATAAGCTCAATTGCATTTTCCTGAGGAACTGTATTATGTTACAGCTGTCATTCACACTAACACTTTCCCGGCTAACTATGCCCCACAATTTAAGCTCTTTGTAATTTTCAGCATGATTCATACTGCATGCTTTCTGTTTAGTCTAGTTTGAAACAGGCCGGTTGGCAGGAGGTGTCAGTGGGGCGTGCAGGACCGGTCGGTTCCCTTATAATTCACTTCACGGATGAGGAGTAATAGAATTCAACGTAATCAGCTATGGGGTCTGAATTCTCCACCCTTTCCCTATCAGACAGGCTGGCTTCACACAGCTGTGAGTGAATAAGGCTAACAGGAGGGAGTATAGAGCCCTGTGGGGCTCAGGCTGTTAAAACAAGCCCCGCTTCTGCCCTGTATACAGGGGCGGGTCCATAACCCATCCGAGTCTCTCTACCGCTATGCACTTGGCTGCCACTTGCGTGTTTGTTATCAAAGATAACGGAATGAAAATGTGGGTTCGGGACTAAACTGATCAAACCCTTGTTGTCATGGCGACGGAGATTTCGTCACCGTTCTCTTGTTGATTGTAGCTCTCGGTTAAGAAATCAGCCTTTCTTTATTCTTATGGGTGAATGTTTAGTTCATTGAGTAAATGGCAATTACTCTAATGTGGATACGGTTGTTAGTGTATTAATTTGTGGTCTTTTGAAAAAGGATTAGGGTTTTCCTTAAATGATGATTCATGGACTCGGATTAGAAAAACAACAAAGGTAATGGAAAGATTTGAAGAGCTCTTGTCCAAAACGCAATAAAAAAATGAGTTTGTCACGCCATTTTGCTGTGTACACAACCTATTCACGGCTCCATCAATGTTTCATGTCAAATCGCTATATTTTCTGGTTTAAAATGTACTGCAAGATGCAGTTTCTTTCCAAAACGCTATAAATCCCGAACCTGTTTTTAGCCTAAATGCAATATGTCCTCTCGACCAATCAGAATTCGCTCGTTGGTGGTATTTGTATGTGTTATTTCTAAATTATTTATTGTATGTGGTGGAAAATATTGAAACATGAAATTTAAAATATTTATTTTATTTTACTATTTAGTTTGTTACTATTTATTTTATTTGGCTGTTATTTATTTCATGCATTTGCATTTATTGTTTGTTTTTAAAAATAAATAAACCAAACATTTTTTGAAAAAAAGGATGGATTTGTAGCGTTTTGAAAAAAAATATATATTTGAATTTATAATCGACAATATTGCTGTTTCATTTAACAATCATTGTTTAACATGTTCAGACTGAGCCAACAGACCATTTTAACAGGATAAATTGAATATTAATAAAATGTATGGGTCTAGGTAAAAAACTGTCATTTTCATAAAAACTATTAAAATGGATTTATAGCGTTTTGGAAAAGAGCTCTTCATTTATACCCAAAGGAAAATCAGCAGCTTTTGAGCGCTGACATTATTTTAAACATGAAAACGTGATTTGGTTGTCCAAATGTATGTTCTGGCGAATTGTCCCTTTTAATGAAAATTTCTTTCATTTCAAACCTGCATAGTTTTCTTTCTTCTGCAGAACACAAAAGAAGATATTTTGAAAAATGTTGGTAAACAGAAAACTGTTGGTCCCTATTGACTTGCATTGGTTTTCTGTTCATACAATAGAAGCCAATGGTTTTGGGTTGTCAGCGTTTGTCAAAATATCCTCCTTCCTGTTTAGCATAGGAAATTTAATTTAAAGTAACATTTTTGTTTCCGTTTATTTTTTATTTTTAGTCAATTAAATTCAAATCCTGTAGTTGTATGTTATGCTGACTGGCTGCTGTCTGGTTAACTTTGCCCATCTCTTACATCCATTTGGTGTCTTGCACTCCGCAATGTCAAGTTCCCTCTATTTAACCACTAACAACTTCACCGTATCTCCTTCAAATATAAAAATCGATGCTGTCCAGAGGGAGACGAAAATGTACGAGAGAGCAAGAGAAGAAGATCAAGGCCACTAATAGCATCACGACTCCTTCAGACTGTCTGTGCATATTCACATCATAACACTTCAGCGAGGTCCCCACTGCATTTCACACACAGTCAGACAGTTTGCCTTCCAGCTATACCACTGTAGTCCCAGAGCCACTTGACAAGAATACAGTCCTACAAGACAGCCATTCTTTAGGGGGCAGTGCGTTTCAATTCTATATTGTCTCTGGGTGCGACTGGATGTCTATCAATTCAGCCGGTCTGGAAGCAGAAATAGATCAGTCTTAAAGTGATAGTGCACCCAGAAGATATTTTAAAGAATGCTGTTAACTGGCCCCAATTCACTTGCATTGGTTTTGTGTTCATACTAACATTCTTTATAATACCTTCTTGTTGTGATCTGCAGAAGAAAGAAAGTCTTAATGGTTTTAAATGACAAGAGGGTAAGTAACTGATGACAGACCCGTGACTCTGACCCTGTTTCGCTCTGAACAAGCTTGAGGCATGTTTCTGAATCAAATACACCTGCAGCTTTTCAAAGTAGAAATTTAAACTTTATATTCAATGTAGCATTTATATGAATGGGATTTTGAATATCCATTGCAAAACATGCACACACACTCACACGCACACACAATTTTTATTATCTCCGTGGGGACAGTCCATAGGTGTAATGAGTTGTATACTGTACAAACTGTATATTTCATCCCCCACCCCTAAACCTAAAGATCGTAGAAAACTTTTTGCATTTTAGACTTAAAAAAATATAATTTATAAGCTTTTGTGCCCGCGGGGACCTCAATTTTGGTCCCCACAGTGACACGGGTCCCCATGAGTTGGTGTGCATTCAGGTTTAGGTCTCCACTAACATAAAAACCAAGTCCACACACACAAACAGGTTTATTTGGTTTATGGGGACATTCCATTGACTTCCATTGATTTTATATTAGGCTTATGATATATTCTATCCCCTAACCCTAACCCAACACCTAAACATAAAAATCACACAAACCTTTCTGCATTTTTCAATAAATATCTGTTTTCCCTCATGGGGACCTAAAAAATATTAGGTCCGCGCACAGTGATGTACCAGTGAATACCAGTACACACACCAAAATGTATGTTTTGGAATCCAAATACAGGCAGGTGAACTATAAGGGAAAACATGCACAAGGAATAGCAAGTGAATATTTGAAACGTAAACAGCCCAGATTCGATCACTTCCCTGAGCCGCTTAATTAGCTGCGCTGTGAAACATGTTGATGTAAACGCTGAGTTATTGTGGCACTCTATTGCCAAAATGCTAATCTGCGTTGACGAAGTAAGAACTTTTCCCAGTCTTTCTGGAACACAGGGGCATTATCAAA